>NW_010972664.1:21015793-21369075 GCF_000737465.1 Haliaeetus leucocephalus
CAGACATGGCCGCGGAGGGGGCCCTGTTGCCTGTGGAGGCTGGGCGGGGGGAACCCAAACCCCGCCGCCTTCTTCTTAACGTGTGTCGGTCGTCCGCCCCCCGTCCCCCCCCGAAAATGGGCCTCCCGCCCGCGGGGCGTGTGAGGCCCGCAGCCCCCGGGGCCGGTGTTATCTGATGCCCTTTTGGAGCTGAGCTGCGGAGCGTGGCTGCTCCCCTCGTCTCGTAGGAGTACTTTAGACTTGTTGAGGCCGGAGGGCGGGGGGGGGGGGGAAGGGGAGTTGTGGGGATTATTAGGGTTTATTAGGGCTAATTTGCCTATGGGTGTGCTGGGAGATGGTGGCAAGGAGGGAGGCGGTTGCCCCTGACTTTGTCGTGCTTATCCCGTTAATTGGGGTGATAAAAGCACCACAGAAGGCCGTGCAGCGGTTTCTGCCCTGTACCAGCCTTGTTTCCACCTTGTAGCCCACAAGGAGGAGAAACCCTTAATTCAGACCGTATCTCCTAACTAAGGAAAAGTGGATGTGAAGGTGCTGGAAAACAGGCGTGAAGACTTTTTGAAGTGGGATGTTGTGATCAAACACCCGTGTGTGGAGCAGAAACACCTCTTAGGTTGCTCTGTTTTTATTTTATGTTGAAAAAGTGAAGACTAGTTGCTGGGTTTTATTGTTTGGATGTTTGTTTTTTTCCCTTCAAATACTTCCCTGTGTAGCTTGTATAGTTGGATGTGCGTAGACTTCTACTTACTTTTGTTTTAGACTCGCTCCTGGAAAATTCCCAAATCTCTCTGCTGCTCGAGGAGAGGGTAACCACGCAGGGCCGTGAGATGCTGAGGTGGTGGCGTGTCCCTGCCTACAGGTGTTCTGTGCTTCCCAAGCGCTGTTCAAACATGGACTTGACTTTGCATTGTCCTCATCCGTGCGGTACAATGGTGGCAATGTTGACATAACCGTGTGAATAGTAGGGGAGCTGCAAGAACATGGCTGAATGGACATTTACTTGGAAATGGGGGTTGAGGAGTGTGTGGGGTGGGTTTTCAGGATTTGGGTGTGTGTGTGTGTGTGTGTTTTTTCCTCAGTGAACTCCTTCTGATGCTTGGCAGCCCAGCGTGATGTATTTCAGTTTGGTGGGCAACAGGCAGCATGGACGGTAAGAGGTCACCTAAGAGATAAAACATTGAGAGGAGTTTTGGTGTTGTTGCAGTCCTCTGGATGCTTTAAATCATCAAAGAAGCCTTAGGGTTGTGTGCGTATAGATGACTGTAGTGCAAAAGGCTTCAGGGGCTTAGGCTGCCTTGGCTGGACTAATAGGAGGCACAAATGCTTTCTAATATAGAAAGAAGGCTGTTGGCTGTCTTGCTTCCATTTCAAATTTCGTAGGTTGCATGGATAATAGAGCAATTGGCCTGAAGCTGAAGCGCTGACACAAGGGATAATCCAACAGTGTATGGCTGCCTTAGGCTTTCTGGTAGCAAGTCACAAGATTTGTTCATTTAGCGTTGAGAATGCATGTGGGTAGTTGGGCACCAGAAAAATGAGGATGTGAGAGAGCAAGGTTGTGAAAAAGGCACTGTGTGGATGGAACGCTGAACAGCATGGGCCTGCCCCAAGTTAGGGTGCCCGAAAAGGAAACCTCTTTCCCATGGGAGCATGCAATGGAAGAGAAAGTAAGAGCGTAAGTGTGAGAGGACAAGTTCCTTGTCTTTGTGGCTGTGAGGAGAAGCCGAGTGGAGTGTCTGTTTTACTTTAAATGGTAACGGGACGAGGGGAGGGCCGTGAGCTGCAGGGGAATGTTGTTCAGCCCAAAAAGCAGATTATCCAAGGGGGTGTGCGTAGTGGAGGAAAGCAGCCGGGATTTCATTTCTGTTCAGAGCTGCCTGGAAACTGTCTGCGGACAGCAGCATGTTTCGCTGTGTCTCCCTTACTCCGTCTCCCTTGCTGTGTAGGCATAGCACACGATCGTTGGTGTGTGCTTTGAGTTGCTTCTGGAGGTCAGTGCTAATGCCTGAACCCCAGTTAAGGGTTTTTTTTCCTGTCAGAAACTAGGAAGGCTTACTGCGTAATGCACCGAGGAAAAATTACGCAAATCAAAGCGATTCTTATCTGGTGCAATTAAGAAATCTTAATATATTACTCTCCCCCTCCCCCATCTTTTTCATTCCTGCTTTTTATTACAATGGCTAGAGGATACTCCTTTTGCCAGAGAAAACCCTGGGCCCAGTCAACACATGTTTTTGCGAAAGCAGTGTAACAGCATGAAGGGTCTCTGGCAAGTGGTCTGTACCTGTGGGTTGCAATCCCACAACGCAGTGGGATCCTGACCTGCTGAAAACTGCAGAAGGTCATGCTTCACCCAGGCCTTTTCAAGGGGTAGCTCAAGTCACCAGCTCCTCTGGGGGAGAACTGTGTCCAGTCTACTGATCTTAATGTGTTTGACTGCTAGAGATGTCTGGGTTGGTGGTAGAGATGCGCTAACATTCCAGGCAAAGAAGTGTGGGAGATGACAGTCCGTAGTTGGCACAGCGCCGAAAAAACAGGAGGGGCTGCTCAGCTCTGCAGCAGTGGCATTTGGAAGGCCAGCTCTGCACTTGGGTCTTCAGGCAGCTCCATGAGAAGTAGAGATGTTTGTACTAATATCCAGAGAAGTCTTAAGGTGTGTGGGTGGTCCTGTTTTTACCCTGATGATGAAAACCCTTGCAAGGTTTAGATTCCTTGTTAAGGCAGGAGAGCTTGTCCTTTCATAATTCGGGAAGCAGCAGTCTGCTCACAACGAGCAATTAATAGCTGTTGAGTAAAAACTGCTTCGTACTGTCCTAGATGCTGAGAGTCTGTTCAATTGATGCAGTTGATTAGACTTGTGGTTAAAGATAGGAGATTGAACACAGCTCTTGGGAAGGAGTAAGAAGGATCCAGAGAAGGCATTCACATCCCTTGCTAAGATTACATAGGGTCATGGAGTGGTGTTTCCACTCCAATAGGCATAGTCTCTATCATGACTCATCTGGTTAATATATTTACTGAAGACTGTCTCATGAGGCAGCAGGACAGTAACTTTTCTGTTTTCTCTGCACAGTTGATTATAATGACATAAGTACTAGAACAGACCAGGCCTCCAGAGACTGTGTAATTTATTTTGGCTGTTGCTTGACATTTCTTGTTGGATTAGGTGATGTTAGAATAGAGTACTTCTGAGTTTGTCTGCTGATTTGCACCCCTCCTGTTTCCTGGTCAATCATGGCTTGTGTTGAGAACATCAGCCATGAATGGCTTAATTAGTCCAGAGCGGAAAAGCATAAGCTGTATCTGAAAGACAACAGGATTTTCTGGGGGCTGTATAAAACTTCTTACACTGGTGTGTACAAATGTTGTGCTTAAGCCAATGGGGGGAAAAAAAAATCTTGCATGGAAAAAAAAAGCTGTGTTTTTATTTTTTTCTGTGGCAGTTTTGATGAGTCAGAGTTCCTAGGCTAAGTCAAGTAACAGGGGTGACATTTCTGATGAGACAGACCTTCCTTTGTGTTCAGGCCATGTGATTAGTTCTCCATAAGATGTGAATCTGGAGTACTGTAGGCTGCCTTCTCCTCCTATGGCAGGAAAAGGAGGGGAGAGCAGGGAAATCCTACAGCGTTGAGGGGTGGGATGAACCCCTTGTCCCTGGCAGCCCAGCCAGCACAAGTCTTTGTTGAACAGATCGGGTTCATCTTGCCAAAAGAGAGACAATGGCCCTGAAGGCACAGAACAGGGGCAGGACTTTGACTCTGATCTGTGTCAAGTTCAGATTTGAATGATGGAGCAGGAAGTTCAGACTCTGCATGAAATGATCCTATAGTAAGAGCTGAAACTGATTCTACTGACTTAGCTTTTCTGTAAGGGTGCGATGCGGTACTAAAGTAACAGAAGGGAAGGTATTGTGCTTTCTTTTTTTTTTTTTTTAACTGAGGAACTCTGAGCTCCTCGGTAAGATGGACTTCATTAAGACCCAAATACTTGGGTGCTTAAAGAAAGGAGTAACTATTGGCTTTTTGTCCTGACTGCAGCTGATCGCTGGGGTTTTTGTTCAGGTTTTTTTTAAGCAAATCATGCTTGAACAAGGGCGGTGAGCCTTTTCCGTGTTTGCCCACTTGTAGGTTGTCTCTGCGGCTGAAAGGGCTAAACACTCCTACGTTCCTGTGCTGTTCACCACTGCCCCCTACAAGCTGCGTAACTGTACTTCTCACAGAAGTTTCAAAGTACCAGGAGGTTTTTAGATCACCTGCAAGAGCTTGCCAACCTTTTCTGGGGGGAAGGGGTGAAGCTGAAGGTGAGGGACTGCTAGTCGAGGCACCAGCTCCTTCACCTTCATTAGAAATCATGTCTTGTCTCCAAGCAGTAATCAAGAAGCATGTGTTTTGTGCAGGAGTGTGTTTGGACTTGTCTGCTAGAGCTCTAGCAGAAATCAAAGTTGTTTCCTTTGGAGACTTAAAAAGAGAGATGCTTCATGGTGACTTTTTGTGAATTGCCCCATGGCAAATTCTTGTGATGCTGGAATGCGAGGACCGTGATGGCTTAAGTTCTGTGGCTTTTGCTTTTTTTTTTAAGAAGTGAAATGGGAATTTAGGTGCAAGGAAGAGAATGTTAGGAATGCTGAGAGTCTGTAGTTCTGTATCCTTTTCCTAGACGAGAGGAGGCAAACAACTCGCCTCTGTTCCACTTATTGAAAACTGTTTCCATGCACAGCTCTAGCTGCATTGCAAGGATATGGGGGATGCAGAGCTTGCCTTTACTGAACAGGGCAAGGGAGGGCTTCTGTGCACGTGAACTGTATGATCATGGCTGCAGTGGTGTGCACAGAGCTTTCTCGGAACAATAAAAATCCTTGTCTAGATGTGACTGATGGGTTCTTTTAGAAAAGTCATTACTTTTTTCCCTTTTTGTGTGTGTAGTTTCACTTTTGGTTTTGTTTTCTACTTCTCTTGGAGTAAATAATAAAAATTTCCTGTGCTTGCTGCTCAACAGGACAGTTCTTGGATCTTAACAATAGTTTCTGTGTCCAGATCGCTCTCTGGAATCCAGTCTGTGATTTGAGGTGCTCATGCAAAGATCAAGCAAGGCGATGCCTTTGAAACCTTTTCTTAATCTTGTTAACGGTTTGACTCTGGTGCCACTAACTGCTGTTTCATCTCAAAATACTTCTCAGGGATCTTATTGGGTGAAAACCTCATCACATAAAACTTGGCAGGGATGCAATAGAACCCATGCAGAAGGGAAGGGAGGAAAAAGCTGCTGTTGGAGGCTTGTAAGAGTCAGGAAATGTATGGAGTACTTAATGAAGGAACTGCACTGCGAGGCTGTACTGGTACCTGGGTTTGGTATCGCACAGGGCGTCTAAACTACTTGTGGTTCAGGATTATTTCTGCCTGTAACTCTTATGTACTCTTTTTTTTGTCTTTTAAGTGATGTTTATACGTGCTATGTCGTGACTTGTTCGTCTGTAGATGCTTGTTTACCCCATCGTGACAAGACCTAAATCTCTGCATGATTTCATGTAGAATTAACCATAATGACAGTGAATGAAAATCCATCTGAATAAAGAGGCTTTAAGCGAATCATCTGCTCTGTGAAGTGTAAGCAGGACTGAGCACAGATTGAATCTGCAAAAGTGTCCTGCTGCTTTGTATACCATTCTTGCTGGTCCAACTGCCATAAATTGAAAGCAGATTTCTGTTGCGTAACCAGCCAGCTAGAGTGCCAAACTGAGAATGAAAGTGTTGGAATTTACCCCCAGATTTGACCAGTCAGAGATACCACCTTTTATTTACCTTCAGTTGATAGGCTGCTCCTTGCCAGAGGATGTGGAGGGAGGAGAAGTTAATGCCTTGAAGGGAACATGCGTATGCACTCAGGAATTGGTTTCTTCTGCTCTTCATCACTGTTTCAGCTTGAGCTGGGGCTCGCACTTCAACGCTGACTGAGTAGCATGTAGCTTGCTTTCCTCATAGCTAGACTTGCACAATATCTGGCTGTGATCTGTGTATTGGGGATGCTGTTGAGCACACTTGTCTGCTCACTAGCTCTTTTTTTGTTTGTTTACTGAAGTGGCATAACTTTAATAAACTGTAATTGTTTTGTCTGCATGGCAGTCTCCTGTGCATAGTTCATGTCTACTACTGTAGAAGTTGACTGTAAGGTGTTTCTAACAGTACTGTGTCTTCGCTTGCAGGCTGGAAGAGACAAGTATGAGCCCACTGCTACATCAGAGCATGGCGCAAAGAAGAAAAAGGGGAAGAAGGAGAGGGACATGGATGAGCTTAAAAAGGAAGTCTCAATGGTAAGAGTGCAGGGCACAGAAAGAGGAGCTTTAAGAACGTTTACTACCCTCAAAACCCTGTGCCTCGTGTGACTAAGAGAAAAGAACTGGTGTGTTGACAGCATGGTGTGACTGAAGGCATTGATCTCCCTTCTTGTCCCCTCTGTCTCCAAGCCAGACATACTGCAAGTGTTTCAGCACCAAGATGACCACGCAGTAGGCCCCGAAAACATCACTTCTCAAAAGGCACTTGACACAGAACCCAAGTCTCTGCTTGCCTGCATTACCCATAGCACAGTGTAGCTGTGTTTCCTCACCCAGGCAAGCGCTGTCTGGATAGCAGCATTGCAGGCTTTATTGTCCTGTCATATGAGTGAGACTGCTGTTTTCATTCCAGCTGAGGAGTTGAGTCTGTGCAGCTCCATTTACTGCTGGCCTCTGTTCAGATTGACCTCAGTATTATTCCTTCTAATCATGTTTGAGTCTGTGGGAAGTGTCTCCCCTCCCCATCTGTGAATGTTGGATGGTGCTATACGTTTGTCTATGAGCATCATCTGGCTTAGAGCTGCTCTCCTTGAAGGTGATGCAGGTTTTATTTCTGTGCTGTGGATTTGAGTCTGGGCTTTCACATTTTTGTCCCCTCTGTTAGGGAGAAGGGATGCTAAAGCTTGCTTTAAGGTGAAATTTTGTGTTCAGTAGTGATGCTAACCGAAAGCATCTGCTCCCTCCAGTACAACCTTTTAAGTGAGGCACTGCTCTGCACCAATAGGATCCAATTGAAAAATATCCTGGCTGCAAAAAGGAACCTTGTTGGGGGAAGAAACACTGCTTAAGCTGGCAGCATTACTTAAAAATGTGTGAAATTACAGGGTTAATCTTCGGTACATTCCTACCTTCCTTCCCAACTCCTTTCCTTTCCCCTCCTCACCCCCCACCCCCAAAAAACCCCCACAAAACCACCCCACTGAGGCTTCACAGAATCTGGGGGCATAAAGACTGCACTGAGATACAGTCAGAGTTTGTTTAAAAAGCTGTCATGTCATATCCAAATAGACACAATGCTGAAGATGAGGCTGCTTTGAGTTGTGGAATGAGATTGAGATTTTCTTCACAGAGAAGGTGAGCTAGAGGCTTGCTATCTCACCAAACTGTTACAGATAGGAAACCTGGTGTGGGGGGTGGACTTGCTGAGCTTTTGCTGATCTCTTTCCTCCCCAACCATTTCTTGTCTTTCAGGATGACCACAAGCTGAGCCTTGATGAACTTCATCGTAAATATGGAACAGACTTGAGTCGGGTAGGTAGACTTTGTTTTCCCTCTTTCCTTGCCCTGATCTGAAAAGGATCAGTCTTGGCTCAGAGCACTTCACAAAGGGAGATCCGGGTGGTCTGGTTTTTTTCTTTGTCTTTTGTTTAATCTCCCCTCCTCCAGTTAAGTTTCCCAGACTTCGGGAAAACTGTTGAGCTCACAAATACTTCTTGTCGTCCTCCCACTGCACAGCCTGGCTGCAATACTTTAGTGACTTTGTTTCTAACAAAGTCACTGTTATCTGCCTCTGAATTGTTCCAAGGTCAAGTTGATTCTTGGATTTATTTTTTTTTCCCAAGGAGCTTGTAATAAAGGCAAATGTTTGTTATATTGCAGATGTAGTCTAGTGAGCTAGTACATGCCCAGAGATTTAATGATGGCGAGTAGCAGTTAAAATTTTACCCTTTTGTAGTAAGAAGTGTGCAAATGTCCTAGCTAACATCAAAGTCCAGTGCAGAAGCACTGCAGCAGTTTTGCACCTTTGCTCTTGTTTGTTTTGCTTGATGTTTTTTGCATGATCACATATAGCAACAAGTCTGCTTTTACTCTATAACAGCGCAGAGACTTGCACTTTCTGTGAGAGAACTTGGCTTCTGAAAGCTGAACTTCCTGGAAGGCCAATCCAAAGTGTCATCATCTTTATGGCCTCCAGCTTTCACTAGTTCTATAATTTGATAGGATGGATTGCACTGGGCTGTTCCTCAGAGCTCAAAGTCTGCTGCTGTAGCCTTCTTGTCCTGCCCCTCTTCAGTGTTTGTAGGTCCATGGCCTGCAGGCTCCTCAAGGAGCATCCAACATCCCATAGCTCCTCTTTTGGCATTCAGCTTTCACATCCTGCACTTGTGTTGCAGAGCCCTGGCAGCTGTGGAGATCTCATTACCTGTTAGCGTCTCCTTGTTGCTGTGGTAGAACATGAACAATTTCAGGGCTACCTTCCCCAGTCAGTCTTGCCACAATGCCGATAAAAGGAACCTCTCTTCTAGGGTTTGACTTCTGCACGTGCGGCTGAGATTTTGGCTCGTGATGGCCCAAATTCCCTCACGCCCCCACCCACCACTCCTGAATGGGTAAAGTTCTGTCGGCAGCTCTTTGGAGGATTCTCGCTCCTGTTGTGGATTGGTGCTATTCTATGTTTTCTGGCTTACGGCATACAAAGCGTGATGGAGGAGGAGCCCAACAATGATAATGTAAGTAAAAATGTCTGGTTTACTTCAAAGGCAGGTTGAGCAGCCTGTTTGGCTCAAAGCAGATTAACTTCTTCCTCTAAGCATTCAGTCCAGAAGCTTTTCCCATAAGCATGGGAAATTCAGTGTGTGAGCTTAACATGTCTTGGAGTGCTTCCACATAATGAAATGAACAGCTGACTTCCTTCGTGTTGTGTTAGCAACACTAGCTTGTGGACGGCCTTTGTGTACAAAATGTACAGAGACTGCAAGCACCTCCATGCTTTGTAATGGGGCACTTAAATACCAAGCAATTTATCTGGACAAACGGGAAGCCTTTCAGGCAGACTGTCCTCTGACTCACTTTCTCTGCTCCTTGTAGCTGTACCTGGGTGTTGTGTTGGCAGCTGTGGTTATCATAACTGGCTGTTTCTCTTATTACCAAGAAGCAAAAAGTTCCAAGATCATGGAGTCCTTCAAGAACATGGTGCCTCAGGTATGGAATACCTCATTTCCTTGAGATCTGCCAAGCTGTAGCTTGGGGTTATTAACTGTTTTAAACATCGACTTCAATTGCAAAAGGCCTGACTGTTAGTGTGGGTTACTAGCTCTTAATTTCGAGGGGTCTATGAGACTCCTTCCTCTATATACTCCAAGTAACTATGCCAGGGCAGTTCCTGGCACCCTGTAAGTTCCACCAGCTTATTAAAATTCAGAGGACACTTTCTCGATAGCCTGGGGAGTTCAGTAACTGGTGTGGTAAGTATTAAAACTCAGATTCCTTCATGGACAGTCTGTATTGTACCTAACTATCTTACTGTTACCTTGGCAACAAGGAACTTTAATATCAAGAAAACAAAAATAGCTATTTTTCTAAAATAACTTACATATTGGAGATAAATATCTTAGTACAAGTAGAAACCTCATAGAATCATAGCACAATTATTTTAAGGTACTCGGATCTTTTGAGCCCCTTAAGAGTTGCTTTTGATATAGGTTGTTTCTTTACTGTCTTTCAGCAAGCCCTTGTAGTCAGAAATGGTGAGAAGATCAGCATAAATGCTGAAGGTGTTGTAGTTGGAGATCTAGTGGAGGTGAAAGGAGGTGACAGAATTCCAGCCGACCTTCGGATCATATCTGCACATGGTTGCAAGGTACAGCAGTGACATGCTGTTTGAAAAACTTTATTACGAAGGATGATGAATTAGTCTGGTTTAGAAGAATGTCTTCTATGCTGTGAATGGGTGGTGGAGTGGAAGAGAAGGGCGGGGGGAGAACCTAGTGTTTTATCTGCTTTCATTGCTGAAGGCATCTCTGCCTGCTTGCATATGACAAAGTAATGTCTTCCATGTAGGTGGATAACTCATCACTTACCGGTGAATCGGAGCCTCAGACGAGGTCTCCAGACTTCTCCAATGAGAACCCGCTGGAGACCAGGAACATTGCTTTCTTTTCCACCAACTGTGTGGAAGGTATGTGACTCTCCGCGAAAGGATTGACAATGCTAGTGACTGAACTGTATAGGTAAACAATGCAAATGCTGTGTGAGTTCAGTGTGTTGGTAGCCTATTCCTACCGTGCAAGAGCAGGCTGGAAGTTCCCAGTAAAGGCTTTGCCCATTCCAACTGCAATACCATACAATGGGCAAAGAAGGCTCCACAGCGCTACTGTTTTTTTCTTTGTAGCCGCTCCTAGAGGAGTGGTGTGTCTTAAAGCATGACTGCCTTATTACAGCAGTGCTGAAGTGCAGATAACATAATGTGAATGCAAATGGTTAGGCAGAGCTATAAGAAATACTACAGCTGCTGCAGAAAGCAGGAACTTCAAACATCTCTGGCAGAACCTCCTGTTGCAGCAGTATGGTAGTAGGTACTCTGTGCTGAAGCCCAGAGCATCTTTTCCACACCCACAGGGTGTCGAGGTGTGACTGTTCAGTGATGGTGTAGAATTCTGCCTGACTCCTATCGTGTCCTCTCTGGACAGGTTCTTACCAGCAGACTGTCCCCTGCTCTTTCCCATCCCCCCAAAAAACCCAACCCAGCAAAACTGAAGGATATTCTTGATCTTGCTCAAGAGCCTCAGGGAAAGAAAATGAGCCCTTACAGAAGGGAAGAGAATGCTGTCTACTTCTTGAAGATGGCTTCCTCTCATTCCCTGCAATCGGCACTTGATTCCCTGGGATAGAAGGCAGAGGGCATACAGCTTGACCAGTCACATGAGAATCCTGTGCAGCACTTATCTCCATTTATTTCTCATGCTGCTAGAGTAAGAAAGGCTGCAGTGGGAGACTTTGGCCATTGGAATGCCTACCTGCATTATTTTGGGCAAAGCTCGCTAAACTCTAGGACAGGCTGAGCAAACTCAGTTTAGTGTGTTTTGGGAAGGGTTTTTGTTTTCTAAAACCTGTCTCTCTTCTAGGCACTGCCCGTGGCATTGTCATTAGCACTGGGGATCGCACTGTGATGGGCCGTATTGCCAGTCTGGCTTCTGGACTGGAAGGGGGAAAAACTCCAATTGCCATGGAGATCGAGCACTTTATCCACCTCATCACTGGAGTGGCTGTGTTCCTGGGTGTCTCCTTCTTCATCCTGTCACTCATCCTTGAGTACACGTGGCTGGAGGCTGTAATCTTCCTCATTGGGATCATTGTTGCCAACGTCCCCGAGGGGCTGCTTGCAACTGTCACGGTGAGTGAAGTTGGTAAAAAAGATTGAATGAGTTACGTATATGGTTCTTAAGGAAGCGGAGTGCTTCATGCTCAGTGCACATGCACAGGGGTAAACACTAAAGTAATGGAAGGAACTCTGTGGTGTGTGTGTAGGGCTAGGCTTTATAAATTTGGTGTATTCAGACTAGTTGCCTGTATCAGCGTCAAGTTCTGCAGCTGTTTTTCTAATGAAGATGAGTCCCTAAGCTAGACCTGCACAGAGGCTTGGCATCATAGAACTAAAGTGAGAAAGACTAGGAGTTCTGGACTTGTCTTGCCTTTTTCTGTGGCAAGAAGAGGCCTTCCTGTTACAACTCTTCGGGGCTTCTATACCCACAGGCACACCAGCCCCTCCAACCCTGAAGGGCTGGCAGAGCATCCAGCAAGCTTCACTCTAGTCCCAGCTTTTGATCTGGGACCTGGCAGAGGTTCTTGTAAGTTTGGTTTCCTGAAGAGATGGTGGGAGTATCTGGGTGTGCTTGGCTGTGTAGAGGGTGGTGGTGGACAGGGCTAGAGGCTTCCATACAGCCTTAGGAAGCAGAGCAGCAGCTGAGCTGGGGAATGAACAGTTGGGAGCTGGAAGCAGGTTAAGAGCCTCTGGTGAGAAAGGGTAGCTGGGGCTGCTCACTTCCTACACCAGTAAGTTGCAGCCCTATCACCAGAGCTATTTTGAGCCTTCTCATATGTGACCTGCCTTCACATATTTTGAGAGTTCTTATGATTAGGGAACTGCAACTTTGAACTAAAATGTTAGTCTGGGGCATGCTATTTCCTTCCTAATGCACTGAGAAGCAGGGGACTGAAGCCTTGTGAGTCCTTTTCTGGAGGCTTTGTGATGAGGAAAATGTATCATTTAAACCTGGCAGCTGGGCCTAAATGTTGCTATTTATTTTGCGTTGGCAGGGTGGGCATGGAGTTGGGGAATTGCTGCAGGGCACATAAGCTGGTTGTCATCCCATGCCCACAGTGTAGCATTGTATTAGTGCACGAGCACATCTAGCCTGTTGTCTTCTTCCTTGTCTCCAGGTATGTCTGACACTAACAGCCAAGCGTATGGCTCGTAAGAACTGCTTGGTGAAGAACCTGGAAGCTGTGGAAACCCTGGGATCCACATCCACCATCTGCTCTGACAAAACAGGCACTCTGACACAGAATCGCATGACGGTTGCACACATGTGGTTTGACAATCAGATTCATGAGGCTGATACTACCGAGAACCAGAGTGGTAAGACCATCTTTGCGCTTGAGGCATTTCATTAAAAAATGGCTTTTCCTGGGGCTTCTTGTATGCTTGTACTTCTAAGAACCCATGTTTCTAGCTCTCCAGTCCAAGTGAAGTTCATAGTGCAAGGACTTCTAACATATGACCTACAGTGAGCCTTAAAAGACTTGCAGTAACACATAAAAAGCTTTGCACTGTACCACAGGTTTTTTTAATCAGACTCCATATAGCTGCTTTTGCTCAGAATTACTCCATTGGAATTTGAGCCTCTTGAATGTTCAGCCCCTTATGTTTGTCCCGTATGTAGAAATATTTGCTGTTCTGTACTTCAAAGTACCTGATTATTTTTGCCGAAGTGTATCTGATGAAATTGCCCTATCTTAAGTCTGCTGAAAGTGTGGGCAGCAGAGGTGTTGACTCTGATAATAAATTGGGTCTAATCAACTGGACATAGATGGAAATTTCCCATGTTGAACTAGATGGCTGCGCTCGAACAGGGGTTTTCCCAGAACATCCTTGTTGTGTTTGCAGAGCGGTAGCAATGAATGAAGTGACTGTAAGACTTCAGCAGGAAGTTTCTTGTAGACACTGATAAGAATCTGAAATCTCAGTGTGCTGTGCAATTGAGAGAGGTACTTATCTCTCCAGAACTGTTTAGTACAACCAAATTCAGGAGTTTCCTAGCTGTCATCTACCTTGTGAAATGTTGTGCTTGCAACACATCATTAGCATAAACTTTTTCCAGTGGTGGTGCTGCACCCTGCCCCCAACCACTCCAAAACATTGTGCTTGCCTGAACCACTTAAAAAAAACTGCTTTACTGTTCTTGGTCTTTAACACTAGTGCAAAGTAACAAGCTATAAATAAAGTGGAAGGCACTCGGTTTTGGCCTGGCAACAGTTGGCTTGGCTGCAATAGAAATAAACCTAGAAGACTTCATGGAAAGTACACTAGCTTATCAGTTAACTGTCTGTTCAGTTCATCTCCCTAGGAGCCAACTTAAGAGCCAGCATGGGAGAAGCAGTATCTTTGTTTAAGCATTGTTCCTTTGGGAGCTATTTCATCCAGTTCCTGGGTGACAGATAAAGTGAGAAAACCTGGAGGTGGAACCCAGCATCCCTGACTCAAGCCTCTGAAAGAATGTTATCTGTCCAGAATTCCTTGGCTTTGTCAGCATGGCCTCTGCTGCTGCTGGATGCAGCCATTACTGGAATCTTGAAAGCAGAGGTGTTCTCTTGCACTGTTGGTATTTCACCCTCCGGTCTTAAAATAATCAGCTACTCCTCAAGTACCTGGGAAGGGAGGAGGATTGAAAGAGATGTAGTGTGCTGACAGGCTCTGTTTCCTGTTTCTAAGGTAAAGGTTTCTTGCTCTTAAGCCTGTGGGATTTTGGGCTTATTGACGTTCTTCCTTGGCTTTCAGGTGCTTCCTTTGACAAGAGCTCAGCTACTTGGAGTGCATTGTCCAGAGTTGCAGGTCTCTGCAACCGTGCTGTGTTTCAGGCCAACCAGGAAAATGTACCAATTCTTAAGGTGAGTTCCTAAAAGAAATGTTTGTCCTGTTCCCCACCACCACGTTCCTATAGAGGTAGTGAGACTACGTCCCGTGGGTCACAGGAACCTGCAAAGTAGAGGTATCTGCCATTCCTAATCTTTTCTGCAGTCTGGCACTCTTGTAGGAGATGTGCTGTGGGCAGAGGAGTTGGGACTGGGAAGACATTTCCCACAGCAGACTCCCTGCCATCCACTAGCATCTACAGTCTGTTTGGGAGGTCAGGTAATTCAGACAGGGCTAGGAAAGACCAGAAAGCTTTCCTAGGCATTTCCCAATCCAAGAATTGCTGTCTCTGGCATTTGTACACTTAAAAGCTACAAACACATGGTTCTGGGAGCTGGGAGAAGTAGACACCAGAGCTGGGGGAGCAGCAGTCATGGGAGACTGTTTGTCTTTAGCCAGTCTGTTCTCACTGGCAAGTCTTGACTTTTTAAGCTTTTGCTGGTTCAGTGCTGGTGCAAATGCTAGCATAACATCAATTCAGATTCCTGCTTCTGAACTGTGACCCAGCAAGGGCTGAAATTAACTGTAAAGTGCTTATAAGCTGTCAAACATCAGTCATGTTGCTTGGTAAACTTCCCAAGAGTGTTCTGATGCTGTGGTAACAGAAATGAGGGAAAAATTATTTTTCCCTAGCACTTCTCTGACTATAACTTCATGTCATGTTTTTTAGACCTAAGATAAAGAGCTGGAGTTATTTCCATCCAAGGAAGACTTGGGAGGGGGGAGTCTTAAAAGTCTTTAGATACCAAAAAGCAGTATAAAAACAAGGGGGAAAAAAAAACCAACCAACCAAACAAAAAACTTCTCATGGACAAAGAGACCAGAAGGGCAAGAAATATTTGGTTTAAATTGCAGCAAAGGAAACTCAAGCAGGACATTGAGAACACACAGATCTCCAGGGCTGAGAACCCCCATCTACAATCTCTACCAGTGCTAACTTTATGGGGCAGGAGGCATGGATAGATTAAATCTTACCTGCCAGAGGCTTGATAAGCTGATCTTACATTGGGGTGGGAGAGCCCATACAAGTCTTTTTGTGTGCATGTCATCAGTCTTGATCTCACATTTGCTATTCTTCATGGGAAGCAACTTACAGCAGTTCTTAAAGTTTACCCTCCAGCCTCTCTTTCTCTGACTGCACCTGCCTACCTTACTTTCTCTGCCCTTTAAATGGGCTTCTTGACTTTTGCACCAGAAGACTGCTGCTCTCTCTAGCTGGGAGGCCTGGCATTCTGAAATGCAGTATTTGTCAGTACTAGATAATAGAATTAATTATTCTTTGCTCTTGTATCGTGTTATGTAGAAGCTGGGACTGGGCAGAGATGAATACACTTTTTTTTTTTTTGAAATATCAGATCTTCTGTGGTGAATCTGCTGGAATGTACGCTTTGATAGTTGTTTTCTTTCCTCAGAGAGCAGTGGCAGGAGATGCCTCTGAGTCTGCACTTCTGAAATGCATTGAATTGTGCTGTGGTTCTGTCAAGGAGATGAGAGAAAGGTATCCCAAAGTGGTGGAAATACCATTTAACTCTACCAACAAGTACCAGGTAAGCATGTGTCCTCTTGAGGGAGAGCTGCTGTGTGAAGCACTTAACATAAATTTGCACGCAGTGTGCCTCAAAACTTGTTTTGGTGCCAAAATCTTGTCTAGCCATTACTTGCTTGTAGACTGCTCAAGACTATAAATTTAAGTTAACGTCCCATACTTAGTTACACTGTGTAAGAGCTTCTGGAGCTGCCTTGACACTAAGGTGTCAGCTGCTGAGGAAAGACCAGACATGCTTCCTACCTGTGCAGCTGTAGTGCATGGAGAATGGAAGAACTCAAATCTGGGAATAGGAATGAATTCCTGGGAAATGACCTTAACAGGTGGAACTTGGATATAAAAAAGGCCATTGCAGCCTCTGTGGTTATATGTCAATGTTAAAAAAATGCATAGTAATTCCTTAGTTTGTGAACCTTTTTAAAGTTGTGGGTCAATGAAAACTAGAGCAGAATATCAGAAACTGTCCTGAGCTAGTGACAAAACACTGAGTGATGGTGATTACTTGTGACCTTTGTGGTACTTGTCAATAAAACAGTTTCATTTCTTCCACCCTAGCTGTCTATCCACAAAAATGCAAATCCATCAGAATCCCGTTACTTGCTGGTGATGAAGGGAGCTCCAGAGAGGATCTTGGATCGCTGCAGCACCATTCTTATTCACGGCAAAGAGCAATCACTGGATGAAGAAATGAAAGATGCTTTTCAGAATGCCTACCTTGAGTTGGGAGGCCTTGGGGAGAGAGTGTTAGGTAAGGAAAAGCAGCCTTAATAAATGGGGAAAGATTTGTCCCTCATGCTCCTGTGTGGAGTCCCCACAGATTAAGTGGAGGGTTGTAGTCTGTTCCTGCAGTGTAACCATAGTGTTGAGTCAAGGTCACTTCAGCAATTCACATAGGAACAGTCCTGTCTTTAGCCTTTAATCTAAAAGGCAGCCTGCAGGGTCTCGTCTTGCCCAGCAGCTGGGTCGCCTAGATCAAAATGAAGCAAAGCATTTGGTACCTTCAGTCTCCATGGGGCCACATGGTATTAGATTTGCTCCACTGCATGTGAACCAAGCTGTGTCTGGGCACCTAGCAACAGCTATTAGTTATCAGAATATGAGTGTGACTCTTGCCTCAATAGCCCTGGCTAAACCTTTGATGCTGCCCTGTTATTCTTGCATAGCTGTTTGGAGAAGCAATAAGAGTTTGCTCTCTCTGCCTCCTGATACGTAGGAACAGAGTAAACATGGGTTTGATGTGTTACAGGATTCTGTCACTTGGCTCTGCCTGATGACCAGTTCCCTGAAGGCTTCCAGTTTGATACAGACGACGTGAACTTTCCTGTAGACAAACTCTGCTTTGTAGGACTGATGTCTATGATTGACCCTCCTCGTGCTGCTGTGCCAGATGCTGTTGGCAAATGCAGAAGCGCTGGGATCAAGGTAGTTTATTCCAGGGTTGAAAATCACCTTGCTCTATACCTGTAGATACAAAGGGCTTCTGTTACTCTCTGTGTTGCTGTAATGTGAATGAAGAGAAGTATTGATCAGGTTTTAACTAGTACTACTTCAGGCTTCATTTCTGAGTTACAAATGATTGTATGTTAATGGACTGAAAAATGAGTTAGACTCCAGACTGCTAGGGCACTGGCACGTGCTGATGGCATGGTGTCCCCAAGCATGTGATTTGGCTCAGATGTGTTCTGCCTGTCCCACAGTACTGACAGAGACGAGAGAGCAAAGCACAGGCTGGAAACGGAACTAGATCTATTGACTCAGTATTAACAATTTTCTTTGTCTTCTATCCACCTTAATCCCTTGCATACTGGTAACAGGTTACTGCCTGTACCTCAGGCGTGCCTTGTGCCAGGGCTTGCTAGTAGAACAAAAGCCACGTGGCCTTTTCAGTCTCAAGGGAACCTGCCTTTTGGGCAGTGTTGCTCTGCAGTACCGGCAAGGCTTTCACGGCAGTCTGTTTGCATTTCAGGTTATCATGGTTACTGGAGACCATCCGATCACAGCCAAAGCCATTGCCAAGGGTGTCGGCATCATCTCTGAGGGCAATGAAACAGTAGAAGATATTGCTGCTCGACTCAACATTCCTGTCAGCCAGGTCAACCCTAGGTACTGACTGGTGGGGAAGGCCAGAGCTGTTCAAAGAATTAAGCATTTACCTCTCTCCTTGCCTTGGATAATCCCTCAGCATCTCTCCCTAGATATGAAAAGCTTGGCATCTGCTTAGCTCAGCATGTTGTGGCTCCTCAGTGTGTATCATGAGTTATGTGAAGAATGCAAAAGGCTGTCTTGAATGTGCATGTCTCTTGTGCATGGGAATTAGTTAGGAGTAAGCTCAATACAGGAAATTCGGGCAGTTTCTTCTGTCCTTTCTCTGCCCTGTAGCTGCCTGTCCTGGTCTGTCCCCACGCTGGGGGAAAGAAACAGCCAGCTGGGTGGAGTCTTTCGGGGGGCTGACTTTTTCCCCTTGAGCTAAGCATTTGCCCTGCCTGGTTCATGTCGCTGCACAAGCACCATGTACTGGCCCAACGTAGCAGGCAGGAAAAAAGTATCTAAAATGGCATAGGGGAGGGAAGTGGCTGTTTGGGGACTGTTTTGAGCAATGCTGCTGCAGAGCCTGAAACCACGTGCTCCTGTGATTCCAGATCTTTAAACAGAGGCTAGGTCTAGTTTTGCCCCAAACATATACTTAATCAAGCTTATTAAGTAAGATAACTTACAGGTTCATGGGAAAACTCTGGTAAAAAGAAAATGCCTAGTTTGTTAGTCACAATCCAGACTGAATGGGCTACCGCAAGTAAACTCTGTTTAACTGGTTTATACTGTTTAGAGAGTAGAACTGAAATGCCACTTATAAACTTGATCATTCAGAGCCCAGTTCTGTCCCTCCTGCTCTCAAACTCTCTTCTGGGTGTGACTGTAGGTGGGCAAAGGGAGCAGGATTTGGACTGGGTGGAAGAATTGGCACTAGTCAGTAGCTACAAGCAGAATAAATGTGACAATGGAATTCCTTCCTCTTAGGGGTTAATGTTTGCCTTCATAGCTTAGTGCAGAACTGAGGCATCCTCAGAAAATGTGCTTTGGCATAAAGCGGGCTGTTTGCAGAATGGCTGGGCTGTCTGCATTGCTTAGCTTGACCCAGCCTGTGTTTGGGCTGGAGGGTAGCCATGTAGCTTATGAACTGTGAATAGAGACACCCTGTGGAATGAAATTTTTTTGGGAAAACAAATTTTGTGTCTGAATTTTTTTTTTTTTTTTTTTTTTTTTTTTTTTTTTTTTTGAGGGTAACTTCACAACCTAGCAATGCAGGCTGGGGATCACTGGGCTGTGTGACTGAGCAGGTCAGCAGCTGGCTGTAAGGGTGGGGAAGGAATTTCCCTGTCTAAACTGGGTGATAGCACGAGCTGTGTGGATAGTCTTCTAGACCTATAAGGGATGGTATGCTGGCTTAGAGAGGTGGTAGTTTGCTGTAGCATGCAGGGTACCAAACCAGTCTAAATATAACGTTGCATGCTTTTGTTGCTGAAGAGTGTAAAATAGTCTGAACTGGCATTGCGTGAGCTCTCTCTGTGAAGAGCCATGTGTAGATCATCAGTCTATTGCAAAAAGGATTGCCTGCAGAAGCCCACAGCATCTCTTGTGATGTTGGAAGCTAACTGCCTGAGCCAGGGGCTCCTTTCTTGCAGAGAGTCCAAGAGCTGTGGAAACAACTAGTCTTTGCCTTGATGCATTTTAAAAAGCCGTAGAAAGAATTAGTCTGCTCATGGGGTTTTTTGCTGTTGCTTGGCACTGTTGTCTTGTCTGTGTTCCCCATCTACCTTTTAAACTTGGAGCATCAAACTTCTGTGCAGAGGCTGCCTGGGTTAGTATTCAGTTACAGCAGGCATTGGTCTTTCCCTAGAGCACTGAAGAGCCATAGTTTTATGGGGCAAATACAACTAAGGAGAAACTTAGTTTAACTTGTGAAGTAAAACATTATATTGTTTCTTGATTGCAGGGATGCCAAAGCTTGTGTTGTTCATGGCTCAGATTTGAAGGACATGACTAGTGAGCAACTGGATGACATCCTGATTCATCATACAGAAATTGTCTTTGCCAGAACATCTCCTCAGCAGAAGCTTATAATTGTGGAAGGCTGTCAGCGACAGGTAAAGAGAAGGGGGTCCAAGGATTTCATATCAGAGAAATCCCCAGACATGTAGATATATAAACTACTAACCAGTGCTGCCTTCTGAAGTGGCAGGGCTTATTCTTCTCAGTGCCTTCAGGTAAAGGGCCAGACTAGATCTCAATCTGTCAGCAGTCTTCAGCTGCTGATGTCTGGCTGCTGTACAATACATAAATAAAAGGGTCTTGCAGGAAAACACCTGCAGTTTGTACTGAGGCTTTCTTCTGATCCTAGGATGCTTAACACACTTAGTTCCTAAATGCTCTGGAGTTGCTTGGCAGAGGAGGATTCAACAAGTTTAGATGTTGTCCAACATCTCCTTTGGAGAGAGCAGCATGGTTCTCTGATAAGCCTGATCAGAATGGGGAAAGGGGTGAGGCGAAACAAGGAGAAACTGACGTCTCTTTACAGCAAAGTGAAATAGGGATTTTTATGCTTCAAGTCCTGAAAGATAGAAGAAAGCTTTTTCTGCCCAAAACATCTTACATGATGATTTCAGTCTTTATATCCCTCTCTTTGACTAGGGTGCCATTGTAGCAGTCACAGGTGATGGTGTGAATGATTCCCCAGCCCTGAAAAAGGCTGACATTGGTGTTGCTATGGGTATTGCTGGCTCAGACGTCTCCAAGCAGGCAGCTGACATGATTCTGCTGGATGACAACTTTGCTTCCATTGTCACTGGGGTTGAAGAAGGTGAGTTTATCACTTGTGTGCAGTGGTGGCAAAGTGACATGCTTCAGCAATGTTATTTACTCATTCCCTCTGAAATAAAGGTGTCTGGAGGGCTCTCCTTTATTTGAGCTTGTCTCCATGACAAGTGTTTCCAAGGAGGACAGCACTTCCCTCCTCCATTCAAAGTCTTCTCCCTTTCCATGGGACCAGCATGACCCTTTGGGATGGGTAACAGTAGAAAGCAGCTGAGTAACAAAAGCTACTTTGTCCTTTTACCTGACACCAACCCTACAGTCATCTTTGCCAGCTGAGTCTGACACATTTTCCTCCCTGATGGAGCAGTAGCTCTCAAACAGGAGCAGAACAGAGGATATCTCCAGGGGCTCTTGATGATCTTCAGAAACCAGGGCTTAGTATCTTACTGCTGTATGCAGTGAAGCCTGATTGCTCTGACCAAGAATGTTACTCTGTGTAGGTGATGCTGTGGTGGAGCACACAGTCTCACACTTACATGCGAGAGACCTCTTCAGTTTGCTGCACTAGAATTTTGCCTTTCAGTGTTACCACTGAAGCTGCCTGTGAGCTACTTGGCTGCCTTCTGCTGATAAGTGAGAGTTATGTTGTTCTCTCTTCCTTGCCCTAGGGCGTCTGATCTTTGATAACCTGAAGAAGTCTATTGCTTACACCTTGACCAGTAACATTCCTGAAATCACGCCGTTCCTGATCTTCATCATTGCGAACATACCCCTTCCACTGGGAACAGTCACCATCCTCTGCATTGACTTGGGCACTGACATGGTGAATGTCTTTTTTTTGTCTCAAGAAGAAATGTGGGTGTTCTTAGGAAAGGAAGGAAAATGCTTAAATACAGTTTTCTCTAGTGTTCTGATTTAAAACAAGTGACCATTTGATCTTCCCTTAATCCACACTCCCTGTCTCATGGCTCTGAGTCTGGGGATCCTTCAGTACCATGTAAGGACAAACTGGGGATGGGGAAGGTGGTAAGATCCTTCCTTGAAAACTACAGCTAGGGCTTTCGGGCAGTGCTGTTTCTCAGGCTGAAAACATGGGGCAGGGAAGGCTATATACAGTGGAAAATTGAAACAGTTCTAACAGTGGTTTACCACTTGCAAAGGTCCCTGCTATCTCCCTGGCATATGAGCAAGCAGAGAGTGACATCATGAAGAGGCAGCCCAGAAATCCCAAAACAGACAAGCTGGTGAATGAACGGCTGATCAGCATGGCCTATGGGCAGATTGGTAAGCTGGTCTGTTTTCTCTGGCACTGATTTGAACTTGGTGGTAGCGGGGGTTATACACCATCCTGAGTCAGTGCCTTTTCTGCTTATTTTGGTAGGGTTGAGGTTTGGGATGTGTAAACCAGAACCTCAGGCTGTTAAGAGCTTGCCGTGATTCTGCCCCCATGGCACATAGCGGTGGCTTGTGCAGCTTGATCCATTGAATCGCTTTCACAGTAATTTTGTTTAATTGCATAGTGCTGTAAAGGAACTGGCTGACAACCAGCTCTCCTCTGGTTCAGACTCGTTCAGCAAGAACATAGATCCCATTGTTAGTTTAATTAGAAGTAAAGGATTCTCTCCAGTGTATCCCTAAACACACAGTATTAGGAGCCTTGATTAAAGGCAGCTAGAGAGATGTGCCCAGTTCACAGGACGGGAGCTCATGCTTAATTGCAGCAGACCTTGGGAACCTTCTTGACTGTATTTTGCAAGGGTTGGGGGGGTGGGCAAGGCTTAATGAGAATACAAAGGGAGTTTTATCTTGTGTCCTTGAGTACCATGCCATCACAGCACAGGGCAGAACAGAAGTAACTCTGTACAAAGTTGGGAGCAGAAGCCGCTCAGCAAAAGGGTTGCAGCTGAACTTCATGTTAGTGTGAACTATTTCTATAGCTGTTGTTTGGCAGACTGAGCACCACAACGAGTAATTTTTTAGGTGGTTGGGGTCTCCTGCAAACTGCTTTCTGTTACAATCGCACCACACAGTAGCTTCATCAGTTTTATCATCCTTTCTTGTCTGTTTAGGTATGATCCAGGCCCTTGGAGGTTTCTTTACCTATTTTGTAATCATGGCAGAGAATGGGTTCTGGCCTTCTGGCTTGCTAGGGATTAGAGTTCAGTGGGATGACCGATGGATTAATGATGTGGAAGACAGCTATGGGCAGCAATGGGTAAGTTTTGAGGCACAGCTTAGAGGCTGCCAGCCAGAATACTAATGCCTGCTGAACTTGGTTGTGAGCACCAGAGAGCAAAGGCAGCATGTCTGAACGAGTGCTCTCTGCTTTGTCTGCTTCCTAGACCTACGAACAGAGGAAAATAGTGGAGTTCACTTGCCATACAGCCTTCTTTGTCAGCATTGTGGTTGTGCAGTGGGCGGACTTGATCATTTGTAAGACCCGAAGAAACTCCGTCTTCCAGCAGGGGATGAAGTAAGTGAGGCTGCCCATGGAGGATTTAGAATGGGACCCTGTGTATTCTCCAGCACACGGCATTCTAGTTCTTCATCCCAGCAGTGTCAGGGCGTCTTGGCATAAGTCTTGAACAGTCTGGTGCCTTGGCAATGAATAAGGGGATTGGGTGCTCTCTTGTAGTACCTGCTACAGTTGTCAGGCTGAGACAGTGAAATGCTGACTTCTGCTGGCATTGTCTGTGGGAGGTAGCCCACCTCAAAGGATAGTGACGTACTCCAGCACACAGCCTTGTGCGGCAGCAGAGCAGCTCGTCTATCAAGAGACCTGGTGGCATGAACCCCAGCCTCCTTCTGAATTTGTGATGAAAGCAATTGCTGGTTGACTTAGTTGTGAACTGGAATATCTCTTATGTCTAGAGACATAAGAGACCCTTGTGACAACCGTGCCATCATCTTGGATGGCCTGATAGTCCCCACCTGATGGACTTCTGGTCTAGCCCAGAATGTCTGTTTCCATTCACTACCATGTGGCCACTAGGTGTTTTTTTAGGATTTCATCTGTGAAAGTCCCTGACTGCTTTCCTGTTTCTACTAGGAACAAGATCTTAATATTTGGTCTCTTTGAGGAGACTGCTCTGGCTGCCTTCCTCTCCTACTGCCCTGGGATGGATGTTGCTCTAAGGATGTACCCTCTCAAGTAAGTTGCATCATGCTTTTTGTGCAGCAGGCTGTGTACCACAGAACAATCGTGCTTGGGTGGTGAGATGGATAAAAAGTAGTTGTGAGCTTGTGGATCATGAAACCTAGTCTTAACCCAGAAGAGCTCAGCCTAGAGGGTGTGAGTGATCCTTTGCTGTAGTGTGGCACGCCAGGGCTTTGCTTTTCTTTACTGCTTATGGAAAGTTTATGGGGAGCCTGCAGTTTGGTGCCCCACTAAAAATTAGCAACACAACTTCGGTTGTACCAGTGCACTGTAGTACAGCTGCTCTTGTACTTACTTGCATGGGGTATTTTTATGGGTAGGGGTATGTACCTCCAAAGAAAGCCAGAAAGCCTCCATAGGCCAAGGGACTGTTCTTTACTAAAGAACTGGTGTTGACATCTTGTACCTTTTTCTACCTTCCACAGAAATAGCACAAGTAGTAGAGTCTTTTGAAAGATGCTACATAGGTGCAGATGACCAGTTGGTGCACAGTAACTTTCCTAACAGTTGGGAGGGTGCCAACATCTTAAGCATTATTGCTCAACGGCATGCAACGTTTCATGGCAGGGTTTAGTCTCAAACTTCGAACAGTCCTCTGGCTTAAGTGCCATGAAATTTTCATGGCAAAAAAAATCCTGGTACATCTTGACGTTCCCTTCAGAAGTGTTGTCTGGAGTTTGGTGCTGAAGTGTGAGCATTTCCTGACAAGAAAGCTGGCCTCTGCCCAGTGCCTGCAGCAGCTAGATGTTAGCATGTGTAAATTGTAAGGGAAACCAATACGGTTTAAGCGAGCAAGGCTGTGGGCACAAAGGTTATGTGTACTTAGAGGAAATATTCCTAGATTAATAGGTGGGGAGGTGCTGGTACAGAGATGAACAAAGGTGCTGTGACGCACCTTGTGTTGGAATTAATATCCAAAAGTGGATTAACCTATTGCAGCAGAAAACTTGGTGGTAATTCTTGGCTTGGAGGATTCTCGGCTGACCCACAGCCTTGTGGGAGCTGGTACGCTGGCAAGCTGGGACATGCCAGCCTTCCTGCACTCTTCTGTGCCATCAAGTCAGAGCTCTTGCTAGGCAAAGAGCATTTCCACTGCCTGTGTTCTCACTGTCTCCTCTCCCAAACAGGCCAACCTGGTGGTTCTGCGCTTTCCCATACTCCCTCCTCATATTCCTGTATGATGAAGTCAGAAAGCTCATTATCAGACGCAACCCTGGTGGTAAGAATATGCTGCTAATCTGTGTGTTTCCTTCCCCACCTCTTCATGCTGCCAAGTTCTGTAGAAGCTCTGATAATGCTCAGGGACCCCCAGTGCTGAGCCCTACGCAGGGGTGTATTTTGCTGTGTTTTCCCTTCCTCAGCATTAAATAGTGCAGTTAGTTCAAATTAAGGACTTTGTCCCTCTCCCTGCATTACCCTGCAGTATATGAAAGTAGCAGTGCACTGAAGTAGATGGAAAAGACTGATTAAAGCTCTGGTAGTTCTAGAAAGCTGGAATGGGGCCTGAAAGCTGCAGCACATCAACAGTTTGGCAAGATGTTTCCATCGTGGCAGGTCACTTACTAGCTCAGGTGCTACAGTGCAAGTTTCCAGAGCTTATAAAAGGAGCTCTTGTGAAGCTCATAACCTGGTCTGCCTTAAGGCTAACTCTGCTTTCTCCCTCCTTTTCCTTTAGGTTGGGTGGAAAAAGAGACCTACTACTAAAAAGCACCTGTAAAACATTCCACGCACAGCCCATGCCACCTCTCCACCATCTCCCCTGTGTGTGTACTTCATCTTTGCAAGTGCAGAACTTCCTGGACAGGAGCGAGCTGAAACAAAAGGAAACATGAAGAAACATGGACTGGAGGAGAAAGCAAGGGGGAGGTTGGGGTGGGGGGAGTGTCCGACCATCAGTCCATGGGGATGAGAGTTTGAGTAGTTTTATGTGCCTTTTTGTTTTTGTAAAAGGAAACTGAAGATTTTATATGTGGATTTTTACAAATAAAGATGGATTATAAGAGGATGCCCCCACATGGTCTTAGGTGGATGTTTTTCTCAAGGCAGAATGGTTCAGAGCAGCCTCCCCTCCCTGCTTAAGGTGTGGTGGTGACAGCATGGGTTAGCTCTTGGCTTCCCATTTTTGTAGCAGGGAAGCAGAGCTGCTTGACCCAGAGACAACAGCATATGCGGTTTTTAAAAGCCCTGATGTATCCCACTCTCTAGTTCAGTGCCTAATGTGACAAACTGCTTGCAAGCACTTGCATTTCAAAGCCTAAAGCTCAGGAGGCTTGCTGGCATCTAACTATGCATTGTGGCTACTTTCTGCAAACGTAGCTGGTGGCTGGATGTCTGCTCTGGCCTGCTTTAAGAGGCTGTGACTTGCTTGCCGGGTTCAGAATGAGAACAGGCTTCCACTGAATGGCACTTGGATCCAAGCAGCCTTGTTATCAAAATTCTGACTGATTTTCCTGCTTGCTTTGCCAAGCAAGGGATAGTGTTTCCTAGTGTCCTCTGTGCATGCACATGCTTGTTCCAGCATGGCACTTGTCCCCGTCCTGGTAGTGGCTCGTTCCTGCAGTGGAGTGAGGGCAGAGGCTGATCATGGGTACAGGATCTTAAATATTCTACTTCTGAGGAAGGCATTGCTGTTGTCTGGGTGTCAAGTTGGCTCTGTGGGCTGAAGTGGGTTATGCTGCCTCCCTCTGAATATCTAGCAGTTTTCCATCTGTTTTGATTTACTGTTTAATGCTTGTATGGTTCACTTCTGCGAACTCGGTGGGAGAGCTGGCTTTTTGCATGTGGACGGTCACCACGAAGTCCTAACTTCGTGCTTCTGGTGCTGTTGTGCTAAAGCCAGCTGGAGATGCCTTGGTCCTATTCCTGAACTGCTGGTCTGTATCTACCTCTGCAAAGGATTGCTTTAAAACCACAGCACTGAAACAATCTGTGGTTAAAACCCCATGTTGTTGTGCCTCCTTCCTTCCTTTTTTTTTTCTTTTGGTGGTGTTTTAAAGCCAGGTTACTTCTCTCATGTACTGAACAATATAAGCTCAAATAGTGAAGAGAGCACTAGGGAGAGAACAAATGAGAGACTGAGGTTGGCAACTGTTTTAACTTGTCTTGGACACTCTAATGTGGAACCCCCAGTTGGAGATCATTAAAAAAAAAAATAAAGTCTTCCAATTGTTGGAGTCTGCCCATGCTGACAGCTGAATTGATGCAACTAGTCTTGAGGTGATCCTAGCTGGGAAGGGGAGATGAGTTGCACTAAGGGAGGAAGGCGGAGGTGGGATGAATTTTACTGAATCCGATGATGATGGAGTAGTGATGCAGAAATGATACTTGTTCCACCCCGGGTGTGACACTTGAACTTTTTGATTAGTGCCTGAGACTTCCTCAGAGTCCCGCTGCAATGAAGTTGCAAAATCAGTGTTGCTTGTATGATGCAGGCAAAAAAAAAAAAAAAAAAAGGAACCTGTTCTTCTTCCCCCTGGCATTTCAGCTTTAAACAGCCTTAGCAGTGGGCCTCTTGTTAAAATAAAAGGTGTAGGTGAGGAGGGATCTCTGAAGGTCCAGCTGTCTGCTCAAGGCGCAGCTACTTTCAAAGCATGGTCAGGTTGCTGATGGCCTTTGTTGAGCTGAAATCTGAATTGATAAGGGACTGAGGGCAAACAGGGCTCTGATGCTTGGGGAAGGGAGCAGCTAACCGGGGCCAGGGCCACGGTGAAGGCAACACAAGGTGTTTTCTATTGGCCCTAGATGTTGGGCAATATTTATAAGCGAAGCAATATGCGGTAGAGACAGCATTTACAGCAGCTTCCCCTTAGTGCAATGGGCTCTTGCCACATGGCTGAGCTCATCCTCCTGACTCTTTTTTCCACCCTCAGAGGGCAGGGTGTGCTTCTGGTGGTGACAGAGTCTCCTTTAACCTAAAGCGACAGGGAAGACTTTGCATGAGATGTCCATGAGTCACCCTCCTCCCGGCCAGAAGAGGGACCTGAAATAGCAACAGTCCCTGAGCAGACGGGTGCAGAAGGGCTCCCAGGGGACAAAGTTGACAGGACAGAGGGACAGAAGAGGTGTATGCCTGACCCCACGCATCTCCTTTGCTCAAGGTGGGGGCCCGAGGCAGAAGGGTGAGGGCAGGGCATGGGGCCAGCTGGGAATGGTGCCCACCAGGATTTGGGAGCCTCAGCAGACTGCTACAGAGCANTCACCTCACTTAATGCCAGGCTCTTGCTGAGGTGTTTTCTTTTTTTTTTCCCCCCAGTAATCCTTTGTTTTCATGAGACCCACCAATTAGCGAGATGAAAGGCACCAGTCCCTCCTGGGGACCTGCTCCCCAGCACCGTTCCTCAAGGGATAAAGCACTTTTCTGCCAGACCTGACGGCCTGCAAACATGAAGAGGGCAAAACACCCCCCTCCAACCTATTAGGCCTCTGAACCAGCCGATTAGCCAAAACACAAAGCAGATTAACCCCAATTAGGTGGAAATGTATAAACAAACATATTCAGTAAAGCCTTTTGGATAGGCTCCCCGGGAGCCTGGCTTTGAACACACCTCCCAGGGACCTTGAGAGCTCCCACTCACAGCTTCATCCTTCATCCTCCCAAACACCACCGATGCTGGGGGCCCCTTCCGTGCTCTCCCATAGCTCTCTGCTGCAGGCTTGCTCAGACCCCACCGGCACTTGCTTCAGAGGTTGCTGTGTTCCTCCTCTCCTTCTCCTCCCTCTCCTCCTTCTCCTCCCTCTCCTCCTTCTTCTCCCTCTTCCTCTCCTCCAGCCCTCCTCCTTCTCTCTTCCCCTTACTCCACATACCGTCCCAAGAGACTCTGGACCCCTGGACTTTGGTGACGAAGAGTAAGGCAGAGGGTCTGTATCTATGGAAAGTTTTACTTTCCGTAGGGAGGGATAGAAATTCCTCTCATTACATTCGTCTTTCCTCCCACGAGATCATTTGTCTCCCTGCTTCTTTCATCTGGCTTCCCGAACGTGGTAACATCTTCACTTGCGTGAACTTCTGAGCCCTCTGACTTTTCAGAAGGCTGGAAAGCAAATACGGCCAGTTTGCCCAGCACTGGTAACAGCAGCAATGGGATCTTGTATTTCTATGCTTCCTTTCACTTTAAAAGGCCCCAAATTTCCTGCACGGTACACCAAAAAAAAAAAATTCCCTCTGCCTCCAGGAGGTTTGTGCTGCTGCTGTCAGGCAAACAGCCAGTTCAAACAGCCCAGAGGGGAGATCTGATGGGGAGCGAGATACCGAAAAGCTTCTCCAGTGAAATGCCAACAGAACTTTCCTACTTTTTCCTACTGGAAAAAGCTGTGCTGCTTAAGGAGCACGGGACTCTGGTCCCCATGCCTGGGAAAGTTGGTGTCACCCCCCGCAGGGGCTTGCCCAGCCGGCACCCCCACGTCCAGTCTGCTTGCCAAACTGGATCCCCAATGTGTAGAAACAAGCCAGAAAGTGAGGGATGGTTTAAAAACCATCAGCTGTGAGGAATGGGAAACCTCTCCGTGGGCAGAGCAGCTCAGCTCCTCCCTGCGCTGCTGCAGAGAGGAGGTTGAACGGCCAGCAGAAAAAATTCACAGTAGTTTTTTTTAAATGGTAAAGGGAAGAAAAAAAAAAAAAGGATTCTCGACAGCACATCACATGCATGGACTGGGACCCACAGCTGACTGGAATCAGGGTTAAAAATAGACATCGGCACTAACGGGCTGAGAGCAGCCTTCGGTGAATGAGTCCCAAGGTGAATTATGAAATCTAACACGCATTCTCTCCCTAACAAGTGTGGTTTCTATTGAGGGTTATTTACCTTGGTCTTCATACCTGCCGGACATAGGATATTAGTCTCAGGTTTCACAACTAAACAGATCCGGGCCCGATGGGGAGATGGCCCAGAAGGCGATAGAAGCACCATTATGGAGGATGCAGCTCCACGCAACGTCTCAGCAACTGCACCAGCCAAAGGAGTTTCTGGTTGTGGACCCTTGCCCAGACGAACCGACCCAGCTAAGTCATGATGCTGCTTGGTGAATGTGGCTTTCATCTAACCTCCTGAAACCCTTCATTCGTACAAGACCTACCTGTCTATCCATGCGTGTATTTGACGATCTGTATTAAGTGGTGAGGATCTGATAGCTTATATCCAACTGGTGCCCGCCTGCATTACCCATCCCTATAAATCTGGTCTGCTGAGGCTTGGTAACAGGGCTGCATTTCTGTCGAATGAGCCAGAGCATCGCATGGTGCTCATGATGGCTTCATCCCACGTGTGGGAGGATGGGCAGCACCTGAGCCAGAAAAAAAAAAAAAACAGAGCAGCACAGGCATGAAGCCTGGCTGTGCAAGAATTATTGTCTCAAAAGTTCACAAAAGATTCTGAACCGACAAGTTTATACTCATCTGCCCTGTGCATGGCACAGCTGGGCTGTGTTTGATCTGATGTCAGGAGCCCTTCAGTCAGGTTTACCACATCGTCAAGCAACAACCTGAAATGGCTGGGAAGAGTCTCCCCGCACCTCGGTGCTGCCCCAGCACCTAAAGCTGGGCCCACGGGCAGAGGAGAGGAGGAAGAGGCTTAGCAGGCAGTTGGATTTTTTCTTTTCCCCAGTTTGGCTATTTTCCCCTGTTGTTTTCAATTGTAACTACAGCTAATCATCCAGGCACTTTTTTCCTGTTCCTTCTTTTTTTTTCCTTTGAAAAATACTTTCTAAAAGCAAATCAGTGTGACAGCCAGTCTGAAACATGGTTGTCCCCAGCCTCCTCTTTCTCACATGTGCTCACCTACACACTCTTACTTCTCTGCTCTCCCAGGTTTTTTAGGAGGCGATTCATCCCCAGAGAGATTAAAATAGAAATGAAGAGTTTTTCCTTGGAGACAAGAATACTTCTGAGTGACCGTCTTTCTCCTCCTTGGTGAAACATGACCATCTTGAATGAACTGCTCCCAAAGCAACAGATACCACTCGCAGGCTTCGAGCAAAATCTTCCCGTTGCTGTAGACCAGGGGTCAGCTGCACCGCCGGCATCCAGCACAAGCTGGTGGAAACAGTGTCATCACCTGGAAATATGAAGGTATGATAGGAAAGAAAACTTAATACTGGGATGAGCACACTCAGGATCTGCTGGGGAAGATCTATTTTGGTCTCAGACAGAGCAGTCAAGGCAGGATCCTCACTACCCCCTCTGGAAGCAGTCAGATATAGCTACAGTTTGTCTGAGCCTGCTTCTTCCATGCTGGCTTTCAGTGTGGTTTTGTAATCAGCTGTCTGAACCCATCAACATCTTTAAACCCCCCATGTGTCATTACTGGCGTCAAGGAACTTGCACTGGTGTCAGCAGGGTCCCTTTTCACGCCCTCAGGATGTAGCTGGTTTCATTTTATCAATGAGGTCATGTGAAATCCCCAAATTACTACCAAATTTGGAAGAAGCACTAAGCATCTCTTCCTCCTCTCTGTGCCTCATCCTTGAGTTATCCCCTCGCGTGAAGCCCTCTGCTCACGCTGCTGCGTGCAACGCGGTTGCTGGATCCTCAGCCAACACACATGAACCCACCTCCCCAAAACACACCCGTGTGGTGTGTAACCACCATGCTATAAGAGGACTTTTCTGTTCGTATTATCCTTAAGGATTGCCCTGTCTTCACTCGCATCAGTGGAATATTAACACATGAACACTCAGGCAAGGTGTAGTTGTTTAAATACATGGCCACAGCCTTTTCTTTCACAGTTTCACTCCTATCAAGCCTTGAGCAGGAAAAGGGAAGTCAGTCCCTCTCTGAATTTGGGGCTAACATCCGTGATCCAGCCCTAACAAGGCCTGTCCCACCTTGCTGAGGAGCAAAAAGCATCCTCCGACGCCATGTGTTGTGTTACTGTTGGACAAACAGCTCTTCACGCGTCCGTGGGATGAGTTTCTGCACTTGCCGAGTACAGTGAGGACACAACCCTCCAGTTTCGCGGAGTTGAGGTGGGAGTCGCGCCGTCGGAGGGGTAGGTTTGACGGAAGGCGACGTGGCATGGGCAGGAGAAGAAAATCCCTTGAGATGCACAGCAGCCCCGTACGGGAGTGCACAGTGCGTCCCACCTTGGCCCACTGGTTCCCCTTGAAGCTGTTCCTCTTTCTGGTGCCCATCCCTCACAGGCGGTGGGATGTCACCGGTGCACCCTGGATGGTTGTGGTGTTGGCTGTCACCAAAAAAAAGTGAGAAAGGGGATTTTTTTTTTGGCTTTCCTTCATTGTAAAGCACTTGGGAGCAGACAGATTTTTGCTATAAATGGCAACTTTTTGCTGCTCTGTGGGGAAAACGATGTCACCCTTGGCCTAGGAATGCAGAACTAGCCAAATCAGAGGTATTCCTCTGTACTCAAATCATTCCCAGCTCCCTAAACTTCCCATCACCAGCTGAGGCTATGCGTTAGGGAACACGGGACAGGGGGTGAGACGTAGGAGGAGCAGGGGTTCTTAGGAGAAGATCAAATCTCAAAGCATCATATTTGCCCTCATTAGGAAGCAGTAAAGAAGCTAGGCAGGCAGGGCAATTAGAGATAAGGGCAAGCAACACGCTGTTCCCAGCCCCATGTCCTGCCTGCTGGTAAAAGTGGGGGTGCAGCCCGATGCATTCTTGACATTTTGTTCTCCCAACTGATGCCAGCTCAGTTCTTATCAGATATCTCCACGGCCAATGATTTTTCACAGTGGATAACACCGCTGAACTGCATAGGAAAAAATTCATAAACCTCTGTCCAAGGCAGCTAAGCAGAATATTCCCTTCCCGGCCTTTGTACGGGGCTATTTGTGGTTTTACCTTTTCCACTCTTCTTCACTTAGCCTCTTTCCTGCCCTGCACATTTATGGCTCTGACTCACGCTGAGTTGCATGAAGGTGAGGAACCTCAGACCAGATCCTTCCTCCACTCTCCTGGTCTCTTCAACAAACAACCCAGGCTCACTCCCCCTTTTCCTTCTTAAAGGAGATGCTGTTGCCACCAGAAAGATCGAACACGCTCTTTCATCGTTCCCTGCTGGTCAAGCCAACCTTAAATCACAGGGCCAGCTCGCAGGCTTGGAGCTGGGGCAGGAGGGCAGAGCTGCCATCAGGGACCGCCTGTGTCTCGCTCCAGACCCCCCCCCGACTCTCCTCAGCAGGAAAATGCCCCCGTCCACCCTCCCCGCTGAGGAAAACCACCTTCATGCTCAAGGATGCTCCCAGCTTTACAGTTTCCACAAGGATGCTGTGTCCGTGGTGGTGGAGGTGCTCTGGCTGCCCACCACCATTTCAGGCTTAATGGTGGGAATCGCCTCGCAGCCAACGGAGCCGCCTCTGACAGGAATCTGACCTTGCGCACGCCAGCCTGACCTCCCAGCAGAATTGGCACCCGAAGGGCCCTCCGGAGCGGATTTTGGCTGGATCTCAAGGATGCTTTTGCTGCTGTTCTTCCTTTACGCCGAACTACGTGAAACTGCGCCGTGCGAGAGAGACATCCTCCTTGTTCTGCTCTGTGTCCAACTCGCTGCTAAAGCAATATTTGGGGAGCTCAGTTAAGTGTGCCGAAGCCAGGGATGCAATCCAACCGCTTCCCTTTAGATTCTGTGCCCCAGGATAAGCAAGCTTTCCAGTAAGCGATCACACCCCGGCGATAACAGTGACAAAAGCACGCCCTCGCCTAGAGGAACGCGTGATGGTACCGTTAACGCAAGCAAGGTGCTGTTCTGCCCTCCGCCCCGTGCGTACGACGGGCTTTTTCAGGATTCCCTGGAATGGCTCCTCACAGATTAGCCAACGAGGAGCACGTTAATTTTGGCCAGGCAGCATCCGCTTCAACCTTCCCCAGGGGAAGGAGCCTGCAGGGGCTGGGCAGAGGAGGGCAGTGGGCTACCTGCTCCGGGACCCTGAGCTCTCTGGGGCTATCAGTAGTCCTGGGGTTTCTTGGGGCTTCGGGCTCTTTGCAAGAAATCTGTCTTTTTCTGTGCAGCACAACTCGTGCTGCAGCCTGCCTGGACCGTCAGGGCTCTATCTATCTGGCAGGTACTATGCCCTGTCCCGCATCTTCCTTTTTCAGAGGAAAGTGGGAGAACAACAGCAGAGTTTGTTAGTTTAGGGCATCACTATAAGCAGCCAGAACAACCCGCCCAGAGACCAATGCCCGAGAGCTGCTGCAGCACCCGCTGCCGTTGTTCAGACTTGCAGGGTTCCTCCAGGACATGAGCAATTGCCGCCAGGAGCAGACGTTTTCCTCGGATGGGTATTTCGTAGCCCCTGCGGGGCTCAGGGATCTCTTTCTGCTGTAGCACTTTCCTGCTCCCTAAACTCAGATCCTGGGGTGGGTGGTGTTTGTTTTTTCATCTTCCTTGTCTCTTTGTACTGCTTCAAATCCCCCCTGTCCCAGGCAGCAGAGTCTTTCTCTTCAGATTTCTTTTGACGGTGATGTCAGCAGGCAGAAACCCGCTCTTCATTAAGTGCTCTGTTGTAACATATATAATATATATAATAAGTATACTATATGTATGTTGCCTGTGAGCGTGTATATATATTCACACATATACAAACATACACTTGTATACAGACATACATATATCTCCGTCATCCATGTCTACATTTACACACGCGACACTATTCTCGCAGATTACTAGTTGCTCCGCGGTGCTTTGCAATAGAAGTGTTCTTGAAATGGTGATAGCGGGGTATCTGGGAGATGAGCTCCATGGCACGTTTCTGAACCAGTGTAGGCCCTTCTTTGGGTCTTTTTCGAAATAAGCAGGATTATTTTCCATTTTGTCCGTTCCTCCATTGTATTGGTAATGATAGGCATCAGCAGCCACCAGCCTGAATCTCTTCTGCGCAGGCTGCTCTATCACAGACCCACTGAACTGTAGCCAGTCTCATGCATTACCATATGACAGCATCAGATATCAGCTATATCCAGCCATGTTCATATTTTCGTGGCTTGCCTCGGGCCCGCAGGTCTGTGTGCAGCCATCCCTGACCCACACACCTTGCTCTGCAGGTCCTAACTCTCTTTTCTTGTGGTGCTGCAAATTCCCAGCTCTACAAACAGTTTCAGGGTCCCAGTTGCCCAGCCGTAGCCGTGCTTTTGGAGGGAATGCGCTGTGTTGCTTGGCGTAGTCGGGGTTAGTTCTGGCTCTCCAGCAGTTCTTCTTGTTTTCAGTTCCAGCCATGGGCTGGTCTCCTCTAAGGGAGTTGGCTATGCTCCTCTTTTCCTTTCTCCTCCCCTAAAACTACCAAACCTATCAAGCACATCAGAGCCAGCCGGTGTAAGAACTAGGACTATTTCTAGAGGCCTTTTTATTTCCTCGCACCTTGCGCAGGCAGCGAAACAGTCTTCGACCTTCCTCTGCTGCTTCCCACAGCTCCAGTGGAGCTTTTAAGTGCGTGCTCCATCCTTCTGCTCTGATGTTTCCTCTGTATGTCTGGCACTCTGTGATCATCAGAGATTACTCAGTAATTCAGGTATTAATTTGCAGGATAGGGGCCTGCCTATGGTCAATAAGGAGGTGCCTTTCTCTTTATTGCATGCAAGCTCTGCCCCTTCTCTGTGCCAAGAAATGCTTCCCAGCACCTATAACTGACGGAAACCCTTCAATACAAAAGCCTGGAAGCCACAGGACTGCCAGTTCCCAGCTCCTTGCAATAGCAGGACTAGATCTGCCAGGTGAAATCCTGGGGGACAAATCACATCCCCACAATTCTTCCCTACCTGACCAGAACAAAGATTGTTTCCTGGCTTGGATCTCTGTCCCAACCCAAGAGGAAACTTACTGGAAGATGCTGGTCCAGTGTCTACCCAAGACCCCGGCAAAGACAGCCTGAAAGAGCAAGGTGCGCTGTCCCACTCATTTGGGTGGACACGCCGGTGCTGATTTCAGTGGTTAACAATTGTTTGCATCTCTGAGGGCCGCGCTGGCAAAAACATTTGATCTCCCTAGCAATATAAATGCACAGCTGCTTCCTCCAAAAATAGGAGGTAAATGGAAGCAAGCAAAAGTGTGTGCGTGTTTGTGGTGCTCAAGCTGCAGAGAAAGAGAGAGAGGAAATCAGATTTAGTGCAAAATAGAGGAAGTGGGAGAAAAACAACACAAAGCAAACGCTGCATCCATTGAACGGGACGTGAATTGGTAGCTTGGCTGCTGTTTGACTGACTTACGGTATCACTAAATCCCATTCTCCTCCCAGGGAAAGAAACCCTGCAACTGTGCATTGTCAGCGTGACGGAAGAAACAACGGCAGCTGATGCTGGTTGGGTCAGTATTACTCTCGGTCTACACAGACGGGGCTTTGTTCCCGGCGCGGTGACAAAGGGCTCCCTTCTTTCCTTTACCTCCCTCAGTTGTTCATAGGCGTGTTGGAACAGCGTGTGTTTTAAGACTATATCGGCTATGGGTGGCGTGCTTTGGCCAGGTCCCTGGTCCATCAGGACCTCTGCCACCCCTGGCCCTTGGCAGGTCCTCCTCCCGTGCCCCGGTGCCCTCCGTGGAGGGCACACGCGTGAAGACAGACCTGCCTCTGTCCTGAGGCCTCCACGGGCAGCCCAGGAACACAGCTCAGACTCTCCTCTGGGGTTTGAGTCCCAGATTGTTGGTTTTTTTAGAGTAGGGATGGGCCAGATGACTCCACATATAAATAGGGTAAGTTCAGGAGAAAAATGAAAAGGGAAGGTAAAAGATGCTTTGTGGTGCAAGACATCTTGCTTAACCCATACGTCTTTATTTCTCTCACCTCATGGGCTACTGTCCAGAGCCCCGTGAGGAGCTGCGGTGACACGTCTGTTTGTATCAGAGAGTGCACAACGGTAAAGGCTGTGCCCAATATGCGCCTTTTGGGGAGGTCAGCAAAGAAGTTTCTTCTTTATGCTAATAGGAGCCACCCATGCATCCAGATCTCGGGAGCAATGAGACCAGGGACTGTGCTTCGTAGCTGGTGAAAAGCTGGGCAAAAACACATGCCCTTGAGTCTATGACATTTTGGGGGGACCGACCTTGTGCGGCAGGAGTTACAAGTTACCTACAGCATGGCTTAGCTAACGTTTCCCACAACAGAGCAGGGGGAAGAGCTTAAGCTTACTTGAGATTGGTCAACGGAGAGAGATAGGGTTTGTCTCCAGAGCTGTTTTTTATGGCACGCATCTGAAAACAGTTTACATGTGGCTAGAAGGAAGCGTCTATGTTATTGTGGTTAAAATGACCTCTTATTATCTAGCCTCTATTTTAAGTAGGTGATGCATATATGTTCTCATGCCAGTACTCTTCAGTCTTTTAGCTGAAATAGCAGTTCTCTTTCACTGGGATTTACCCATCCGATGTATTAATAGGCAGCAATCATATGCCCTCTTAACATTCCTTTTGCTGGGCTAAAAAAAGCAAAGACCATCTAGACTCCTACTCTCATCCCCTCTCTTTTCCCCTAGACCACTCTAGTGCCTTCTTTGCACTTGTTACAATTATTTTCTCTCTCTTTTTCCAGCTCTTCTGGAAGGTACTTTTCTCCTCCTCTGTACTGGCAATGCCTCCTTGTTTTGTCTCTTCAGCTAACATTTACATTTTTTCTCCAAGGTCATCAGTGAAGATATGAAATTAGCTGGTGCCAAAACCGGTCCCTAAGGAATTTCATTAGCAATTGCCTACTACTTTATGTTTCAGGGTCTCTTCATTAAGCAATTCGTTACCCACTTTTCAGTTCAAGTGTGAATCCCTGTACTTCCCTGCTTTCACAACTTCCCAACCACCTTCTGTGAAACCCAGATACATTTCATATAGCACCTAACCAGTGTTTAAAAAATGATCTATTCTCCCCCTGCAAGCATAAAAAGAATCAAAAATACCTTTCATACAGCCATGTTGAATTTTGTCCCATTGTCTATGCACATCAATATCTTTAATTATTCCTACTTTGTTCTAGGATAAAAAGTTGTTCTAAGCCCTTGGGTCTGTTAAGTAACCACATCCCTTTTTTGTTCCTTAATCAAATTTAGGTAAAGCTGTTGATACTGTGCAACTGTGTGGTCCCCATCCAACCTTCAGTCAAACCGGTTGAGTGAACATCGATGCTATTGGATTTACTACTTGATACGTCTCCAGGACCCTTCTGATCTGAACAAACCTTGCGAGTTTTGCCTTGACCTCTAATGGGATTGTTTCTATTTCCAGATACTTTTAGCCATCAACTTGTAGTCGCCGTCTTCTACGTTGTCTTTCCTGCAAAATGAGGCAAAACTTTGGGTTTCTGAGGCATACCTTGATCTTAGCCACACAGTGCAGAGGTCTGATTTCTTGCCGCCTTCTTTTTACCTTTCCAAAGAACTTCTTTCAGCAACTCTGCCAGGTCTATCTCACCTTGATTTCTGCCAACTGACGTGTCTTTTCCCCTAAACTTTGTGACCTCTGTAATGTAGATTTCTTTGCTGACCACTCCCACCTTTCACTGAGGAAATTTTTTCACCAGAGCGCCACATTTTCTGTATGCTCTCCCACCACTCTCTTGTTCAGGAAAGCAAGTTAGCTTTTGCCATGCTGAGTCTGAATGCCTTCCACATACAAGTACTTGAGACTTTTAACTCAAATTGCTTTATCACTTCAGTCCTATAGCTTCTCTGACCATTCCTGTTTTGAGGCTGAAGAATCTTAGCTGTGGCCCCATGATATTTACTCTTCCATTTAATTTAAACAGAATCAGCCTGTGCACAGTCAAGGTTAAAAGTTATCTTCTGCCACATTGTTCTGCAATGTCTCACTAGTTACCAAGACCAGGTCAAACACAACAGCGGCTCTGATTAGTCTGCTGCCTCTTTAGTGAAGAAATATGTCAGCCAGTGTATTCGAGAATACCTGGGCCCAGCCTATGCTAGTAGCAATTTTTCTCCACGTAAGAAATTCAAACCTGTAGTAATGAAAGTCCCTGGTACTGCATATCTTTCTAAAAACATAAGAGGCCTTCATCAATATCCTGATGCAACCCTGGATAACTGCAGCAGAACTACAGCTGTCTTTCCTCAAGGTGATTTGAACCCAGACAGATTCTGTTTTATCACCTCTGCTTCTTTCTTCACACTCAACAATATCATGCACAGGCAATACTACCACACACCCCACTTTTCTTTGCTCTTCTCAGCAGCGCAAATCTTTCAGTCTTGGTGGTCCAGCCATGCCAGGTCTCCATTCCACCTCTGAAAGCCCTGGCACACATAGTTTCACACCCCAGTTCTACATATTGCTCATGAGCTCCTTGTCTTAGTGTTCAGGCACTTCCACCGTTTCTCCCAGTTTCCCATATATAATGGCTTTATAATCTTGGATGGAGTACCAGTTTCCTGCTCAAGTTAATATTACACTCCTGCTCTCATATGTTCCTTTAGTCATCGCTCTATCTTAATATCCATGCTCTTCCTTCAACTACACATCAAAGCCAGCATGGAAACCACACAAGTCCCAACTAAAAAGCCCACACAAAATCCCAAGTCCTCCCCACACCTTAGTCTAGCGCCTGTCTCGGCCACCTCGCTCTCAGCAGGCTGCGTTCCTCCACGCGCACGCTCAAGCAGCCAAGGAGAGCCCTCTTTCCGTGGATGCCTTCAAAGAAAGAGACAGCGTGTTGCTGGCAGCAGTTCCCAAGGTATCTGTAATGTCTGGGCTATGGATTTGCCCTTCTTCTCCTACGACATGTTTCACTGAGGTATGTAAAGTGCCTTGAGCAGTATCTGCAGTCACCCTTCTTCCATTTCAGTGGAAATCTAGCTCCTTCATTTGTCTCAACATGAAGGGAATCACTGGATTATTCCTTCTTCCTGTCAGGCTCCTTTTCAGTTCCAGATCCCCTTCATAACAGGGCGATGATTTGTCTTAAAGGTTCCCCACTCACACAGACATATCTTTGCTCCTTGGGGGTCTCCAGCTTCATTTCGTCCCTTCCCCTTGTCCTTTGCAGCTCCTCCTGCAGCCTCTCCTCCTTTGCAGGCTCCTGGACTCACGCTTCCCTGGCGTCTGACCTCGAGCCATCCCCATCTCCTCTTTTCATTCTCTGCTGGGTTTAGTTTTCCCTTTCTCCTTGTTGCTTTTCCTCCCCATTCCCAGTCCACAAGCTTTTTCCTGAACTTGAAATGAGGCAGTAGCAAGGAAGAACTTGCTAACATGCCTGATGATAAGCTCTGCTCTGATCTTTGCTCAGAGGGGACAGCAGGGGTGACCTGAGTGCATCCCTCTCTGTACTGAAAACCTGAACTCCCGAAAAAGGGCTGTGAGATTTCATCAGCACAGAAGATGTAATCCTAATTCAGCCTTACCCAGATCCCAGCTCCGAAGCAACCTGCTGACTTCAAGCAGCAAGGGCAGGCTGCAGCAGCACAAGGCCAGAACATACAACAGCCTTTCCCTCAAGACAGCAATTCCAATTACAAGTTTGAGTTGTGAAACTCATTTCCCCAGGAGGTAGGCAGCTACTACGACTCACATCGTACATCACGGTGACAGACAGAGGTTAAAAGTAACCCGCTTGTTGTTATTGACAGAAGACAGCGATAGACACCGCTGCTGCCTGCCTCTCGGCACTGGGCGAGAGCTGCTGGAGGGGTGCGGGACTTCGGGACTTGGGCGATGTGCCTCTGTCGTAGGTATCTCCACCTGACTGTGTTGCCTAGAATCCCTGGTCCTAGCCAATTAACTCAGGTGGAGGCAGAAACGATGGACACCTCTTCAATATCCTACCTCCAGCCCCCTCTGCTAACGCCTGAACGACAGTCCTTCCCACGGCTCTCCTGCCTCTTTCGCTTGGGGACCACACCATTCGGCACAGCACCGCTGGGTAGCATCGCTCAGCTTTCTTCCGTTTAGTTTCCATCCCAATATAGGGTTGTGTTGTCCGGGGCGAGTGACACGATGCTCCCGCTTGCTGGGCCAAGAGGTAAACTGCCACGGCACAGCAAAGGACGGCGGCAGCATCACGGGACCGTCTCCTCTCGCTTCCCATCAGCCTTGCTCAAGGTCACGCCGCGTGGCAGCGACAAGAATAGAGCTCATGAATGCCACCTCCTTATCCCACTTGTCCCAGGGCCAGGCCCTGCTGGGAAAAAGCAACATCCATCCAAGAGCGGTAGAAATGCCCAGGTGTTGGGAAGCTGGAGAACAGGTTAACGCTGGCGCCGAAACCCCTGCCGCGCACACAATAGGCGGCGAGAGGTGCCAGCTCTGGAGGCTGGAAGCCTGGGGACACGTTGTGCTGGAAAAGCCAGAGCTCCGTCCAGCTGCACCAGCGCTCCCTCGCCCGTGGGACGGCGAGTTCCTCCCCGGGAAAGCAGCAACGCCCAGCTGACTGCGCTCCAGTCCCGGCAGGAAAACACTGATTTATGGACAATGCCCAGACCGGGGGATTAAGCAGCCCCTTCAGCAACGCACCAGCCCAATGCACACCTGCACGCCGGGCTGTATTTTGTCCTTTTTTTTCCATAGGTCTGCGCGTTAGGGGTGCTTTCCCCCAGAGAAAGAAGGGAGGAGCAGGGCATTTTCCCCCAACCTGGCAGGCGGCTTCAGCTCTGCCCCAGGGGCGTCCTGGAGGAGACTGGGGGGTTGTTTACCCTCATCGAGACAGCTATCAATCAAATCTGTTAGTGTGGACCCTCAAGAGCTTGAAGGATTTGGGCACCCAACCACCAGGGAGTAAAACGTGCTGCTTTGACTTCGGTGGAAAAGGTCACACATCACAGGCTACTGCCAGCTAATGAGAAATGAGTCTGGACAATTAATCAATACACAATCTCCTCCGCTAATCATATTGATGGAAGATCGGCTCCATCCCCCAGGAAGGGCAAAGGCCATTGAGCTAAGCTATTTAGCGGCATTTATTTATATCCTCGGTGGTTCAATAATTTGAGTCTTGCCTGATAGCATCAGGCCCCCGAGGGCTAGGCAATATTGTCCAGCTGGAAAAAAAACACAACAGGTATTACTTAAGAGAAAAATAGCCTTTTAATGGAAATGAACACTTTTAAAGGCAAATGCATTCCTTTTCTCTGAATTTTCAACCACACAAATGTGTGCACAAAGAATTTCTGAAATATTCTATGCAAGTGGTCAAAAAATTGTCATTTTCTGAGGGGGATACTCCAAAAAATATTGGCAAGGTCTCAGGGCATACATTACTCTCAGTTGCACCAGAACGCCCTGCTCGAGAAGTCTACCACGAAGCATTAAAAGAGAATTTGTCCCTCCCTCAATCATCCCAAAACTGTGCCTTTCCTCTCGCAGGCACAAACTGCTTTGTAAGAAACCTGGCCCTGGAGGTAAGGTGAGTTCACGCTTGTGTAATTAAAGCCTATGTTGAAACACATACGCACCAAGGGACAAAGATGATGTCATGGCACAGCTGTTTCTACAACACAGCTGGTTTCCTGGCTCCCTGGTACAAATCCTGCTCTTGCTGAGCTGCAGCGGAGCGGGTGGGAAAACTGCGGATGGGTAGTTGCAGCTCATCCGTGCCTGTTGTGCGCGGTGCTTAGGCTGTCCCTGCAAAAGCAAGCAGAGCCTTTCCCTCGCACCCTCCGCCGAACTACATAACCTGCGGAGAAAGGCACTGGTGCTCGCAAAGAAGCTGTTTACTTACACAGTTGCCTGCTGGGACTTATTTACAGAGTACTACTGAGAGCCACCAAATCTGCTTGTATAGCTCTGGAGACAGTTCAAATCCTCTGTTCCCAGACCAGTGATTAATGCTGTATGGAGAGAAGTTAGGACTGAGGATAAAACTGAGCTTTCAAAACAAGAGCCTCTGATCTCAAACTGAACAAACATTTCCCCTTGCCTGTGTCAGCTGGTTTGATTTCCAATAAAAGGGCAGATTGCTTTGGAAACCGCAGCCACGCCGGTGAATTACCTTCCTACTGGGCAGAGAGAGCTCCCCAAGCACCCTGTCCTGCTCCCTCAGTCAGGTCGCGGGCAGAGCTCCCGCTGCAAGCAGCTAGTGCAAAGTAAGCTCAGAGGTAAGCCTCCCAGCTCAGACCTTGGCAGGAACAAAACTACGCTCTTTAGAGCCCCACTGCCTCATTAACTCTTACTTACAAACACCCGTAAGGGCCAACGCACGCTCAGAAAATGCACCTGATCCTGCCGGCAGCAGGTCCGAACACAAAGGCATCGGCGCAACAGCTAAACTCTCCTTTTGAAAGGGCTGCAGAAGCCAGAACAGGGTTTTCTCACAGTTTAAAAGCATCTCTGGACAGGAAAGGCTTAATTGCATTGGCAAAGATGTGCTCCGTGCGAAAACAGTCTGTGGCAGCAACACACAGAGTGCTGTGATGGCAACAGCCCAAGGCACGGTGTCTGGATAGCATGGCCCCCCGTAAGACGGGACCGGCCTCCCCTGCTGCCCTGTCGTCCCCCCCCAGAATATATGAAACATGGCGGATGATCATTAACAGCTCTTAAAATCTGTGGCTTTTAGGCTACACGTACAGAAAATGCATGCAAGTATAGACATATATATGTTGCATGCACGCACCATCATTCCTACACTCAAGCCCGTGCAACCCGCAGTCGTCGCCTCGGGTCCTGCCAAGGACTGATGAGACCTTGCCAAAAAGCTCTCTAAGCCTGCCTGCGCTCAGGTTTAACTTTGTGCTAGCCTTTCCCAGCTGAGTCCGCAGAGAACGCCGCTATTGTGAGGGCCGGAGCCTTTCTGCCATGCCAGCGCACGCAAAGGCTGACGTTTCGTAAGCCGCCTGCCATCGGGAGGACAAAGTCCCGTTGAGTGGGCATTGGCTCTGCCTTCCCTCGCAGATAGCGAGGGATCAGCTGAACGCAAGGCTGGCAGCCTCCCAGGGCATGGCACAAGGCTGGCCAAGCGCGTGAGGCAGAGTCACTATCGGTGCCCTGTTCCTAACGAAGCGAAGACATTCACTTTCATCTCAAACTAATATTTGTCCCTGCTCTTTCCAACCAGAGGAAGAAAGAGGTGCACCATGCCAGATTCCCTGCTGTGCTACGTATCTTGCGATCTGCAGCTTGTACGCTTACAGGGAGGCTTGCAGGCATGGGAAAACACTTTAACATCTGAATTCAGGAATAACATCCAGTCAAGGTGTAAAGCAGAAACAATAAATAAAAGCTCCTTGGGAAGGAGGGACGACAAAATGACAATTCCGTGTGTCTTCCCATCATGACGGCTAAGGAAGCTAAGGTTTGCATGGGGCAAATGAAGAAGGCTTGTCCATTCCCTTTTAGGAGAAAGAAGGTGCTGGGTGCCCAGAGCCAGTATCCAGAGCCCTGGTATCTCCTCAGTCACGTTTAACACCAGAGGCAAGAAAGATGAAGCTCTAGGACCTCTCTCAGCATTTTAGTCCTGGTTTAGGGCACAGACCAGTCAGCCTCAGCACCTGAAGGGACTTCTTTCTGCTGAGAGTAATCCTAATTCGGCATGATATTTCTACATTTTCTTTATAACTTGACTCTATCCGTGAACCAGATTCACTTGCATTTTGCATAAACAAAATCCATCTGTAAACAGTGATTTATGGCTAAGCTGAGCCTAAGTGATATGACACATACTGGAGACATCCTGCTGCTGCTGGGACGCTGAATATTTTACACGGAGCTCTCCTGGGAAACCGCTTGCACACCTATTGCCCATGAAGTAGTGGAGATGCTGAGAGTCCACAAAGCACTGACTTGCAAGGTCCTGGTCCTGGAGAGGCTGTCCGGTTACAGAGGGGTGTCTGTTCCTCTGCGAGGGTTAGACTGAGACTCTGACAAGCAGGGAGGCAGGAGGAGAGGGGAGAGGTCACTGTGAACCAGTCCAGAATGACCTGAGAGCCACCAGTTTGCCCCCGTATCCTCATGCAGCTGAACTCTCAAGAAACCCCAATGGGGAAGGCACCAGAGGGGACTTTGCCATGTGTACTCACAGCTTTTACCATCAGCCGATTTTGGAACTAGAGGAACAACGTTCATTTAACACATTTTGCAGTTAGCTCCTGTCCAGAGCCGGTCACACAGCCTCTGAGCTGCTCAGAGAGAGACAGAGAGGAAAAAGAGAGGAAAGCTCCCTTACAGCTCATGGCAGCAGTAAACATTTGGAAGCAGAAAGCGTGCGGACTACCGACTCCGAGAGGCAAGGTACAACAACTCAGCCACGGGTCTCACACACCTATGTCTCCCCTGAACCGGAGCTATTTTGCATCCAGCCAACTCAGCGCACTGGCAGGGAGATGGGCTTTGTCCCCGCTCCCTGTGGAGATGTGCCCTTGCTTGCTTCCATGAGGAACAAAACAGTGCAGTGACCCTGAAGCAGGTCAGTCTTTCAGCCGTGCCTTTTATTCACGTCCAGGCTTTCCCCAGTCTTTGCAGATATGGGCCCCTTCGTACCATCTCCCCATGATGCTGTCTGCAGAAGGGGATGGGGGAGCGGAGCGAAGGAGAGTCGGTGATAAAATGGCCAACACAGCCTTGGAGTCCCAGGTATCAACCCCCTTTTCTCACCAGCTTTCCTTTCCTTTAGCAGCCCGCTGAACGTTCTTTGCAGGTTACTCCAGACCTCTCACACAGCGTCCGCGTCCCTAAAGCAATAGCGGCGTACGGCCGGCTGGCTCCGGCGGCGTGAGCCGTCAGCGAAGCACGTGCCTCATCGAAGGGGCTGCGTCGGGCATGCGGCTATACCCAGCACCACGCAGGGGATGATGCCCAACATCCCAGCCAAGAGGCTCCAGTGCAGGCTGAGCAGCCACAGGCAGCCCGTGGGGTCACCGGCGAGGAAGGTGGCCACGGCACGGCACTGGTAAGGGGTGCGATACCCGCAAGGAGGGGGACAGGACCTCACGTTCAGCCGTGGCTGGGCTTTAGCAGGCCTCCAAGCACAGCTAGCTAGCCCGTAGCCAGCCCTGGAGCGTGCACGTTTCTTGACCCCTCAGTCTACTCCAGACAATCCTGCATCCAGGGGATGACGAGGGTCGCTGCGGTCCTTTCACAGAGTGCCAGTGAAGCAACAGGGCAAGAGCCAAGGGAAGCTCTTGAAGAAAAGCAAAAGCCACCACAAACACACCTGACTGAGCCCAGCAGGAGCAAGCGTGTGCTCTGCGTTGTCCCTTTAAACAACATTCAGAGAAGTCATATAAGCCAGTGGCTGGCTCCCAGGAGGCAGGAGTCCTGGGTCCCACCGCCAGCCTTGCCAGTCACCTTGCTTTTTGGCTTTGCCTGGGCCACAGGATCTCTGTGTTTCTGTTTCCCTGCTATTACAGCATGTGGCAAAGAGGAGGGACTCCTTCCACGAGACGTCTGCCCTCTTTGAGAAGAGCAGCAAAGGACCAACTCAGCTCGGCACCAGCCAGCGAAGACAGGGAGAGCATAGAGCCTGTGTCTCGTAGAGAGGCTGCCTGCAAAAGTGCTTGGAGCACAGATCCTCAGGAATTAAATCCCCAGGGAAATAGCCAGCCTTGCCCACCTGTTTCCTTCCAACCGCCCTGCAGTGCTCTCCACAGGGCCACGAAAGGCAGAGGCTCAGGCACCTGGCTCCGCTCAGCACCAGGGTGCCACATTATGGATGGGAGCCAAACATCTAAGCAACGCCTGAGTCCCTTGACCTGACCCCCCACCACCACCAGCATCTCAGCTGCCTACCCCTCAGCCAGAGCCCTCCTGCAGCCTGGGGGCACGCCGGACCTCCGCAGGGGTCTCAGCCCATGCTGCCCTCCTTCCACAGCACATGCTTTTCCCGGACCTCCCACCCCTTTCAGGTTTAGCAGCCGTAGAGGAGAGAACCTTCCCCTTCTGAATGAGAGAAGGGGCTTCAGAGAGGCTTTGCAGCAGAGAAACCAGACCAGTTCTCTGCTATCCCCTCCCAGAGCTAAGGTGACCAGCTATTTTGGCAAAGGGGACCCCTTCCTGAGTGGCTGACATCTGTGGGCCTCGCCTGCAAGGTTTTTCTTCTATGTCAGTCAAGTGAAACTAGTCACAGATGGATTTTAAAGTACTGGATGCTATCTCAACACCTCTGTCCCAGAGCCTGCCTCCTCGTTTGTGCTGCTGCTTGACAGCCAGCTGGGACCTCTGCACCTTGTCCAGGAGTTAATATTTTATCTAGAGGTCCAGGGAAGCTCGGTGGAAATTGTGCTGGCCTTGAAATGCCAAAGGTAACTTTGAAGTATTTCCTTCCAGATTCTGAAATGTTGCTAGTAGAAATGTATTCTCTGATAAGGAAATGGCTCTGGACCCAGGCTAACAGCTGGGGAGATTATTAATGGAAATCAGTGCCGTGAGTCTCTGTGTCACTTTCATCTGTCTTTCCCAAACCCCATCTTTATGGAGACCAAGTCCATCACTCTTCTAGCTCCAGGGAGGTGAAGTGAGAGCAGCTCTCCGGCAGAGGAAAGTCTGCTCATCCTGAAAAGGTTTCTTTGTTCTTATTGCACAGGATCATTTTTCTACCCTGCGGTAGATTTATGAGAGGAACACCAGTGGCACAGGGAATAATGATTCCATTTTGTTTAATAATTAACTCACACCGTCGCCTGGTGCCACACATTCCAGCAGACGCTGCAAGGCAGTCAGGCTGTGCTGGCCGGAGAGCTAGGCACGAGGTGGGCAGCAAGGAAAAACTGATTCTCCTTCTTCTGCTCACTGATGTTGTGCCCTGACCAGCCGGTGCTTGGGTTTTCCTACCTGCAGCGCACTGTCCCAACAGCTCTTTGAACTCTGCAGACTCTGCACCCTCCGAGTATTTTACAGAAACTACTGACACTGTGGTGTATTATTTCGATAGGAGGGGGCATATAACAACTATTTCAAAGAGCAAAGCCAAACTATTGAGCAAGAGTAAGAAAGGAAGGCAAAAGAAATTGATCTTGTTGAATTCTCCAGCTGCCACCAAGAAGTTCTGTCTTGCAACCCGTCACTGCTTGGTTTGCAAATGGCTTCACAGCACAAAGATACAGATTTCGGGAGAATTTGCTGGAAACCTTTTGCCAAACTTTTCTCAAATTTTAATGCCAGTTCCTCACCACCAAATCATATCTGGGGAAGATCTTCTTTCAAAGAACTTGTCAGTTTGAAATATTGCTGAGGGGTTCCCTTTTCTAAGTATCATAACATTTAGACATTTTTTAAAGAAAACAAAACAAAACAAAAAAACCACCCCAAAACCCCTCACAGATTTACAATACTTAGTTGTTAAAAACCGGAAGGCTAAATATATTTAAATGGTTCTAAAAAAACTTTTTAAGGTTACTGAAATAAAATATTTCAAAAAGAGCTTTTATTTCCCTAGCAAAATATCAATTCTTTGAAAAGTTAGAGATTTTAACTTTTTCCCCTAATTCAAGATACATCTTTTTCCACAATACCTCGAAGCTTTGAGAGAGAGGGAATCTATTTCCCACTCAGGTTGGCTTTTAAGAGAAGCAGAAAGCAATAAAGCAGAAAGGAATTTGGCTGGGGAAAAAAAAAAAAAAAATCTCAACCAGAACCCTTTCCTTGAGTGAAAATGACCCTAGGGTTACCAGTGACACTTGCAGCCGAGGCTGAAGCAGCTGTAGTTTTAGCAGCACTTTCCTTTGTGAACGAACGCCCGAGATGCCAGCAAGTCCATGCTGCCTGGGACCTGAACTCTGTTCCTATATCTCTGTCTATTTTAAGGTATATTCCATGTGCGGTCCTCTCAGCTCCTCAGGGTCAGGAATGTGGCTCCTCCTGGAAACCATCTGCTCAGGGAGACAGCTGGGCTTTTACTGAGGGCTCAATCTGTGCCCTGCAATGCAGCCCCTCCTGGGTGGGTTAGGATGCCCCCAGCATCGCTGGCAGGGCGAGCACCTCCTCGCAGCGGGTTTCCAGGCTTTCCCAACCTCAGGACGCGGGCCAAACCAGCAAACACGGGAAGGACTTCGGTTTACACAGTTCCCGCTTATTCCCAGTCCTCAGGCATCAATCTACGCTTCGGATACACCCTGACACCCACGTTCTCCCTACCTGCTCCACGTGAATTTCCTTTCCAGGCTTCCTCCGCCCTCATCAGGACGCAAGCCCTGCTGATAGCGTGGGCCAGGTGACTGCTGCTTCACGTTCCGTGGAGGCTGCCAGCCAAACTTTGCTGCTCCGCTGGGCCAACGGTCTGAAATGACCTTCAAGAGATCGGCTGCGAGGTGAAAGTACAGAAGCAGATTGGAGCTGGTTATTTAGCATCCAAGGGTTAGAGCAAACAAGAGGAAACAAAGCTAGTTCCATTGTCTTCGGCAAGACATCATTGTTTAAAATTCAGATCCGCAAGCCCCAGAGTAGAAGCTAAGAAGAGCCAAGGGCCAAGGTAACTCAGACTCAGGGGACTGGAGGACTCCTGGCTGGGATACCAGGGGAGAGGACGAGAGCCAGTGAGAAGTGGGAGAATACTATTCCAGACCACATCTAACTGGGTACTAAAGTGTGGATCCCAATCAGTGCCCCATCTCCTCTCCTACAGTCAGTCCCAGGGAAATTCTGTGTGCTGGCATCATCTTTCATTCAAAGTGGGAGAGACAACAGCCCAAACCAGGAACAAACTTTGGTAACAGGCAAGTTTCAGAAGGGATCCTTGAAAGTCCTCCCCCAACTGAATGTCCTAGTAATGTTCTAGTGGTTCCTGAAAGCCCTGAAAATCCTGAAAGATTTTATCTGCCCTGTGACCACCGAATCGTACTATGTTCTTCTACTTAGCCCCTGAGTGCTTCCAGAGCAGGCTGGCTGGGGACACACACACAACAGCAAATTTGCCCCCCAGAATCATCTGGTGGTTGCTCAAGTCCTTCAGAGGAGGGGTGAGTGTTCTGGGAAGAGGAAGGTGGGGAGGATCTCAACAGATCTCAACTCCCTGCTTTTTGCTTGGCACCACCACACGCCTCCCGCAATGCCTAGTTTGTAAAGGTGGTGCCCAAGCTCAGGGGGTAATGCGGATTTATGGCTAAAATTCTCCCTCTTCAGTCCTTGAACAAGCAAAGGGTGGCTCCACATTTCCCCCCGGGCCCATCAAGCTCGACGATGTGTGACTAACTCTTTCATTGACCAAAGCCCAACCACTTCCCTCACGTGATCTTACATAACTGCTCATCTATTTCGTTAATGAATGGAGCTTGAGAAAATTTCCATTGCCCAAAGCCCTCAGGGGAAAAATGAGTGAGCACTGTCTCCACCTTTTGTGTGCCGACATGGGATTTTCCTATGGATTAACTGAGCACAGTGGTGTTATTTTTTTGGTTGCTGTCGTTGGTGCCTGAAACGGTAAGCGAACAGCTGGGTGGCAAGGAGATGGAAAAAAAAAACAAAACCAAAAAAACCCCCCAGGAGTCCCTGCCTGAGCCAGAGGAAACAGGAGATTCCCTCTGCCAGGAGAAGCGGCAGGGACGTCACTGCCGTGGCCAGGGACTGCATCTATTCCCAGGCAAAAGCTGCTGTGTTTGCTCAGCCCTGAGCAACGCCAAAAAACCTCCCGGCCTCTCTTCCCTCCCCACCACAGGTCCAGCGGTGCTGACCTGCTGGTGTCCTGAGGGCCAGACCTGATCCTGAGGCTGGCAGGCAACTCTCTCTGCCCTCCCACAGTCAGGACGGGGTAGTCTGATGGTGGAGGGGGTGACAGGTACCTGTTGGCTCTATCGGCACATCAAAGGCACACACACCAGCATTTACAAAAGGTAGGAGCTGGAGGGAAGGTGGGGATACCCCAGTATTTCTAAAAGCCCATACTGTTGCTTCAGATTTTCCCATTGTAACCACTTCACTGTGGTGCTGCCTCAGATAGAAATTACTTTTACCGTAAAAAGGCTGGGCAGGGGGGAGCGCTACTTTTCCCAAAGCAATGTCATGCAAAGGCGTTTGTAAGTGCTAGAGACACGTGATTTTCAGAAATGCAATTCATGCTGTTTTCTGAGGATGTACTTTGGAACTGAGGTATTTGTTGGGTGTGCAATGTGGGCTCCCCATGGCATGAGCTACAAATCTCATGGCCATAGGGTTTAGGAATGCTTCCAAAGTTAACAGGATAGCTAGGTTGAACTGGGCATGACTGGACTACCATGAAGGATGGAAGTGGCAGCACTGACATACTGGAGGATGCTCCTTTCTCTTTCAATTTATGACGGGGAGAAAATGCAAATGCAGCCCTAGCCTCTGTAATGCCTGGTCCATGTGCAACGATGAGTAAATATTTAACAGCAGGAAGAACATTCCCTTCCAGAGACTGAAGCAGCTGTGTTAATCAGTTTCAGACCATATTCAAGTCATGGGTGTCAAGAGGACACTACAAGTTCAAAACCTTGAGGATGTTCAAAGTCTTCCACTACGCCTAGGCAGTTGCCATGTCTCCCCTGGGATGCTAAAAAGGAGGATCTTTTCACCTCCTGAGAAAGCAGGATGATTAACTCACTCAAAGACACGCTTCACAGAGAGGGGGAAGGGCTGGAGATGTGGCAAACGGGGAGTTTGAGGATTTTCCTGTTGCATCTGGGTGGTGCTTCAAAAGCTGGGGAGCAGAGGCTGCTGCAGCAGCTGGGCTGGGCTGGGAAAGCCCTCAGGCAGGTCTGGAGAGGTTTCCTGGCCTGGCAGCACACTGGATGTTCACCTGCACGGCTGATGACAGAAGTTGTCACTTGTAGTAGTTCTCAGGCTTTGGAAGGTGTTCGGTTTCTGCTGGACCCTCCTCTTGCACAACAACACACCTCCAGTTATTCTTTTGCCCCAGTATAGTTCACTTGCCCTCACCTGCCTCTCCCTCACAAAGCCAGTCTGTTCCCGTCAGAGCTTATGCAGTGCAGACAAGGTTGTTAGTACTCATCTCTATAATAAAACAAGCTCCTCCAGACACGATGTAGTTTGTATTTTCTTATAATATCTGTAGCACTCACCTTACAGAGCCTTGGAAAGAGACTTAACTATCAGCGCATACTTTCTCCCACCTGCATCACTGGCTGACCGGCTGGTGAGCTGGGGTCTTGGCTGCTCATTCATCTCTGGCTTTTGCTGGTGCTTCAGAGCAGAGATGTCTCTCTGTGGAGAAAAAAAACACTCCAAGAATATGTTTATCTTTAGGCCATCGCTCCTCTGGTGTGTCCCTCATAAAACCCCCTGAGGTTCAAGGTAAATGTTTCCAGTCCTCTGCACCAAACACTATTCTTTTCTCTAGAGCCCATTTTGCTTGAAAGGACATAATTTAAAGCTGGGAGGAGAAAGGAGAGGAGTGATTCAGTGTCCAAGTCCATTTGGATGACTGAGCACCTCTTAAGTACTTCAGCCAAAGCACTCAACATTTACTATTTGGGATATTTTTTGTTAACACTCAAAAGAGTCAAACGTTTTACCATGCAGCTAAAAGCTTTGTGTATTACTCAAAGCTCAACTCCTCTTAGAGGAATGACAAATCAGAAGCTGTAATGGTAAACTGAATTCTGGCTACGAAATAAAAAAGCAAAAGTCTGTGTTGCTATTTTTCACTTTGGATATAAATCCTCTGGACTGAACAGCCCTCACCAGGCACTGTGTAAAGTTTTTTCCTAAAATAAGATGACAGGGGTCAGGGGCCCAAGCTAAGCTGATTAGAGCAGCTAAAGCCGTATCACATTGCCACAGCGGGGTCATATGATTGATCACTGGGGTAAATATTTAGGAAGCTTCCCAGGGAAGGGGAGCAGAGGGGACAGACCACAGAAGCCAGGGGAAACGGGCAATGGGGGTGTAGCTAAGGGAGGGTCTGATACCATCGTCCTGCCGTAATGCGGATCAAAAAAAGCAGGGGTAGCTTTGCTTTGAGTTCCATCTCCCATCGGCTTCCCCTTTGAACGCGCGTTCTGCTCTACTGACCCAGGACCACCTTCGCTGCAAGGCAGCGTTTTCGACATCAAGGCAGTCCATGTCACTCTGCAACCACGTCCCACCAGACCTTGCCGGTGCCGGTCAGCCCTTCTCCCCTCTCCTGGCAGCTCGGGACAGCCCGGTGCCCGCTGCAGAAGGACGGCACGCTCATCGGCGGGTCGAACGGGCTTTCTGCGGGCTTTGGCTTTCCCAAAGGCGGCATGGGACCCTCCGGGAAGGGCATGTGGGCTGGGAAGTTTTGCAGGGAGTGAGCAGCCCCCAAACCTTGCCATCACAGGAGCGGCATGCAAGGGAGCGATACCAGCCACGTTCCCTGACCCTTCCCTCCTCCTGGGGGAATAAAGGTGGGGAGAAAACAAGCTGTGCTGAAGTAAACGCTCATGTGCATCTACAGCGGGCACCTCCTGGTGTAACCTGGGGGAGTTTTCTTCCTCTCCCACCTCCGGCGTTGGTGCTTGAGGAGCTAGACCCTGCTCTCAGAGCGGTACCCAGCTCGACTCAGCCCCCGAGTCCTCCACTGGGGCTCTGACTGGCCTCGGGGGCTTTTTGCCCCATCCACAACCACAGGAGCGGTCCCCCCACAGGGCCTTCCCCCACCGGTGGGGTCTGCGAGACGGCCGCCCTTCTTCACGGGCAGACCACAAAGCTGGAGGAGACCCCCTTCCCCGCCGGACCCCAGAGACCCCCCCCCAAGGCACCATCTCAGGGCCAGGGGGAACACCCCAAGATGGTGCCTGCCCTGAAATGGCACCCGTTGGCAGGGCCAGGAGGGCGAAGCGGCACCCGATCCTCCTCCTCGGCACCCGGGGGGACACAACTCCTTCGTCCCGGTGGGTCCCGGGCACCCGAAAGGCACGGGCCGGGGATTTAAAAAGATAAACATGGAGGCAAGGAGGCTGCGAGTGATGGAAAGCGAGCGTGCGGCCATCCTGCAGAACCTGTATTATTAAACAGATGCGAGTGCCAGCTGCCACCCGCCCTGGTGGGGGGGGTTAGGGGAGCTTTCTATGCATGCAGCGCTTTTACAAACCTTTCCCCCCGTCAAACTCGGCGGTTAAAAAAAGAAGCCACCAGAAGTTAAGCTTTTTCCTTAACCACGGTTTTAGCAGCTCTCGTTTCTTGACTGTTTGTCTTTCCTGCCTTGCTGCAGACCGAGGTTGTTTGCCAGAAAATAAGACAAAGGCTCGTTGCTGCCAGAATCTGCCCTCCAACAACAAGGAATAGCAGTAAGTGGGCAAGTAGGGACACACAGAGCTGCACAGAGAGCAGAAGAGAATAGCTCCTATTATTTTGGTAAGTTGCTGTTGACTTTGAGGCAGGACTCTCAGGGAAAGGTAACAGCTGGTGTTAGACAAATGATACAGCTAGAAAAAACAGAGGAGCTTTTAGACACACAAATCCTTCTTCCAAGCTGAAGCAAAACGCTGTAAAGGTCAGCCTAAGCACAGACTGGAAAAGTTTCCTCTGAGCGTCTCTCTTTCTTTGGGGAAAAATGAGGCTCCACGGGGTAAGAACTGGCCCCTTGGCACACAGCAAAAGAGAGGCATGTCCGGATCCCCGATCCCAGCTCTTCTGCGAGGAGATGGTGCTTCCCCACCTGTAGAAGCCATCGCTGTTGCTGGGTCCATCAAACACAACCTGTTATGGCACCACAATAGCACCTCTAGTACTTGTGAAGCACCGGCAGATGCTTTGCCCCAGTACATCGCTGCACACAAGCGGTTTGTAAGTAAGTGCCACTCAGACCCAGCCTTGTAATGCTGAGCTGTGATTTACACCGACTCCAGAGATTTCAGGTCACCTCATGCAACGGCTCAACTCAGTCTTCACTGCAAACGTTTATTGTATCTTACAAAAAAAGGAGCAGTTTGCAGGCCCTGGGGAGAGGTACCAGCGTTGAGCAGAGCTCAGGAACTGCACCAGCACTAAAAGAAGCCGGTGAGTTAGAGGAGGCACAGCACGAAGACACTGTTGAGCTGCAACTTGACGATGACCAGTGAAGCAAATTATGCTCTGCCAGGTTACAGGGTCAAGCAGCAATAGTATACCGACTAATGATGCCAAAGTCACCAGAGGACCTATCTCAGATGTAGCAGACAGTTCACGTTGCATTCTGGGATCTGCATATCTGCTTTAGGCCAGCACTCTCCATTTGAACTGCAGCGCCATTTGTCCTTGGGCAGATACCTTAGCTTCAATATTGCACAATGGGATTTGCACAGCAGACTCCAGTCAAGTATAATCACATTGAGTGTCACAGGAGAAACCCAGCCCATAGGCGGCAAACTGTCCCTGTGACCTGGTGCTCAGCTACGCAATTTCCTACTGCACAGCATGGACGTTTCCCGACGTGCTGTCTCAGGCCTGCCTGCCTCACCCTCTGCTTTCCCTCTGTTATGAAACTCTAGAGATGCTTCCCCAGCAACAACGCTATTTTGTTCTAGAAGAGAAAAATCTACAACTGATCAACCCTGCTATCAACAAGCAGGTGTCTCCGATAGCAACAAAAGAACCAGCATTGATAGCGGAGAGGGCAGAGAGAGACAGATGCAATGGAGAGAGGGAAGCCAATCAACTTAATGAAATAAGGCGCAAGGTTAGTGAAGGGCTATTTATAGACTCCAACTGGTTCAGCCCTGTGCACTTAGAGGCTGGTTCAAACTGGCTCCTTAACAGCAGCAATAATCATTACAGAGAAGAAAGAGAAAAAAAGTGAAAGCTTGGAAAATTCACTGCCGGAGGTAAAGCTTTAGAGCCGGGGCTGGCTGGAGTCAGAAGTAACTGCATTACTGAGAGATTGAAAGGTTAATAGGAAACCAGCTGACACTGAAAGGGAACAATTAGAGAGGTTAAGGGGCTTAATATTAGATTAATGGTTGCCTGGAGGAGCAAAAGCAGACATTTCAGGAAAATGGGAGAACGGTGCGCAGAAGGCTGTTTTTTTCATGGACGGAGAGCCCCAGGTCTGCTCCTGCCACTCCCTGGGTAAACTGGAAGAAGGTGGCTCTGCCATTCCTCACCAGTCTTGCTCAGTCTCCTGTTTTCATCTCTCTTCCTCCACTCCCATCTGTTTGTCTCTTGAAGTCCCTTTGGGTTTGCTCTCCCCCCTTAAGCGCTGTTTGTGTGGTCTTGTCTTAGCGTCTTCCTTGTGTTCCTCCTCCATCCTCCCACTGTCTCCTTAAAGGTCATAATAATAAAATGATGCTTAGCATTCCCATGGCCCTTTCATTCCTCTTCAGTGTGCTACTCTCCAGAGGCAGGGGTGGTGAGGACAGACACTTTTACCCACATTACCCGTAAGCAGGAGTCAAAGCTTCAAAGAGTTTAAAAAAAAAAAAAAAAAAGAGTTGACAAAGATCAGATGACAGGTCTGTTCCCCAGCAAATTCTCCCCAACTAGATGGACAATACTGACAGTGGTGAGGTCCCTGACTACCAGCAGCCATTTTAAAAGACTTTTTAAGAGGAAGATGTTGGACATACTGCAGAGAGTACTGATTCAGCAAGGTAGGAACTGGCATGGATCGATGGCATCTCCACACCCGAAAGGGGGGTTGAAGATACTAAGGAGAGGACATTGAGCACAGGAACGCAGTCCGACCAGACGAAGGGCCATGTGTATGATGCTGCTGTGTGGTGGGCTGAGCCCTGAGCAGACAGCAGGTTAAAACATGCCTCTTACAGGAAGACAACAAAAGCAAGGAGGATGTTCTGCAGCTCAGAGGTGCTGGATGTTCTCCTGAAACCTTGTGCTGCAGAGAGGAGATAAACTGTTCTCCCTCCTCCCTGGAGTATGAGATGGGTAGCAAAGGATTTGGGATGGACTCGCTGCATCTGTACAGTGCAGACTCCCCAGCCATAACCTGACCTGTCCCATTTCCCCACAGTCCCTGCAGTTGCTAACATAGTCAGTCCCCTGAGAGTCCCTGCACCTCGATGCTGGGAAACCCTTATCACATAGCTGCTTAGGACAATGCTGGGAGCATCGAACTGCTCCCTGCACCACCCTGAGGGACTCCTGACACCCAGGGAGAAGTTCTCCCCTTCTGCACCACCAGCAGCTGCTGCGCTCAAGGATCTTTCCAAACGCACGTGCTCCTCCCACGGGACAGGGAGAACTTTCCCCGAGTGCCTAGCCCTTGGCGGTTGCTTGTGGACTCAAACAAGCGCAAGCTGGCTGGATCCATCCGTATCTTACGCTGCTTCCCACAGCACAGCCTCCCCTCTGAAAATCTCCCTGGCAAGATTAGAAAGCAACGCACTCAGCACTTCCTTCTAGGGCTGTAAAAGCCAGGCTGGGACTCCGACACTGCGCAGGCACCTGACAGAAAAGTTTCCTCGCTTGTGATAACAACAGTGAATGTCCCAGCCTAGACGAGTTGTGGTCGTTTGCAGCATATGAGCTCCAAAACACTTGAAATGCAGTGCTCTGGCTTAATGCAACTTATGGAGGTCACCCATGGGTTCCCAAGGAGGCTCTGGCTGGCATCAGAAGGCAACTCAAGCTGTTTTCTTCTTATATCCATGACAGCTGAGCACTGACTTCCTTTTACTGGCTGGGACACTGCTGATAGAAAGATGAGAAAGATGGCTAGAGAAGCATTCGCTGGATGTATTCCTCAGGTCTCTCTTCCATGCAGCCACATCTGCTTAAAAGCAACAAGCCTGAAGGGACAGGCTCTCTCTCTCCCACCTTCCCATCCTACCTGGGAGCATTTCCCAGGTCTAACATAAACCTCCTCCCTGTGCCTGGATGGCCGCATCCCTGGAGCTGCATCTCTGCTTCAAAAGATCGGATATCCTGCCAGTGCTGACCTCTGCCAGAGCCTGGGGGTACCCATCACCTCCAGCCCGCAGTGCTCGGGAGTTTAAAGCACATTTCAGCTAAAGATCTCAAAGTGCTTTACAAACAGCCATTAATCCTCAAGCCACCTCTAAGAGTCAGGCCTGTAATTATTTGGTTCGCCATTTATCTCTGGAACTCACTGTGCCCGTTCCCCCAGCCTGGGGATGAAGGAAGGTAAAACAATACCTACCATTTCGTAACAAATTGCAAATTAAGTCGACTGCAGCTCGGCCACTAAGGGAAATGTTACCTTTTCCATAATCACCTCCTGCAGGCAAGAGCCTGAGAAAAACGTAGCAACAGCTATTCTTTAACAGCTAGGTAAACTTTGACACAAAATTTAAGTGACAAGCTCCGAGTGAGACAGCCAACAAGTGGCAGATTTCTGAGAGCAGAAATCAGGAATGCTACCCCTTGGTTTCTTCTTTTATCAACTGAATTGTCTTTACTCCACGCTCCGCCCCCTCTTAATGATGACCGTCAAAGGAAAAGAAATGCTGCTTATGCCCTTTATGTGCCTTTGTAATAGATTAAGGAGCCGGTAGGATTTCGGTCCAAGGGAAAAAGATTAAGTGTTTTTCCGCTTGTTTTCTTACATTAGAAATGCAGGTCTTCGGGAGCCTAAAAGTCTCCAGTCTGTCTAGCCTCGATCATGACAAAACCAGAAGCAAATAAAAGACAAGAGGGCAAGAATGGGGCAGAGGAGTGGAGAGGGGAGGGGAAATGGAGCCAAAGTCACAAAGTGCTGTTTGCAAGCAACAATTGCATAAACACCGTAACGCAATGACGCACAAAATATCAGTAAGAAATGATGTGCTGTTCAAGGGTTGACTCTCCCGCAGGTCCAGCCAGGGTGTGAGAACCCACAGAGGTCAAACTCTGTGCACCCCAGGAGATCTGCATGGGAAGAAGAAAAGGAAAAAAAGAAAAGGATCCTCATACCTTTTTCTTCTTCTCAAACAGAAACCACAAGTGGCATGAGGTCTCAAATAAGACAGACCCAATCTACAGAAACGGGAAGGACTGAGCAACAAAAGCAGAGCAAGGGCTGTCCTTTTTGTGCCTCCAGTGTTGGCCAGGTTCATGCAGAGGAATCCCTGGAGAGGAGATGCTGAAGGGAAGAAGCATGGGGATGGGTGGGGTAAACCAACAATACAAAAGGCAATTACAAAGTGAAGCGGAGGTGAAGAAAGCGGCAGAAGGACAGGGCTGGAGCAAATGTCAGCACACAGAGGAAATGGTCCCACTTCAGTCCAGAGAGCAGAAAGGTCACTCAATCGGTTTCTAGCTGATAAAGCTGTCCCTTCTCTGCCTTCTTCCTACAACTCCCTCCCCTACCTGTTCCAGGGAGGCAGCAGAAGCCCTGCTTTGGTCTAAGCCCAGAAGGCAGTAAAGAAAAATTTCAGTCAGTTCCAGCTGTACCTGTTTAAACTACTTCTGTGGCTGGGAGATTTAATTACCAGCTAGTCTGCAACATGCGGGCTTTGCGCTGCTTTAATAGTCTGGGATCGAAACCTGTATGACCAGAGGGTGGAGGGAAGGGCAGCGGGGGGGTTGCAGCTGTATTGAAAGAAGCGCATTAGAACAGGTCGTGGCTGGATGTGGCTGAGGGGTACGCAAACTGTGTTTGCACAAGGGCACTTGGTTCTAAGACACTGGATATTCTGAGGGCTAAAATCCAATGCAGTAAGAAAAAACCTTTCCTTAGGAAATCTATTTTGCCGGTTCTTTGAAAATCCACTCGGGTAGCTCCTCCAGAAACCTCCAAGCACAGCACATTAAATAATAATCTGTTAAAATTACCTCCCTCCTGACCAACTACCTGCCAGTAACACTTCATTGCTATATCGGGGCATGCCGAAATCCAGGAGAAGTCCGAGAACTGCCCACAGTAACCATGCGCAAATCTTGTGGCAACTTGTGTCAGGATGGGAGTAAATACACTCACTGCCCAGCTCACAGCCCCCTCGGGCCATGCCTGAGCTTTCCAGGCCAAACTGGTGCCTTGAGCTGTAAAAAAGGGAGCTGGAAGGGACGGGGAGAAGCTCTTTGCCAAAACAGATGCCCCAGCAGGCAAGCAATTGCTGGTGCTAGAGCGGTGCCTGCTGGCCAGTCGTATCAGAAGCACTCGGAAATATTTCTACAGAGGACGAACTTGCAGTCAAGTTCAGGAAAATATTTCCAGGGAAGAGCTGCGTGTCCAGCTCCGCCGTGTTTCTGCCAGAGAGCTGGCATCCAAGTTCCCACTCTCTGCTAACGAGATGTCCCAGTTTTGTGAATCAGTCTGGTATTTCTTTCTATCGGGCCTCTAGCCCCACGCTGTTTCTCTTCTTTCTTTACTCTTTAAGGTTTTATGATTTTTAAGCCAATCCCAAGGTAATCGATGACTTTATCACCTTGGTACAACTGATGCAGTTTCAATAATGTAACTCCCTGTGAAAGTTCAGATTCTGGATGGTGTCATCCCAGCAAGCTCTTTAACCTGTCTAATGTTGGATGCTAAGAATGTAAGGCACCCCCAAATCACTGAGAGCTTTTGAAAGCTCTGACATTTTACATACCAAAACATGCTCAAAATGCCAGTAATGCCACTGTTATGCAAACTGGGTGGAACAGCTGCCAAAACTGCTGTCTTTTTACTGTCCTTATGATGTGTTGAGAGAGAGAAATGGTGCTGTGGGTGAAACAGCTCTCACCACAGAGGCAGTGTCTTGGATGCTTGCAAAATGATGAATACAAAAAAGATTAAATCCCAAAGAAATAATTTTCAGAGATATAATGTAGGACTGTTATGCTACCTCCACAGATTTATAACAACGTATTGTACTAGACTTTGTCCTCAGGCTGCGGATCTGGAGACAATGTGGATATGAACAAAAGAAAACAGGTTGCGTATCATGTAATTCCTAAATTTATAGTATGAAAGAAAATAGAATTCTAGCAGAAGATTGGGATTATGCCCCCCTGAGCCTACAGCTCTTCTAGGTAACAACACACACCTATCCGTAAACATACACAAATACATACACGAAGCCCTACTTTAAAAACCTTGGAGTTTAAATGGGTAAGACTGGTACTAGCAAACGGGATGCATCCATCTCCATGGGTCTCCCAGGGCCTAAAACAGTACAGTAAACTCTTGGACACCCACAGACCCATGTTTTCTCACTGATGGCAGGTGGTGCCATGTTAGGCAGCTTCAGCTAGAGGCTTCCCATTATTCACATTTGTTTGCTATTTTGCCACACTTGAACTGTCAGGCTGACATTTTACATCCTCAGCAAAAATAGGGCAGATGTAGGTGGGAGGTGGGCAGGCAGAGAAAAACAACGGTAAGGCTGTTACATGCCTTTCTGAAGAACTGGATGTTATCTGTACTGCTGTTTGAGCTCCCCCATGCTCTGCATAAACCAAAACATTCAGCTGAACACATTTAAGGTAGACACTGGCCAAATGCCTGTGTTGGGCCAGCAGCTGCACAGATTTTAACCATTCTACTGTTTCAGCAGATGAAAGCACCCCTCTCCCGACATCCACTCCAGCACAATTCAGTGGGAACTGCTACATCTAGAGAAAATGGATCCCAAACCGTTCACAGCCCCGCACAAGCACTGATCTACTGGCAAATACAGTAGTAACTTAAATGCTTTCTACTCTAAAAGCTCCAGTGCACTAAGAGGCTAATAATTTACCTCTCCAGCATACTTCCCTCCCCTGTACAACCAGTGCACAATATACAGATGCACACACATTCATGCACATATACAGAACATAAACATTTGCACACACGCGAAGCACAAGATTTCCAGACATCATTGGTCTTTACTTAACAAGTCAAAGCACCAGCTTGTACGGCTCATTTATAAAGAACTGTTGTCCTGAATGCCCTGTTACTTTTTCTAGCAGAAGGGGAGGACAAGAGCACAGGGAACGCCATCTTCTCTGCTGCCCAAACACACGGAGTTTCACCCAAACAGAATTCATACGTGGATTGCCATGCTGAAGCTTTTTGTGTCCCCATGTGTGCAACAAAAGATCTTGCTAGTAGCTTGTAGCTGCAACTGAAGGCGAACAGGGCTCTACCTTAACCATACGAAGGCCCTAAGACAACACAAACATGCAGGAAAGCCAAGACTTAAGTCGTGTATGCTCCATAATCCGCGGACACATCTGACAGACTTAGTTGTAATCTCACTGTGCATCAGTTTGTCCATCTGTAAAATGGGGACAGTACTACCCTCTGTCTTAGAGGGTAGAAAATTTGTTTGTGAAATGGTCAGATGCTATGGTGTGAACACATAACTCAAAAACATCTGAAAGTGAATTACTCTAAAGTACATCTTAGATTATGCCTAAAAGAGAACACCAGGGGGCTATACAAAGTTAATGCAAAAAAATTAAATGAAACGTGGAAGCAGGATTCATTTACTACCAGTGACAGGAATCTCCTGAAAATACCAGTCTATTTTCAGAATGCATTAAGTACAGGAGGAATAAGGGAAGATTGTGCAGAAAATCTTGAATCCAGCATTCTCTGATCTTTCAGTGTCTGATTCTGCCACTACAATGAACTTCTGTCATAATTTATTTGGCTCCAGAAATAGAGAATTGAAAAACAACCAGATGATAAATAATTATTAATATGGAGCACATTACTAATTATTACAATGTTTCAGTTCACCATATACTTGTTACCACTGTGATACCATAGTGATTAGAAAAAGCATATTAAATGAGTTCTGGCTGATATACTGCAGAGTTGAACCAGAGGACTTTACATTTAACTGGTGCTGTTGAGCAAAACTCACGATTCAGAACCACAACGGAGCCAAAGAACAGTAAATAGTCTGGCTGCATTCCATGCACTGACATATTTGGGGATCATATAACAGTGGTCCCAAATTAGTTATTATTTCACTTGACCTTTTTTTTCCCCTGCTAGATTGGCCACAGCAACCAACCAGGTCCACACTCACTGGAAGGCAGCAAAACTTTTCTCAGGATGCTGGCACGCTTCAGAGCAGATGTAATTTAGCAACCATGCAAGGACGTTGAGCAATAAAACTCTGCACAGAACTCGCTCCACTCCTCAGTGGTAAAATTCTGCTGCCCTGGTAAAATTTTTCTCTTCCTGCTGTTGAGGGAGAAAAGAAAAGCGGTGGAGGTGGGAAGTAAAAGGGTCTTCAGAGCCCAGCACACAAGCACAGGATACCAGCAGTCTACATGTAATGGGAAATGTGATCCACAGCATCCCTGGGTCACAATATTTTTTTACAAGGAACAAATCCCCCACCCCCATGGGGTGGCCCTCAGCCAAAGAGGCCTCTAACCTCAAAGTCCCACAGCCAGCTCCTTATAGTTTCCTACTTCTCAAATCCAAACTTTGGCCCACCCTGCCTGTTGGCCTTGCATTACCCTAAATCACAATGCTACTGCTGAAATCATTTCCCCCACAGGTCCAGGCCCCTCTTTCTGATGTTCTAAAGAGAACAGAAAATGTTGCATGTCTTCGTCAATTTCTAATTCCTCTAGAGAAAAAAAAAAAAAAAAAAGAAAGAAACACTGGCCCTTGAAAACACCTGCAACAAACCATCCCACAGGGTAAGCCACCCCCCCACTCACCAAACGCACTTTGAGTAAGCGGGCAGCAACCTGCCTCCTACAGCTCTTAATGCAAAACAGCTAATCCACAGGCGATTCATCTTCAGGAGCCTTTTTCTCTCCCTCCAAATCAATGGCCTTCCTTAGAAAACTTCCCTCTCCACACAGCAGAGGGAACTTGGGAATAATCCCCTACACTGCCGGGTCCTGCCCCAGAGCAAGTCCTGCCCCAGCAGAGCAACAGCACCCGGACATAAGGAGCTTCAGGCTGCCACTCTGGCACCTAAATCTTCTCACCTTTTTTCCAAACGTCTCACCAGGACAGTCCTCTGGCTTGAGTGACAGACATCATCACCACCAAGGACTTTCCTTGATTAGTTAAATTATTTAGGTTAGCTTAACATTCACTTAAAACTGAGAACTTGCAACTGGAACTGAAACTTCTGAATATGTAACTCTCAACCAGAACTAGCAGGGAAATGCTGATATCAATGGAAAGGCATGACTCTTCTGTTGCCAGGACTGCAAGACACAGACTATTGCAGCACAAGGCAAGCATTTCAAGGGATCATTCTGGGATGAATTTACCCTTGGACCCCTAAAACTCAGCCTGTTTTGCAGTACTGTACACAGAATTTCTGGACCTTATTTGCACTTACCTCCACCTACCATTCATTGCTCATTTCCCCTCTGGTCCATCTTCCTGGTCCATCTCTCCACTCTCTTCTCCTCGCTCTCCCCCAAAGAAAGATCAAAAATGCATACTCAAAGAGCACAGAATCCCCCAATGAAGAGGAATGGCAAACAAGCACAACAGGATATGACAGAAGAGGAAAACACAGTCTAAATGGGAAACTTGAGATTTATAAGGCTAGGAATGAATTTTTCTAAGTAGAGAGGCACAGTTTCTCTCTCTTAACTGCTAGAAAAAATTGGCAAGTTTGGGGACTTACAGGCCCATCCTCAGATATCCAACAGGGATGAAGCAGAAGCTCTGTTATACCCAAGTTTTGACCCAAGTTTTATATTTGAGTCATATAAAACTTGGCAAAGTAGGAACTCAGATACATCCTTGGGCATAGGATACACTGGTTTCTCCCATGACTGCACTAGTTAAGACACAGTGGCTCACATGGTGCCCCACTGCCAACTGTACTCACCACCTTTTAAAGAGGAGAGTCTCCTTGAGAACAACCCTACAGCAAAGCTCCTCAGAATTTTGTTCACTTGTTCATTAGGGTCTATAGAAACGTTTCACGTCCTTGTACCTATGCCACAGCCCAAACTGCACCTAGAGACAGCGAGAGCACACAAGCTCACCTCCCCCTTGCTGCTTTGGGTGTTAGTAAATTAACCTGCTACTGCTTGAAGAGCATTGCAAACTTGTGTTCCAGCAGCAGTGTGCCACATAGGGTGGGCATCACCTCCTTGCAGTCTGCCAGGTGTTATCAGCCCCTGGTTTTAAGGAACAGACACAAGTCTGCTCAAAAGACAACTGTGTTGCCTGTTGGCGTTCCTGCTGTCCCTGCCTTTTGCTGCAGTCCTGCTCCTGGAGGCCAGTCCTCACAACGATGCCTGTGGAGCTCCATATCAAGTTAGCTCTTGGGCATCAGTGAAGGCTCTTTCAACTCACACAACTGCTTTCACACTGTAATCTATTAGAGACTGTTCCCAACAGTTGCACAGCCAATGATAAAGTGAGGATGGTGTAACTTTTCAACCAGCACAGCTAGATCCAGGACAGGGTGTTTGCAAACAACTGAAAGCTTGCTTGTGCATGTCAGCCCAACACAAAGCTGCCTTGACAACTGTGGTTTGAGTTTGATGCCCAAAATCCATCAAATCAGTTCTACACCAGCACTTGAGCTCTGATCTCATTTATTCTGGGATAAACGAGGAGCAGGATTTCCTGCAGGCACTGCTTCCGTAGGATAAAGCTAATACAAAGAAAAGGAGTCAGGACCAAGGAATCAATGGGGATGTGTCCTGTGAGCACAAGTACTTAACAGCAGCTTGTACTCACTGCGAGTTTCTGTTATTAGCAACAATCAGGTCTCAAAATCAACATGAGCTGGGACTTCAGGGTGTCAGAGGGCAGGCTCGCTTCCTGGAATACAATCTGCATCTCCTGGACTCAAGTTGTACACAAGCCAGAAGTAACTGTGCATCTCAAGTAAGCTTCTACTCTTTGCTATTGAAAACTGCCTATTTTTGCATTCACTGCAAAATAAGATTGAGCACAAATTTTTCATGAAAAAGCGTTTATTCTTTTTTAGTTATTGCACAGGAGACATTTGGAGAGAGGGACATGGGGAATGGCACTGCAAGTGCTGTCACCAAAACTTGCAGGAAGTCAGGCCAATTTATTTTCCCAAATGTCTGGCTTCACATCCCTACAGAAAAAAAGAAAACCTACCCATCATAAAAAAACAAAGAAAACAACAATACCGATAAAAAAAGCCCTGAGCTTCACTCTTGCTTTGAAAACTGCAAAGTCTATACTTCTACCAGTGGGTAGAATTTTCTCATGCACAGCAGACACTTTGCAAAGCGAGTGGGTGAAAGCAGGCAGCAAGACACCGTAGAGCCTGTAGTTCTTGGTCTTACATCAGCCTGCCATATACGTGGGTTTTTCTACTTCTGATAAAGCTCCAAAATTCCACGAATTATGCTGAAGACTTCCAGCAACTGTTGTTAATTAACCACAACTGCTTACTATATTTGAAGACTGTTGCTTCTTGCTTTGGAAACAAAGTCAGTATCAGGTGTCAAGGAATTTTCAAAACCACACCCTATGTGAGACTTTTGCTTGCTGTTCAGTATTAAATTGCACAGGATGAATGCAGTGTATTAGATGAACTGGTATAGTTTCTGGGAGCAATTTCAGCCAGTTCCTCCAAACAATCATTTTTTTGCCCATTATTTCTTATATCAAGAACAGAAAGCAAGCCTTTGTCCAAGCAGGAAAAGAAGCTACAGGTTTACTCTTACCACAGTACATGACAAAGGACATCTTTGTGTGGAAACTTGTTAAAAAGTTACTAAGAAGTAGACAGCATCATCCTGATAAACCTGTTGAAGATGCAATGGAGGACATTTTGCTAAGGAGCTGTGACTTAAAAATACATACATAAAATAAATCACTTTGGGTTAAAGATTATTTTGGGTATTGTTTACTGACTTTCAAGATTATATATAAAGTGTAGGTATATACTACAAAAAAGATATGGCAAAGCTTTTTTACATATGAATAAGTTTTTTAATAAATTAGGACCAAATATTTACAGAGAGCAGTAGAGGTAAGGTGGTCTAGCTCTAACAAAAGATCCTGTTGAACACTCTTGCAGTGCAGCTACAAAGCACAGAAGAAATTGTGTGAGTGGAAGTAAACATCTAAATGGTATGTATAACAATAAGGGAAGATCTCAAGTCTTCTGTAGGGTCTGTACTTCCTACAACAGGACATAAGTTACCTGTGATCTTTCTCATACTGTTAGAAACTTTAGTTAGGTTTCACTACCAGAAAAGCCACACAGGAGTAGCTTAAATGTCCTACGGAGCTGTCTAATGTAAAATCTTTGACAACAGGCTAGCCAACCTCATGAGGAAAGCTCTGAAGTAGGAATGATGGGAAGGGAGATCACAACCCACAGTTAAGTAGTAGTGGATAGGGTTCCAAAGTAAAGGGTACAGGGTGACAGGAACAAAATAGACCTCAGAAGCAAAAAAAAAAACCCCCAACCAAAAAAACAACCAAAAAAAAAACATTGGCAGGAGGAGGCATGAAAGTACATGCACAAATGCATGCAGCATGGAAAGCAAGCAGGAAGAATTACAGTTCTCCATGAGTTCCCAGAAGTGCAACATTGTTGGAGTAACAGACATGGCAAGCCAGCTTGCATGACTGAAGCACTGGAGTGGATGTGTAGAAGCTCTACAGGAAAGTCATGGAGGTAGGAGAAGAGAGGCTGCCCTCTCTGTGAAAGAGTGGGTTGAATGTATGGAGCTCTGATCCAGAGCAGGTGACAGGCTGGCTGAGAGCTTGTGGGTCATGATCCCAGGAAAGGCTAGTAAGGACGTAAGGATAACCAACATGGCTGGAGCATGCTATAGCACCACCAGATCAGGGTAAGGAAGGAGGTAAAGGCTTCTCTAAACGGCTCGAGGAAGTCTCTGACTCACAGACTCTGGCACTTATGAGAGAACTTCTGACATCTCCTGGAAAAGCAACGCAACAATTCAAGCAGTCAGGAAGATTTCTGGGCAGTGTCAGGGACAACTTCTTCACACAGACTACCAGATGCTCCAGCAAGGTCTTGTGTGGCTGTATCTGCTGCTCACTGACAGGGGAGGACTGGACGGGGCTGTGGTCACGAATGGCTGCCTTGGCTGTAGTGCCCAAGAAACAGCTCCAGATCCTGAGAGGAGTGAGGAAGGTAAGCATCAGAGTACAGGCCCTGCACCTTCAGAGAGCAAATTTCCGCTTATTCAGGAAGATGGTAGGCAGGATCTCATGGGAGACAGTTCTGAAGAGCAGAGGAGCTCAAGAGAGCCATCAGGCCTCTACCAAGCATGAGCACAGGCCATCCCCATAGTCAAGAAAACAGGCAGGCAAATCAGGAGATCAGCTTGGCTAAGCAGGGAGCTCCTGACAGGGCTCCAGTGCAAAAATAGCTTATATTAGATGTGGAGGCAGGGGCAGGCAGGCTACAATGGAGGAATTTAGGAACACTGCCAGGGCCGATAAGGATGGTGTCAGGAAAGCCAAGGCTCAGCTATACTTAGACTTGCAAAGGACATCAAGAGCAACCAGAGCTGCATCTGCTGCTACTTTAACTGTAAAGGAATAAAGGAGGAAAATACAGGCCCATTCCTCAACTGAGGGAGCGGGTTAAGGATATCAGACAGAGAAGGCTTAGTTACGTGATGTGTTCCTTGCCTCAGTCTTCATTAACAAGGTCTCACAGGCTCTGTGCTTAGTCAAAGGGCTGAAGAAAAACTACCAGAAGTCAGGGATTACCTGAGAAAACTTGATCCACACCAGTCCACAGGACCTGATCAGATGTATTCAAGTGTGCTATGAGAGCTGGCTGATGTCACTGTGAGTGCAGGTAACCTTTAAAAAGTCATGGAGATTGAGGAAGTCCCTGACTAGAAAAACTAGAAAAGGTTCATCCGTTTTAAAAAAAGCACCAAAAGGTCAACCTGGAGATCTACAGGCTGGTCAGTCTCACTTTCATCCCTGGGAGAATCATGCAGCACGACCACTTAAGACACATTTCTGGGCTCATGAAGGAGAAAATAGTTGGAAAGAGCATACATTTAACTAAGGGTAAATCATGCCTAATCAACCCAACTGCCTTCTATAATGATAAAACAACTAGATTTATGGATGAGTGGAAAGTAGTATTTTTATACCTTGTCTTTAGCAAGGCTTTTGACCCCATCTCCCACAGTATTTCTGTATCCAAGTTAGAACATTATGGCTTGAATGGGCAAACTACACAGACTGTTGGATGGACAAGGAATTGGCTGGATGGTCATGTCCCAAGAATTACAGTTGATGGCTCAATGTCCAAGTGGAAACCAGTAATGAGTGGTGTCCCTCAAGGGTCTGCACTGGGAGCAATATTATTTAATATCTTCATCAATGGCATAGATAGTGGGATTGAGTGCACCCTCAGCAAGTTTGCAGATGACACCAAACTGAGTGGTGCTGTTCATACACTTGAGGGAAGGGATGCCATCCAGAAGGACCTTGACAGGCTTGAAAAGCGAGCCCACGTGTAACTTATGAAGTTCAACAAGACCAAGTGCAAGGTCTTGCTCATCGGTCAGGACAATCCCTAATATCAATACCAGGTGAGGATTGAGAGCAGCCCTGTGGAAAAGGGCTTGGATATACCAGTGGACAAAAAATTAGATATGAGCTGGCAATGTGCCCTTGCAGCCCAGAAACCCAATTGTATCCTGTGCTGCATCAAAAGAAGCATGGCCAGCAGGTCAAGGGAGGCAATTATCTCCCCTGACTCTGCTATTGCGAGACTCCACCTGAAGTATTGTCCCCACCACAAGAAAGACATGGACCTGTTAGAGTGGGTCCAGAGGAGAGCCATGAAGATGATCAGATGGATGGAACACCTCTCCTGTGAAGAAAGGCTGAGAGTTGGGGTTGTTCAGCCTGGAGAAAAGGTAGCTTCAGGGAGACCTTACTGCGGCCTTTTAATACCTAGAGGGGGCTTATAAGAAAGACAGAGAAAGACTTTTTACCAAGGCCTGTAGTGACAGAACAAGGGGCAACAGTTTAAAACTGAAAGAGGATAGATTTAGGCTGGACATAAGGACAACATTTTCTACGATGAGGGTGGTGAGACACTGGTTGCCCAGAGAAGCTGGGGATCCCCCATCATCAGCAGTGTTCAAGGTCAGGCTGGACTGGGCTTTGAGCAACCTGATCTAGTGAAAGTTGTCCTTGCCCACAGCAGGGGCCATTGGACTAGATAATTTTTAAAGGTTCCTTCCAACCTGTTCTATGATTCTATGGTAAAGAACTGGTTGGATAATTGGGCTTAGATGGTAGTGGCTAACAGGTCGTACTCTTCCTGGATGGCTGAGACAAGTAGAGTACTACAAGGGTCTATGCAGGAACTGGTCCCATTTAACATCTCCATCAGTGGTCTGGAGGAGGGGATAAAGTGCAGTCTTGTCAAGTTTGCAGATGACACCAAACTGGGGAGAATCAGTCAACATGCTAAAGGGCTGGGCTGTCAGAGAGACCTAGACAGGTTAAAATTAAAAAAGGACAAATGCAAAGCTCTGGGAGAGAGGAACCACTTGCAATGATACAAGCCAGGGTCTGGCTGACGGGAGCAGTTCTGCTGAAAAGAAGCAGGGGGATCTCAGTAAGCAGCAAGCCAAATGTGAGCCAGCAGTGTCCCCTGGCAGCAAAGGTGGCTAACAGCATCCTGGGCTGTATTAACAGGAGCTTAGCCAGTAGGTTGAGGGCAGTGATTATCCCCCTCTACTCAGCACACATTAGAACACATTTAGAATACTGCATCCAATTTTGGACTCCTTCAAGAAGACAGACATCAATAAAATTGGAGCAAGTTCAGTGGAGGGCTACCAAGATGGTCAGAACACTTGCACTGTAAGGAAAAGCTGAAGGCACTGTACTTGTTCAAGCCTGGAGAAGAATAGGCTTTGGGAGGGTACCTAACAGCAGTGTTCTACCAACTCCAGGAGATAGCTATCTTGGAGAACATTTGTCTGGAGCATTGAGTTCCAGCTGGAGAACTGAGACTAGCAAATGCAAACTTCCATCCATCTGGAATGGCTGAAGGATGAGCTGTCTTTCTTCTGACTGTAAAAACGTACTGATCCAAAATTGCACGGAAAGCTGGTTAGGTTTTGATTTATCCACATGCACGTCAATGGATATGACTTTGTTAATTTCCAAACATCATTTATAAAAAAGACCTGCAATTTGTGTAAGTAGAACATTGTTTGCTAAAACCAGATACAAAACAATACCAAAGATTTTGTCCATTATTTGACCCATTTCCCTTCTGAGAAAAGAAGAATAGGCACTGGAAACAGCTCATCTAGTCTTCAAAGCACTTCTTCATGGATGACTTCAGTGCTCATGGAAAACCTCCAAGAGAAAAGATAGCATCTCCTTCGCCGTTGAATTCTACCACTTCTCTTCCATTGTTTGCTTATGATTTAAGATCTGAAGCAAAAGCAAAAGAAAAGCACACAAATTATTATGTCTTCTCTTCTAGAAATTGAACTAGTTATACAAGAATACTACGGGCTTTAAATACTAATAAAGTGTGAAGATGAATTAAGACATTGTCACAGGATCCAAAACAATCCAATTACAGCAGCTATGCAACCTGTGGTATATGATAGCCACTAGCCATTTTACCCAAATTATCTGTTTATGACTAGACACATTCTTCTACAACTGGAGCAGGTTAAGAACATTTATCACTTACTGCCAGCCACTGTCTAAGCAGCTGGTAACCAGTGAGGCTGTTCTGACTCCATGACTTTAGATCATATAACTAGGCAAAGATACCACTTTCATGCAAAGGTTCAAGTCTATAATCTTAGTATCAGCTGTGCACCACACATGCATGTCATGCTGCTGCTATTTCTCCCACACAGTAATGCCAGGTACTTTTGGAGTTTTCTCTTTTGAGGATTGCAGACAGAGCTCTTATTTGACAAGCAAGGAAACTGAAGGCAAAGGGAAGTTACAGCGCAGGAAGTTAGAACCCAACAAGTTCAAGATTACGTGCACAACTTAACTTGCTGCATGCAACATGCATTAACCTCTAATCAGGCTGATTTCCAATAAAGCATACACAAGGTCCACTTACATCAGTGTTTCCATCTTGGTGCACACAGAGCAACAGTATAAGGTGAAGCAACAGGACACTGTGTCATTCAGTCTTTGCTCCTATTTTGATAGCACTGCTGCTCCCTTTCACTAGTCTCTAGCTCAGCATCACTCCAACCTAGGATAAGACGCTGAGGCAGTCTAGGAGAGCAGCATATGGTGACACATGGTACTCATCTCTGTAGACAATGAGAAAGATGTCCCTAGTCTGGTTCTCACAAGATTCCTGGATAGGCCTGAAGTATTTTTATGATTTGTATCCTTAAAATCCAAGCAGGTTTACTGCTTTGCCTATGGCTGACTTACACCAGCTTGATGACAAGACTCAAGAACATGATTGAGAAGCCAGCTGGCGGTTTGCTTGTGTCTATGCAGTGAGAGGACCTGAATAGGAAATTAGAGTTCTCCTCTCATTTTAGAGCTATGGCGATAGGCATCAGGTTTCACACTCCCCACAACATGCAAAAAGTTCTGTCCACACACAGCTTGCAAACAGCACCAAGGAAAGCACAGCTGTATCTGATGTCTTGACATGATGTAACTACATAACTATTTCAGATGCTAAACCCTTAAGCATGACATAGGAGCACAGTTTAGCCAAGTAAGTAACCCTTGCAAAGCAGCATGTCATGTAGGCCATGAATCGTACACTAACTTACTTCATTTGATTGTCAGTATTACTCCTTGGCAACTAACAGGATCTGACTCAGTTTATTACAAATTACCACAGCTTCCTCCCCAGCTATACAGCCCTGTTTTAAGTCTGTTTCCTTCTTTCATGACAGTTTCACTGGCAGTTTTCATCTGCATCACAGAGTCATCCCAGTTTCTTATACTCAGTCCTAACTCCTTCCCACTGTTTCACTCATCCATGTTTTCTCACATTCGGAGACTTCCCGCCCCCCTCCCTCTTTTCCACATTGTCTTCAGCAAATATCTGAATGTGATTGCTTGGCTGGTAATTCAACAAAAGAATCAAACCTGGCAGAACAGAAAACTCTGCAGCGGGAAGGTGCCACCAGCTTACACATTCCTGTGTATTTTGAGAATCTTTAAATGGATTATCTGCATCAGTGGTCTCCAAAGTGGGGTATGCGCAAGGCAATCCATTGCCGTACAGGAAGAAAACATTTTTGCACCATTAAAAATGCTGTTTACATCATCCCTACCTCACCCTTTTTTAATTTCTATTTTTGTGCATATTTTATAACGTACATAATAATGAGTACAGTAGCACATGCATATAATTTATAAATAAATATACATAAATTGGGTGTGTATGTTCAAAATATTTTACTGATGTGGTGCACAATCAAAAAAGTTTGGAGAACACTGATCTACAACACAAAAAGCAGAAACCAGTATGAAATGCCCATATTTACAGCACTTAACTAAGGGCTATATGACAGACAAAACAACATTTTTCCTTTTCTTTTGAGGAAAAGAAAATTGTTTTCCATCAATCTGCAAACTTCTTTTCTTACCAAACAAAAATGCTTTGATATACACTGGCTTATACTACAAATTTTCTTTTTAAACATTTAAGTCAGACAAAAAATTTCAAACCAAGAAGTTTCTGGTGACTCAGTTAATAAATTTGAAAACAAAACCTTTCATAGAATCATAGAATATCTCAAGTTGGAAGGGACCTATAAGGATCATTGAGTCCAAATCCCTGCTCCTCTTAGGACTACCTGAAACTAAACCGTATGACTAAGAGCATCATCCAGAACTCCTTGAACACAGATGTTTTATTTGTCAAGTACTTTTAAATTAGCTATGTTCTATGTAGAACAGCCAGTACTGTCAAAGGCTTCAGCTCTGGGAATCCAGCTCATGCCCTGTACCACCAGACTCATTCTCAGTTAAACTACGGCTGTTCTACAGCCTGCTGAAAGCGCAGCAAAGCTTTACGGTGTGAGAAAGTAACAGCTTCATGCAACACATACTTCATATGCACATCTCAGCCTGTCCTGCTATCACTGCAACAACCCCCCCCCAGCCCTTTTCCCTGTCTCCTGCCCTTCCTTCTCTCTTTGAATCCACCGCTGACCAGCACCCCATCTCCTCCAGTATGTCAGCCCAGTACTTATCAAAGCCCTTAGTAATCAGATTTAACCTTTTAGTCCAGCAGAAGACCACCCAGATTTTTCTGCTGGGTCAGTTTCCTGCTAACATGAGGTAGTTAAACTGGCTCACAGAGGGGTGTGATGAACATCAGAGCTGGTCCAAAGAGCAAGACCTCCACTTTCAGTGTTAGTGAGTGGCCAGATTAGCTCAAGCCATCCCACAAGTTACAGTCGACATGGAACAATTTTCACCCATCCACAGGAAAGATAATGCTCCCTAGAGTCAGAGTAAAGCATGCTTGAACTACGGTAAATTACAGCAAGTCTCTCAAACCCAGATAAGTTGATTGCTGTCATTAGATGGATTCAAAGTTCAGCAACAGTTCTCAGTATCATCTGAGTCTGTGTAAGCTTTGCAGACACACCAGCAATGAGAAAGTTTTATTACATATTTACCTACAGTCTTACTTCTGAAACTCTTACACAACTCCAGTGAAATTCTTTCTAAGCAGGTTGTGCACTTCAACTATATTCCTTGGGAATTGAGAAAGTTACGATTATTGATGACAGCTGATTTCACTTCTCCATGCCACCACTGAATCTGCTAGGTTGGGGAAATTACTTCTACCTCCACCACCTGGCTGTCATGAAGACCAGAGACTTTGAGATCTAGCACTATGCTACAGCTTCAACTATTCTGCCCGGAACCTTCCTGTTACACAGATAGGAACTTTGGATTTTTCTACAGATAAGTTCAGCAGGGTTTTCTGCAATACTACCACGTGCTTTGGAAGCCAAACTTAAGAGTGTAGTAATTGCTCTCTTGGCAAGGGCGTGGCCCTTCTGTGTTCTTTGCCACATTTAGATGCCTCAGTAAGACTTTTCACTATAAACTAAAAGTCAATAATCTCAGCTCCAAACCTTTGACCTTTAACACTTCTTGGGAATCACTGTGTGAAATTAATTAGTAACCAGAGTGAAACCAGGTACCATTCCATAGGCTTCCTCTACTCTAGAAAAATTCTACAGAAACAGTATTTTGGTCTGGATGGATGACAGACCAATGCAAGCCTTTGCCTGTGCAGTTTATTAAAGGATAGCCCTTATATTCTTCTGTTACCAGATTTGGGACAGGACTAATCTGAGTTTTGATATTCTCCATGTTGATGTACTCCAAGAAGCAGCTGTGTGACCTCACAGATGCACTGGTCTGCACACATACCATAGAAAATAGACTGAGAGGGCAAAACAGCTTTGGAGGCACGTAAATGAAGGCCTGCTATGCCCTCATAGTAAATGCAGCATACAGAACTGATGACTGCGTAAGGGTTCTAACTAATTAATGGAATATGAAACAATTGTTGCAAAACATTGTATCTTTGCAGCCTGAATTTCACTAATAACCATAAGATGTAGTGTTGATCAACTATTCTCCCATACAGGGTAATAATCAGATTTCTCATTCCATGTGTCAGCCCTCAGGCCCACTGGTCTGTTTATTTAGAAGAGCTTTCCCACCATGTCCATGTAGGTTTAAAAAAATAACAAACCACAAGAAAAACATGAATTAAGTAAACTCTCCATTCTTAGTGACCAAAGAAAACACAGCTGCGCACCTAAGCAATAAAAAAAACCCAACTTTAGTGTTACACAGTATCTCTCTACTTTGATAGGATGTTCAACAGCATTCATAATTAACAAGGTAGAACTGCAGGTCAGAAATCTACTGACACAAAAACATACTGCCTTACTGACACCTCAACCACTACAAGCCTTTATCACTTGTTAAGGCATGAAATAAAGTAAAAGTGCAAGCATGAGCAAGAGGTGTGTTATTAATGAATGTTAGTAAACTTTAATCCTACAGTTTTAAGCTGGCTAAATCAGTCTTCTGAACACTTCCATCACAAACATCTGATTCCCTAGCACACATCACACACACATGTGCCCACCACACACACGCCCCTTTCCTCCTAATAATTCCCGCTCTATTTTCTACTTGAGCAAAAGGGTCAGGGTCATACACGGCCTGGCCCAGCACTACAACTCCCAGCCTCCATGCCAGTCTGCACACTCTCCCAAGACACGGGGAACTTGCTTCACCCTCACATACCTTCTTTACTGAAGCTGGGAGAGTTGCTCAGGTGCTCCCCATTTCCACCTTCCGCATCCTGGGTCACTTCTGCAAGGAAAACAGGCAATACTCAGACAGTCCTGGAGCTTACAACACGCCCCCTCTCTGGCCCAGATGAATCAAGAGTAATCTGACTGAGAGCTGGGCCATTTGTTTGGCATCAATAATAGCCCTGACCAACATCCCCCACCTCCATGGGGCCATCATACAACACCTCCTCTCTCTCCTCCATACCCGACTCCGCACTGGCCTCATGATCCCTTCCCACACCCTGCAAAAGCCAAGCACAGATGGTACTCAGCGCCCACGGTGCCGCCCGTAACTTCACAGCAAGAAACGTTAGCCAAAAGTCACAATGAACAAAAACCTCTCCACAGCACAGGCACTCACCTCCTTCATCTACACCATGGTCACCTGCATGCTTGGCCAGCAAGCTGCTGTTCTCCTTCTTAAAGGTGTCTGAAGAGAGATCAGAAGACAACTACAGTCCCCTGTCTTGCTCAGATTCAAGTTACTGGCTATTGCTTAAGAGTGAGTTACTAGCTACAACTCCACATGTTGCCAACATCATCAGCTAACACCAGAAAGCCAACACCTTTCCCCCAGGACAGCTCCCCACCACAGAACAGGCACTCACCTCCCTCAGTTACACCATGGTTAACTGCAGACTCAGATGTCAGGGTGCTGATCTGCATGGCAGAGGCTTCTGAAAGAAATCACAGGAGAGCTACAGCGCTCCGGAGTGTATCTCACTGCTTAACTTCACAGTGGTATCAGTAACTGCTTAGAGATGAGTCACCAGCTACAATTCATAAGACACACAGAATCACTCGGGTTCACTTGGCAAGGGAGCCCAGGAGGTATCTAACCCAACACCCTCCTCAAGGAAAGGACAACATTCAGTTCTAGACAGTTTGCTCAGGACTTTCTCCAGTCAGGTCTTAAAAACCTCCAAGGGTAGAAAATCCATGATGATTCCATGCAGCCCATCCTAGTGATTAGCTATGCTTAAAGACAGAAATCTTTTTCCTCATAGCCACACAGAATCTCCCCTGCTTCAATTTAGGACCATCACCTTGATATCACGCTAATACACCTCAGTAAACATCCTGGCTCAGCCTTTTTATCAATATCCCTATAGATACTGGCAGCTGCTGTTAGGTACCCTGAAAGCCTGTTCTTCTCTGGATTGAACAAGTCCAGTTTCTTCAGCCTCTTCCTCAGAGGAAATGTGCTCCAGTCCCTGACCACATTGGTGGCGCTCTGCTGAACTTGCTCAAATTTATCAGCACTTTTCCAGCACTGGGTGATGGGCCACAAACTAGATGTAATACTCTACACGTCATTTAACAAGTGCCAAGTAACGGAAAATAACCACTTGCTCAATCCACTGGCTTAAGCACACCTTAAAACAGCCTAGGATGCTATCAGCCGCCTTTGCTGGCAGGGAGCACTGTTGACTCATAGTGTCCTGTCCATAAGGACTCCCAGGTACCTCTCAGCACAGCTGCTCCCCTGCTAGTCAGGGCCCAGCTTGCACAAGTGCAGGACCCTGCATAGCCCCTGCAGAATTTCACAAGGTTCACGCAGGCCTCTACCCCTTCAGTTCCCTCCAAATGACAGTCCTGCTCTCACACTGATTTGACTGCACTCCATATTTTGCTGTCATCTATAAACTCAGTGACACTATTTTCTCTCCCTTGTCCAGGTCACCAAAAAAAAATAGACTTCTGCAGTACTCCACTTGCCACTGGCATCCATGTGGAGTACAACCCATTAACCACTACCTGCAGGCTTGACAGTCTAGCAAGTTTTCTACCCATGTAGACAGACATTCACCCATACTAGGACATCCCAACTTAGGACTCCAAGAATGCTGAGGGACACTGCATAAAAAGCCTGGCTACGGTCAAGGTATATGACACCCATTGCTCTCCCCTGATCTGCAGATCTAGTAGTTTCATCAAAAAAAGCTTGTCAACTTGGTCAACTGCAATTTACACTTACTCCCAGTCACCATCTTTCTTCTGTGACCAAAAAAATGTTCCAGGAAGACTTGCCCCATGATTCTCCCAGGGATGAAAGTGAGCCTGACTGACCTGCAGTTCCACAGATGGACCTGTTAGCCTTTTTGGAAGACAGCTGCAATGTTTCCCTTCTTCCAGTTGTCACAGATCTTCCCCAACATGACTTTTGAAGGTGATGAAGAACATCCTCACATTGACATCTGCCAGCTCTTATAGCAACCCTTGTATCAGATCCCATGGACTAGTTTGGGCCAAGGTTTCTCCAGAAATCCCTGATCTGACCCTCTTCCATTACTAGCAGATCCTCTCCTTCTTGAACCTACCTCTAGGTAAAAACACCACAGAGACTATCAAAAATGGAGGCAAAGGTAGCACTCAGTATCTCAGCTTTATCTATATCTGGTATCAGAGAATCAGGTGATGGTTGACATTGGAAGGAGCCTCTGGAAGTCATCTTGTCCAACCCCCCCACTCAAGCAGATGAGCCCAGAGAAGGCTGCGCAGGATCATGTCCAGACAGCTTTTGAATATCTCCAAGGATGGAGACTCTACAGCCTCTCTGGGCAATGTGTTCCAGAGCTCAGTCACCCTGGCAGCAAAAAAGCATTTCCTGATGTTCAGATGGATCCTCTTATGTTTTAGATGGTGTCCACTGCCGCTTGTCCTGTCACTGGGCAACCACTGAGACGAGCCTGGCTCCCTCTTCTTCATTTGTTCCCATTAGGTATTTATACACATTGACAAGACCCCCCTTGAGTCCCCTCTTCTCCAGACTGAACAGTTCCAGCTCTCCGAGTTTCCTTGTATGAGAGATGATATCACAAAATCACACAGTGGTTGAGGTTGGAAGGGAACCTTAGAAGTCATCTTGTCCTATGCCCTTGCTCAAGCAGGATCAACTACAGCAGGCTGCCCAGGAGGACCACGACCAGTCCCTTAATCATCCTCATTGCCTTTGCTGGATTCTCTCCAGTAGCTCCATATCTCCCTTGTACTGAGGAGCCCAGAACAGGGCTCCAGGTGCGGCCTTCACCAGTGCTGCGTAGAGAAGGATCACCTCCCTCACACTGCTGGCAACGTTCCTTCTAATGCAACCCAGGATACTGATATCCTTCTTTGCTGCAAGGGCACATTGTTGGCTCATGCTCATCTTCTTGTCCTCCAGGACCCCCAGGTCCTTCACTGAAAAGCTGCCTTTCTGGCTGATTGGCCCCCAGCATATACCAGCACATAGGGTTATTCCTCCCCAGGTGCAGGATTTTGCATTTCCTTTTGTTGACCTGCATGACATTTGTGCCAGCACGGCTCTCCAGCCTGTCAAGGTCCCTCTGGATGGCAACACATCCCTTTGGTGTGTCAGCCATTCCTCACAGTTTTGTATCATCAGCAAACCTGCTGAAGGCATACTCTGCCCCATCATTCAGATCATTAATGAAGACGTTCAAGAGGACTGGACCCAGTATTGACCCCTGGGGTACAACACTAGATACTGGCCTCCAACTAGCATTCATACCAGTGATCACAACCCTCTGATCTCAGCCATTGAGTCAGTTTTCAGTCCACCTCACCGTCTGCTCATCCAGCCTATACTTCATCAGCATCAGATATCACTAAATCAATCCCGTGTTCAGCAACATGCCCATGTTTTCCTCATTTATTCTTTCACAGATAACCTAGCAGCAGAAGCTGCTCTCATTGTCCTTGTCATCCCACAATGGTTTCAAGCCTCCCTGAGCCCTGGCTTTCCTGACATCATCCTTATCGGCCCTGGCAGTGTTCCTAAATTCCTCCATTGTAGCCTGCCTGCCCCTGCCTCCACATCTAATATAAGCTATTTTTGCACTGGAGCCCTGTCAGGAGCTCCCTGCTTAGCCAAGCTGATCTCCTGATTTGCCTGCCTGTTTTCTTGACTATGGGGATGGCCTGTGCTCGTGCTGGGAGAAAGTCCTCCTTAGAGGCCTGATGGCTCTCTTGAGCTCCTCTGCTCTTCAGAATTGTCTCCCATGAGATCCTGCCTACCGTCTTCCTGAATAAGCGGAAATTTGCTCTCTGAAAGTGCAGGGCCTGTACTCTGATGCTTACCTTCCTCACTCCTCTCAGGATCTGGAGCTGTTTCTTGGGCACTACAGCCAAGGCAGCCATTCGTGACCACAGCCCCATCCAGTCCTCCCCTGTTAGTGAGTAGCAGATACAGCCACACATAAGTCCTTGCTGGAGCATCTGGTAGTCTGTGTGAAGAAGTTGTCCCTAACACTGCCCAGAAATCTTCCTGACTGCTTGAATTGTTACATTGCCTTTCCAGCAGATGTCAGGGAGATTTAAGACAGACACACATGCACAAAAAGTACCGTCTTCCACCAGAGACAATGAAGGACAGCCTGACTCCATTTCACAGAGCAGCAATCTCTCCAAACCATGCTTCCTCTTGGCAAAGCTTCCTCTTGGTCACATCAACTCTTCCTCCTCACTTAAGTGCTTCATGTAAACACACTGGGGGACTGGAGGCCCCCTTGCAGAGATCTCCCAACAGGCAGCATTAACCAGAAGACCAGAAGCCAGCACTTCAGCAGGGACTCCTACTTGACTAGTATTCTCATCTCACTCTAACTGGGAAATTTTTTTTAATTTTTTTTTTTTTAAACCAAATGATCTCCAAAACACACATCCTTCAAGTCCGTATGCTCTGTTGGGGTTAGTTCCAAGGGTAGTAAAACCACAAGACTTGCTCTACCGTTAACTACAGCCTGAAAGCTGGTTTACTTTGCTCCTGAAACTCCTGCACAGAGAACAGGTGTTCAGGATTCATGGCACAATCCCCCCCCAATACCTCCACTGAGAAGCATTACACAGAAGTTGCTCTGAGTCTTCAACTCCAAGGGATCCTGGCCAGTTTTCCCACTGGGTCATTAGCACTGACTGCTCCACAGAACAGGCACTTACCTTCCTGATTTACACCCCTGTTAACTGTCTGCTTGTCTTTCAGGGCACTGTTCTCCTTGTTCAATTCTTCATCTGAAAAGAGATCAGAGAAGAGCTACAGTCCCTCAGGAGCACATTCCATCGCTTCTTCCCCACACCAGCATATGTCATTGCTCTGTGCTGTCCAGAGCTCAGCAGCACACCTTCTCCTCTGCAATTGTTACGTACTGTTCAACAAACAGAGGGATCCAGGTCTTTTTGACTTCTCATCTAGTGATCTACCCATCAACATTTACTGTTCCTAAGGCAATAGGTCTTTCTATACCAACAGGGGAATGGTAAACTCTGCACTGAGAACATGCTAATAAGTTTTGGACTGCGAAAGGCCATGGGCAAAATTAATTCCTCCCTTCATGTTCCCCTGTTTTAGGGCACCATCTCGCTTGTTACCTGCTTCAGACTTTCCATTCTCACAATCAACAGCTTGTGAAGATGTAGCTGCAAGCAAACAGAAATTCTTTTTAGAAATGTGTATGGAGGTAGCACAATAGTCTGCAAAACATGCAACTCAGCCTTAAAGTGACAGTTTAATTACAACACTTTTAGCAGATACTCCTGATAACTAGTATGTTATGACACTTTATTGAAGAACTTACAATTAATTTCAACTTCAACTTCCCTCCAGCAACCACTTAAGGTCCCAGACCATAACCAACATTATGTATACTTATGCTTACAGCTTTACAAAATATTTCTGAAGTGGGTTTACTTAAGGAGATAAAGCTGCAGAGATTTGCCGTAAAAAGCCAGAGACAGCTGAGAAGAGAATCCACATCTCCTTTTTTTATTTCACCTATGTGTTGCACTAACACTGTGACTTTAAACCCCTTCTCTTTGCAGACCTTTAAGAAACTCTAATAGAAACGTGGGCCATTCTAAAGTAAATTTAAGTGCAGTACCAAAAGGAGGAGGTTTTTGTTCTTTTTATTTTCTTCCCATCCTTCTCCTTTTTTCACCTTCAAATCCATCCGTAGTCTCTGGAATTCAGCAATCTCTGAACCATGGGCTAGAACTACAGCTTTAACAAATGTATGAAAATATCAGAAGAAAAATGAAGTTCTTTATCCAAAGTTGGGCTAAAAATCTTGTAAGGCTTTGATATGCTGGGGCATGGGGGGTAGAAAGGGAGAAAAAAAACCCAAACCTTGCTTTCACAGGACTGTCTCCCTACCTGTGGCATCTCTTCCAGGCCCATAACCAAGGACCATGTTTTATAACCTCCAAACCCATAAAAACATTAAGAAACTTCAGAAATTAAAGAACTTAAGAAATTGAATTAAACATACAGAAAGTCTCTGCAAGGGTGACATAGTGGTTTGCAATTCAAGAAACATCCTGCTCCAGCTTTATGCTAACTCCAGCAGGTCATCTAAGATACCAGACTGAGTATCCCGCATGGAGCCACATTAGTTCAACACCAGAACACTCCAACAGGGCACTGAGCTCGTATCTGATGGCGGGAGCTTTGGCCATTCCCCACCAAAACAGTATTTGGTCTGGTGACCTTCACAATAAAGTAGTTTTTAAGAGTCTTCCCTTGTTCTCCCTAATCTGCTTGACTGCCTAGGGGCTGATTTAGTTTGGTTTGTAAGAACAGACCACAGTGGTCCTGGCAACAAGATGCATACATGTTAAAGCTGAAACACGTTAGCCTCATTCACCCTTGTGAAAGAAGCACAGACTAAAGGAGTTGTCCCCTTCCTTAGCTGCTCACTGTATAGAGTGATTCCCAGACCCCAACACACAGACCCAGAAGCCAGAGAATTGAACAATCTTGCTGGAAATTAAAGAAGTAAAACAAACAAACAAAAAAACCCAAAACTAAAAACAAAAAACAAAAACCCACACCCGAGGAAAACAATGCAGGATTAGAATGGATAGCAGAAGCACAAGTGCAGATCTGGACAGGACGACAGGAATGCAGACAACGCTGAGAATCTGTACTGCCTGCAGAAGGGCATCACGTAAAGAAATAATGGGTGGGAAGCAGACTGGTAACTAATGGAGAGGTGAGAAGTTCCTCCACTGACTGTCTCCTTCCCTCATCTTGACAGTTACAAGGAGAAGACAGGCCTGCAATGATGTGGAAAAAATAACTACACTCTGTAAAATAACTAAGGCCTGAAACAAAACTTACTCCTTCACCTCTCAAATGAAAGACTATACTGCTACAGAGTAAAAAATTTAGAAGCCTAGACCAAATTAAAGCAATAGTCTGAATTCCATATGTTGTGACATTCTAGCTTTCTTACCTGAGCCATGCAGCAGACTGTTCTTCAGAGTAGCTCTTCCTGTTCCAAGTTTAAGTCTACCTGCACCAAAACAAATGGAATACCTGGAGAAATTACTCAGAAATAAAGTTTTGTGCTTTTGGAAACTAGTTGATAGCCTCCATCCATTCCACACACACACCATCCCCCCCAGATTAGAAAAAATTAACTGAGGACATGCAACTGAATACTTGACTTAAAGAAGCGTAGTCAGCCCATCGACAGAAATAATTCTTCCCCTTTATTCAGTATTTGTGACACCACATGTGGAGTACTGCGTCTAGTTTTAGGCTCCCAGTTCATGAAAAAACACTGACATTCTGAAGCTACTCCAGCAAGTGTCCGCCAAGATGTTTAGAGGGCAGGAGACATGCAAGGAGGTGCTGAGAGAATTGGGTTTGTTCAACCTGAAGAAAAAGAAGGCTAGGGGAATGGCTAATTGCAGTCTACAACTAATTTACACAGAAAGAAAAGGGAACTCCTCTCAGAAGTACAGAACAAAAAGACAGGAGGCAATGGCTGCAAGTTGCAAAAGGCAAAACTCTAAGAGAAATAAGGAAAATATCCTTCCCCACAAGGGTGATTCAGCACTTGAACACATGCTGAAAGAAGCTGAGGAATTTCCATCCTTAGAGTTATTCAAAGTTTGACTGGACAAGGCTCTGAGCAACCTGATCTAGCTTTAAAGTCGGTCCTGCTTTGAGCAGCAAGTTGAATGAAACCTCCAGAGATTCCTTCCCACCTAGTTTATTTTATGATTCCATGCCAACAGAAACTAAATGGAAAATGATCAGGAAAGGTCCACATGCAATATACATCTATGTATGGTCTGATCAGAGCCTCCCTCCAGAATACCATCAATCAGTCCTTCCCAGACAGGAGATGCATCCCATGCTCTTCACCCTGCAGCCACCCCCAACTATTGACCCCACCTGGAAACCAACAGAAATTTTCCACATAGAGCACTCTTAGGATGAGGCAACGTATTCCTGGTTGGGACTCTCTCAAACAATCTGACATATTAACCTAAAAAGGTGGCAGCAAAAGATACACAATGACAGCCTACAATTGCCATTTCTGAATAAGCTGTCAGATTTACAAAAAAAAGATACTCGAATTCAGTGTAGGGATGAACCAAGAAACAAATCTAGAACTCCAAAATGATGGCAATACAGGCTGACAGGAGGCACAGAAGTCCCTACCTATCAGTTGAGCACACTGAGTTCTCAGATTAGACTCGGGTATTCGACAACCCTGGTAAGAGCCTGTCCCAACAAGAAATCTGACCTTGACAGCATCTTCATGATGCTCTCAAAAAAGGCAGTGAAAGCACTCTCAGGTAGGAATGGGAGAAGCCATAGATACACACAGTAAATGAAACAGTCTCAGGGAGAAACATGCAAATACAAACTACAGTGTTTCCCAGTACACAGAGCCCAGTGTCCAAGTGCAAGAAAGTTCCTTCAAATCTATTAGCCTTTGCCTAAGTGGTACTTTTTTCTACTACTGTATTCACAAGTAGTAGATCAGAAACTTTCATACATGCTACAGAACCTTAGATCAGCATAATCTTGAAGCATATCAAGCTCAATTAGGTAATGGTATACATACCTCTTCTGTATAGGAATCCTAGTACTCCTACAACTGGAATTAAGAGAGTAAAAGCTGCAATAAGACCACCTCTGTTTCTTTTGACATAGCTGTCCCCTTTAAAAAAAATAAAGTAAATAATGATTGGTTAGTGAAAAAGCAACTGTGTGATAGACTACTTCAGTAGAAATACAACCTTGAGTATGTTTTATAGCTATCCATTTTTAAAAAAGTAACCTCAAGAAATTAATGCACCAGAGTCAGTTACTAGCAAAACCCTAAGCCAGCTCCAGGAAAGTTACGTGGTAAGTACCTTAGTTCAGCAAAGGCACATCACCACTTGAAAAGCAATGGCTCTTCCATTTTTTGGCCTATGAAAGGCCGAGCCAGATCTCAGCCAAATGAAATTTCAGCAAATGTCTTGTATTGGGTGTGCATGGCAAGGTTGTGGTAGCAAGGGGGCTGCAGGGGTGGCTTCAATGAGAAGATGCCAGAAGCTGCCCCCATGTTGGATGGGGCTAGTTCCAGCCAGCTCCAAGACAGACCCACTGGTCACCAAAGCTGAGCCCATCAGTGACACTGGTAGCGCCTCTGCAATAACATATTTAAGAAAGGGTAAAAAACACTGCATAACAGCAGCTGGGAGAGAGGAATGAGAATATGCGAGAAAAATAACTCTGCAGACACCAAGGTCAGTGAAGGAGGGGGAGGAGGCACTCAAGGTGCCAAAGCAAAGATTCTCCTGCAGCCCATAGTGAAGACCATGGTGATGCAGGCTGTCCTCCTGCAGCCCAGGGAGGCCCTCAGTGGAGCAGATCTCCGCCTGCAGTCCATGGAGGAGGACCCCATGCCGGAGCAGGTGGATGCCCAAAGGAGGCTGTGACCCTGTGGAAAGCCCATGCTGGAGCAGGGTCCTGGCAGGACCTGTGACCTCGTGGAGAGAGGAGCCCATGCTGGAGCAGGTTTGCTGGCAAAACCTGCAACTCCATGGGGGACCCAGGCTGGAGCAGTCCATTCCTGAAGGACTGCACCCCATGGAAGAGACCCACACTGGAACAGTTCGTGAAGAATCGCAGCCCATGGGAAGGAGCCATGTTGGAGAATTTCACAGAGGACTGTCTCCCATGGGTGGGACCCCACACTGGAGCAGGGGAAGAGTATGAAGAAGAAGGAGCAGCAGAGATAATCCATAATGAACTGACTGCAACCTCCAATCCCCATCCCCTTGCACTGCTAGGGGGGAGGAGGTTAGAGAAATCAGGAGTGAATTTGAGCCTGGGAAGAAAGGAAGTGCGGGGGGAAGGTGTTTTATATTTGTTCTTGTTTCTCATTATCCTACTCTGATTTTAACTGACAATAAATTAAATTAATGTTCCCCAAGTCAAGTCAAGCCTGTTTTGCCTGTGACGGTAAGTGCCGAGTGATCTCCCTGTCCTTACCTCGACCCACGAGGCTTTTGTTGTATTTTCTCCCCCCTGTCCCATTGAGGAGGAGGAGTGATAGAGCGGCTTTGGTCAGCACCTGGCAGCCAGCCAAGGTCAACCCACCACATGCCTCATTTCTAACAAGTCTCTAACACATAATTGCAATGAAGGAGGAAGAATTCTATACTGGTAAACCATGAAAATTACTTTTGCAGAGAAGTGGGAAATTTTGTCAGTTAGGGACTGCCTTACACATCCTACAAACCAGATGGTTCCAAACAAGTTCTCATGCTATGTTAAAAAAAAAAAAAAAGCAAGCAAGCCTGAAGCTCAGCTGAGGCTGTCCCAAAGCAATAAGCAACAGTGGGGAAAACTCTCTTTTCTCCTTTTTATATCTGCCTGTGAAGGAGGAAAAGACATATGCTCATTGACTGATGCACATGCTAGGTGAGAAATTATTTCATCTAATGACTGCTAGATGACTCACTCAAAGTGACTGAGTAGTTTCATTCCAGTTCCTGGAAAGTAGTACAAACAGCCTAACATTAGTATTAATTACACAACGCCAAAAGGTTCAGAAGAGATCTTCTAAGTGTGTCTCCTTCTTTATTATTACTCATTTCAAGTCACAGCAGAAGGCTTTATCCTGGTGAGATCCCTGCAAAAAGTATCTTTCCAGGGGCGTCAAACTGTCAAACTCACACCTTTCAGCAACCTTAAACACACTTTTAGCAGACAAATGACTTCTGATGCTTTTTACTCTTCAAATTCAACTTCTTGACAAGTCAGTAGAAACCTTACAGACAAAGTCCATGCTGCTTCCCAGCCTAGCCTCTCAGACTTGCATAAACAACCTGACCCATTCATTACCTTTTTTATCTGGAAAGCATCGAGTCAAAGAGATTTCAGAGCTCTTTTCCGTTTGAGAGACTTTAATGAAACATGCAGCTTTCTCAGAAGCAGGAACATTCTTCTTAGGGATGACAATTTCCTGGGTCTGATGAGTGAATGGTAAGCTACTGAACTTCCAAGAGTAATTCAGAGGCTTTGGGAAATCTGCTGTACATTTTAACGCCATGTCATTACCACTGACGTTGCAACTTATTTCAGGTTCTGATGGAGGAGCTAAAAGGAGAGAAAACATTCTGTATTACTTTGATTACACATGCCTTGAATTTTAGCACAGGACAAGGGCTGGAGCAACAAGAGCAGCAGGAGAGTGTAGAGGTAGAAGTGTATGTGTAAGGTGTGCACGTGTGCATGTGCGAGAGAAAGAAATGTATTTCTAAAAGTGGCCCAGTTTGTGGTTCTTCACTGCCTCATAGTTCATTGTCAATAGGACTAATATACACACTGGTCAAATATATTTCCCAAAGACTACTAGTGAAGCTGCATAGATCTGCACAGAATGATGCCACAGATATTCAAGCATGTATAATATGCCTGCAGGAGCATCTTTAGTAGATACATACTGCCTAGGATAACTTGGTCAGCTTGCTCAAAGAGTTTGGTTATCTACCTGAAAGTACACAGTGTGCCATCTACACACATTCTAGAAGCCATTCCAAGGTGGGTAATGATGGGCACACAAATTAGATGTCACCTTTGAAAATTTATTTAAAGTGCCTAAGCAACTTAACAACAGACCCAAAGAACAGCGCCCCTCTGTTTTTGTTTGCCTCCCTGACAAATAAACAAACCCCCTTCTAGACTTCTTAAAGTGAATAAAGTGGTGCAAATTCTTTATGCAGTTCTTCCACTACTTACCTAACACAGCAAGTATGAAGGTTAAGACATAAGTTTTTTCCCCAGAAGTCAAGCAGTCTAACACATATGTGCCAGCATCATTGTTTTCCAAGTTAAATATAGTCAAGTGCCCATTCTCCTTGTTAAGCAAGCTTCTGTTCCGGAGAGAAGTAAAATATATGGGGTTGGTTTGCCCTTCCCATTCAGCCACTCTATCCTTGTTTTTTGTCCAAATAATTTCCTCTATGTTTTGGTCTATTTTTACTGGAAAAGTAAAATTTTCTCCCAAGATGCCAAACACGTCCTCACAGCAGATGTGTGCTACAGGGGAAAAAAAGAAAAAAGTTACTTTAACAATTGTTTTATAAACTATTGCTTGACTAATGCTGTATGCACTATCAGATACATTCAAATTTAGGTTAGAAGCACATCACAATGTTGCAAAGTAAGGCATGTATCAGTTAAGAATTGCCCAAACCCAGCCTGTCTGCACTACATTGTGACAAGCGCCACAAGGGGATCCAATTTCCCCATTCTGGTCCCGGGTAGAATCATTGTCCTGATCTTCTTCCCTATCCTAAGCTCCTCTATCTTCAGTACTTCCCCTGTTCACTTGAATTAGGCCTCCTGCCCATGGTCTGGTGAAAAAGATGCAATGAAGAATTGTTACCACCAGCAAAATCTATCTCAGCATCTTGTTGCAGAATGCCCAGACTGAAGCTCCTGCTGAGCGAATAAATTGCAATTTTTCCAGCACGAATATTCACGGAGTTGGTAAGAAGCACATTTCTGACACAAAACTGCTACTTGGTTCAAAGCACCTGCTCTGAAATCACGGGGATACTAGGGATTTCCTTTGGAAACATCACTTAAGCAAGTTTATTTCACAACCAATGTACGTGAAATAGCATCCCAACCTCTGAGATCTAGCAGAGCTGCAAGCCAGAAATGGGAGCTGTCCAGAAACCTTAACTGCTATCAGTTTTGAATCAATCATATTCTACTAAAAAAGGATGAAACATTCAATACAAACAAACAATAACAAAAAAAGAAGAGGGATGAGAGATTCTGCCTAGTTTTTATTAAAAACAGCTGTATGTGCAAAAAAAAAAATCCACTGATCTAAGGTGAGACCAAATTCTGCTGTGAGGATGGGATACTGTAAACCATTAGCATCTCTGTGTCCCTGCTTCAGTCTTCAGCAATCACCTCCTACTTCTGAGTATCTGAAAGGCTCAAAAAAAACCAACCAACGAAACAAAAAACCCCCACAAGCCTACTGCCATGGAAGACATGTATGTAGACACCAACAAAAACATGCCAATACTGAGTTCAAGTTACGCTTGCATTAAGGACTTGATTCCGCTCCATGGTAGCCAGTAACTTTTTACTACTAAGTTGAAGGAAGGGCATGATTAAGATATAAATAAGGTCTCATATTAAGGCAAGATTTCCAATATGCACCATGGAAAACTTCCCTTTAAACAGTAACTGTGCACTGTGAAAGAGAAATATTTCAAAAGCCTCCTCAAGCCAACTGCTCCCAAGTGACAGCTACCATTTTGGGCTTATTTTGGGTTTGATTTTTTTTTTTTTTTTTGATTCCTAAATGGCATCAAGTCAAGAATCTACCACTCTATATCATTCTGTGTCTCCCTTGCTTCTCATGTCATCATCGTGTGAAAACTTACTACTGTTCATAAATCAATGCAGACACTACAGCTTTATCACATCAAAACAAAGTCACTTCCCTTCACTGTGTATGAGCCCAGACAACAAACTATAACCCATCTTGCTCTACATCCTATCTCCTTTACACATGAAAGCAGTCAGGAGGTCAGCAAGGCCAGTCATTAAGAAGATTAGGTTCCCCATCGGCAAAGAACAATGCTTGCCAACATACTAAGTGTCCTGCTCTTCTGCCTGGTGCCACACCATAGAAACAAAGACTTTCTCAGACAGGACGCTAAAGGCAAGCCATGGGAAACACAATTTTGTGTGCTTGGGTACAGAACTGCACACACAGAAGGTCTCCATGCCTTACTTCTCATGGACTATCCAATTTGTTTGCGATTTACCCATGAAAGTACTCTTCTCATGCCATTACAGTTTCCACTTCTTGTTGTCTGCACTTATCCTGTGACCTTCTCCAGGCACAGGAACTGGACGAGCAAACGGGGTAAAAAGGGCTCAGCTACCACTCCCACATCTTTTCAACACAACCCACCCACCTTTTTTTGTCTCCTATCCTGTTCAGACTCATTTAAACATGCTCCAGTATGAGCATCTCTTTCTACCCATCTCAATTAATGGTTTCCAGAAAAGAGAAGAACCCAGGAGCTCCAATATATTTGGAGACCACAAGAAAAAATTATATGTCACACAGAAACGTTGCACAAAATCTCCACCACATATCTTGGAGCTTCTAAAGAAAGCATGTGTCATCATACATTTTCTAAATTTCCAGGGAACTCCTCCCCCTCTTTTCTACTTCATTTTATACACCGATTTCCCATTCCACACCAGTTAACTTCTCTGCTGTGAGCAAAGAGGGAGAAGTAACAACCAAACACTTTCTCATACACTCTTTTTGGAAGGCTAGAAATAAGAGTGATATTTCTCTGCTTTCTCCCTCTCTCCTTATTGTACCCTATTATTCCAATATAAGTTCACACAACAAAGTAGTGCTGTGCTAAGGCCTCCAGTAGCTTCTACAGAAGCTGTCAGACTACCTGCTCCTGTATGTCCTTCAACCCACTCCAAATTCTTTCTTACGCCATGTCTTTGTGTTCTATCCTTCCAAACAAATCACATAATGAAAGTGTTACTGATAAAGAGAAGCTAACATTGTGCAAGCAAAGCCTCTCCTACAAACCCACCACCTCATCTCATCTACATCTTCTGTTCCCACTTCTCCAGCAGCCAGATACCTTCGCCTACACAGACTTCTCATCCTGCCCAGGACTCAGAGCCACAGTCAAGTGTTTTTCCTACCACGCATCATCTGAACCACTACAACAGCATGAGTGCACAGATTTGGCCTGCAGCAAACAGCAAGCCACAAACCTTAGCGCAGTTTGCAGTACATTAAAACATTTCAGATTTTCTCATGTTTGACAACGAGTCGGCTAATGCACATAACCTGGAACTCCATGCTAACCGAATGATGTCTCTGAATGCAGAGCTTGGACTGCAGCCAATGTGAGACAAGGCAACAGCCCTTCACTCAGAGTAACAGGGCACCCATACAACATAGTGTACTATACTCGAGTTTTGATATTCACCTGAATAATTCTGACTCTTTAAGCATTTAAACAAGCTAAAGGTATCCATGTATTCTGTTCAGACTAAGTGGAATCTAATATTCCATTTATGAGCAATAAATGCTTCATTACTACATTTGTCTACCTGATTTTATTTTCTTCACTACTTTTCTTGGAGCTGGTGTAAGGCTTAGTTATTCCGGAGAACTTCTGTAAGCTAATTCCCTTTTTATTTTTAATGCTATCACTATCATCTTTTTTGGTCTCAGGTACCTATCTGAAATGTATATATGCATATATTAGGTCTACACAAGCAGTAGTTAGGCTCCCATATTACCATTAAGACTTTAATGTTCCACCTGCTGAAGCTGGGTGGAAAAGTCCTTACTGATTGGCTTATAGCAAGAAACTGTCTGCCTCAGGAGTTGGGCTTTCTAAATAGTGGATTTTTGTTCTATTTTTTGTAACTTCCCAACTACCCCTTTTTTTTTTTTTAAATTGTGAATTCCCCCAGCAACTGTAAGCAGCAGAGAGTTACATTCCCTCCTAACCCTTAGAACCACCAGTTCCAGAGAACACTGAAATAAATGTTCAGTCCAGAAGGACTATCAGAATATTTACCCATAGTCTGCCTAATTCCCCCACAGGCCACAAACACGACCCACCTCCCAAACTCCAGTAAAAAAGCACTTAGATCCGTGGTATAAAAGCACGGGCAAAAGCTACAGCCAGGAAAGAGACAACACAGGTGACAGTAAGCTGTAGCAGCATCCCAGGCTGTTGCAAGAGAAAAATCAGATTCGTGCAAGAATAACTGCAAATCTTACATGTAACATCGAAAGTGGAGTTTTTCACTTGCATGCTGTGGCAAGTTCACAGAGGTATGTGTTGCTACTCCTGGACAATACAGGGCTGCCTGCATCTACAGAGCTCTACACATCAGCAAAGACAGGAAACTAAGGGTGGCACCCACCGACAAGGGTGGGTCCCTCCCCACCACAAAATCCATATCTTCAGTTATATCCGTCAGCATGGGCCTAAAAACTGGCAGCATCCCCATGCAAAGGTTACCCAGTCATTTTAAAACTATGCTGCTGACCGGAAAGGTGGGGAAGACCTACCCATTCCTCCCTCTCCTTTGTTTTTGTCTGCCTGTTCCCCCAATGTAATAGTCACACAGAGAGTACAATCTGCTGGAATTCAAGTTGACACACACCCCTACTCCAAAAAAAACCAACCTCCAACACACCCCAGAAGGACTGTAATTCCCAGGTGCGACTCGCTGTGGGAACATCATGTTTGTGCATGCAACGGAGTGGAAACAAGTGAATCTGGGAAGTACATGAGTAAGACCGTCCTTTTGGCCAGCAGCACAGGCCCTGCTCAGAGCGCAGTGACCACCCCGTGTCCTGGAGCAGGCTTCCTAAAATAGCTACCAGGAAACGATGACAATCGAGCTGCGTCTTACATCCAACCGCTCGTATTTACCCACTTCACTGAGGGCGCTTGCCTCTCTCCACTCTGGGTTCACAGCCCTACGCCTTCCTGCGGCAGAGGTAAAGCCTTCCAAAATGCTGTCAGAGGTGGAGATGCTGCCTCCCTTTTCTCCAGTAATTGACTAGTCAAACCACGTGTTCAAGACACTTTCCTGCGTTAAAGAGATAAAATGCACAGTCAACTGAAGGAGAGCCTAAAAACTTCTCACTTGTGTCCTGACCAGACCAGACCCTCTTGGACCCAGCTGCATTGCAATTCCCTTGCAGGCACTGGCACAGCCTGAAAAAGGAGGAAGAAAGAGCACGTTCCACTGCACAGCTCAGGGAAGCCTATGGTAAGGTTATCAGAGCCTCGGTATGTGACTCAGAAGGACTCGGTAGATCCTAGCAGAGCTTAGGTACAAGCAAGATGCAGAAAAGCTTGGCTATGACAAGGACTAGGCAATCCTGGATACTTGCAGGGAAAGAAGTTGAGATATGGGGAAAACAGAGGACCAAAACTTCAGCTCTGCAGGAATAAAGCTACCACCAGGGTCAGACACTGGCTGACTTTGACACCAGAATGGACAGGAAGGTGCAAATCTCCAACAACTTTTGTAAGTTTAGTTCCAAAGTTGGGGTTTTGGGGAGTTTTTTTGTTGGTTGGTTTTTTGGGTTTTTTTACAATAGCCAGAATTTTCAGTTCTTGGGCCCTGTTCCCACTTACATCTCTTCCATTTGCTGAACCTCACAGATCTCTCTAGCTCCCTCCACCCTGCTCCCTCTCCTGCCCAAGCCTCTTCCACTCCCCTTGTCCTCCGATCACTTGCCCAGTCTTATTCTTCCTACTACTTGCCATGGTCACCGCTACCATGCACTTGTGTACTAGGTCTGCTTGGGATGGAGTTAATTTTCTTCACAGCAGCCCATATGGTGCTGTGTTTTAGATCTGACCAAACAGCGTTGGTAACACATCAATGTCTTAGCTATTGCTGAACCTTGCTTGCACAGCATCAAGACCTTCTCTCTGTCTCACTCTGCCCAATCCTAGGAGTAGGCCGAGGATGGGCAAGAGGTTGGGAGTAGACACAGCAATGACAGCTGGCCCCAACTGACCAAAGAGATATTCCTTACCATGTGTCACGCTCAGGAATAAAAATGAGGCGGGAGGAGAGAGTTTTTCCAAAGTAGCCATTGCTCAAAGAAGTCCGCTGGTGGGAAGGAGCGAGTGATTGCCTTTGCACCACTTGGTTCCCCTCCAGCTTTGTTTCCCCCCCCCCTTCATTTACTAAATTGTCTTTATCTCGACCCATGAGTTTTTCTTGGTTTTACCCTCCTGATTCTCTACCCCAGCCTGCTGAGGGGGAGTGAGCAAGTGACTGGGTTGGGCTTTACAACTTGCTTCCAGATCTCTACCCACCTCTGACTCTCCTGTGAGCCAGAAGGATCTGGTTCACAACAAGGCACCTGAAACCCTGGTGCCTTTGCCTTCAAATTAAGGACAGAATCTGTCCAATCCAAAATTTTGCAGCTCAGCTTTGTTTCTTCAAAGATCCAAAATGGAAGCTCTGAGCCCAGTGCGGTGCACATCTCAACATGGATACTGACTGCAGCTCTGGCAAATTTTCTTAAGCTTTAAAACTTTTGATATAAAAGCAACTCTGAGGAGATGCCTCTAAATAAACTTCATATTAGAAATATCCACTGGGCTATATTTCCAAGTTGGAAAGGATACTCCTCTCTCTGAACATCAATGTGTGGGCACTTATTATTGTGCCACTTTCTTGCTTTTTTTTTTTGCCAAAGCATTGCTTTAGGTTAGTTCTCTGTAAGTCTATTCATTTCATACTAAACAAACATCAACAAAAATATTCTATCTCTAGCAAGGCTGCCTGTTCATACACCAGGATAAAGGTATGTGTACAGCATCACCAGGGCCACGCTAAAGGTAGCAGCAAGAGAAAAAGCTTCACAGAGTTAGCAGTATTTTAGCTAGCATAGCATCTCTACCTTTCAAGCACTGTGGTACAGTAGCTAACACGTTGATCAATCTGTACTCACACCTCTCATACTTGGTTATGTTGCACTCCATCAACAGCAAGGGGAAATTTCTGATGTAACAGTCTAGATACAACATTATTAGCAAACTTCACTTACTCACAGCTCTCATCATCACCCCTGGTTAAGTAGAGCGCTTTCAATTCTGCTAAGCATACCACATAAGTTTGTCATGGTGCTTCTTACCACCCGTCTAGCAGAAACCTGAATTCACCTCCATCATTCCTATCACTTGGATAGTAACAAAGCCTTACAACCCTAGGATTTTAGCTTTGTACAGTCCTTCTACTTCCAGAGCCTCAGTCCCCAGAAATTACCTCTGAGCAGCATTATGACTTTATTAATAATTATTCAGTCACAGTTATTCTGATGACTGATTTAACCTGTCTTACTATAAAAGACTATGGTAGTGCAAGACATTCCCTAGGAGGCAAAGACAGACTGATCCCTGCCTTACAAGAATCTTTCTTACGTGCTGTTCTAGAGCAGGGAAATCTATTCTGCCAAAGTCAAAGTCCACTAACAGAACAGTACTCCAGGGAATTCACCGTACAGAGGAGGGGTTACTGCAGGACCATGGTTTCTAAACCTTCTTTTGCTGTGAGAGGCACTACATGGGGCAATGGTGGGAAGAGAGCACATAAAATCATACTTATATGCTCTGTACTTACAGCATGAGGTGCTCTGCATATACAAACTTAGGATAACCTAATCACTTAACTCTAGCTTCAGAAGGTTTATATAGTAAAGCATTACTGCCTGTACTTGGAGGCAACCTAGATTCAGCTAGCTCTCCTGTCAAGTATATAACCAAGGAGGCACTTCTTCAGGTCACACATAATAGCAAGCTGCAATGTGAGAACTCCTATTCTAAAAATCTTGTGCCCCCTGCCCTGGACAATTGATTAGCTCAGGGCAATTAAGCAAACACCTCAGCCCACTCATGGCGGGGGGGGGGCACCTCGCTCTCCCTCCCCTCTTGCTTTTGCCCTCCTTTTTGCAGTCTCAAGGTCCTGCTCTGTTGCTATGCTCCCTGGACCGAGCCAACACCATTCATTAACTCCATAGGGTTTTTTGACAAATTACATTGCCATTAACGCAATGAGTTAAATAAATCCACTGAATGCACATGGCAGCGTGAGGCAAAGGAGGGAGGGGGAGAACTGGGAATCCGCATTTTGGCAATGGTGAACTATTAGAGAGGATCATTGTGTCTTGTAGGATACCGATTATTTTTGATCTCTGGGCTTTGCTTAGGGACAGACCTGACTTGCATTTAAGCCTAGCCTGAACTGCCAGAAAAAAAAGCAGTTCAAATCCTCTGGCCACTTACTTTCTCCCAGCATCTGGATAGCACTTCCTATGCTGTATTAGCACAGTCTTTATGTAGCTATATGATCAAGAGGACTGAGAAATCTGTCTCAGTAACTTTTTTCCTTCAACTGAGTTCATTTTCCAGCCAGATCATCTTTGTAGTTCTGTTTTCAAAGAACAGCACAAACGGATGGCACAGAGAGGAACTCTTCTCATCCTGTGACCACACCAGCTTAAATGTACTCCGAACTACAACCTATGTCTCTTACAAACCCTGTATCACCCAGGTAGCCTACAGCCACACCACCCTGAACACGGCCAATATGGTCTCAAGAGGCTGTAAACTGATAGGAGGACCATTAAAAAAAAAAAAGAAAGACAAATCCACATACATGATCAATTTTTTTTTTCTTGACAAACACCTTTAACCACGCTATCAACTCTCAAGATCAAAGGAGTCTGTGCATGCAATCCACAGATGATCCTGGCTTTCTAAGGACTAAGACCATCAGTCACATTAAGCCAAGAAACTATCAGTAACATTTTTCACTCTCTGTTCATCCTGTAGTGTTAAATATCAATGGCAAAAAAAAAAATATTTATTTCTTTTTGTTTTTAATATGATATAACAGCCACAGCTCTGGAGACAAAGATTTATCAAGAGTTTTTAAGCAGTGGGCAGGCAGAGGATTTTTTTCTTTTCTTTTTTTTTTTCCATTTCTTTTTTCCTCCTTTATGAGAAATTCAGCACTTCCTCTGTTTATTCAGGAAGATTCAAGAGTAAGGTAACAGGACAACACAATCAGGTGTCAGCTTCACACAGCTGACAACTGATTTTTCCATTCATACCATTTAAAACTGTGTTTAACATTTCTACTAGCAACCTATGGAACTAACCACATTCTACAAGCAACCTGAATTTGTTAGGAGTCCAGATTTTCTCCCATTCAACCCAACACCTTGTGATGTAGTTCCCATGACATCTCTCATGGAGTGCAAAGACACAGGAAAAAACATTGAGCAACCCTGGTATTTTCATGAGCAACAAAAACATGAAAAGGACCATGTACTTCTCTGCGTAGAGAAAGAAACAGATCAAGTTTTAAAACAAAAACCTGCCCAAACCCGTCAAACTGCCTAATGGGAAAGAAACAGCCACATTTAAGGTAAATGTGGTTTCTGTGTTGGTCACTTTCAGAAGCCAGAAAACATGAGAGCTGCTAACAAGTATCTTTCTGTCAGCCCCAACAAAATATACGAGAACTAGAAGACAGTAATACTGCTTAAGAATGAGTTGATGCTCAGACCACTGAAAGAGTTCTCTGGCTTTCAGATGAGCCTCACTACAGACACAGAATGCTTCTAGGTGCTCTAGTTCACTTATGTGGCTTACCTCCCTTAGCCCCTCTGCTTTTGGGGACTCTGCTAAAGTCACTAGAAGTTTGGCTGCCACCTGCAGTGCAGCAGAACATCCCCACCAGTGTGGTTGGCACTACAATCCTCCTGCTGGTGCGGTAGCCAACAATTTATTCACCTCATACAGGGAGGGTGCAAAGATCTCTCTGTGGGTTCCTTCAACAAATGGGGCCACAGATACTGCATTGACTTCTTTTCCACCCACATACAATCTCCAGGATCACCCAAATGAACACATTTTTGGCTCAAATTTCCAATGACTGAAGGGGCATGGTCTTGGTAGGTCTAAAAATCAAAATCCTTCATAGCCTCAATGTACCCTTTACACTTTATGCATTGTATCTGCAAGTCTGAAGTTTTATCAGATAAAAACCTGACCTGGCAGGACATTGTGAAAAGCAGTAATCCCTATGTGGTGACTGGGGATTCTGAAGATGCCAAAGCTACACTACAGCTTCTGCGTGTCACAGGTTCCCATAGGAGAATGAAGGAGCCTGTCTTCAGGATGGATTATTCTGTGCTTCTCTCCTCCCCATTTCCAGATGTTCAGCGACATGGGACTGGGATAGGTGCAGTACTTTGCATTTGGGTAGAAAAGCAGGGAAGCTGGGGAGGCAGGGATTCAAGAAGGGAAGGCTGACAACGGATGAGGATCTACCAACAGTATCTTGGTGTTTACAACAGGCATTTGCAAGGCTAGAAACTTGCATGCCAAGTCAAACTGCTACCAATTTACTTTTTGCACTTGGGCAGATCAGTCTGACTTTCAGAGTCTTGATTTTCTCATATGGAGGTGACAGATTTTTTTTACCTTGATAAACTTAACGTAAGAACATTTACACATAAGCAACTGCACACATAATAGCCACAATGCAAGCATACAAACAAAAAGATGGTGTGAAACCTTGCTGATTTAGTTTAGTGAACAACAGTGAAGAGTTTGTATTCCTGATCTCCTACCCTAATCAACCATTGCAGAATCAAAGTTTTATAGAGAGGAAAAGACAACAGAGCTAGTTATTTTTTTTGTTAAAGGAGGATATTATGATATTTGCAGCCACAATTAGCCTCTCCAGTTGCCCAGTCACCATCGTCTCTCCTTTTCATCTGCATATTTGGAACCTGAAATCTTGTTTTGTGATTAAATCTACAGCAGCTGGACTCAGATGCTCAGAGTAGCAACAGCATGCCAACTTAGGTAACGTAAGGTAACAACGTGCCTTCACACACACACAAAAAGTTACAAGAGTACACTCAATTAATTAGGCATTACTAACACTCATTTCGAACTACCTGCAAAAGCACTGCAGATGAGACAAACTGCATCTAGGGCTGAACGGGGGCAGACTGATTCACACAGGTATGCAGAGTCCTAGCTTCTCCACTGGACCTCTCGCACACCTGGTCCCAATGCTCTTACAGTCTTGGCTGCAGAACGGGATCTCACAATCTTAATTAAACAAAACAAGCTGAAGAGTTCTGGAATAGTACGGGAGGAAATCTCAGGGAGCTGTTCTGAACGCTCAGTAGTGGAACCAGCTGCTTAAAGCCTTCAGGAAAAGCAAAAGGAGATTGCTCTTTTTTAAAAAGGGCATGCAATAGGTCCTGTTTTAGGCACACCCAGGAAACTCCCAAAGCAACAAAGTCACGGAGAAATTCCTTAAACTAGAGGAATTATAAGAATGCCTATATTCAGCAAGCCACGCTGCCTGGCCCATCTAGCAAAAGCAGCTACTCCTGATGACAATGAGAAAGTTTGTACATCTGCCTTCAATTTCAAAAATGAGCAAGTTTGTTTGTACTTCTCAAGTTCATAGCCCTGTGCAAAGGCTATGGACATGAGGGCTATGCTCCTCAGGCACACAGGTAGAATTTGGATTAAGAAGGCCTTTGTTTAGTATTTCACCAGAAGTCAATAGTAATAATTTACTTCTACAAAAAAAAAAAAAAGCCCCAACTATTTAAAAAAAAAAACCAAAACAAAACAAACTACAAAACAAAACCACTGAGAACAGCTTTGATGCTTTCTCCTTGAGCAAGAAGGAACACAGAATACAAAATAAACAGCATTTTCATATACAGGGATGACAAGAATACAAATTTTTTTTTTTACAATAAAAGCTAAATTCCTTAACACCTCAGGAAACGACAGGAGTGTAAGGCTCTATTTCTGCAGCAACGCTTCCTGTCCAGAACACAAGAATTATTAACTCTACTTGGTCAGGAAATTAACCACAGAATAAGAACAACCCCACCCACTTGCCATGTACACACATGTGAGACAAAAGGTGTACAAGCATCGCGGGGGCGGGGCGGGGGGGAGATCCTAAATATACTGATGGGTGATATTTATGAAATTCTCGTGTGGAATGGGGGGGGGGCAGCAGTTTGCCTTCTACCATTCAGAAGGACAGAAAACAAAAGGCCCCACTTCAGCACCGCGCAGGGAGCCACCGGCGTGGGGGGGGACGCCAGGTCCGCCCGCGGTCAGGCGGGGACGGCCGCGAGTGAAAGCAGTTCCCCCAGGCGGCAACCCACCCTCGGCTACCAAACACGAACGGCGATTAGCCAGACCGCCGCCCTCGCCGCTTTCCCTTCTCCTCAGCGCCAGGGCGGCCCAAGCCCGCCCGGCTGTGGAGGGGACGGTTGGAGGTGACCCGCTGCCTCACGGCGCCGCCGTTCCCGCTCGCTTCCCGCCCTTGTCTCCCGCGCGCCGCTCTCCTGCCGCCCTTGACACCGCTGAGGGGAGAGACCCCGCCGCCTCACGACTGACTTACCCAGCAGGGACGCGAAGAACAGGAGCCAGCACCCCCAAACCGGCAGCCGCATGGTTGCCGCTTTCTGAGCGACTCGACCCAAAACAGAAACTAAACCCAAGGCGTGGTCATCTCCCCCCTCTCTCAGGCGACGCCGCCCTCCTCTGACAGGGCTCGGCTGAAGGAGGCGTCTGCGCGACGCTGAGAGGAACGGGGGTTCCTCTGGAAACTCCCGGGTCTCCGTTAGAAAAGGGGATTTCAGACTTCGCGGTCGTCTCGGTGGGTTGCGGCTGCCGGAGAGGAGCTAGGGTGCGAGGGGATGCTGCCGAGGGGGTTTCTGGTTCATGGGGCGCAACCCCGGCAAGAGCTGGCAGCAGAAACGGTCGTCCTGCTCTCTCACAGCGGGGAAGTTTCAGCTCTGCTAATTGAAAAGCTGAAATTAAATCAGTTTAACGTGGAGCGGGAGCCCCACAGGTGAGGGGGAGAACAGATTTCGGCAGGTTAACGTGCAGCTCGCCGCCTCAGAGAATGATGGTCATCTAAACCTAGTACTCCCTCGTGTTTGACACCGATGCTCCCCAAAATGCCCAATGTTCTCTTCAGGGGACACCTGGCAGTATTTCCATTTGAGGGGTGGGCTCGAGGCTAAACCTGGGCATGCTCACCCATTTCACCCGAGGCTGGGTTGGCCTCTGGGGGGGATGTGGGTGCGTGGGAGGGTGATCCTTCTGCCTGAGTGAAGGGGAGGGGGAAAAAAACAAAAAAACAAACAAAACCACCAACAAAAAAAACCCAGAAACCAGCTCTGACTTCTAGGGGTTTCCTTCAAAGCCAGCTGCTTAGAAGCCCATTCACAAAACTAAAACAAACTTACATTCCCTTTTGTGGGTAACTAACTGGCCTCTTGACAGAGTGTTTTTGAGGAAGAAAGGGAAAATACCGCAAGAGTTTGGGAAACGTAAACACTCACCAACTATTGAAAAATTGCTGCTCTGCCAAACACTCCAGCGGCAAGCCAGCTTTCCTCCCACAGTGGTGAATTGCTGCAAGTGGATACATCATCCTTCACCTGCATCCCACTCGCAGTGCGTTATCCCGGCTGAGAAGAATCCAGCTGCTGGCAGGTCCAGCTGCAGACCTTACAGCCTCAAAGCATGCTCAGTTCCCAGGAATTCGACTGCTTGACCCAGGGGAGACCAGCACAGCACCAGTGCTGGATGGGAAGGCTCTCAACACAGGTTCAGTCCTTGGATGGCTCTCTCCTGGTGTGCTCGACCCTGCGCTGGTTTTGGCTGGGATAGAGTTAATTTTCTTCATAGTAGCTAGTATGGGGCTATGTTTTGGATTTGTGCTGAAAACAGTGTTGATTGATGGTGCAGAGATGTTTTCATTACTGCTGAGCAGTGCTTACCCAGAGCCAAGGCCTTTTCTGCTTCTCACCCCACCCCACCAGCGAGGAGGCTGGGGGGGGCACAAGGAGTTGGGAGGGGACACAGCCGGGACAGCTGACCCCAACTGACCCAAGGGATATTCCAGACTATATGATGTCATGCTCAGTATGTAAAGCTGGGGGAAGAAGAAGGAAGCGGGGGATGTTTGGAGTTATGGCATTTTGTCTTCCCAAGTAACAGTTACTTGTGATGGAGCCCTGCTTTCCTGGAGATGGCTGAACACCTGCCTGCCAATGGGAAGTGGTGAATGAATTCCTGGGTTTGCTTTGCTTGTGTATGCAGCTTTTGCTTTACCTATTAAACTGTCTTTATCTCAGCCCATGAGTTTTTCTCAATTTTACCCTTCTGATTCTGTCCCCCATCCCACTGTGAGGGAGGTGAGCGAGCAGCTGCATGGTGCTTAGCTACTGGCTGGGGGTCAACCACGACCACACACTCACTGCCAAGAAGCTGTGTTGGACTGTTCACCACCACTTGGAGTGACCTCAGCTCTGTTTTTCACACAACAGTGCCCATAAGCAGTTCAGGGGAAAAAAAAATATTGGCAACCATGGAGACTTCTAACCAGAAGACCTTCCAAAAATCAACACTGAAGATGTTCCAAGGCTGAGTGGTTTTCTTTTCCTCCTTCTAGGAGTCCCTGTAAGCTCCCTTACCTCATCACTGCAGGCGGTAGCATGAGCTAGAATGACACTGCACTTTGGGCTGAGCAATGCTGTCACATTCAGTTCTTAAAAAATCACAATAATACTGATCCATTCTCCATAGCTATGTTGGAATGACATGGCATGTAACTGGCTTCCAGATGGACTCAGGCCCATCCCATAAATTCCTTTTGCTCAGTGACAGAAACTCCTAACAAGCCTTTCTGTCCTCTATTCCCTTTTCCCCTCTGTTCTTAATCTCTGTCAAGCGGCAAAGGGAGCTCCCTACCCTGTGAAGGCTCCAAGTCACAGTGTTCACGCTAGAAATGTAATGTGGCCATCTTCCTGCTGTATCCTGGCGGCAGGAGCAGCTGTTCTCTGCCGCTGACTAGTCCTCTTGTCAGGTAAAATGTCCTCCCAAGAGGTCAGAGACTTTGGATTGAACTTGTTGCTGAGAGGATAGTACCTCCCACCTTGCACACTACAGCTTTCCTGTAGGTTATGACATCTTTGGGGTTAGCAGAAAGAAATATGAAGCAGGGACTGACACTTTCACTTTGATTATTTCAGGGTGGAAGAAAGCACAGGAGGTCACCCACACGCACTCAAAACAGGGCTAAGTTCTTTCTACTGAGCTGCTCCGCGTTGTAGAGGATGATTAGAGCTTCACAGAGCAGAGAAAGTGAGAAACTTGAGCCTGGTGGCTGGTACCCTCACCTAGGCTCCTCTATTTTGGGGAGACTACAGGGATACGTGGCAAGGATGCATTCTCCCTTCTTGTGAATGCTTGTACAGTCATACTAGGTGGAAGGTCCAGAAAGGACTCATGAAAGACTCAAGAAAATGACTGGTTTTCCTCCTTTCCTGACTGAGTACCCAATCAGACTTGCCCATGTTTTCCCTTCCTCAGCTGCCAAGTCAATCTTTAATGTTTTCTTCCCACTATCTCATAGTTAGGACAATCTTCCTGAAAGTCAGGAGTTTGAATTGCTTTTTGTTGAGGTGAGAACTAAACCCGATTCCTTTGTCAATCCTGGGAACAATACCCAGGAGCCGAAGTGCTTAACATAAAGCCATGATTTCTGCTCCAGGGGCAAGGGACAGAAAATACAGGAGCTGTGATACCAAGTATTCCAGCAGTAGGGTGGATCCAGGCCTTAATGTACAGTGAACTAAGCTCTGCATATATTTCATGCCCCCCCTCGAATGCAAAGACCTCAGGGAGTGGTTTTAAATAGTCGTCATTTGCTTAAATCACCCTTGGTTTCCCTCAACATCCTGCACTGCTACCTCGACTGCATTGTTTCTAGTATCAATGAACAGTTTTCCAGTCTAAGTGAATTTCCTATGATCAGATTTCCACTTGACTACTGGGCATTTGCAGTGTTTATATGCCCCTGCGAGCTGTTGCTTTGTGGGTGGGGAGACGATATTTTCAGCTGAGTTGGGCATTTTAGCATTTGCTTGAATGTGCAGTGTGAATTTTTTTCAATTTTTTTAATGAAAAGAATTTGTGCAAAGAATCGAGTTTGTTTGCTTTCATTATCACTGACTCATTCTCAAGTGAATCACACAGTGCTTTGTGATCGTAGGCTGTAGGAACTGTTAAAAGAAATCTAATGTGGTTTGAGCGTTCCCATTGCTATTATAATCACTCATTGGGAAGTAAAATAAGTGGCACCACATTAAGTTTCTGAACTAACATAACTGTAGTTACTGAGTAATTAAGTTCACAAACAAAAAAAGAAAACCCTTCATACCAAAATAGTTTTACTGGTAAGAGCATTTTAAGCACAGAGGAACTGAGTGTCTTTCGCTATTTGCATGAGGGACCACCATAGTGTGCTGATGTAATCAAAAATTTCCTGGAATTACTAAATCTGAGATTACAGGAAAAAAAACTGCTCAGGAAACAGAATTTCAAATATCATGATGACTTTTTTTTTTAGCATCCCAAGATGTTAACAACTCTGCAAATACACATAGCAGTGCAAAACTAAATCAGACCTGCACATCTTGGCCTCAGGTTTGTTTTACTCTAAGGCTGTAATACCAGTGCCTGCCTTATATTACATGGATTTCAAAATTTCCATAGAACTTGGCAAAGAGTAACAGTTGCATCCTGCTACAAAGAGTAGAGCTTATTACCATAATTTTAAATAAAAAATGGAAAGAGGTGTTCGCTGGTTTTCTTTAGGTGCTCCGATTTGTCTTAGTCTAAGAAATTTGTCATTTTCACAATTACGCTGTTGCTCTGGAGGCTTGCATGGAAATGTCACTGCCTATCAGTATGATTTCACAGGTTTATTTCCTCCTTTCTTGATTGAGAGATTATCCAGATCAGTGGAATTTGTGGATGTAATGAAGAAGGAGGGGGTCCGTTGCAGTCTATGGGCTTTTGTCTTACAACCTGTGAATCAACATGAGTCTACTGCTGGGGTTGGAAAGATGAAGAGTGGGACGGAAGCCAGGAGTTGGCTATTTGTATCGCAGCTTTCAATCCTGGAAAACTGATTGGGTTGACAAACTCAGTCACATATTTGAAAAGACACTAAGAACCTACTTCTTTGACAATAAGCCAGCTTGATCATGGAGCCAAATATTTTAGGATCAGAATGTATCTGTCTATGTGTCTCTGGGAGGATGCAGATATGGCAGGGCTTCAGTAGCCCTCCAGGCCAGGCAGCTGATGCTGCCTAACTTCCCTGTGAGAACTGGAGACATTTCTCTCTGGAGTCACTTAGAAATAAAAGAGATCTTCTGCCTGAAACACTCCCAAAACCTTTGGCTGGAGCAAACTGGGGTAAGGAAACGACGGCTGTTACCAATAAATGTAAAGGAAAATAATGTCTGATGCTTTTGGAAAGGTCTTTGGTCATCTTTCTGATCAGACTGAAGCAATTTCTTCATTTTGTTGTTCAAATAAAGCAGCTGTAAAATAGTGCCTGGACAGGGAATGCTCTTTCGTTCGTTACCTTTCTTGCCATTTAACAGTCAAGGGTAAAGCTGCCTTGTTCTTTTGCAAGAAGGACCAGCACGCACCAATGAGACTTAGGAAACAGGTGTGCCCTTACCTGAAAGTCTAACACAGCCGGGGAGATGGTACCACCACCTCATGAACGTTGTGTGGCAGACCGGGGGTTACACGTTTGGTTGCGCACTTATGCTTCTCCGTCTGTTTACACCAAAGCAGTAAAGTTTTTTCTTCAAAGATCTGTTTGAAGTATTTGCATGCTTGTGATACTGGTGCATTACTGGCATCATCCTTTTATTTCCCGTAATATCTGAAATGCAGTCTCTAAAGGAAAAGTGGAGAGTGTGCCCACCCTAAGAAATGCACAATCTGAGTGTATTACAGTGACATAGCCACCAGTTACATTTTAGCCTGTCTTTCCCCTCACTTTTCAGAAGTAATCCATTGCTTTGCCTTCTTTTGGCAGCTACAGAAATCTGACCAAAAGTAGAAATACAGGAAAAAGACAGCAATGCAATAGGAAAATACACAGACGCAAGGCTGGCATGAATCTTCCTGGCATGGACTTACTGTGAAGCCTTGTGACAAATCAGTGTCCGCAGTCAGAACTTGACAGACAGGTCTAGGGGGCAAGGATAAAGCACTGTAACTCTGTCACTTGCTGGGACTGGTTCCACTAGCTGATTTCTGAAGTCAGAAGTTTTCCTTGAGGAAAGGGAGGTAAGGAGGAAAGGAATGTCAGGATCTTTTTAAACCAAAAAGTCAGTGAAGCCCTCTGCTGTCACAGACTTTGGCTAATGGTCAAATAAGAGCAGAGGTAATTGCCCTTACCCTTTTTTTCCCAAAAGAGCACAAGCTGGTTGATCATTAACAGTCAAGCTGATCAAGAAACCCACCACGGCTATTTTTCCCTGTACAATCCTTGTACTTGTAGTGGACTAACAGGAAGATGGTTGATGATCCGAAGAGAAAGCCCCTCCTTGTTCTTGCTGTCCTCTTGCTGTTCAGCTCAGCAGAAGCAGGTAAGAAAAACATGAGTGCCTGGCAAGGGATTGAAGGTTTTACATAGAAGGATCTGAATTCAATTCTCCCTAAACAACCTGTGTGTCAAGAGGCCCTTGCTATAATCTAGTTAGGTGCCAGGAGAAAGGGTAGTGCAAGAATGGTCCTTTCTTCTCCCATGCTTTGATTCAGTCAGTCTCAGTGATTTAATTCCACTAACCTGATTTAAAAGAATGATCTGTGTTTACTCTGAAGTGTAAGGAAGCAGAAAAGCGACCACTTGACCTCTGGCACTGGCATCTCCTGCTTTGAAAGCTTAGCAAGTGTAATCTGCTGAGTAGCTGAGGGAAAATAAACAGACACCACACTTACATGTCTTTCTTTAATTGTACTGTCACAGTGAAACTGCTTTTGTGGTCATCCCTACAGTCCCACGTCACCTGCAGCTTCACAGCAGTGCACCTCCTGTCTTATCTTTACTCACAATCCCCCTCGTCTTACGCCGTTTCTGACATGCACCACATTTGCATGGAACCCGCCCTTGCTCGTTAAGCTGCCTCACGAGCGCTGCTTTTTCCGAACTGATCTCAGAGAACATCTCCTTCTCTCTTGCCTTCAGTACACAGGAAGACCAAAATAAACAACAGTGAGGGATAGTCACATCCCACAAGAGGGAATCTGAATGTTGAATCTCACTCCTTTGTGCTGACCCTTAGGCCATGTTCAGCCTAGCTAGTGTAAAGTATCTTCTATGGGAACAGCCAGCAGTTAGGAAAGTGGTTGTTTGATTTTAAAAAAAAAAAAAAAAAAAAAAAAAAGGTATTTTTATTTTATTGTATGTGCAGATTCAGGGCTGTTTCACTTCCTCCAGTCCAAAAAAGTGAAGGTGCATGCATTGTGATTGCAGTAAGATGCAACTATGCCAGTTCATAAAGTAACACTTTTTAGGTCAGAAGGGCTCATTTAATCAATTACTTGGCTTCCTGCTCATCGCAGGTCAATAAATTTCACCCCATTAGTCCTTCAGTAAATCCAGCATCTTACCTTCAACAAGCCTTCCAAAATAGCAGCCAGCCCTCTGAAATGACAAAAGATGGAGAATCCAACTCTTCTGTGGGTAACCTAGCTATACATACTGCTAGCCATACATACTGCTAAACTTCTATGCTTGCTTTTTAGCCTAAATTTGCTCAGTTTTTTTACTAGCTACAGGTTTGACGTTTTGGGTTGTTTTTCTTCTCTCTAGATCAAAGTGCCTTCCAGTAGCTGCGTTTTCTTTCCCATAAAGCATTTTCATCCAGGAAATGAATCAATCAGGAAGTTATCATTGACGCACTTTGTCATCAGCCGTCTTATATTTTGACATCAGCATTCTCGTATTTATTTCTGGATTTTTGATACAATTGTCAATTAAACTTGTACCTTCTACTAAGCCTAATAGAAATATCCCCATTCAGTGGTGACTACCTGTTGGCAATCATTTTTTTAAAGATCTAATAGCTGGCTCATAAATGTACTTAGTAGCTGGTGTGTGTGCCCAATTTGGAAAAAAAACCCAACAGAATGTCTTTCATGTCTCAGTAAAACAACTTTCAGAAGTCAGAGATACCATGACATCCACAGGTATCTTCCCCAGCCAGCGTGAATTCCACCAAAGGACAGAAACAACTTTATCAGACAGATTAAGTTTCCAGAATAGGCTGATTTTAATTTATGTTCTATCCTTTTAATCTTTACCAATAGAAGCAAGATTGCTACCTTCATTTTCCTAATGAATTAGAATGAGCTTTTTTTTTTTTTTTCCATTGCACAGATGCAGTCTAAATATGCTATTCACTCCCTCTCATTGCAGGGAGTACAGACAGACTCTCAAGGCATCACTGCACTGACTTCCAGACAGCGAATTTCCTACGCGGCAGTAAACTTAAGGTCCGGTTTCTTCTGTTTACCTCCTCAAGACCCAGCTGTGGTGAGCTGATTTTAGCTGATGATAGCATCGAGAACTACAGCTTCAACAGCAGCCTGGAAACCAAGATCATAATCCATGGCTTCAGGTGAGAAAAAGAAGAGCACTGTGACTAAGTTTTTATTGGTAAATTAAACACTGCTGGGGCATTCCCAAGCACTGAGTGGGGCTGGCAGGGAAACCTCCTGCTTGTGTGACCTTCTTAGTCTCCCCAGCAGAGTGGCTGCATGCAAAACAGCTGCCAAGAAGAGTCTGGAGTGCTCAGCTCCAAGCTCGACCTGGGAATTGTCTGGGAGACTGTTGGTGGGCCAGGGCAAGAGGCATAGAAAATGCTACTGATGACCCTCATTATAACACAACTTTATGTCCTTTAGTTTGGGACCAGCTGCCTATTTTGTGTGTGTTTCGCATTTTTTGGAGCCTAAAAAAAGTTAGGAAATGAGAATCTTTCTTTCTTTCTCTCTCTCACTCTCTTGCTTCTCTCACTCTGTCCTGTTTTACCCCTTTCCTTTTCTTTCCTTCTTTCAACCTTTTTATTTAAGAAGTCTTTCCTTCAAGATTCTTGTCCCTTTAAATTGTCTTCTTGGAGCTCATGTCCTGATTTATCAACAGTCTAGATTAGTCAGCCATTTAGGACCCTTACCAGACACATCATACTTCTATTCTTGAAACTGTAGGGATTTGAGCTGGGGTTTTTTTTAAGCTGTCACCATTCTGCAAGCTTATTTTACTGTGCCATTTTTCAGCCAGATGTGACCATATAACATTATTTGTTTTGATGTGCAAAAGCCTGAAAGTGCATAGAAGACCAGGACAAAACCACAGAAGATGTTGCAGGGTCTTTTCAGAAAACCAGTTGTTGCCCTTATGTGACATAGCACACCCCTCACCAGGTGGTATTAGGGAGAGTGGGTAGAACATAGCCTCCTCAGTTTTCCTTGAATTTTAGGGTATAGAATTTTTTTTTAAATTGTCTACAAATGAGGAAATATAGCAGTGAAAGGATAGGTGATTTGACCAAGGACTTCCTGCCAGTTGGTAGCAGAGCAGAATCCAGGTGTTTCTGGTCAGCTCACTTACCCTAGGTGGACTCTGGGAGGGGGGCGGGGGGGCTAACTGAAGCACCACAGCAACACTGAGATCTCAGCCTGAGCCCTGCAAATGTTATCTCATTCATTAAAATATCTGGTTCCATTCTGAATCAGCCCATTCTGGAAAGTGCTATTACACCATCACAAAGAAATACGTGTTTGTATCTGGCACCAGACAAATCTTTCAGCATCTGACTGGCAGCCTCCTCTAAGACACATGAAGTTCCAGCACCAGTCAACAACATACTGGCACATGGCCTATTTTGGAAGACACCTAACACACTTGTTTCTGATGACTCCACAGGGCTTTGGGTACCAAACCTTCCTGGATTGAAGGGCTTGTCCATGCCATACTGCACACAAGCCAGGTGAACGTGATCGCAGTAGACTGGGTTTACGGGTCTACAGGAGCCTATCCCTCTGCAGTGGAAAATGTCACACAGCTAGCCCTCTCCATCTCACAATTAATCAGCAAGCTCCTGGTAAGCTACTGTGCAATTTCCAGTGGAGGGGGAGCATGGCCAGAGAACATCATTCATGCAAGCAGTCCAGAAAACTGCTCCAAATCTGCTGTCTCCAAGAGCTGGACCAGTGGGCTCTTTATTCCAGAGTGTGGCACTGAAGAAATTTCTTTTTTCCATCTCTCTCAGTCCAGGCTTGAGCATGCCACTGTTTTTCTTCTTTCTCTTGACTTTTGACATTTTCGGGAAAAACATCCCAGTTGTCAGCTGCCTCTCCAGCCTGGGACAAACCTGAAGGATGCCATGGGTTTTCTCAGGTCTATGCTTCACTGGCCAGTCTTCTTCCGCCCAGAAATTTAGTGCAGGGAGTTGGAGGGGGTGGGATTTGAGGGTATTTTATATTTGTTTTGGGCTTCAGATACACTTCTCAGTAGCTGGAAATCCCCAGATGTGTCCTGGTTTGTGCACAGTGCAGCTGAACAACACTTACGCAATGAGGGCGACATACCTTCATGTTAACCAGCTATGTGTAAACTCTCCATGTAACATTTGCACTGCAGACCCAGACTGCACAGCATGGATGTCCCTGGGTATGCACCACATTGTGCACAGTCACACATTTGTATCCAGAAATACAGCAACCCTTGGAGCTGCTGAGTCATTACAAGGATGGGGACTGGGATGGAGGGTGAGAGGACTGTCATGCCTTGTTACTGATTAGCCCACACTGTGAACAAATGACTGAGCTGGACAGTGTCCCTACCACTCAACGCTGGTCCGGCTACTTAAGGACTTTTTCTGTCCAGCCTCTCCTGCAACACTACACCACGGAAGACTATATTCTCTTCTCATAAGCCTCAGTAGTGCTCCAGGATATGGCCTCATACATTTCAAAGTCAGAATTTTTCATCTTGCCCCCACGCTCTCGTGCACTATATGCTCTCCCATTATACGGTACTGCATCATGCAGACCAACCCGCAGGCAGCTCAACTCCTGTGGATGAGGTCATCTCACATCAGGTCTAAATGGCTGTGCTTTATCTGGCAGTTCAGCCCATGGATAAATTCTTAATCTCTGAAAATATAACCTTAAAATACTAATCAGAGTATTAGTACAATGGTGGTATAAAAGTGAAAAAAAAAACATTTCCTCTGCTTTACTGAGAAAAAGATTTTTCACATGGTGAACATGAATCACTCAGCTGAGAGAAGGAAATTCAGTCTGAAGCAAGCTGTGGAAAGAGAAGCTACAGGCTACATAGTTATGAACAAGAGCATTTGACCACCCTGGTTAGGGTTGGGTTTGCATCTGTGGACCTGAAGAAAGACGCTGAAAAACAGAAAGGGCAATGCCCATCATTCCCACATCTCTTTGGTTCTCCACCATACACCTCAAAAGCAATCCTGTATTAGAAGAGATACAGAGCTGCTGTGTGGGCTGGGACAGGGTATTACACCTTCTGCTACAGAAAGATTAATTTGTATTATCATCAATCTGCAGGCCCTGGGAGTCTCAGGGACATCCATCCACATCATTGGGGTAAGCCTCGGTGCGCATGTCGGGGGCCTGGTGGGGCACTTCCATGGCGGTCAGCTGGGACGGATAACAGGTATCATAAAACTGAGTCTTGGGTCCTCACCTGCTCTTCAAGCGAGAGAATGAAAGAGCAAGGAAAGGGAGTCAACTATAATGGTCTTTTAATTGTATAGGGGCTCATTAGATCCAAGTTTATGGGCCCCTTCCTAGCTTCAGAAGAGCGTGACAGTGCCTTTCCAGACATCAGTCCCCTCCACACTGCCAAAAGAATGCATGTATTTGCAAAAGGGTCCTTCTCCCTCTGCTCCACTCTTCAAATTGGTGCCAGCTTAAAAGGATATGAGGCCTCGTGACTAATGCTTCCACTTTACATATACCTCCTCCATGCTTCCAGGTATACCTCTGTAGTTCTTAACATTAAAGCCCACAACGCATGTCACTGTGGAGGAGCAGCAAGAGCTGCTCTGCAGGAAAATGTGAGCTGAGACCCAAGGGGACAGCAATTCAGGCAGGGACAGTGGCTTCACTGACAAGGGACACGGTCTTACTGTACCTGAGCAAGAAGAGCAGAGCAGGTCCAGTGACAGGAACCAGAGCCATCCACAGTCCAGTGATCACCAGGCAAGTCTGTAGTGATGAGGCAAGCCCAAGATCAAGCCAGAAAGTCAAGTCAGCATGATAAAAGCAAGACACAGGGCTGGGCATGGTATGCCTACGACACAGCTCAGGCAGGGACCAAAGGCAACAGCCTAAGTCAATGCTGGGAGGCCCCAGATGAGGCTTCTTGCTGTTCTCTCCCACGAATCAGCTGTTTTCACAGTAGACTGGTCTAAGGCCACCCAGCTGTACCAAATCAGAGCTAACCTTAAACACGGACAGCCAGACTCCTGGGTGTGAGGAAGGGGTTGCAGTGGGGGAGTCACAGATGAAGATGGTTAGAGGCTGATGATGGCATTTAGAGCTTTTTGATTCACTCAGGGCCTTGTCAGTCTTTAGGTATGGAGCATGAATAGAGTCATGGAATGATTTATGTAAGAAGGGACCTTGGAAGGTATCTAGTTCACCTCCCCTACTCAAAGCAGGGCTGCCTTCTAAGTTAGATCAGGTTTTTGAGGGTCTTGTCAAGTTCTGGGAATCCCCAGGGATGGAGGTTCATTTTGATAGGAGGGGAAATACCACCAAGAAGAAACAGACATAAAGGCTCCAGTAGAGTGACCACAGCTCCCAGTCTGCCCCAGCCCATGCTGGTCCGTCTCTCAGAGGTATCCTCAAGGAGGGTCTCACTGCACACTCAGCAGGGCAGGCCAGAGAAACGTTGGTTCAGCCTTCGCATGTCACAGCTACCCGCACAGCATGAAATACAGGCATTCCTTAACAGGAGCCGAGTTTCATGCTGGGCCCTTTTTAAGCTGTGAATTAAAGTTTACATTAGGAGGGACTTGGAGTAATGACTCTCCTGCACCAGGATTTTATGATCAGCAAATTCTTCAGCACCAGACACTTTCCTGGGAAACCATGGTATTTAACTTCAGAGTCAGAGACTCCTCCCCTTTATGTTGTCTACATGTAATAAAAGCTCTGTAGGTTTATTTATTCCATTATTTTTTAACTCTGCTAGAAGACACCCTTTTTCTACACTCCTGATTGTCCTATGATTTCATAGGCACGCTGGGCATTGCAGGTTCCAGTTCAGATTTAGGAGCCTGAAGACAGGTGGAATTAGACCCAAGATATGTCTGATCTCATCTCCTGCCTCGTCTCACACATGCATGCACACACAGAGGAATGTGATCCCAGAGCCATAATTTGCTGAAGTGTTTTCAATCACCTAAAAAGAGCTGTGGAGAAAAAAACAGAGTGAGTCTTGGAGATCAGAACACGAAGTTTATTTTTGTGAAGTGAGTTTCTTCAACCCATGCCTGTTCCTCTGGATATCTCCTTGTGCAGGAAGGCAAATGGTCCAGGAACTGGAATGAACAGCCTGTATCCAAAATTGCTGAAGAGCAATTTGTTTCAATTCTTGCAGAGGAAGTGAAAAAGCCCAAGGGAATTCAGCTGCATACACTGTAACTTCAGTGAATAGTTTTCTTAGCTGCTGAGGATGTAAATCTCAGTGGAGTTCATGCAGCTTGTGCTTGGAGGAGGTAGGCATAGAGAATAGAGGATAGAAACGTGCTTACCTTGGAGCCGTGCTAGAATTGACTGGTACTCATGGAAGAACTTTCAGCTATACTGAATGACACTATTCAGTATCTCTTAAAGCCTTTAACTAAAACTTGGTCTGTAGAAGTATGGGGGGGAACCTCTCAGCTTTTTGTATGTGTCAAGATTAAAGAACATGGAAGAAAAATTAAAGCAGTATATTCTTCTGACCACTTGTCCCATTATTAGCTTTTGTTTGTTGAAAGAATAGGAAAGAATTTTATTTCCTTCTTTCCCTTTCTCTCCTCCCTTCCCCCCTCAGAAATGCAGAAAGATCGGTTTGTATATTGTTGATGTTGCCGCCTTCATAGAGAATTAATGGGACTGAGTCCAAGGCAGTGAAACTGCCCAGCTCTGAGGCTAAGTGGCATGTGGAACAGAGCTGCTGCTTAAACTATTGTTGTTGCCTGGGGAGTGAAAAAAAATCTTGTGAGATTAATTCTCTATGAAAAGTGAACAGGATAAACCTCAGCTAGAACAGAAAAAAATGATCTTTGACTGTACCTTGGCATTGCCAAGGGTAATTTTCTGTATTCCTTTGACTCCCCAGAAGTTGCTCTAGGAGCAAGTTTTAGCCAAAAATGTAGATGGCTGCTTAAGGACTTGATTTTATTTGTGGGTAGAGGGCTCAGAAGCCTCTTTATTTTAAGGATATTTTGATAGTATCAAACCTTTGTAATGCTTGGATGCTGAATTCCTCACCTAACTGATGATCTTCAGTGACATTTCTCAGACTGTAGTCCTAATACAGATGACAGTACAATTAGGGAAGTTGTTACGAGTTTGATTCTCTTTCACCAAAAATCCAAAAGACACTCTGCACCCACTCTGTTAGAGCTATCTGAACCTCAGTCATGTCTTTACAGCCTAGAAACTTGAGGTACAAAACTGCTTAAAGGGGAGTGGAACAGTGGAGAACAAGGTAAGGAAGCTGTAGTGGAAGTCAGTGGGGACAGAAACCATTCTGGAGCATAACCAGTGCAGCCTGGGAATAATTTATCACTTCTGCCTAGCAACATTTTTAAAGTTTCGGATAAAATACCTTGTCCAGAAACAAGAAAGAGAGGGGCCGAAGAGCATTTGTTGTTGAGGCGTTTGATTTTGTTACAGGCCTGGATCCCGCAGGCCCTAAGTACACCAGAGCCAGCCCTGAGGAGCGCCTGGATCCTGGGGATGCCCTCTTTGTGGAAGCCATTCATACCGATGCTGACAGTAAGCTGGCTTCCATCTTCTTCAGCCCATGCTTCTGTTCCTCCTGCTGTCACTATTGCTAAGGAGTGTGTAGGTCATTGTGCCTTTTATGCTAGATTACCCTGTGTTCAGGTTTACTCTGAGGATGTTTCTTGATTAGATAGGCTTTAATGATGAATCCATTGGCAGGTATCCGTATCCCAGAGCACTTCGCAGCAACAGACAGGTGGGGATTAGACAGAAGGCAATCTTCCAGCAAATACTGCTTCCTTAACCCTGCTACAGCAGAGTGAGTTTATGCAGAATCAGCTCAGCGTGGCTTTTACCGCCTGGAAGGAATTTACATGTCTGGTCTTACTTTGCCTTTTCCCACCTGACCTAAGAAGGGTGCTACTGTGAGTGCCAGCGGAAAATAACAGAGTGAAACCATCAGCTGGTGGAACAACAGAGTAACTTTTCTAAAGCTCTTAGGGTCTAAGTAGGCAGAACATGTGCTAAAGAATAATGTGGTGCCTTTGAGTCGCACCTCTTGCCTGAAGATCACAAAAATCTCTGCCAACATAACTCTCAATCATGCCTCATAATCCCCCATTAAGATTGTGGTCAGTGTTGTTCTGCTTTATACAGAATCAAGAACCTGAGTCACAGAGGCGGTGATTACGCCGCAGTTCCCAGTCATTTTGATGGCAGGGCCTGGAGCACACTCTGCTCCACGCAGGAAACCTGCACAATGCAGACATGTAGGAACAGGAAATCTGTCCTTGCTGCCTCCAGCACTAGAGCTGGGTCCAGCACTACTAATGTTCAACCAATTATTGGGGCCTGTCAAACACCATGTAGGGTAAAGCCTAGAGAAGAGCCGAGCGTAACAACGAAGTGGCATTTCACCTCCTTTCAGATTTTGGGATCCGGATTCCTGTAGGCCACATCGATTATTTCGTCAATGGAGGCAAGGATCAGCCAGGATGCCCCCGATTCATCTCTGCAGGTGAGAACACTCTGTAGCCAAGCAAAGGGCTTTTGTGGCCATTTAGCAGCCTACGAAAATGCTGTTTGGCAACCAGCTCCTGCTACAGTCAGGGCAGACATCAAAGTGAGACAACATGTATTTGTAAAGACATGGCAGCAGGGATTCATGGCTAACGTGTCCTCTCAGCAGTACAACAAGCAGCTAAAATTAAAATTACATACAGATCAAGAGTCTTGGCAGCACCACTGTCAAGAGGTGTGCTTTTGGTGACACTTCTGTATGAGCCAAAACCCTAGCATCAGTAGATTTTGTGTCAACAAAGAAAACATTTTTGCTAGAAAGGCTCTTAAGTACTACTAGCAAAAGCTTCTTTTTGTTTTCATGCTGCAAGCTATGTCTATCCTTAGAGAGACAGCTTGTACAATCACTGCCCTTTCCTGCTAGAGAATAGGACTTTACATAGTAAATAGCATAGATAAGTATTCAAATAAGTTCTGGATGAGCCAGCTACATTGAGGGTCAGGTTGTAGGGGACACCTATGGTACCTCACTTCCCATAGCTGGTGACCCAGTGCAGGTGGGAGTCAAAGCTATTGTACCCCCTTGCAGAGAGCTTGGGGCCTCATCGATGGTATGCTGATGGAGACAGGGCAGCCCTGGGGTCCCCTTCTTCTGAGGCACTCTGTTAGGCTGGAAGATATGCTTCCAACTTCCTGCATAACTTCTCTTGCAGTGGGATCGGGGCTTGTAGTCACAGAGATGCTCTGCAAAATGTTATTAATGGGAAGGGGATCACTGCAGAATCAGTAAGAGTGTTTCTTGACTCTCAGTTCCTTGGGAGGATGCAAAAAGACTGAAGCAAACAGAAAGGCTCATGGCTGCTTTTCTCTGGGTGCATTTTTTTCTTGCAGGCTATAAGTATCTGATCTGTGATCACATGAGGGCAGTACATCTCTATGTCAGTGCCTTGAAACATTCCTGTCCAATCCTGGCGTTCCCCTGTGCGAGTCATCAAGATTTTTTAAATGGTCATTGCCTGGACTGTGTTGATCCCTTCCTGTTCTCCTGTCCCAGAATAGGTACAGTACCAGCCTGAGACCTTCCTGGAGCAGATGACAATACATTCCTGACGGGTGTCAGTGCAGAGCACAGTACACGGTTCAGACTTCTCTGAACAGAATTTGCTTTGGATCTCTTTGGCGATAGCGAGAAGCTGTTTTGTTTTCAGGCTTCTATAGAGAAACTCTAAGAGCTCATATATTGCCCAAGGTAGAACACCAAAACCTTGAACATTTCTGATCTTTAAACATTTCATAGGGCCCACAAATGAGTTAAAAGAGAGTTTCTAGAATCACCTGCCTAACAAGTGCAATTAGCTCAAAAAGTGTCTGGTTTAGAGAAGCAGCGGGAAATTTTAGCCCAAGCCTGAAGACCCATTGTTCTACAAACCACTCACTGTTGCTGTTTCACCTCCTTCTCATAAATTCCTGCCATAGTCACCCCAAAGATGAACTCCCTGGACTGGTAGAAGGTAATAGTTGCCTCTTTTCAGCTTCTGAAACTGAGCTGTGGCATGAGGAGAGGAAGTGCTCTGGTGGTGTTTGCAGTCTGGTACCAGAGGAATATAAGGAGAGGCCTCTTTTGGTATAGGTGCTCTCAGATCAGCCACCCCTTCCCCATCTCACCCCAAGCCACATTGTCAGCTAAGCAGTGGTGCAGGCCTCAAGTTATGGTGGTCTTCTCACTTGAACAAAAAATTCAATTTCCCAGCACCTTGTGGTTGCATTGTCATTTACATCTGCACTAAGTTTCCTGACTTGGTAGTCTTTAGTCTTGCTCATTTTGCACAGGTGCAACTGATAACACAGTTTGTTAGCAGAGGAATGAAACAAAGCCTCCAAGAGGTACTCTGAAGATGATTACCTGGGGTAGCTGGAATAGGTTTCCTGAGGGAATGTTAACCTGTCAAACAGACATCACAAACCTGTACTTGCTCTCATTTGCACTGGTATAAAAAAGGGTCTGTCCTCCGAGACAGTGGTGTTGTGTGGGGTGAGTGGAGGTGAATTGGGACTGATTATATTTCTGTTCTGAGTCATTCATGGCTTTCCCTGCACTGGCTTTATTTCCTCCTGCAGGCCTGCTGGAGCAGGCAGGTGTCAACTTGAGAAAGCTGCCCAAGGAAGTGAAAGTTTATTTAACGACCAGTCCCTCAGCCCCATTCTGTGGTAAGTAGCATGAGAAAAAAAAAAAAAGTCAGAAGGGTGTTGACCAAATGAGACAGATCCTCTGGGGAGGCCAGGTAGTTACAACCCACCATCCCCATCAGAATCAGCTGCTGTGGCCCAGCTGGTCTGAGACACAGAGCTGAAGGGTAATAACCCTGCACATCTCCTCCATAGAGCCCTTTCCAATGGATTTGTGTGGGCGCAGCCCTGGATTAACACAGCCACATGGCTTCAGGACTGAAGTAAAGGGTAGTGAAAATGCCTGTCTGTTTGCAGGGGACTATACAGACCTGCCCACTGTGCCTCTCACAGCATGGAAACTAGTTTCTCATGTCTGTTTGTCTTTCTGCTGGTGGGACCCGGGCATGAGTGCTAGATGCCTTCTTTTGGCAGGGGTAGGTCCAACTGATAGTACCTGCCCTCACTCCCACATACTTTGCCTCTTGCTCAGTCCATCACAGCCTGGTTGAGTTCCACTTGCAGAAGAAAAGAAACGTAGTCACCACCATTGAGATCACTTTCTGCAGCAACAGCACCAAGGACACAGCGAAGATCACCATGTGAGTGACAGTGCATGCTTCTGGCCTGTTTTATCCCAGCTCCATCTGTAAGGTTGTTTATACTGGTCCAGGAAAGACACAACAATAGCGTATCTCCCTGAGTGCAATCACTGTGTGATGAACCACAACCTTTCTTCTCGAGTCCTTCCACATTTAACTTAAATGCTCTCAAGCATCAGACGTGCTACCATTACTCGGTAACCCTGGCTAGGTCCACCTCTTCCCTGAGTGCACAAAGCAGTAGGTATACTCCAGGATGCCCAAATTTGCATACTTTTGTGTTGCTACGCCGGTTCCTTTTCTACACCATACCCTTGCCTGGCACCAATTCAAACTGCAATCACTGTCAGATAGTTATTAGCCCTGCTCTGCTAGACAGAGATGGGTACAGCAAGACTCCATCCACCAGAGGTTCCAGACTGATGGACTTGGTGGCTTAGACATTTCTCTTGATGCCCAATAGGACAGCAGCTGCAAAAAGGAGACAAGTGCATCTCTGCACAGTCGGAAATGTGTTCAGTAGCTTGTTGCCTCTGCAGTAATGCAACAAAGCACTTAGGCTCCCACTGTAGGGAAAAGTGCAGGGGGCAGGGGACCAAGACCACACCTGTAGACAGACAGCTCTCTCTTGAAAGCACTCCTCCAAACTGTATCTGAATTAAAGGACGTGACTCAGACTCCTGTTCCACAGCCTTTGCCATAGGAGGATTTCCCCACCACAGAGCAGTTCCCCAGAAGAAGGCTTCCTCACTTCTTCCTACACCTTCCTGCCCACTGCTCTGGGCTGGGAACCGCAATGTAGACGTGCAGCTTGCACATGCTGCTGGCTGCCTCAGGAAGCAGAAAAACAGTCTGCTCAAGAGCCCCAGCCAACTCTCCTAGGATCAGAAGGGTTCCAGCGCTGGCTCTCACACAGTCCTTACTGCTAAGCCAAAATACTGTGACCTAAAGCTAATCGTGTTGCTGCTTCAGTCCTGGGCACCAGGAGGTGGGGGTGAGAACCAGGGAAGGGAAAGCCACGCTCTAGGGTGCTCTCCAGCATGATACAGCTGCTTGGTCACAGACTTTCAGCCAGGCACTGCGATTTGGAGTTTGTACTCCAGCCTGGTGGAGCTCAGTCTGTTCAACCCCTCCCCAGCTTGGAAGCCAAACCTGCCTTTTCCAAAGATGGCAGAGGGAGGAAATAGTTAACACCCAGGTCAAGTCAGGACCCTTGATCTGCTCAGAAAGACATGCAGCACTTCCTTTTGCAGTTGGCGGACACAGGGTTGATAGGTGTCCAGCAGGAGCCATGTGAGCACTGGAGGGAAAGGCTGCCTGGGGAAGTGAGACAGGCAGGCAATCCCAAGGCTTTGCTGTACCCTCAAGTTTTAATGAGACAGTAGAGTTATAGCAGGGTAACCGATCCAGAGATACCCTTACCCTGGGAGAACAGCAGCTGTGTTTCATTTAAATGCCTTCCTAAGAAGCACAAGGCTAAACCAAAAAAAATCGCTTACAGCAATAAACCTATAGATTTGAGAGTATAAAATTGAAGATAACCCTTTTAATTCACACTGTAGCAAAGAGCAAAGAAACTTCCCCACTCTAGGCAAAGCTCAGCCCTCCAGTGTAGTGAAGCTCAGTGTCGAATGGGCATCTAAACATAGATCCTCACATCGCAGTTCAGACACTGACTGATCACTGACTTATTTCAGGTGATCTGACATGCATGTCATTCTGCAGTTCCCCAGAAGTGCACAGGAACTTGGGAGAGTTCAGCCAGTCTTATACCATCAGCAAGTGACTCGCATGGTTGTGTCTTGCCTCACATTGCCCTTCTCACTCCTCAGGATGCCGTTACCCCACACATTGCTCAGAGTGCCCCAAGAGACATATCCCCAAGCCCCATAGCTGCCATGGGGCTGACAGAGTAAGGAGCTTGTTACACAGGACACTTCCCAGCTACGCTGCCATTGCTTACACACACACGACATCATCCCCCATATCCAAGAAAACATACTTCTGAAGCCAGCCAAGAATCCTACATCCATCCAAAGTTTGTGTGGGGTTGGACCAAACGTCAGTCCCAGGAGTCACTTTCTTCAGCCTGATTAACCTTACTGTGTTCTTCTGTCCTAGGGCAGGGCTCGATCCTCCCCATGGACAATATACGGTAGAAAGATGGCCTCCCCTCTGTTTGTTTTCCATTTGCTATTCATTATTCACCTTTGTAACCACAATTTTGTGATGCTTCCTATTTTTGGCAGCTTCAAGCCAGACAGTCAGACACACAAAACCTCCAGCATCTGCCACTGCAGTCTAAGGGAGGGACTGGATATGCTGGTTTGGGTTGGCCACTCTGGCCGAGGAGGATGCTGAGCGGAATTGTAGGCTCTTCCTGACCCATTTGTCACCTCTCCGCTTTCCCTACTATCACATTACTGATCAGGCAGTCGTCTGGGTGCTTCTGGGATTGCGCGGAGTCAGCTACACCCATATTCTTCATGAGCACAAGGAAATCAATGGTCTCCAGGCTCTTAGACATGCCAAGTAGATCAAGCATAAGAAGGTCCATTGGATGGACTCCACAGAAAGGAGGTGGCCCACCTATGTAAAATGGCTGGGCAGCACTCCTTCCTAGCACACAACTGACTGGGCTCTGATCATTGGCTGCTCATCAAACCTCTGGCATTTCTCAGTTCATGTTACATGGGTAAGGGCATAGGGACAGACAAATGTCCTTCTATCCAAGCATCCCACCTTCAACATGGTCAAAAGCAAATACCCAGCAAACAGTATAAAAAAAGGCAGTGTAAGCATGTAGCAATACTTCCCCAGTTTCCCAGTGTCTGAATAATTACATCTCAGGGACTTTCAGAGCCAAAGCTGAGATCTTTGTCCTTATTAGCTTTTGTCTTCCACAAACTTGTCCAGTCCCCCTCCCATGACTTGTACAGTTATGTAAACTTTCTAGCATCCTCAACAAGGATTTTAACAGCTTAAAAGGAATGGCACTCTGTGCAGTGTGCAATCTTTTTGAGTCTGCCACCTCTTAGCTTTCTTTGATGACCCCTAGTTTGTGTACTGGAAGAAATGGTGAACAACCAATCCCTACGCATGCCATTCATGATTTCACAGATGTTGACTTTATCTACCACTTAGCTCTCTGTAGCAGTCTGGGCAGTGTTTCAATTTATATGCAATAGCAAGAAGAGTTGTTGTAATTGTGTGATGGAAGGAAGGATATTATACAGAAATATTCCTGACTATAGAGATAAAACATGGAGATACAGACAGTAAGACTCTCATGCAATGCCCTGTTTTGACAGATGAGTCTTCTCACTCCATTTGATTATGTGAGGGCTTCACGGTAATACCCCAGGTTCCTCCAGCGTTTCAACACATCTGCACACAGCCTGCATCTGCAGGTTGCCTGAATGTTCTCCTTCACATCTCTCACCCTGCCTTGCAGACCTAGGCACCAGGAGATGGGCAAACACCTGCTGGCCCACAGAGTTCCCCTCTGCCAGATAAACAGCGTGACACTGAAGTATCTCCCCAAGAATCAGTTTTGGAGGAAGGATGAAACATCCATTGTTGGCAAGTTCTGTGTAGCCCCCCTGCCTCTCGATAGCAAGTAAGTCACAGGAGTATCTTACAGGGACCCACTGAGCCTGTGGATGCAGCCTGTAGTTTGAAACAATGCATTCTCTCTCCTGTTTAGATAAACATATAAAGAGGTCTCTCCAATCACCTCTGTGATCCCATGTAAATAATTTTCTACCTGTGAAAGAAAAAAACTACCAAGGCAGTTTTCTAGGAGTTTTCTACAATTCTTCCCCCAGGATAAAAGCGTTGTGCCATGGAAGGAAAACGGTTGCGATTTACATCACCTTGAAGATGCTTAAGTCACAAACCATGGCAAAAGCTTGTACTAACTAGAATGTATTCCTTTAGTCCTTGCTTGCTCTCTCCATCTTCCCCCTGTCTACAGTGGGCCCCCATCTGAAACATGACAGACGAACATTTTTCAGGATGAGACAACAGAAGACCAGTAATATATTTCTGCTTCTTATACTGCACAGGTTTATAAAGCACTAAGGCTAAAAACAACCCTTTTGGCATTTTCTAGGCCAGGCATTGTGGAGTATATGCCTTCAGCCGTAATTACCTTACCCAGAGCAGAAGCAGACACGTCCGTCTCATCCTGAGAGAGATGATGGTCTTCCCCATAATACAATATTCTTGCCAGGAGTTTTGCAGATCCAAAGTTCTTGCAGGCAGGACAAAACAGCTGGCTCTATGCTGACACCTTAAACTCTGTCCACATTGCTTCTGAGTTTATTCTTACGCTGGCTCCAGGCTGAAGCAAGCTAGTGGGTACTCCAAAGCAGGGAAAACCAGAAGCAGAAGGCAAACTGGGCTCACTTTCAAATTCTGTTCTGCTGGGCAGTAAAGAGACTCAAGCACAAGGCAGTAAAAATAGATCCAGTAGGCCCAGATAGGGGAAAAAAAGAGGCATTCCTATATAAATACCAGGCGCTCCCTTGAGCAAAAGGACTATTCCTTACTATCATGCCTTGCAGACCAAAGCACTCCAAAGTTGGGATGGATGTGCTGATACATGGCTTTTTACCACCTATGAATGGGTCAGCATGGCACATTGCCTTGAAGGTGTGCTAACCTGCGCCCCTAAAAGTACAGGACTTGGCTGCGAAGGAAATAGAAAGATGTAGAGTTGCACGGGTTCCCAACTACGCTCTTACACTAAACTGGGAGCACTCAGAGCAACAATGGTACTGCTAGGAGGGGGCAGTGGAAAGATGAAGGACGCAATCCCATACACACCCCTCCAGGCAATTCATCCCAGCCAGGGCACAGCACCCTGCTCATCATACCCTTGCAAAGCAGCACAAGATCCATCAGCAGCTTGCTTGCCTCTGTGTTAAGGATAGCAACCTCCACCTGCCAATGCCCAGCCTGACTTCCCTGTGCTCTTCCCACAGCCGGACAATGTCATGCCTGCCCTGGAACCTCACCCTCCCCGGCAACAGAGACATCTCCTACAAGCTGCCCACTGCTTGTGCCTAGCACTGCCTTTGGAACATGCAGGCATACCCAAAACCGAAACGGAGCCCTACACCTATTGCTGCTCTCTGCTCACAGATGATACTTTCACTATAAAAACTGGATGGGTTATTTACTTCCTGCATTAGGGACAGGATGTCAAGGAAAAGAAGTGTGCGGCAGATCAGTGAGTACAAGGTCGACAGATTACAGCAAGACCTCTCCGTCAAAAGACCAGATTGGGACTTTTATGTCACGGGTTCTGTACCCAGCTCTGAAAGTGAGATGCACGAGTCATTTAATCTCAATGTTTGGATCTGTATGAAAGAAGGAGGAGATAGTATCACTCTTCCTACAACGGGAGTATTGGGATGATTCATTTGTGGTTTATATTAAAGTGTCCTGAGATCTTCATATTAAAGGTGAGAGGTATTATTTTTCCTCAGCAAGGGGAAACAGTGTCGTTCAGGGTTGGCACAGGAAGGAGTCATTCTTAGCCAACACTCCAATGGGAAACTCAGTAGTCCCATCTACAAGACACTTTCAGAGTGAGACCCTATTGATTTCATGTTAGCACTCCTGCTAAGTAATCGTAATGGATCTCCTTCCCTGACAGGCCTGGAGTAGCTCTTCTGGCTGCTGGCTTGTTCTCTTTGAAACTCACATGAAGTGAAACAGATACCAGGAGCACGGCAGTGCTCTTGCATCCGATTTTGCACTGCTTTGACCAACTGCCCAGAATAGAAGGTAATAGGAGGAGGACAGACCATCGCAGCTACAGGGCCACCTAACACAACTTAGTCCCAGAAACTCAGCACAGCCTTTCAGACCTGGAAGAGTAGCCGAGGTCTGGAAAGAATTGGTGAAAGATTACAATATGAGACTCATGTACATAGAAACAGCCCTCACCCATCCACACCTTTTCCACCACCTTGATGCATATGCAAATTAAAGAGGAGACAAGTCTTTCATCACTTCTGCCCCCAAATCACATCTTCTGTAGACCATTTTCTCTGGTTCCCTGGACTGCCTTCACTGGGTGATGGAGAAGTGCACCAAGAACGCCATGGTCAGGAGAGAGGGACATGCTAAAGGCATTTCTGCCATGAAGAAGCCTCAGTCATTTGGCATGAGCTGTCACTAGTTCTCCACCAGACAGTGTCAGTGCAGAGTTAGCTCCTGCTTTCAGCTCACATCCAAGCTTTTGGGCCCTGCTGCGTGGCTTTTTGGAAGGCCAGCTAACAAACACCATCTCCAACATACACTCAAGAGGGGGTTAGAGGTGGGCTCCAACAACCAGACAAAGATCCAGGTTAGTTGGTGCCATGACTGAAGAGTTTCCAGGGAGCTTCTTGGTGAAGACTGGAATATAACCTCAGCAGGCACCTGTGAAGGGCAGTGCGTAATTCAGACCAGCCCTGTCCACTACTTCAGGCAGGCGCATAAAACACCATGACCGATGGATGCAGTTTCATTGTGCATTTTGGTTCCCTTGCAGAAGGGACCCCAGCAGCTCTTGTGTTAATTTGCTGGACATATTTCCTATCTGTGAAGGGCAATGGGGTCAGGCTTAAGCAAGAATGCAGCCACAGAACATGGTGACAACCATTAGCAGGATGATCCCCAGGCCCGGGGCAGCCCCATTCTCCTGCCCTGGGGTGACAGCAAAGGCAAGCAGAGCAAGGAGCTGTGTACGCCATGGATCCCACATACTCACCACTTCAGAGGCCTCTCCAGAACTCAGCAACGGTGCCAGATCCCAAGGGCATAGATCTTGCCCAGCTGAGGCTTGAAAAACATGCCAAACTGGTCTCTGGGCCACAGCCCCTGTGCGAGCAGCACAAGGCAGGTAGGGCTGCCTCCACCAGCCCAGGGCTGACACAAAGCCAGCTCCACACGCAGAACGGCCATGCCCCTGTATGTCTGTGCCAAGAGGCACTGAAGAATGCCCTGCTCTGTGTGTGCTGATAAGGGACTGATGCTCCTCACTCTTTCCCTGGATATCTGCCCTGGAGAGGCTCCTACCCCCGCCGCCCAGCTTGGTTGCACCAGGCTCTGTGGGACAGAGGATTCCTCCACCGGTACTGTCCTCTCCAGTTCCCTGACAGAGGAAATGGCTTGGGAAGCTTGTCAGCCAAACCTGTTGCAGGTGAACTTGGAAGAGGCTTTCTACCTCCACACTATTTTCATCTAAAATATTGCACTTCTTCCTACCAGTGGCTGCTCTCCCCAGAGATGTTTTGTATTCACTCATTTCTTCACTCAGTGTGTGCACCCTGAGGTCATTCCCCGTTGGCCAAAAAAAAAAAAAAAAAAAAAAAAAAGGGTTCAGGCTCTCCTTCTTGCCCATGCCTGCCCTCAGTCCCAATTCCTCCTCCTTCTTATTCCAAAAGAATCAACTCAAACAACTGAGCTTTCACCAGAAGTTGGTAACTTCTTTGAGAAGTGGTGGTTGTCATAAATGAGAAATCCTAACCCCTGGAAAAGTAATTTCCGGTCTCACTAGAGTGGATGCCCAGTGAGAAGCATGATATCAAATCTCCATATCATGCTCTTCATTGCAAGCCCATTAACAAAGCCATCAGGCAGCCCATTTTCCCCTGTCCTTTCCCCCCCATGCCTTCAGATCACCTCAAGCCTTTCAAACCCTCTCCAAATCCTCAAACACCAGTAGTTTCATCTCTGACTTTAATGGAAATCATTAAATCAAAGGGAACACAGATCCGCAAGCAGGCTGGTATCACGTGCAGCGATATTGGTGTACCTTGGTATCAGAGCTGCCAACACTCCTCAGAGAGGCAGGACTAGAAAACAAACCGTGGAAGCACACTGGGGCAGGCAGCTCTGGTGAACAACCATGGAGTGGGAGGTGCTGGAGTGTCACACTGCAGTCTCACGCGTGTGCTTCACATGCTCCTGAGTGTACATGTCTGCAGGCAGACGTCTCAGTGCGTGCTAAAGAGTGTCTCTCTGGTCAGAAACCTGTGTGAGCATACGTTCCCTTGGAGGGGCTTCGGGAGCAAAACAGCCTGTTGTTCCCTAGAGTTCAGGGGTCTGAGTAGGAGCCAGAGGGGCTCGTCCTTTGCGGAGAGGGTGAGGAGAACTCCGGAGAGGGTTTCCAGAGGCTGCAGAAGGAAAGCAGAGGAGGAGGAAGGAAAATGGGGGTGAAGGGGGTGTCAGGGGGGAGAGAAAGAAAGAGAGCACCATTATTATCAGAGGAATAAATCTTGCTTCCAAACTTTTCCAAGACACTAACCTCATGGAGCCCACCGTTACCTGTCCTTCTCCCTCCCTTCCTAAATTAGCATGCAAAGCTATGTAATTCTTCAACATGTGATAAATCAGAAAATGGGGTTATGCAGCCATCCTGAGACAGCAAAACCAAACCCCTCCAAAGCACCTTCTGTGATATTGTTGAAACAGACGCCACAGCTCCTTTGATGTTGCTCTCAAAGCAGGTGTAAAACAATTCCTACTAACTTAGATACCAAGCTACAGGCCATCAAGCATCCATCCATCCACCTCGCCCACCAAATAGAAAGCCACCCCCAGCATATAACAGTACAAAACTAGGCAGCAACAGCTCCACATTTTGCAAGCACTTGATAGAAACAAATGCGATATGAAAAGGGGAAAAAGCAGGTGGCTTTCAGTTGTTTGAATTTTCATGCAAGGAATAAAGTTTAGTTTGCTATGGAGCGCTGAGCTATATACAGCAGTACACTGTTAAAGCAAGCTTTGAACATAACCTTTGAATCTGCCTCTTAAACAGGCAGCCTCTAAGTTATTGAAACATCTCTTGTCCTCAGAGAAAGAATGTGCTCATTAATGGGATATCACAATCTGTCTTGCTCGTGAGCAGACTAGAAACTCTTTCAAGGAACTTGGTGATAAGCATAGTGGGCCAATACATATCCCAGGAATATTTTATTCTGCATGATCTTTGCAGCACTTTGGGCATTCAAGAGTTGCCCTCCTGCACTGTGGTATTGCAAGGTGGCTGTTGTAGTGACAGAAAATGAAAAGGAATGTGATCCATAGAAGCACTTCAGCACGGGGAATTTAGAGAGCTGGAAGGTGATTATTGAGGTTGGAAGTTGCTGGGGAAGGAGACAAGAACACAGACCAGGGGAAAGCCCCAGGGGAGCTCTGACCTCTGGGACCGCACCTATTGCTTACTTCGAACAATGACACTGCAGGGAATATCCCTGTTTATTATGGATGTTTTCACCAGTTCCAAGGGAAAAGTTATGAAAGTGCTTTTCTTGGGCCACGGCAGACCTGCTCAGATCATCTGCTAAGCTCTGACAAGTGCCTGGCCAGAAGGGAAGACTGCAGCCCCTCTGTATCACTAATTTTTGTGGTTAGGCGCTCAAGTCGCTGTGGAATACTGTCTGGACGTGACAGCTGCTGTTGCGCTGCTGCGGTGTGATGTGACTAGGATACCCAAGTGGTGAGCAGAGTAACAAGGAAGCACTTGTTCCACTGTTATGAACACACTAAACAAAGTTTGTTTTCCTTGTCTAATTACCTTAGAAATTAAAATACCACACTGGCTATTGTCTCCAGACTGACAAACAAGGAAGATCATCCTCCTCTCCCACCCCAAATACCAGCCTCTGAAACATTTGGGCTTTTATCGCAGGTCTCTACTGCAAGTATCAGCATACCTTGACACTGCCTCATTCACAAGATCTAGAAAGACAAAAACTTCCAGCTTCCAACATTTTCTAAAAGGATTGTGTGAAAGAAAGAATAGCTTTGTGCTGTGTTGCACAAGCTTTCCCCAACACACACATACCCACACACCTCTTGTGTGTATGTTCCACAATATCGACTCATTACCAAAAATGGGTGGAAACAATTCAAAAAAAGCTACGGTGTTCCTTGCCTCCTTCCTTTTTTAATTGCATTTGAAATTCTGATTTTATTGAGCTTGATCAATGAGCAGAATTCTGCCAATGACCTGAGAATGGATACCCTTCTGCTGAGAAGACAAAACACAAGCAAAGCATAGACAAAGTGACTTCACCATGTTTACAACACTATCTGCATTCATTCAGACATGCCTGACTGTTAGGAGGATGGCTGTCTCATAAGTGATTCAGTGCTCCTGCCTCTCCAAGTAAGGATTGAAAAAGCTACAGATTCATATCTCCAGCAGCCTACCAGCAAAATGAGGAACTCCACATTCCTAGGACTTCTAAGCTAGAAAACAAATGAGGATTTTTTTTTTCTTTTTCTCTCTGTGCCTCCTTCTTAAAATAAAAAAACAAACAAACAACCAAAAACAACTAAGCAAAACTCTTGCTGACTTTTTATCTGATTCAAGCAAAACCAAATAAACTTGTTCCTTCCCTGGCCAGTTTCTTCATATCCCAGATTTTAAATTTGGAGGCATGGAAGCAGTACAGGAATAGGCACATGACTCAGCTCAAAGCAGAACTGTACAAAACAGGAAAATCTTTCAAAAACTAAGAACAGCACCTAGATGAATCAGAAAAAAAACGCCTTTTCTACCAGATGCATACTGCAAATAGCAAGTGCCGTCTGACCCAGACAGCCTTCCCACGTAGAGCACCGAGGAGGGACAGTCCCTTTGCCGTCATAGCGGTGAGGCTTGTGCACAAGCACTGCAGGGTAGGGAAGATTACTGCAGACTTGTCAGGGCTCATGGCAGGAGCGTGTCCTGCTTCATTCTCCCTGCCAGTGAGTCCACAGCCCAAGCATTTACAGCCCAGCAGTAGACCCAAGCAGGCGCAGGGAAAACCAGGATGCGATGGTGCACCGTGTTCAAGGATGCCTGCTGGAAGACGATCTCCCCAGCCGCAGCCCAGCCCTGCAACTTTCTCCCTGCCATGCAGAGCCAGCTGGGACACTCACAGTGGTCCCTTCTAGGACAGAAATCCCAGTCCCAGGCTTGGTGTCTGGCAGCTGGATGCCAGAAAGCAGCTGTTATGGGGCAGCAGCAGGAATGCACATTTTGGGGTCTGCAGCTGGCATGCAGCAACTGGCATGCAACGGCTGGCTAAAAGGAGCTCAGTGTGGAATTTCTCTCTTGGCCACTCGGATCTGAATTTCAAGCACGAGCCACCCTCCTGTCTATTTCTGTTTGCGTGCATTGCTCCTCTGCCCCAACATCCACCAGGCCCGGGAATTTTTCCCTTGCAGAGTAAGGAGTTGGCATTTTGGAAGAGAGCATCTCATTCCCACTCACCGGAAAGCAGACTTTGGGACATGTTAAAACAATGTTTAGCCTGTTCAGTCCACCCAGGGTGATGGGAGGCAAGAGCTATACCACACAGGGCAGTCTTTTCAATACCTTACTGATTTGGCTGAGACGAAGCTCAGCAGAAACAAGGAGAACAGAACAAATGCTGGGATGAACTGTGGTGGGCAGGGGGGAGGAAGGACTCTGAGCTTTCTCCCCCTGCTCAGACTGAGCACTTGCAGGGTGTAGAGAAACTCCTTGCTATCAATCCTCTGTAAACGCTGGAGCTGTTTCTACCCCTGTCAGCATCTCCAGGGTTGTCTGCTCTCTCACCTGCAGACATCTTTCTCAGCTCAGTACTGGAATATCTCCAGGCACGGCTCTACCTCATGGCGAGCCAGGTCGAGCCCTGTGGGATCTCTGCGGGCAGTCACGTACCAGCCTGGACACCATTTCAGTTTCTCTGCATCTCCCGAGGGATGGAGAGAGGACAGGGCAGGGAAGAACTTCCTACGGCCAGGTTACCAGCCCTTCCACCCCATGGCGTGGCTGGTGCCTGGAGTCAAGACTCTATCCTGCTGCTTTTCCTTAAGAAAATCACGACAGCTCGAGCCCACCTCCCAGGATTCCTTGGAGCAGCAGGCAAAAAAAACGCTGCGGAGGAGCAAACCCACAGCAAACGAGGGCGAGAGGCTGGGGGCCGCCGCTCTACCCAGGCAGTCGCATCACGGGAAGGACTTGCTTCCACACGCGGGTACTTACGCGGGGGTCCCACACAGGGTGAGGCGTGCCCGTGCCAGGAGTGCCCTCACTTCATATACTCCCCTTCGCTCACATAGTCCATAAAAGACCCCGGCAACTCAGCAAAATCTTCCAAGACAAGACTGGTGGAGTCCTCACCCAGCAGGTCACTGTCGGGCCGGGATGCCCGGGGTCGCGGCGGCGGTGGCGGTGGCGGTGGCTGCGGAGGGGGCTCAGAGGCACCAGCCTGGCCGGGGGCAGGCGACGGCTCCTCGCAGTCCTCCGACTCCCCCTCGGAGGAGGCTGGCCCGAGGACGTGGTAGAGGCTGGGCAAGCGGATGTCGAAGCGAAGGCCGAACTTGGCGAAGAGCTTCTCGTTGAGGGAGTAGAGCTTCTCCGAGATGTCGTAGCCCAGGTGGGAGGAGAAGAGCCGGGCAACGTAGCGGTCCTTCCTCAGGAGGAGATACAGCTTCTTCCTCGGCCAGGTGATGAAGCTGCAGTCGGTCTCGGCCGTCAGCGTGACCTGTGGGGCAGGGAGGGAGCGGAGTGAGCCCCACCACCTGGGCAGGGGTCACCCGCCTTGGGGCTGCGTGCCCCTCTCCATTGAAGGCCCCCAGCCCCTTTGACACCAGCTCTCCTTGGGAGACAGCGGGGCTGGAGAGCCAGATTGTCCAAGCTGAACGATCGGATAAATCCTTATCCACCTTATTCTTCCTCTCCCCAAGGAGCCGGAGACCAGGTTTTCCTATGCAATTAGTGGCATGCCCTCGCTTAAGCTAGCCACGTGGCTGGCTGGCTGGCTACGTTTCACCCTCTCACTTTCAGATGCTGCTGCATCTGAGAAAGCCCTGGGTGCATGAAGGGCCACCAGGAAGCCCTGCCTGGCTACCCTGTGCCGGAGGGAAATCCTGTCTCACCAGTTCTGCTGGGACCTGTAGGGCTGAATGGCCTTGAAGGATGAGTGGCACAGCTCAGCGAGGAGGGAAGGAAAAGGGTTTTACTGTGTTTGTGTGTAGATAGGGAACTCACCTGAGGTTTTATTGGGTTCATTTTAGAGAACATTTCCTTTTGCTCTGGGTTTTGCCAATGCAAACAGAGGCATTTTTTCCCCCTCGTTGTAAGACCATACTATTAATAATAAAAAACATTACATAACACATGAGTGTATATTGTAATATATAAATATAATAATAATAAAAAAAAGATAAGAAACACAGGAGGGGTCAAACTGCCTTGGGCCAAAGAAGAACATCCGAGTGTAATGGAGACACTGGCATGTGAACAAGTGCCAGAGCCAAAATATCCCGGGGGCTCCCTTTCACTCTATATCCAGGGGTCTCCTTGGCCAGCCACCATGGCAGAGGGCCACTGGGAAGCTGAACACAGCTTGGCTGCATGTGTGTGTCCTTGGGTTTGATATTTAATGCCACTGACATGCAAGCAGCTGCCTTACGAAAGAAATACGGGAGATAAAACCTGAGAACTTTCCCAGGCCGAGGCAAGCAAGAGGAAGGGTCACATGGAAATTGAAATGACCTGGATCTCATTTTCCTAACCAACTTCTGGCACAGCGATCAAAAGCCTCCACTTCTCATGAGGGATTGAGATGTAATAAGAAAACTTGCCTCCTAACCAGGACAGCAGGATGGATTTCACTCATGAATCCTCCTGACACAAGTGCTTCAGCATTGGCAGAGCCCGTAACTCAGCCTTCTGGGGGAAATTGCCAGCCCTGAAACCCAACTCCTTCAGGCTCTGGGAGCCAGCAGTCCCATGGGACACAGCCAAAGCTGAAAGCTCAAAGAAACCATCTCTCCTTGTAGACCGAGTTGCACTTCTGCTATTGTTTGGCAGGCTCAAGATTGAAACCGCTCAATCCAGAAAGCCATGGGGAAAACTTGGGCAAGAAAAACATTCCATGCCCTCCTCCAGCAAAGACCCGGAGTCAAAACAGGCACTTTTTAAACTAAATGATTGTGATGCTAGGAGTAAGTCTGAGATATGCCACAGAGTTTTATTAACTACTCAGGTAAGAGAGACTAGTGGGTTAAACAGCTGCCAAAAGCAGCACATCACCATGGCTAAGCACGGCCATCAAGAGTAACGTCCTGCCAGGAACACGGACTGGTCAAGTCTCACCTGCTGAATGCTGGTCTCACACAGGCTGCTACTTCTTCGTGCTCCTCAGTAAGCAGACGCAGGTTTTAGGCATTTGCAGCACCTGGTTGCAACGTTTCCCCACTTAGGACTCTACCTGCCCATCCTGGTGCCGGGCACAGCCAACCTCCCCGGCCAGTCCTGTATCGCAGAGCAGGAGAGGGGCCAAGAGCGTGGTGCTGGCAGGGCTGGTGCAACCTGGCATCAGCTTGCTCCCGAGCTGTCTCGCACATCACAGATAAAGACATTCAGGAAGTCTGGGAACATTCAGTTCCACAGAAATTAGCTCAGAAAACGCTGCACACTGTCTTTGCAGGTTGCATTGCCATCCAGACGGCCGTTTCCCTGCCGGGAGCACCGGGCAGCCATCGTTCTCTCTGCTGGACTCTTAGGCAAATATGGTCCAGGATTGAAGCCCTGTGCAAAACACGAGATACCCCCACCCTCAGCACAGCCATGCTGCTGTTGCCCTCTCTACCCCGTTATCTTGGCCCGACATCCCTATTTCTGCTCACAAGCTGAGGCCTGTGCCACAGTCACACAGTCCACCAACTCCTGCAACTAATCCTCTTGCAAGACCGTAATCACTGGTGGTGGCATAGATTTCAGGAGCGACCGCCGTGACCCTTTCACACATGGGCCCAATTCAGACCTGAGGAAAGCAGATTCGGAAAGCTGCCCTGGTTTAACCAAGTCTGAACGTGGCTGCCCTCATGAGAAAGCAGCATCGTTCCCTCATGACTGTCCCATGTTCCCAAGGGATTAGCAAAATCCCTCCTCACATGCCCTAACTGACATATTCTAGATTGACATCCTGACAGGGATCAGCCTGTCCTGGGATGTGAGTTAAAGGCAGAGAGATGTGGGCTTAAGTAATCTCCTCCAGAAGGAAAGCCAAACAAATACCGTGGGGTGTTGACAGCAAGAGCAAAATCCTTTCTGTTGCTGCAAATAAGAATTGGTCTGGCCTCTCAGCAAGGGATTCTTCTGCTCAGAAAGAACCATATTCGGGTGTGAATCATCCTTTCTGCTTCTCCACCCCAAACACATCACCATCAGAAGCTTCTGTGAGGAACAGAATATTTATGGATCTACATCACTGCTGCATATTGCCGTGGCTGCCATCCTGATGCTGGAATGATGCACCCTGCTAGCAGCATGCAGGGCAAATGCACCAACACAGGTACTAGGGAATGCTGTAATGGAAGAGAGCCAGCAATCTGATACCTCGTCTCCCTGCTAAACTGGAAGGAGCTCCACATTCTACTCTCCCTGCTGTCAGCTGATAGTAGGAGCACACACTGAGGTCTTCAAAGAAGGTAGAAAAAAGATAACACAGCTGATCGCACTATCCTGTCCTGGCTAAACCACAACGAAGGGGAGGAAAGTATTCCTGGTTAGCTTTGAATGGCGTAATGAGCTCCCTCCGTCCCCTTCTCAGACATGCAACAAAGCAGCAAGGAGCGAAGCTGGGCTGCTGCGGCGGCTGTGCGGGGTTACCTGGAAAGTTCCTTCCTCGGAGGGTCGCAGCGACTCCCATTCTGGAGAGTCCAGGAACTGATACGGAAAGACGTAGTGGAGGAACTGTCCGTCCTGGCTCACTCGGACCCTGCAGAGAGGACAGGCAAGGTGCACAGGCTTAGGCCACAAAATAGACGTCACACGAACCTGATCAGCTCACACAATGTGCAGGCAGCTGCTCCCACCAGGGAGGAAAGGACTTCTCCTCATCTCACGCACGTGTCTCATACCCTCTCCAGGACAGCTGCAGATGCTCCAGTCTATGGGGCCGTCCCTCCTTTCTCTGTGGGAAACGATATTTGCTGCCACTTCCCAAATTCCATCTGTTTTCTGTTTCCTGCTACAAAGCCAGCCCTCACACTTGCAATGCTTGGTCCTGAACCAGGACTTCTCAGCCCTCAAGACTGCTGCTGCTTTTCAGGTACTTCTAAGCCAGCCTGTGGCTCTTTGTACTTGCATCTTCTTTCTGTCCCCAGGGTTGCACAAGGGCATTCCCTGCCTCGATGCCAGGAAGCTGTTACACCCAGAAACCCCCAAAATTGTATTGGCCATCGTTCCTGACACATCATGCTGTGAGCTCATTGTTTGCTGCACGTTACCATTCAATCTCTCTTGGCTTCCCAAGTATCCCTTTCCCCTATTTTTGCTACAATTGCCTACCAATGTCAAGGTCAAACTTGCACCCAGCTCTGCTGTGGGAGCAGAGAAAGAGAGCTGCACAGGCCTGGGGCAACAGCAAGGCACTCGGGAGCTCTATTTGTAGCTCTGCACCACCAGATTTGGGGCCTCTTGCCTCCCTGTCGCCATGTTCCCCTGTTGTACGATGCACAAAGGCAATTCTTGCTTTCAGGAGTTACAAGGCTCAATTCACTGTTGGCTTCCAGTCAGCTGGGAATGCTGCCTGGAAGGGTCAGGGATCGCAAGACAGGTTTCCTTGATCCAGGCACATTCTGCATTTCTAAGCTTCCCTTGTCTTGCTACTGTTCAGTTTAAGAGGGGACACCATAATAGTAGCAATGCTCTGTTGGCTCAGCAAGGACCTCACGAGGCAATAGAGTGGGTACCAGGAAATGCAAATCCAATCCCATCTCCGCAGAGCATCCTCAATCAGCCAAGATGCATACCTGCCACTGCAAAAGAGAGCAGAACTACCCCACCAGCACTGTCCTACTGTCCCTTGCAGCACTTTCATGCCCACAGAGCAGCAGCAGATTATCCAGTGCAGGGCAAGACAGCACAGACTCTTTCCCACTAACATTTTTTGCAGATATGGTAAACTTCGGAGCAAGCTGCTCAGCACAGACATTTGGTAAGGGGAGACACCTAATAGAAACACACGTATCCCATTTCCTCCCAGAGCTTTGCCATTCAGCACTGGTCAGTGGTCCCAGGATGCTCTTAACACATCCTAGAAAAGGGACAAACACCAAAAAAAAAGGAAGCCTTCCTTCTTTACAGCCCCCCTCACCTTCACCAGAGAGAATGGACCACCACAATAAAACATGAGCCCCAGGTGATGCTGGGTTTGTCTTCCCAAAGGAAAATCCCTGTGAGACACACCTCTTACAGCTCAGCCCTGCTCCCATTTACAGATCTTCTTCCTTTCCCACTCTCACTTGACATTAGTGCCAAGTGCATGGCAGCAGCTGGGAAGCCAATATCATTACTATTTTGCATTTGGATTTTGCAAATCGTTAAAAGATATGTTCATAGAGACATGCCACGGGATCTCAGGTGAAAAAATAACAGTACTTCATCAGCACAGTTCGCTCAATAATCAAATCTTCAGTAAATGAACAGCAAATGTGCATGGCTTGCCAGGAATCAGCTGTGACTATCTAGAGGTCCCCGAGGTTCTCCTTGATGGTCCAGAGGAAGGAACATCATGAACGCATGACAGCACAGGGAAAGAAAGAGGTCTGATGAGGCGGGATCCACCACAGGAGAGCGCTCTCTTTTTTGACAAAATGACCCTCAAGGTGAAAAATTTCGGAGCCCTGAGGGTCAAGGCATTGGGAACAGGGGTGGAACCTCTCCCTGAATCCCACTGCTGGCCTGGGGGAGCAGGTGAACTGAGGACTCTGCGTAGTCAGTGCACATCCGTTCACATCACAGAGGTGTGTCTGGTAACCCCAGAGACCACAAGTCCGGACGCGCTGCTTTCCTGCCTTCAGAAACACTCTCTCACAGCCAGTCTGCTCCCATCAGAAATAAGATCATTTTAAAATGACAGAGAAAGAGGTAAGGATTCCCCAACAATATCACAGGCAAGGCTGAGCTGGGCTGGCTGCTTCACTGCACACAGCTTGATTCTGCAAACTGTTCCCCGAAATGGTCTAGTTCAGAAAAACAAAAGAAAACAAAAACAACTCCCAAAAGCAAATTACCCCCCTCCCCAACAAACAGATGCATATCTCAAAGGAAGGAAACAATCCTCACCCCAGTTTCTACAGGGGGTGAAAATACAACAGTAAGCCACAGTGCTTTGCTGTCAGACGTTGTTCAGAAACAGGAGAGCCTTTACCTGCCAGACAGCAGCAACGAGAGGCGGTCAATGGGCGTCTTGCCCTCCACAGCGTAATTCTGGTCTCTGACTAGCGACTGGACTTGCTCTTCGCAGCACTTCACAATTTCTTTGTAGACTTCCAGGGGCACCTGCAAGGGCAGGTACATGGTCTTGTAGAGGAGGTCAAACTCTTCTGGGATGGTGTCTTTGCGGAGCCGGTAAGCCAGGTGAGCCAGCTGAAGCAAGCAGGCGAAGACGAGCAGCATGTTCCAGACGAAGATATCCAGCCCGCAGGCGCTCAGCCAGCCCCACAGAGCATAGCAGAAGTAGCCTGGGGCCAGGAGGCCAAAGATATAGAGGGACCCAAAGATGCCGCTTCCCCCCATGTAACCCAGGAGGACGACGCAGCTGGCCAGCTGGTAGGCTGCTCCCTCCATAATCTCCTTCCAGGCATCGCACACCGGAGGCTGGAGAACAGCCTGGTCCCAAGAGAGGCTGCTTGCGCTCATCCTTCCCCACTCCCCACCCTCCCTGGCCGTCCTGCGCTCAAAATGAATTGTCATACACAAAGGGTGCTGCAGGGGTCTGAAACCAGAGCTGCTGGGTAGCTGTTCCTCCTCCTCCTCCTCTTGAGCGCCGGCCGGTCCCACAGCAGCACGCTTCAGAGCGACATGTTAAAGTGCTGCTGAACGTTTTTGCACCCGAAAAATCCCCAAAAGGCTTGTTTCTCCTCTTTGTGGCTCACAAACCGTCGGCTGGCCCCCTCCTTAGCCACACCAGTGAGAAAAGGAGCTGGCAAATACGAGGCCAAAAGAGCTCAGTCAAAGAAAGTGTAGAGGCCATTAGCTGGAAAACTTGCAGACAGGACAGAGATCTCGTCGCACTGCCTCTCTCGCCAGCCCTCCGGCAAATGGAAATAGCGACTGCGAGAGAGCAGTGGAGGGAGCTGGTGTTGAGTGTGGAATGTGTATCACTTGGCAGTGGAAACGAGAGAGACCCCAAATGGATAACCATGTTTGGAATTGAAATCCAAGGAGCAAAAGCAGCGAGGAGAACAGAGAGCAAGCACGCACCCGCTACTTAACATAACTCGGGCGCCCAGATAAGCACAGCACAGCACGAGGAGGGGAAAGGAAAGGGGAAAACAACCAGCTTATCGCAGCCAGCTCCAGCCACACGTGGGGCTCCGCACCACTCTGCGCTCCTGCAAGAGAGCGACTTTCACCCGGCACAAAAAAGGAAAAAGGTCACCCCCTTCTCCCGCTGTGGCTCGTAGCAGCGGCAGGAACTTACCAAGAGAGGCTTTCCAGAGCCTCTGGAAAGGAGAGAAAGATGGAGAAATGCTTTCCAGGCACTGCAGCACAGCCTCCCCTTGCTCCAGGGAGCTCCATCTCGTGGGGTGTTTCAGACCAAGGGGCACGAGGTAAAGCTCTGCACGGGCAGACAGTTGTGACTGCAAGGGATAAAGCTAGAGTAAATGAGGTGTTGGGACACAGCTTCATCTATCACAAAGAGGAGACTATCCTGCCTAAAACTTTGGGAGCGTAACATTTGGAAGCGTATTTTGTGGGGAAACCCTAGTTGAGGGAGGATTCTCTCATCCCACGGAGAACAGGCTCTGTTGGGAAGCATCCTTGGGAAACGTCATCTCACATTTTCATTTCTTTATAGCTATTTGGAACCCCTCAGACCTTCATTTAGCACGAAGAGGAAAGCGAACACTTTCCACTTGGGTAACCCAGGTCACAGGCACGAGAGGGGCCCTCCAAGTTCAGCCCTCCATGGTCATCTACAGAAAAGATGAATAAATGCAGTTTCTCCCCTGCTTCAAGTAACACGTTATCAGTCACACAGGCAGGATCTGCCAGGAAGCAGTTACATTTCAGGCATTGACGCAACCCACGCAGTCAGTCAACAGTATGAAGTCAGCCTGCATGGGTCAGTGGAGTACGGATAGGGTTTCAAGGGTGGTCGTGTTTCAGGCTGAGCTCGCAGCTGCCCTGCCTAACATGCCATTCCCATTGGCACCATTCACTTAAAGACACACGAATGGCCTCTTCTACCAACAGGCTCTGGAATAACACTGTCTACTGGGCGAGGCTGAAGCAATGCTTTATGGCAACCTTAAAGAATTCATCATGGTCTTGGACAGTACAATCTATCTCTACAACGATTAGTCCACGTGCAACATGGAGCGGTACGACTCCTAAGAGCAGCAAAGGCTGTGCCATCTTGACAGGTTGCCATGTGGGAAGGAAACGACAAATTAAGCTTTGCACAGGGGATGAGTACGATCCACTCAGAAAGATGCTTTCTGTTAAGGGTGAAGTGAAACAGGGAACCTTGTTTCCAGTGGTCCCTTATTTAAATGAAGAAATAAGTCCTACTGACTGAAGCAGAACAAGGCTCAGCTGCAAGAGGTATGGGGAAATGAAGAACTTCATTTCTCTTGACCTTCTCTGCAAAGAGGGAAGGATGACCTTATAGCCAAACCATTACAATAAAAAATCTTGGGAGCCAAGTTCTGTTTTTAATACCACTGCCATGTACTTGCTAGATGATCCCAACAACTTCTCTACCTTTAGGCCTCTGCAAAAAAAATCACTATTATAAGGGGCCCTCCTTCCAAGATGGGCTGACATTTGATGGTAGTGGGGAGTTGGGATATCAAGATTGCGAACACTCACAAGAAAGATACTTTATGTAAGATCTGTGAGACAAAACTGAACTGCTATGAATAGCAATGTAGAACTACATTAGAGGAAGCATTCTGAGAAGCAACATTGCAATTCCTCCCACCTTTCTGTACTACCAAAAAACTTCTGTGGCAACATCAAAGAAAGTGACAAAAGAAAAAAAAAAAAAAAAGTTATTCATTTCACTCCTCAGGTAAATTCCTGAGCTAGAAAATACTCTGGAACACAATGCTAATGACTCATTAGACAAAGAAGGTACTTCTTCTGGCATCTTCCAGAACACGGACAGGGGTGTTGCAGTAAGCCCAGAGGCACGCGCTGCGTCGCAGTGCTGCCGGGGCCAGCACCGCAGGCGAGGACAGCCCGTTGCAACCTCCCTGCGGAAGGTGGACAGGAATCTTTAAACCCACAGCATAAAGCTCTCATTAGAAACTATACAGCTTTTCTGCTGTGGCTGAACATGATGTAGAGCGAATGACACAGCCTTTTACAAGGTACATTTCTGAGCATACCCTAGAGATTAATTTAGGTGTTTTCAGGCCCAGTTTTTTAAAAGGAAGATTTGTCAAGTGGTTGAACCTCCAAGGCTCAAATCTTCCTTTCTCCCATGAGAGTATCATGGCCATACAGACCATCTTCACAGCACTTCCAGTTTTCCACTCAGCAAGAGTTCAAAAAGCTCTTAATTTTCCAAGGAGAAATTCTATTTTCCTGCCTTGCCTTGAATTAGAATACATGCCTCCCATCCAAGGATGCTGGGGTTCATCTGAGATCAGTGTTCTAAAGCCAATACAGATTCAAGGGGAAAGCCACACAAGTATTAAAAAGGAGATACCAAGGCCCAAACCAATTTGGAATCGAGAGCAAGTGCATACAAAACACCTGAGCAGCACTAAGACTCTTCCCTGGAAGAGGGCACATAAGGCATTTACAACAAAATGAGTCTGTGAAGAAGAAAAATAAGACTCCACTGATTTCCCCCCTTAAAATTAATTCAACCAGTAGCACTTAATACTTAGCCCCATGTAATGATGCAATCCAGGTGGAGCCTGTGCTATGTTTGGCAAATAAATCCTCTGTCCTTGAGAGCAGCACCGCACCAAGAGATTACCAGTCCCAAATCTCACAGCAGCTAAACGACTGGCTGTTTTGCCCATCCTCAGGAAGTCTACAGGTTCCCTACTGATCCCATAAGCTGAAAACTAGTCCAGTCACCTGTGATGAGGACACTAAGACCTTGGTGGCTTAAAGTCAGAGCAGGCATAATCAGACATCTCCTTTTTGATTTATTATACAGTGCATCGCTGGCATTAGTCTGCAAAACTGTTACTTACACGCTAATAAACCCTGTAGCTCCAAAATATCCACCTGGTGTTTCAAGTCACATTCAACTTAATAACTGTTGGGCAGGGTCTAAAGCCTGCTCCCAACAAGCTCATGGTGAATCACAAAGCGACAAAGACAGCACGTACTGTATTTAGTTGTACTGCTGTAAAGTTTAGTCAAGTTTCCTGCTGCTGCCACCTTTCATGCCCTTGCAAGTACACCAAGCACCCTGTGCAGGGCAGGGTCTGTCACCAGCTCCATCAGTAAATAGTAACACAGTGCCAGTAACTCCCACTCCTCGAATCAAGCCTTGAATCCACTCCACAGGAATCCTGTAGTAACAGATGAAGCCGCCCAGCAAGAAATGTGATTTGACTACAAGGTTTTTTCGTACTTGAGTTGTCCAGCATCCTTTCTATACCTGTTGCACACAGGTATCGCAGCATCCCACTCATCATCTTCCTTCCAAAAACTTCTAAAGTATCTACCATGCTTTTACCTTCATGCAGGCCCAGATGTCCCATTTCTTAAGTTTATAGAAAGTTGTACAGGGACCCATTTTTTATTTTCTTGGACTGATTTAAATAGCACTCCACTCTCACTTGACCACTGCCAAACCCTGCCCTGCTCTTCACTCTGTGGCATCATTTCCACAGTTTACCCAGACTGGACACGCTACCACAAAGCTGGTGCTCGTCCACCTTTTAACGTTCTCTTCAGTTCAAGCTCTGACACATGTTGATTCAACAATAAATGACCTTATTCAAGTTTCTACCTTGACACAATAAACGCCAAGAGGAACACCAGGTCCTGCTCCACAGCCAGCTACAGCGCCGCAGGTGGCTTTGAACGCTTTTTGCCAGAGCTACGCCTGCATCCCTTCTCTTAGGCTGGAAGCCAACACGGGCATAACCTCTTACCTCACGACAGGAGAGTAGACGAGCAGTGTAGAGCTAAGTCTAACAGCCCGGCTTGCCCCCTGCAAGCATTTTAGAGTATATTTCCTCAGACACCAGGACATTCATGAAACATTCCCGGAAGACAAGTCTAAACTCTCCTCATGCAACTTGTGAGCCTTGGCAGAGACACTACCAAGTGTCACATACTAAACATTCACAGCCTGTTCGTTGCTAGCTCAGAATACGCAGGGGCCAGCAGGCAGAGAAATGGTCAGGACTGCATTCATCCCTCCAACAGGATCAAAACCAAGAGAAGAATCAAGACAAAGCACAGATTTTGTGTCTTCAATTTCTGAAAAGAAAACTCAGCAGGAGGAAAGGAAGTAATCAGTGATGCCATCTTAAACAAAGTCAACTTACCAAACCAAGAAAAACATTAGGGTCACACAGCATGAAACCAAAAAAGTCCCACGTGTAACAAGCTACCAACCGCACTTTTTTTGCTCTAGATTGTAAGAAGGAATCAAAGGCCACAACCACCTTCCCACTGTCATGTCACACAGGTGAGAAAAAAAGCCAGAACATGAACACCCACGCACACCCCCAACAAAAACTGGGCAGAAAAAAAAAACCTTTGCTTTCAGGCAAGTGACCTGTACATACATCTGCAGTCCTCTGCTCCCTTTCCCTTGAAGAACTACTAGCTCAATAATTTGAGTTTGATATGGAAAGTACTTAATTCTTCATTATAAACAATGAAGCTTGAATCCCAGGGTAAAGCTACTCAAAAAAAGTTGGAAGAATTCTAACAGGGGAAAGCAAATCCAGTTTTGACTCTAAGGAAAGTTCATTTCGAAAGTGGTCATCTTTGTACAAGTACAGTTACACCTACCGTCACAAATGGCACGACAAGCTTCAGCATGCCTTTGCTGAAAGCTGTAACAAGGCTGTGTTACTAGCACGATTTCTCAATTTGCATCAGTGGGAAAACCTACCGAAGGCCCACCTGTTCAACCACAACACCGGAGTAATCAATGTTCTCATGTCAATGAGTAAGCAGGCTTTACTCATTCTCACATGCTCTTTTCAATGAGGAGGGTACCATTGTTTCTTTACTTAAAAAGAAACAGAAGTCAGGAACGCTGGTGATTTTCAGACTTTTATTACGAGGAAAAAAATATATTTTCTATAGTAGCGGTCAAGAGCTAACAGTGGAAAAGCCACAGACATGATGCACAGTCTATCATTAGAGACTCTTTATAAATAGATTCTTTATTTGTTCTTTGAAGTAACTTGCAGAAAAAATTCATTTTGCAGCTTTCCAGAACACAGTCACACCACAGACATCATCTAGAAGAGAGAGGAAAGACAGCTTCACCAAATGTGGATTTCCACGGGATATTGAGGGACAGTTCAACAATCAACAAAAAAAAGCCCCCAGCAACAAAGCCACAAAAAACAACCCCCACACTGCCCTAGCATTAGAAATCTAAGTTCAAGTTCAGATCTATTAGACGACAACAAGAGGCAGAACCATACTCTACTGCTGAAGAGCTACTCGCAAAGGCTGTACACTGCCAGAAGTCTTCACCACCCTCACAAGGACAGCAGTGCTTACTCTAGTGTCAATGAGGATTATTTTGTCTTCCCTCTCATAAGGAGGATACCTCTGCCATCACGAGCAGTACTCTGGGCCTTCCAGTGGCACCAGCTGAGATGCCAGGACACTGAAGGCTATACTCACCACATTCACAATCCTGCTCATCTCATATCTTGAAGCCCAGAGCTCTCATACACTCCTTGTGAGCTTCAATTAGGTGCCTGCAATTTTCTTCCCCCTTCTCAATGATGCTGCAGAAAAAAAAGATTTCCAAGGTTCAACAACAAAATGTTTGCTTACTATTAGTCAAAGCCACAGAACTGACAAGCTGTTGGGGACAATCAAAAATCCCTACTAGGCTCCAGAAATCTTTTTGCCTATCCTGTCCAGGGTAGCACTGTTTTGGAAAGTATAATACTATCTCAGAAAGGTGACCAAGTCCAGAGCTGTGCACTTAAAACTTTGATGAAACGCATAACAGAATTTCCTACGAACAGGCCGGTGTCTATTCCGGGCAAGTCTAGACAGGGATTTGTCATACAACACAAGGCTGTCGCATCACTTTATCAAGTATGCTGATCTCGTCAGCAACCAGTTTCAAATCATTCAGTAAGGAAGCAACAAAATTTCTCCAGTAAGAGACCAATACAGAATAGGTTGACCAGTAAATGACATTTTAGTCCAGCATCAGTTGGTACTTAGGGAACCTGAAGCAAAAAAACCTGTCCAGCTACTCTTAAAAAAATTATTTCACATATGGCAACTTTTGGTGTTACGCATCCATCCAAGTGTCTAATATATATTCAAATAGCGGTAAAAGCCTACCATCATCAGTATACGGCGTATACCGCAAAAGCAGTTTAGACTTGCTCTTTGATTTGACTGGCAGAGCGCTTCCTGTCCCCAGAGGCGGGGATTCAACCGCTCTGCAGAGCACAGGTCACGGGTCTGATCAACCCTCATCCACCACATTACGGTGTTCTTGCTGCCACAGAAAACTACCAAATTGTGAATAACTAAAATATCTTATTTTCTTAATCATTTAAGTTTTATTACAGTAAGTACGGACAGGTCTGCTGGCCGCCCAGGGCAACCCCATCTGACTCTGGACTTGCATCCTACCACCCTTTCCTTAGGGGTCCCTGGACTCACCTTTACTCTACCACCTATCTAAACATGCACCCCTAGCTTTAGCAAAAATACAGCTTCCAGTATTATGTCACCTACTGAACAACATCTGTACCACCTGTCAGGTTAAAAAAAAAAAAAAAAAGACAACTTGGTCACCAGATTAAAGTTTTTTAAAGATTTACTGTCATAGACAAAGCAACTCTACTTTGGGGGTGCATTTCATGCTGTTTGGTGATTGTGACTAAGCCTATAATTACAAATGCAGCTATATATATCATTGTCAAGTTTTGCACCTGTGAGAAAGGTCATCCTCTGAGACCTAAAAAACAAAGTGTTTTTTTTATTTATTTAAGGGAGTACAGCGTTTATAATCAATTAAACAATAAAAACATTACTACCTGCCGATAGCTGCTTCGGCCAGTCAACAGCAGTGAAGATTTGTAAGTGGCATTAAAAGCTAATCTCAGAAACCTGTTTTAAACTAGGGCTGTGAGATATTAATCTCCCCATTTCTCATTTACCCTTTTAAGACAGCTTCTCCTCCGTGCTCTCCCTCTCCCACCCCTCTTGGATGCTCCAACACCCTCCACCCGGGGAGCGTTCCCAAAAATCACCCCGGCACATCGGCAGGGACAAGAAACTCCCAGAAGGGTAACAAGGGGCAGGGCCGGGAGGGAAATCCAGCGGGTCAAAGCCACACCGGGGGCGGCGGACTGACTAAAAAGCCCCGTTAACTCGACGATGGGCCCGGCCCGCGAAGGGGAAATGCCCCCGCAGGAGCCGCCGCCCTCCCCGAGGGAGTCGGGGTCCACCAGAAGCCTGAGGCGGGACGGTTGGGGGCCCCTCACCAGGCGTCCCGCGCTTTCTTGGTCTCGGGGCAGGCGCAGCAAGGCTTCAGCGGCTTCTTCTCTTCCCGCGCCTCCTTCGCGTCGCAGCTGGCGGCAGCCACCGACGACATGGCGGGCGGCTTCCCGGCGGCCACGGCCTGTGGGGGGGGGGGGGGGAGAACCGGGCAGGGAGCGGCCTCAGCGGGGGGTTGCGTCCCGTCCCCGCCCCAGCCCCGGTGCCCGCCGCTACCTGCCTGCCCGGAGCCTGAGCGGAGAGAGGGAGGGAGGGATAGAAGGAGGACGACCGCTCTCCTCCGCCACAGGGACCGCTCAGCCTGGAGCCCTCCGCTGGTTCCGGGTAATCTCCCGGCTGCGGCATGCTGGGAGATGTAGTTCGGGAGCTCGCCTTCCCTCAGCCGGGGGGGCTGTTAGCCGTTATCCCGGCTCGGGGGCGGTTAGAAGACAAACGGATCTCCAGTCTGTAACAATCAGTCAGCGTGTCGAAAGAGATATTCTGCAGGAACGCGCGACCCCTACGGAGCCGGAAAGATGAGGGAAGGAGGGAGCGGGCAGGAGGGTGGAAAATGGCGTCAGCTCCTGAGAGGACCTGCCACCCACCGCAGACTTAGAGCGGCAACTGACAGGATTTCAGTTCTGCCAGAGCCAGGCCCCCTGATCAGAAAGTTGTAGCCAGCTACCTAAAGCTCTTTTTTCCTACTCGAGCAGTGAGGAAAGCAGGGGCTCAGTTCTTTATCGCAGTCGTGCACAGAAAACTGGAGATGTGTGGGAGCGAAGAACCTGCACGTGACGAGCACAGCCACCATCACTGGTAACGCAAAATGTTGCTGTTTCATGGCTGAGGGACAGCCTGGCCGGTCCCTGCCACGGGCAATCAGGGAAAAAAACACAGAGCTGCTTTTCCTCTGTCGTCTGCCCCAAACCAGGCATCAGCAGCCGCTCTTGCCTTCCAGGTCTCTGCTATGTACAAAACAGCCTGGCTATTTCGCCACGGCCTGTCAGCTCCCTAACGCAACTGTGTGCCACGCTTGTGCCTGCCACCAGCCCTGATGGCGACAGGGTTACACTTGCTCGTGTGTAGACTGGCAGGCACGTTGGCAGAGCAAAGGGACGCCCCACACAGGTAACGTGGGAAGGGCTGCACATCAGTGGATGTGACGCTGCTGAGAAGTTGGAAGGGGAAAAGAAGAATATGCCCAGTGGGATGCAGCTGCTGTGCCTTTTAACAGGGTGTAGCAAGAGACAAAGAAGAACTGGCAGCTTGGACCAGATACTAAGGGGATCCGAAATTGTAGGAACACTGACAAGAACACTGACAAGAAGGCCTGTATTTTAGGTATTTAATTAATTTCTGACTTTTAGGATGAGTTTTTTACACTTGGGGCAGATTATCCCATACTTGTCAATTACAGAGGTATTTATTTTGGTCTGTGACGAAAAGTAAATAGCAGTAGCTTCTATAAAACAGGTTGCATGCTCCCAGTCTCAGCAAAACTTAGGAGCTCAAAATATCTGCTAGGAATCTGAATACTCCAGTCAGGTAAAAGATTGAAAAGGGTCCTGCCCTATAGCATTCATGAAATATCAAGCAGCCCCATTGTTTTCAAGAGCCCTGGGCAAGACAGAGAGAATTATTTCATTATTTTTGGTATTTACCCTTCCAGTAAGCCAGGCCAGAAGTGAGGTCATTCTCTGTTGAGAGATTTTGCTTTTCTGTTCCTCTGGATCATACGGTGAATGCCAACACCACCGACCTGTGCTACCTGAATGAGTAAATGACAGGAGAGGATTCTTTTTTTGATCCCCTCATTCTCAGAGAGAGAGATGAGAAGTAGAACTTAGTAGCTCTTTTCCAGAAGTCCAAAGCTCTACATTTTCATCACACAGGTCGATGAAGCTCTCCTGTCTTCACCATCGGGGCACCTGTGTGGCACCCTGACAATGTGACTCCTTGAAACACAGGCTTCTGAGGAGATCGCTGATGCATTGCCATCCTGCCTCTGAAATGGTGTCATGTAACACTTGCTCACCTCATCAGCCATCTACTTAATTATCAGTGAATCTCAGGCTCCATAGCCTGTCCCCAGCTATCCCATTCGGCTGGGAAGGTTGTTCAGACTGACCTACGCCCACGCAGCCTCCTGGCTCAGCGCGCACACGTTGGGAGGCCATACAGCCAGTTTGTGATGAACTGGAAGATGTACAGGTTGCTTATGTTGACCAGAATATGCTTTTCCCAAATCCACGCAAACATGCTGCAAGATGGAGCTGAGACTGAAATGCCTATCAAAAGCACGGATCAGCTCTTCAAACCAGTGCCTTGGTATTAAGGTTTTTTGAACATATTAAGCAAGTTTTCCTTTCAAATTAACTAGCTTTGTCTTTTTTTTCTAAAGCTTTATCTGCTGGCCACTATCCAAAGGCCTAGAAAGAGCTGGTGGCAGAAATGCAAACTCTTTGAGGGAAAGCCTGTGGTAAAAAAACCTCAAAGGGGGTTTCCCAAGTCTGCAAGTGAACAGTATCTTTTATTTAACAACATCTTTTATTTAAAAAAAAGAGTTTGAATTAGATTGATTTAGCCTGTAGAAACCAGGAAAAGACCAAACAAAACACATTTTATACTCTTGCCAGAGTTACAGAATACCAAGGGCCGGGGGAGGTTAAAATTTAGTCATCTTGGGAGAAGACTTCAGAGGGGTCTGCACAAAGGTATGGCATGTGGAGACTAAACATCTCTGCAAGCAGCACTCCATTTTAACTCCAGCAGCTGTCCAAATAGATTAAGGAGGAGCGCTGCTATTTTGGCCATGCTGCCTGCATGGTAATAGTTTGTAACAGAATCACCCTGGAAGAAGGAATCACTTCTTGGTGGGATGAAGGGGCAGGTGCTGGGAGGGAGGAGAAGGAAGAGAATTGCCATTAAAGCACAGTTAACACGTCTTCATACTGATTGCACCAATTTGGAGTACAGTGCAGAGGGGAGCTCACAGCCTTTTCTCTTCTGACATTACATTGTGCGTAAGGATTGATTGTTACCTTGGTGCTTTTTGTTTTCCACTTGTCCTCTGCCTGCTGACAGTGGCAGAAGAATTATATTAAAGAGTATGTGTCAGGATGAACAGATTTATCTACCAGTCAAAGAGGAATAGCTAAGGGCAGGCTACTGAGCTAAGACTGCTGGAAAATTGTCAGATCCAGTACCCAGGAAAGAAGATGCAGTTGAAAATCTCAGAGTCTCTGAAAAAGATAATGAAAAAAAGACCCTCCCTCAATCTACCATGTCACTTGGAAGCCTGGTGCCACATGTGAGAGTACAAGGACTACAGACAGCACTGGACATTGGCAGCTCTGGTTTAGAGGAGTAATGGGTGAAATAGGGGGAGACTGCTCAGTTGCCTTGGGGTTCCAAATTATTTTCCCTGTTCCCTGTTTCCCCTTTATCAGAATTAAAGAACATATAGCAGTGACTCATGATGTGTAAATATCACAGTAGCACTGCAGTCATTGCTGTTGGCTTCTATCTTTGGTTTCAGCCCACTAAAAGAATGGTTGTCCAAAAAAAGAAGTACTTGTCTGTTAGAGAGACTCAAATGGACAGACTTTTCAAGGAACCTCAAAAATATATTTACATTCATTGTTACTGTTAGGTAGGGTAAGCCCCTATCACTGTCAGTTGAAAGTAGCAGTCTGGGGTAGTCCAGGGTTTTCCAGATTTCTCACACTTCCGATATACATGACGGAAAATAAATTTAACTGTGGAAAATCTGTGTGGTGAAACAGAGCTGAAGGTATTTTGATATTTTCCATGTAGTGCCTATTCTGGGAACCAATGACCTTTTACCATCTTGAAAAAAGAAACCTGTTTAATATTGGTCTAGAGAAATATTTTTGTCTTTGATGTAGTATAAACATGAGACAGCCACTGCTTCAGCAGCCCAGTCAACCATACGCTGTGTTTGATTATCAAAGAAGTTGTCTGTGGTTTTGGTCAATGCTTAGATACACACGGGGGAAAAAAAGGACTTCAAACCTCTGAGCAAGATGACTTGTCAGGGCCCTGTTGCCTGCTATATTAACTGCCCAACTACAGGGTAGAGTTTCTCTTTTTGATCAGAGTTGCAGACCTGCAACTACCAAATACTATCAGCTCAGCGGTGTGACCTGAGAGAGAATGGATGCTAGGATAGAAGGACTTTGCTCTGATCTAGTACAATGGCAGAGACTCTAAGGTGATTAATTACATCCCCTCTAAGCTTCAAACTCCATCTTTAGGTGAAGGCAAGTGGTTCACTGCACTAAAATCACCTTAAGAAGTGATGCACCAGTCCGTTCCCAGGCTGAAGAGGCAAATCCCCATGTTTCAGGACTACGGCATGAATTCTGTATGCAGGGATGCTGTACCACAGGACTGAACCATCCCCTCCCAGGAGATCACCATGGAAGGCTGTATGGAGAGAGTCTCCTTCCATACTGGCAAGCAAGCCCTTAAAGAAACAAGAGTAGAATCAAGATTACTTTTAAGGCATTTCTGTCTCTTTGAGTACCCTACAAGCTCTCACTGCAACAGATCATCTCTTGCCAGAAATTCAGCCAAATCTTCAGAGTGTCAGAGGCTGGAGGTGGAAGGTAGTTTGCAAGATCGCAGGCACTTGCCACTTTAGAACCAGAACTGCTGTCTCTGACATTGCAGGACTATGACCACAGCATCCCAGAAATTCATGTTGGGACCAGGACTCTGCGGCCTAGTCCTCCATAGTAAAGAAGATAGCAACCCTCTTACAGCAACAGGCAGAGCAGACTCTTGTCCCAATCAAAATTTGCAGCAAAAATAATTTCAAGAATTGCCACCACTGCTTGCTTTTGCTAAGAAACCAGTGGTTTTATAGTACAGTCAAGACACTGTTTCCAGCAGTGAATGACTTTTCCAGTGAAATCTGGATGTTCATGCAGGAAAAGAAAAAAAAAAAGACATCAGTGCTTGTTTTTGATATAAACTTAAAGGATCTTAATATCTTTCTCACTTTTTTTTTCTGCACATCTCTCCTCAGTTTGTGCTAAGATTATTACTATCATCACTTTCATGCTATGCCTCTTCTTTTCACTGCCCACTGAAAGCATATCCAAACATATTAGTAAAGATTATGAATTTGCCATGCATGCAACACTGCAAAAGCCAGATCAGCAAATTCAGTATGCGATCACCCTGGTAACATGGTGAAAGAAGGAAGCCGGCATTTTGTGCTGTGCCACAAAGTAGCCCGCCTGTTCCACATGCATTGGAGGCAAGCTCAACTGAGCCTTTTGACATGTGGCAGCTTTTCCACAACGCAGATATGCAGCAGCTGATGTTGGAGGTGCATTTCAAACCTGGTCAGGCTTACTTCAGTGCTTGCTGGGATAACTGATCAGCTGCTTCCCATTGTGGGGGGAACACCTGTGAAAATCCGAGCATTCTGGAATAGATCCCATTGCACAGACTGGTGAGAAGGAAAGGCCAGGTGTTTGCGCTCAAATGGCTGCATGTGCTACCGACACAACAAAAGAGCATGGCTGAAGAACACAAGCCTGTATTGTCTGACAGTCACTACGCTTAGTAATTCAGAAAATCCTAATCTGTATTTGGAAAATAACATCACTAATCTGCAAAGGTCTGTCCCTCCGCTGCAGTCAGACTCTCTGGTTTCAGTTAAACATCAGAAAAAAAATAGCCCAGGTTTAAAAGTGTTTAGGCATGAAGAAGATACACATTAGTCACCCACGGGGAAGTTTTGCTATCCTCAGACATTTATCTTTCCTCCACTGCAGAGTTAACCAAGACAGCTGCCTATGCAGTTCTTTCCAAACAGGAAACATCCTTCATTCTCAATTCTCATGAGCTGAAAGAGTTAAGACTTTCAAACTTCTGCATAAGCCCTATATGAATTGTCAGAACTGATCAGAATGTGACCCCAAGCAATCAGACAGCTGAGCCACTGTTAATAGGTAGCACCACATGCATGCATGGATGATCTCTGGTAAGTCACCCCACAAAAATCAAATGCTGCCTAAGGTCTGTGCTTATGCATTACAGGAAATCTCATTCAGAACCCAAGTTCACTTGCCTGTGTACTGAAGAAAAATGCCTCACTGTAGTTCCACAAAATACTCCCTAATACAAACTTCTAACCTTGATTGGCTCTGCTGCAAACGAGGCAGTGTTTCTGCAACTCCAGTGAATGGTGTTAAGCTGTCAATCAATTGAGAAGCAGCAATACAGTACAGTTCTTTTCCACTGCCCACATTCCAGTTGTCCTTTTTTTCCTCTAAGTGTTGCTGCTATTAACAATTTTCTTCTGCTTGGTGGTATGCCATTTTGATGTCTGTGTTGGTAGCGCTCCTGTCTTGTTTGAATCTATGCAAGTCTCTCTTGATCATGTTTTATGAAATGTGACGCTCCACTATAGAAAATAGTTTAACATTCACTACAAACTGCGGGAGCTAACTGGAAGCCTGGAAGGAATCATTAGTATTTACAAATACATGAGCCATGCCATTTTTGAGATGTCACTGATTGCAGCTGCATACTTCTATATACTCACATCCCACCACCTCACTCCTTTTAAATATTGCATCAAGCCATATGCTGTACAATGCTGCAAGCTGCTTGTAAGGAGCCTGCAACATTATGTATCTTCTGAATCCATTTACAATCCCCACAGCTGTTACTTGACTTGCAAAGTTACAAAATAATGCAGAAAACTCAGTCACTCTAAAGCCATTTCTTTCACATCAGTGGTCAAGCTAGGTTTCAACTCTGAACACCTAATTCATTTGCACTTGTTTTCTTCTGCTTTTCTTCTTGTTGATCCAGGAGATTTTCTAAGTCTAACGAGCATTACTGGCACTTTCTCAAGGAGATCTTTAGAATTCTTATTCCCACCAAAAATGAATTGGACTTGGCTATCAAGTGCTTAACGGTCAGATTTTGAGAAGCATTAGGGCATCTCTATATGCAGGTGGAGGGATTCTCAAGAGAGCCTATTTACATTGACATCTTCCTAAATACATTATGTTGCTGGAGTACAATTATTTTTGAAAAAGTGACATGGGAACACAAGTCATGTACATGGCAGAAAATGTCATCTAAACCTTCAGCTCAAGCCCATATCCTGGCTATTTTGCCCTGGTTTTCAAGATGCTGTAGAGTATGCTGTGCAGCATTTTCTCAAAGTACTGAGTGTCTTGGGTTGGTATTTACTCTGTGTAACAAACACTAAATTTTACTCAACACTTCCTGTCTGGACTGGCACATCATTAACTTCAACTACTCCAGTCCCTTATTTAAAACCTAGAATGGATTCCTCCAGGTGTGATTCTCCTAGGGGTCCCTCCAAAGACTTACTCAAGATCAAAGAGGGGACATTTCCAGATCAACACGCTAGATGCTGAGTTCCTGTCATGCTCTCATAGTTGATACGTCAAGACACCAGTGATGTGCTCTAGATCCTGTACTGTGTTCTGTTCAGTCTCCACCATTTGAGACTGGGACGTGACATGTGAAGGGTGCAGGCAAAGGCAGAGGGGAACGATAGAGGAACTTTCATGACTGAAGAGAGTACAGGCTTTGTTTTCTTACATGAAGGAAGTGATACTTACGCATCCTTTGAGAGGGCTCTGTTCAGCCCCCATCCGATTCTAGCTTTTTCCTTCCTGTGGCCTGAGTGTCCTGTCACTGCTGTCTCACCCTTTTATTTCTGGTAGGCCTCCCTCAGGCCCCTAGCCCTCACTGGATTGCAATTAAAGGATGATAAGTAAATATTTTTTTGGAAAGTAATAGACAGGATTAAGATCATGTCACACTAATTGTTCAAGAGGAAATAAGAGTGCAGTGTATGGAAGAGTTATACTGTATTCTAACAACAAGCTAAAACGAGTCTCCATAACACTTCTGTCCAGCTATTTAACTCCATGAAAAGAGTGGTTAAAATGGTCACAGAAAAATCAAGAGTCCCTGGTGCTCCCTTCAGATCAGGCAAGCACAAACATTCACTCCCTGGTAAAGTTTTCCAACTAGCTGGAAGCCAGACTTGACCAGGCACCTTGGCAAACAATAGGAGAAAGAGCAAGGAAAGCAGAAATGCTGCAGAGGTCAGCAAGGTACTCCATTTCATAGTTTTTGACACATCAGATAAATATATACTACCTGTCTCCCTGTCTGCTGAACTGTTAAGCTACCCTGCGCTGCTGTGGGCTTTAGTACAAACAATCCATCAAGCGGTCACTAAAAATCTAGCTACTGAACTCCTGAGCTTCTGGGTAAAGAGATCTCCTTGGCTCAAGGAGACAACCTTCTCTCTACAGCCCCTGACATTCTGAGGGAGTCACCACCCCTCTTAGTCATGCCAGCCCCCTGCCTTGTCTGGGGGAGAGCAGAGTCGGGAAGCGTGATCCATCAGCCGGGCCAGGATGGTCAGTTGCTGGTGACAGCACCCTCCCTGCATCCCTGCAGGCTGCACAGGCACCACCAGTCAAGTGTTAGGGAGCTCAGTACTTCAGCAGGACCTCTCCTCAGGCTTGGCTGAGTAAAATAGGGCAATTCACATCCTCCCATCCAGACTATTAACAGGCTCCAAATGGTTTTTAGGATTGCCCTTTTAAAGCAAGAACTGTCCTCTCTCTGCTTAGTATGGAGCTGAGAGAAATGGATATTACCAGAACCAGAACTCAGTGGTGGCTGGAACCCCTTCCACTCCCTGAAACATCTCCCATCCCTCCTCAAGCTCCTTCTACTTACACCTTGCCTGCCTGCCTTCCCTCCCTGCACTTGGACTCCCTTCCCCCAGCTCAACAGGCAGCTACCAGCAAATACAGATTTTAATTTATTTACTTTTAAAATAGACAAACAGATGATAAGGCTGGAGCCAAACCCTCCTGAAAAGCAGATATGGAATCCCATCACAACCCAGCTAGAAGTACATTTCTCATCCAGGTCTCCAGAAGGAAAAAGTAGTTTGATTGCTTTGAAGATATAAGCTCATCCCAACTTCTAAGCCTACGGGATAAAATCCTGCCTGTTAATGTAATATTCCCCTTCCATCAAATTGTTCCTCTGGTTGTTCTCTTACCTCCTGTGCTCTGACTAGGATGTGGCATCTCCTCTGCTGATTCAACCACTGATTGGTGCAGCAAGGAACAGAGGGAATCTGAGGTTTAATTTTAAAAAGAAATGTCTTAACACACTGGAACTTGAAAGTTGCAAGCTAACATGTTGGCACTGCCATTTATTCTTCCAAGTATTGCATGGGAGGAGTGAGAACACTAGGAATTCAATAGTCCCCTAAGCAGTTCGATCCAAGATCCTTTTCCTACTGAGGTGAGACAACAACATTTCTGACTTCAGCCCAGCAAATCATTCAAATGTCATCCCTGTTCATTAAGAATCTCATCCAAAGCTCATTCAATGCAAGTGAAATTAAGTATACAAATGTCCTTCAGAGATGCCTGAAGTATTGGTAAACTCAGGGGTTTGTCACAAATTGGACTTCTCTGAACCATGGGCTGAAAATGTCCTTCATTCCACTTTCCTTTTTTATTTTTTTTTTCCCCAAGTGCTAATCAAAACCATTATGGAAGTCTTTCAGCACACTTTGAAGTGAATCCTTTAACTGTGATCACAAAGCACTACTACTTCATTTTCTTTGAACTTTTGACTTTTTAGGCTATCCTCATCTGTAGACTGCTTTTAGTACAAGAAGTGTGCCAACAGTCATACTAAGAAAAGAAAAGCAGGAGAGAACAGGTCTCCTATAATGATGCTCATCTAGTTTTTTCAGTTTCAGTAGTTGTATCTCAAGATGCCTCTCTCAGCAGAGCTCTTAGTAAAAACAGCACAAAGAAACCAAAGACATCACCCTGGCAAACCTCCATTTACCACAATCAGTATTCCAAGGCCACTTTTACAAAAGATGTCACAAGTTACAAGTGAGGTATTCCACAATGGATATAATGCCCTACTAAGCCAAAAGCCAGCACAGAAACAAGGCCTTAATCCACAAAAAGTTAGATTTCACAGCATCTGTCTTCTCACATCTTTTTGATGTGCTCCCTGCCGGGAATAGTGACCACATCTTCCTCCTCCTCCTCTTTTCCTCACTCTCTTTCACAGTCTCTTCTGATGGGCTGGGAGGAAGGCCCCCTTCTTCTGGATTAAAAACCTAGTAATCACATTGACTGCAGCTTTGTGCTGCTGCTTTCCTGCTCGATTCACACATCTGGAAAGAGGCGTTTATTACACACAGTTAGTAAACTATGTGGAGATCGGACAGGGAATGGAAATTAGAGCTTACTTTGGATGGCTTCAAGGGCCAAATTAATTTTATATCATTCCACATTTAACAGAAGTGCTGAACTGGCACCACCCAGGTTAGAGACTAAGATGGACCATACATGGAGAAATTGCGACATCCTGTGGCAAGAATGGGAAATGGCACGCTAACCGTTACCGGTTTTAAATGGACGACAATTTGGGCATTTCCTGCAATCAAAGCCTCAACAGTGCTTTTATTGCTGTAACTTTGTTGCCTGTAACTTAGATTTTTTTAATAACTAGCAAAAAGATGCCACAAACCATCACATGCACCCACCACCACAACAGTGCTGTCATTTAACAACTGCTAACGAACAGAGAGCAGAAGAGCACTATCTACATAATTAAGCTTAAAGCCAGATGGATGACATCTTGCCAGGGGCTTCACAGATCCTCGTGAATTTCAGGGGAAAAGTCACATTCAAGAAATTCAGTTCCCTCCCAGGCTTTGGAGGACAGAAGGAAGACAGAGTAGAGAAACTCATCATCTGTTTAGCTCAACTTCTTTGCCTTCTCCCCCCTTGTCCTGCCTTTCTGCACCCTTCCCCACTTTTTCAGCTCCTGATCTAGGTCTCCCATTTTCTTGCCAAGACCACTTCAGTTCTGCTCTACTGGCTGCTCACCCTCTCTCTCCCTCTTCCCCCTGCACACTGGTTCTCTACCACCACACTCTTCTACTAATTTTTCTTTGCTTAGCCAGCCAAGTTTCTCCTCTAAAACCACACTTTCACATCCAATCCATCTTCTCTTTGTCCAGCCACTATTCTGCTCTCAACTAATGCCTAATCCTACCCTCCTTGTCTAAATTTTCCACTTCTCTTTGTCTGATTTTACAGTTCAAACACATCAGCAAGTCATCACAGCATAACGAGTCCATCAACAGAGTAGTAGTTCATCTTGCAGCAAATTACACCATCTTATCTCAAGGTTAATGTGAGATAAAATGCATTTGGCTCAGCCTCTTTCATGGGCAGCTAAACTAGTGCACTTTACTGCAATTTTGCAACATGCTAAGCACTGGCACAGAGTTAGTCCGCTCAGTCACTGCACAGTAACTCACAAAGGTGTGGACAGTTTACTCGTACATCTGAGCACCTGGTGTCCCCTCAGAGCCAAGTGGCTATAAAAAAAGTCATCAGATAGACAGCACCCCAGCTCAGCTACAGTCTTGTTCTGGAAAAGCTATTACTGAAAAAAAATGAAACAGCCAACCCAAAAAATCATGCTACAGCCCGCAGCTCTGAGGAGAAAGCCCGCCAGTCAAGTTCTTTGAAAACTGTAACTAAGAAACAGGAATCTTTTTTGATTGCTTACAGTTTAGTTGCCTTCAGCTCACCTTCACCAGAGTGACAGGATGTGTCCTTGATGCAGACAGACCAACCTGCCAGATAAGCTTTGAGTCCCTTTTCCAAAGCGCTGGTCAGAGACAAGGTTGCCGAGTTTACTGCCTGGGATCAAACATTTTCTCAGAGCCTTTCATGTTTTGGGATCTTTTTCTTTGGAAATGGCTGATCTGCATTTAAAAAAAAAAAAAAAAGACCGATTCAGACCAAACCTCACTGCTTCGCTATTGCAGTGTATTCAGCAGCACACACCACCATGCCAGGGGCTCTGGCCAGGTTTCACTCCAGCTGCAGATCCACAGGAATATGAAGACTTCAGGCAAAGAACATTCAAGATAGTAATAATCAACACATCTTTGAACATTTGTAAGGCTGTTCACTGTCCACATCTGTAATTCACAGAGATTTCTCTGAAACGTTAGTTAAAAATAAGCCAGTATTTCACCACCCCCCACCCCCAATCTAATCTAAGCAAGCTCCATGAACCTGAACCTTGAGCTTTTTAGCTCAGCTACATATACCTTCCGTGAGCAAGTACTAGTCTTCAGGCAGCTATGCAGTGACCTGAAAACTTTTACCTTTTATTTTCTGACAGGTTAGTTTTCAGCCACATCAGTCTCCCGAGATGGTTCCCCACATAGTCTTTCAGCTGCCAACACCAAGAGATCAGAGGCAGTGGAGCCAGGCAGCTCATGGTGAACAAAGAAGAAGGTGGCAACATCTCACATTTAGTCCAATTTAATGCAATTAAAGTTAATAGCAGGACTGCGCCTTTTTGATCTTCCACAACTCCAGAAAGTACTCACTTGTTAAGCTATGCCCTGACATTTTGCTGTACTCTGTCAAGAACTCATGTAATTGTTCCATTATTTCTTCTCTACCTGGTTTCCATCTGGTTCTTTTCCTCATCAGAAAAACAGAACTCCAGGCCACCTGTATCCAGTCATCTCTGAAAACCTTAAAGTGGAAAAACGTGAGAGGGTGGAGCTGACAAAGAATCATTTTTTTGGCCAAAGTACAGTTTACACACCTCATTGCCTCAAGGCAGATGTCCAGCATGGAAAAAATTCAGCATGGAAATTATGGAGTTCTAATGAAATGAGATACAAAACAGGAAAACTGAATCTGATCATGAGAAATGTTGGGCAACTCTATTAAAAAGTGACTTTCATTGCCCCTAACAATAATTAAAATAAGAGATCACATTGTAAAGCTCTCTAGTAAAATGAGGGCCTTTACAGCTTGCTGGGTATCTTTAGGGCATGGATCAATCCATTGCGGAAAGTAGTATCCTATACATGTCAGTCAGCAACAAAGCTGTGACAGCATTTCTTAGTTCAGACCCACATGCGAGTCTTCAATTGACCCATTTTGATCAACTACCCTAAAAAAGAAGTTGTTGCTTCAAGCAAGTGATGGGCCTTTAAGAAAGTAAATCAGCATTCGAAGTTGAATTAAATGTCTATGCGTAAATTGGCAGAGCCAAGGAATTTGGAACCACAGTTCTAACATTGCTCTCTTGTGATGAAGCACTGAGGGGCCACAATTTTGTCAGACCTGGCAAGCTGTGAATAATTACTTGGTATACAGAGTTTTATATACAAAATAACTAAAACAAGGGACTTCCTTCAAGATTATAGGCAGAGGAAAGGGCCCATTTGCAATTCTGCTGATTTTTACGTCCTATTCCAAAAGTCTCAGCGGCATTGCCTCCGTATCTCCTCAGGCTGACCAAAGCGTTAGCCGTTCCTGTTTAACGGCACGAAGAAGCTTCCAACTTTGTTCCTCACAGCGAGGATGGCCTCCTCCTTGCAAAACCAGCAATGTTTTGCAAAGCCTAATGTTTATTTGTAACGCTTTGTGCGGGTCTCTCCAGATGCTTTACACGTGCAAAAATACCTCTCCGGGCAGTGGATACCAACCCTATTTTCACCACTTTACAGCCGCAGAAGTCCTAAGCAGTAACAAGCAAAGCCAGGAATAATACCCAGGCTTGAACCCAGTCCCCAACTGTCATTCCTAAACCAGTTTTCTTAATCACTAAGCGAGGGTCCGGGGGGACTGGAGCGCATCACATAAAACAACTCCGGCAAGAGCCGTTAAAAACCAAACCCCACCTAAGCCCGACGAAAGATGAAAAGACGACGAAAGACCCGCGTCCCCCCCTTTCCACACCGGAGCAGGACAGGGCTGCGCCCCCCCCCCCCGCCGCTACGCCGCGGGCTCCCTCCCCTCCTGCGGCGGCACAAGATGGAGGCGGGCGGGCCTGGCCGCCTCACAGGGCCCTGCGGGGGAGGAGAGCCAACCCCCTGCCACCGGAGGTTCGGAGGAAGCGGCGGCAGCATGCGGGAAACGGCCGGGAAAAACCCCGAGGGCCGGGCCTAGTCCCCGGGGAAAGGCCCGAGAAGCCGCCGCCGCCGCCCCGCCCGGGGAACCTGACCGCCCCCCCAGAACCGGGCCGCCCCCCCCGGCATTAACGTCCCGCCGTAGGGGGGCGTGGCATCCCCGGCCCCGCCCGCCGGCGGTCGCCATGGGAACGGCGGCGCCATGAGCCGTACGGTGACGGGCGCGGTGCGGGCCCCGCTCCTCGGGGACGGCCGTCAAATGGCTCCCGGCCGGACCTTCCACTGCCCCTACGGTACCGGGCCCGGCCGGGAGGGACGGCGTCCTCCCCGCGCCCCCTGCAGCCCCCGGGGCTTGGCGGGGGGGAGGGAACCGGTGCGACCAGGCCCGACACCCTTCCGCGGGGAGGGAGGTGGCGTCCAGCGGGGCTCGGCCGGGCCCCGGGTGGGGAGTTGGGTGCTGGCAGGGGACGGGACGGTTGCGAGGCGGTTGCGGCTGCCCGAGCAGGCCTCCCGCCTCTCTCCCCGACCGGCCGCCGTGCATAGACGAGGTGCAGGGCCGGAGCGGGCCGAGGGGCTGTCACGGAGAGGCCGGCAACCGGCTAGGCAGGGAAAGCAGGTCTGGAGCCGGGAGGATGGGTGCAAGCCCCAGGAGCGGGGCAGAGCCCCGCAGGGGTAAAGCGTTAGGGTTGGCAGCGGTAAGGAAGCTGCCAGGAGCGAGGAGAGGCTTGGGACTGCAAAACATTTGCGAGCTGGAGGAAAGTCAGCACTAGCTCCGTGTCCCAGAGGGACGCATCATGTAGAGGACGATATTTCCACTGCTTACCATTGCGCCATGCTTTCTTTTTTCTGTTTCATGTCTTCATCTTCTATTTTAACTCGGCAGCGCTTCCAAAGAAAGTAGGTTTTTCTTCAGTCATGTGCGTGTTCCACAGAACAGTAGTAGTTCAGCTCTGAGGCTCACTTGTGTGATGGTGGAATTTCTTTGATACGGAGACATGTACTTCAGCTTTTTTCTTCCCTAGTTGGTTTTATACTCTCATATGGACAGACAATGGAGCTTGACGATTCATGCTGATTCCTCAAATATGTAACTAGTTCCATTTGTTCACTTACCTTTCAGACCCTCTGTACACACTATCAAGTGAGAAGGACCATTCAAAGTCAAATGTCCACGTTCAGCTTGTCGGTGATAAAGTGGTAGGTGTTGGCCAAAGATAGCTCACGTATGCACCTTATGTTTCTGCATGTATGCATACACATGGGTAGAAACTCTGTCTCAGTTCTAAGCTGCTCCCTTAAAACAGCAAAATACAAAGCAAAGGAAGCAGTTTTATCTAAAACAAGACTTAACACAGGGAGTAACCATGATTGCAGGCCTAGGGTGACTCTGTAGCAGCAGCCTAGAAATGCCCAGTTTCATGTCCTGAGTAATTTCCTAAATTGTGTGTCAGTACTTTTAAAAGACTATCTCCAAATGCTGTTAACAATAGCTTGTATGTTATTAAGATCTACAAAACGAACTGGACAGTTCTTGGGCTGTTGTTGAAGCAGAACTGTTAAAATAATGTGTTATTTCACATGGTGCCTTCTCATTTACCTTGGGCACTTACACTACAGTTCAAGGTAGCATAATTAGACAGTTTAAAATGAACTAGGTAGCAACAGCTAAGCAGCCTGTAAAGATTGCAGACCCGTCCTGATTCTTCATCCTAGGTTAGTGCAATTTTAACTTACTAGCTAAGCCCTCAGCTAGTTAGCCCATGCTTAGCTCCCTACTGCATTTGCTCCCCTGCTATCAGTATTCACCCCAGCTAGTCCAAAACCAGCTAGGGCATGTCTGTGGGAGTTGCAGTCACACCTTCAGAGAGCAGTGATTGATGGCTGGACAGGCTGCATATAAGTAGAATGCCAAAGGAAAACAGACTCAGTACAACTGCACAATGAATTGGATTTTAAACAGAGTCCCCTGAAGCTATGCACTTGACTGAGCCTGCAAGGCAGATATTCTGAACTCTGAAACTCCATTGCTGTACCGCGAGGACAAAATCCCTGAGCAGCTTTCCAACAATAGAATCAAGAAACATTTTTTTGAAGAATGTTTCTGGATGTCTCCTACCCCATTATCTCAGACTCTTTCTTATATCTACATGGAAAAAATGTGTGTTTGTCTGCCTCTCTGTAGAGAGACATACACATGGAGCTGGGAACATTGCCTGTCATCATAGAGATCCTTGCAACAGTATGGCTGTGTTAACAGTTCAGGCCAGACAAAGTAAGCAAGCATACTGTCACTAATGTCACGTCATAGGTGTAATGTTGTGGATGGGTATGGTGACGGACTCACTCTGACTGGCATAAAACATGTTTTAAGCATATGAATCAGCAAGTGCATAATGTGCAATTCAAAACAATACATCTTTGAATTCTTACTCTATCACAAAACCGGGTGGACAGGGGTTGTGATGATATTAGTTTACAGGGTTTTCCAAATTCCTGAAAGTTGAATTCCCTTTGGAGAGAAATGAAACAAAAATGCAGTCTCATGCACAGCAAGCAGCTACTCATAGCAGGGTACCTACATCTTCATCATCTGACACTCTCTTACACTCTGGTGAGTTAGTGTGCTTGAAATGTCACCACTACCCTATACGCATCTGAGTTAGCACCTGCTGAAATGAAAGGAGCGATTCATAATTCAAAAATTATTTCAGGCTTTACAGAAGCTCAAGCCAATATAGCTACATCACTTATACTTGAGTCACAATTGCAAAGATTTACTGGCAACCATAAATTTAGAGATTTAAGGTGTATCTACCCAGGAGAGTTAGTGCTTAGAAGGAAGGGTGTGGATTTTTAATGTGATCATTTTTGTGTGCTAACTCCCATAGAGATATTTTTAACATATGCTAAAACTGTTACAGTATAAAATAATGTAACTTTGTAAGTGGAATATGTTACTTCATTTCTAGAGCACACCAAATAGGAGGGAGTTACGTGGGGTAATGTGCTAGAAGTTCATATTACTGCATATTCACAGTTACTGCACGCTAACTTCTTTATGTAACGAACCGTTAGATCCTTTGATTTTAAGTGTAAGTTTAGACACTGGAAAACAGCCAGAAGGCATAACTGTGCATCTGCTGCTAGTCTGGTATGCTCCACATCTTGAGAAGTACCATCTAGCCAGCTGACATCATTAGCATACGTATGCCTTCTTTCCCCATCCCAAATGTGCAGTCCTGTAAATCACAGCAAGCTAAAATTCTGATCTCTAATGCTGTTTGAAATTGCTAAATCACTGCCTCTCTTCTTTGTGTCCGCACGAACATTAGGTAAAGGCACCAATGCTCAGAAGTATGTTTAGTAGCTTGATTCATTTCCCGGGCCACAGTTTGTGCCTGGAGGGCAAAGATCCGGTGCCTCCATTTATTGACCGAAGATGGAGACGGAGGGCTCAGCAGCGCCTGGAGGCTCTTCAGAAGCTTGCTGCGTAAGTGTTCTATGGTTGGATAATTTAAAACAAACATGCAAACAAAACCGACAAAAACCCATGCACACTGAAGTGGAGATGACTGCAATTTGCTCCTACTTATATTTCCCTTGAAATTAAGAGTTTGCAGCTGTTGTGGAGTATGGTTGCCCATCTGTTTCTTACAGGGTGGATGTTGCACATTCCTTCATCCCTGTGCTATCTGCTTTGCAGCGGTTACCGGGAAAGAGAGTTATTTCAATCTCTTATAGATCAGATAAGTTATGAAGACTTCAGTGACTCATGTGTGTTACTTCATCAGGAGCTGTTTCCTTTTGGTCCCATGCAGTTGCAGCTGGTTAGATTGCTTTTGCTGCTCATGCAAGGGTGTATGGGGCCTGAACCAGGGCACCACATTTTTAGTGCAGGGGTTTCTTAGTTGAACTTTCTCCTGGCATCACAGTTTGGGCTTCTGATTCAGCAAATATTAAAAAAAAAAAAAAAAAAAGTTTACATGTTTTGCCACACCATGTATTTTTTTGAGTCCTCTTGTGGCTGTATTCAAGATGGTAGGCATCAGCCTAGGTAGTGGTTTTCAGAAGTTTTTGCTGCATTAACAAGCTAACTTTAGACCGTAGGCTTTTCAGATGATGTGTGCTCTGGGCTTGTTGGTAAATTCTACCACATGCCAGACAGTGATCGAAGATGTTTAAGAATGATACAGCGGATTTCACACCTGGTTTTGTTCAGTTTCGAAAGCGTATTCTTCTCATTTCCATAATAAAATAAGAATATTTTTTTTCTTGTTTTCAGCATTTCAAACTGTCCCCCGCACATGAAAACCTCAGTGGCTTCTTATACTTTGCCTGTTATTCTGTAACAAGAACTTATTTGACCCCTGCGCCACTTTAAAATTGATTTGCATTTCAACAACATGTATTTGCAAAATGCCTTGAAATTAACAAAACATGAGAAATACATCCCCTCTGTTTCAACCTGCACTGACTGACAGTGTTGCTGATACAGAAGATAGAATATTTCCCAGCTGTCTTCTCAGTAGTTGCATTGCGTCTGCAAGGTTACCAGGAATAAATGCTCATTTATTTCAGCAAAGTCAGCAAATGTAAGTCAAGGACATGCAAGAGGCAGGATCTGTGGAATAAAAGGGGCTATTTCACTGGGTTCCCATTGTGCCTATAACTATACCATAATAGGATGAACAGCTTATGCTAATAAAGTTAGATCATAAGAATAAGTGCCCACCTGTGCTGAATGAAACACAAATCCATCTGGATGGAGCAACAGTCTGATATGTAAAGAGTCAGCTAGTGGAACTAGTCAGCTCAATTAACTCATTTGAATTACAAACACAACTTCACAATAATAGGTTGATTAGTGCTGAGCAAGTATTCTCAGGTTACAGCACTGCATCTCAAAACATTCCCCTCTCTTTTGTTATGTGATATGACTGAAAGCACTGGGAAGAGATGACTTTAAACTTACCTTGGCAGTAAATTGTATGTCACGGGAGGTTAATGAAGCATCTCTCTATAGGCTTTGCTGTAGTGGGTAGCCATACTGTGGCTCCCTGAGTTCCACAGCACAGCTCGCGGGGCTTAGATGAGGTCTTTGAAGACAACTGATCTCAGCATGCGATCCGCTGTTTTGATCCCAGCTGTCGAGCAATATTATGTATTGTTAATTGTATCTCTGTAAATATACCTCTGTATTTAAAATTAGGCAGCAGCAACCAACTCCAGCACCCACAATCCCGTACATCTGAGGTCCGGATTCTTACATATTGCCAAAAATGGTCTTACGAAAAACATGACCTTCAGGACTTGCCATATATATAGCTTAAAGAAATGACTTACCTTAATGGCATGATATGGGTTTTTTTTTTTTTTTTTTTTTTAAAAAAAGAACTTATCTTTCTTGGTTTTAACTACCTTGCAGGTTGAGAAGAATAAGACTGGAGTATAAAGTGGTTGTGAAATCGAATAGCAATCCTCATGCATAGCTTTTCAGGGACTCAATTCTACATGTTCTCTCACTGACTGCCTTAATGAGGTCTACCTCATGGTCTTCCAAAGCTTTAAAATAAAGAAAACACTCCAAGATGTTATAGTGAAAATTTTAAACAGTCTGCCTACTTCAAAATGGGGAAAAAAAAATGAAGAAAGACTGTTCTTGCAAAAGATATGCTTGTTCCAGCACAGGTTTTGAAACATTCACATGATCATCCTAATTTTTCTCCTTTATTGGAGAATTCAAATTGAAATTGCTGATTCTAAAATTTTCCACGTTTGCTCAAAATCTCATTAGCTACTTTTGAAAAGTAGAAAGTGGTAGTCTTCCCCTTTGTTCATTCTACTCCTTTACACATATTTTCTGTTATGGAAAGTTTTTGCCTCTTGAGGAAATGAGCTTGCTCCCCCCACTCCCAATAAAAGTTTGCTTTACAAGGTCAAGCATTTACAAGTGGCCAATCCTTTTCATGACAAGCACATAAGACATTTTTATTAAAGGCAGCAAATGACAATTTCTTGCCCTTACATTGTGGGAAATATACATAAAGTGTCAAACTGTTTTGCTATATATGTAGGTATGAAAAAAACAAAATAGAATTGCTTGTACAAGTATGGGGATTTTGTAGAATTTGTAGTGTGCATGTTTGATTGTGCAACCAGAGAGGCAGAGAGAGAGATTAAAAAAAAAAAAAAAAAGCATAAGAAAAAAAGATCAGAACTGCTCTGAATATACTTCTTAAATGATATCCTGTATTTTGGCTTTTAGAGCTCAATCTTCTCTTCAAATACCTCAAATTGTGTATGAAGATCCTGAAGTTAGTGGAAGGAATCGCTACAAATACTTTGCACGGTAAGGAATGAACTGATTTGAAACAGAGTTCAGAAGCTTGCTTTTGTGCAGTTTAAAGAGCATGTGAATAAATGCCAGAGCCTTATTTTTTCTGTCTTTTCTGTCAGTTCTTTGATCACTGCCATGGAAAATCTAAATAGTAACCAAATCTTAAATCACAAGGTCTTTTTAAATTCACGCTATGCCAGAATTTTCAGGTAATGAGTTACCATATAAGCAAATGTACCAGGCATTCTGTACTTGACAATTATTTGTTTCAGAAAGCCTTGGGCTGTAGATCCTCCTACACAAAGGAAGAAGATGCTCACAAAACCATTGTGGTTCTCCAGACTCCTGGAAAGGTGCCTTTGTAAGAAGGAACCTTTTAATTCCCAGTTTCTGCCAGGAGCAGAAAGGAAGCAAATGGAATCCTTAATTAACTTTTCATCAATGTCCTCCACTGCAGGACTGCTCTGCTCCTTCCAGAATGACACTGCAGGTCAGCAATGGACTCAAGATCTGAACCAACAGCTAGCATACAAACATTCTCAACTTAGTCACATGTACTTTGAATTACATTCACTGTAATAGTCAACAGCTATTGGCCAATATGTCCACTTTAAATATAAAAAAAATTGCCAAATTTAATAAATTGAAGTTCTTTATGGCTCCTTTAACAACAACAACAACAAAAGGACAAAGATGATGTTATCTTCTGCAATTTGAAATTAAGCTTTAAAGTCTCTCAGATGTTAAGGGAAATTGATAGTGAACTGCAATATGCAAACTATAAGAATGCCTAAAAAGGAATTATTACTATGTTGTTGAGCCCATATCACTTTTAAGATGCTTCATAAAATACTACAAAAAAGGAAACAATCAAATTAGATAAGTCCAAACCAGCTTACCTTACCAGCTGATGGTAGGAATTCATTTCAGGATTTCAAGAATTTATTAAAAAAAAAACCTCTCAAAAGCTCAAAGTGAAAAAAGTAAACTAATTAGTGAAACATACACAAAATGTTGTGAACACACTCAAAACAAACTTCTTTTAATTATTGTCTTGTTTTGCAATTCCACTTGCTGCTTTGACAGAAGAATAACACTCAGTCCTGCTGGTGAAACTTTATCTCTTACTCCTTAGCTGTGAAAGAATTATTTAACATTCAGGCACAATTCTTAAACATGCAACTACAGAACCTGAGTTGTGGGAAATCAGTGTAACTCCACTGAAATTAGTGGACTGCAGTTTTTCTAAACTGTAATGATCTTTTATGCTCATGGTTGTTGTCTTACATCTGCATTCTCTTTTCAGACCTCTCATCCCTTCTAATACGCTGCTTCCACTAAATGTTGCTTATGCAATGGCAAAGTAAGTAGTGACTTCTGGAACATTACTGTGTAGTGGGTCATATCTCACTAGAAAAAGATTTGGAAACTATTTAGCTGGTGACCAATATTATTCATAATGAACCAGCAGGAGAAATTTGTTAAGAGGTAAGGGTTTGTTCACCATTAAGAACTCCTGAAGAAACAGGTGACTGACTGTTTCAGAATTTGCTTGCAGTATATAAGTAGTAATTTGTAGGTAAAGGACATGTGCTTCAAGTGTGTTATGATTGTGAGGCCTGAAAGAGGAAGCCAAGTGTCTCTGAATCCTAGAAGAGATACCAATGCAAAGAAGATTCTCCAATACAGCAATATTGTTGGAAAATCTTCTGATATTTTATTACAATCTCTGTGATACTTGCAGTACTATTCAGTGGTGCAGAGCATCCATGGAGTAGTCTAATGTGGTTTCCAGTGGGGATCAAATTTTGAGGGGACATAAGAAGATTCATTTCCTAGTAGAGTCAATGGAAGTTGCACGTGCTTACATCAGAATTGAATCTTTATTCTGGAATTGTTGGAAAGACAAACATGTAAGCTAAACTGAAGCAGTCCAGCTTCATTTTACACTCAACCATGAGTTACTTTTTGTGCCCATTAAAAGCAGTGCTTTAGAATGGATACATAGGGAAGATCTGCATGTAATAACTTGTGAGAGCTGAAACCATAAGATTTCTGGATTGTTTCCGTAAGGAGGGAGGTTTCAGAGGACTCAGTGTAGCCTCAGTCTGCTTTTACTAAAGATAATGGAGTTAACATCAATGGGAGCAATGTTAAGCTAAAACCCATTTGGGTATTCTACCTTTGACTTAGTGTTGCGTTTGTTTTGGTTTGGTTTTTTTAATGAATGTTACAAACGTTCTTCCATCTTGCATGTCTTTAGGACAGAGCCCTATGTCCATTCAGCTACAAGAGACAACAAGTTCTTCAGTCCCAAGTTACGAACTTTGGGCACACAGACAGATTACAGGGATGGTGAAGCCCAGACGGATCCCTATTCCCCTGAATATGTAGTTCCCAGTGGCTCAGTCCCTGAACTTCTGACACTTGCTACACTCACTTGGGGTGAGTTGTGAAATTAAGATAAATGATAATAATCGTCGCCTCTTTGGCAGGAGATTTTCTTTTTTCAAGGTCAGGTTTCAAGTCTATTGCCAGCTTTGGCAGCCCTTCATTGTCTTCCTTTGGGGCATATTATTTTATCTATTTCTAAAATAGGTATGCTATTTTCCTACTTAATAGCACTGTTCTGGGGCATTTCATAAAGAGTTTTGAGATCATTCAATATAAAAAGGTCATATGTTTTACAGATGCAAACTAGGAGCAGTTTTTCTGTTTACCTACTGTTCTTCAGCTGTTCTGAGTTAGACATCAGTGAAAAATCAGCACGAACACTGCTGCCTCAAAATATACCTGTGATCCTCATCTCCCAGCATCATACCCACAATAGTGATGGACACTGAACATGCCAAAGAAAGTGCTCATTCTCAGAAAGTGTTGTCCTGGAAAAGTTTTTCCTCCTTTGCAGCCTGCAGTAGAGGAATGAAGTGCTAGTGTTAACATCAGCTAAGCTATAGCAATTGCAGGTCCTACCATTCCTCATACTGTAGAATTTTACTGGCCCTAGAAGTATTTACTTCTGGCTATTGACAGCTCTGCTTGTGTGTGCCTATCCAGCCCTCTAATACTTTATTGGTGGTGGTTATTTGCTGGATTCACCATTCTTCTAAAGAGCTGCTGCTTCTTGTCCCTGTAAGGTCGAGGGCTACCAGCAGGACTCGCCGAGGTGGAGATGATTGAACGTGCCCGGGAAAAACGTGCATGGGAAGCAACTCTTCCAACAATGGACAATGCCTCCCAAATCACGAAGAGGAGGAAAATGATGGATGATATGGAGAGGAAGGAGTGGGCCTTCAGAGAACAGGAAATAGAAAAGTAGGAGTTCAATTATACTCTTAATTTCTTTTAATTATTGGCTGAATAGAGAAGGAACAGGAAGGTTTAGGGGATTGGCTGAAGGGTACAAGCCTTTTATTTCTGTGAAAATCCCCTAAGTTTGGGAAAGGATATTTTTGTTAAATTTAGTGTAAAAGACTGCTATCACAATACTTTTCACCAGTGGTAAACTCACTTTTTAAAAAGAAAGATTAAATTTGAGATATGCGATATGAACTATGTGTAAAGTAGTCAGTTGGTATGTAGGATTTGATGATGACAGCACTGCACAGAACACTGCAGAGTACAGTAGGTCATACCTGGCCTTTTCTTTCCTTGCAGGTTGCAGGAGGTTCGACTGGAAGTCTTGAAGAAGCTGCTGCAGAGGCGAGAGAAGAATCAGAATGAGCTGGATGCCAAGCGCTTGGATGACCACTGGCAAAATCATCAGAAGGCTAAAGAAGAGAAAATAAAAAAGATTCAGCATGACTGTGTGCTGAGTAGGTTTGAAAACTGGGGAGAGAGTAGAATGAGACTTAAGTTTTCAGACAAGCCATTTTTATTTTCACAAGGTTGCAGTCTTTATTCAAGATGAAGCAGGTTGCATCCACAATATAAGTATGCATGGCCAGCATTTGTTCTGGTCCAAAAGGTCATGTTTTATGTTAACCAGCAAAAGCTTTTGTGAATTTCCGAAGATGGGGCTTTTGTTAGAACTATTTGTATGAAGAACCTTCTCACATTTATATTTCCTTTTCAGTGCTCAGGAAACTGATAGCTAAGAGGAAGAATGTGATGGGGAAGCTGGAGAGACGAGATATCATCAAAGAATATACAGACTTTGCATCACAAACATACGCTCCTTTGTCTAGAATTGGTTATTTCCCAGACAACCATTCTGAATGCTATGTGGTAAAAAACTTCTATCTTAACACCTTTGCAGGTAAGGCATTTTGGAAGACTTACTTTGTATGAGATACTTACTTAAAATATCAACAAAACTCAAATTCTCTCCCCACCACTCCATTACTTAATCGCTGTTTGTACTTCTTAGGACTGTGTGAACTGGAAGCATCTCTCCCAGATTCTTTCACCCAGGCCAAGATTAAAGCTCCAAAACCTAAGTACACTACCACTAAGACTGGATTTATTAAAAGGTCAGCAAGGCTAGAGGTGGAGCTGGCACAGGTTCACCAGGTATGGAGCTGCATCCAGCAGCACGTTAGTTCCTCTTGGATTTGAACTGCTCAGAAATACTATCTGGAAGACACATGTATAAGCTTTCATCCCAAGTTCCTGTGCTAGATTAGTATTTTCTGTAAGACAACTTCAAGGACAGAATGGATTGGACATTCAGACTGTTGTAGGCATGACCAGTACTGCTCTGGAACTCAGTCTGTCAGTACTGTCTCCCTAATATCTGTGCTTCTGCTCCAGCTCTATAGAAAACAAGCATAGCTGCTTCTGTCTTCCTACAGATCAGGTATTTGGATCGAAACATATTATGTCAGTTAGGAATTCTCTCCCGCCATTTGCTCATTTTCATTTCTTCCTTGCTTTTATAATGCACAAGTGGCAAGCCTACACTGTCAAACTACTAATAATTAAACAAACCAAATCTAGGTTCATATTCTAAAAATTCTGTAAATTTAAAAAAATGTACATTTTTAGTACATATTGTAAAAACACCTGCAGCAAAGCATGATTAAAATGACCCCACTCATAAAATCAGATCAGAACGGTGGATGCACATCACTGTTGTTCCCTAACAACAGCATCTGATTTGCAAACATGCTAATAGTGTTTTGCATATCTTAATTTATCACAACTGTTCATGCAGATGAGGTGTCCATATATGCAATTAACCACTGCGGAAAGAAGTGCCTCATTTGCATCTACAATCACAGTATTTGTAAATTACATGTACTTTTAAGTATGCTTCTTGTGATGCTGTTGAGTGTTACCTTTTTTAAAATCAGGCATATTCTTGGCTGGCTGCTGTATCTCTGAAAAATATTGAATTTCATTTGTAAAGCTTGGCAACTTTCACTTATGCTTTATTTAGTGAAGAAGTATTTCATAATTGGAAAGTGCGTGTATAGCTTTCTTGGTTTAGTATAATTTAATAATACTCTCAATGCAGACAGTAACTTTCTACTAATGAATTTAAAATTGAAATCTTGTTCTGAAAAATCAATCATGTTATCTCAAATTTAAATTCCACTAGGTCTTGTAAAAGGTGAAACATTGCATCTGGTTATTATTCAGAAGGAAAATTTTTGAAGAAAATCTTGAGTGCTACAGGAATTGTTCAAGAACTAAGGACATTAATTCACTACAGTTTTAGAGAAGACACAGCAGTATTGAAGGGGTTTGAGTTTGAGTGCTTTTTGCATAAAATTCAAGTAGTGACTATGTATAATCTGGATCATAATACGGTTCTCATAGGCAGCAGAATGTTAGCCCAAGCTTTCAGAGCTGAATTCCAATTACAGCAATTGTATTCTTTTTGTTCAAAATACTTCTCATGGTTTGAAAGGCTACAGTGGAGTGTCTAAACTGTAGTCACGGAGAAGTATGCCCTAATGCTGGCAGCTCACACAATAATGTCTCTTGAAAGAAAAATTGGTGGCCAAAGGGAGATGGAATGCAGAACAAAAGCAGGCAATTCCTATTTTCTTTCTTAAATCAATGTAGATCACTTGGTCTACTGTTTATACCAACTGGGGGGCTAACATAATTAATATTCTTTTCCCCAACACAAGAAGGCAAAATGTATATTCTTTTAAAATCACAAAGCATTTCCTTTGCAGGCAAAGATGAGAAATCCACTGTGCAAAATTTAACTGCTGCTTTTAGATATACAGAAGTAGCCACCAGACTGGTTGGTCCAGACAAGCAGAAAGTACTGACACTGTGAAACACCCAGCCTGCCTCAGTCACCGTTAGATTTAAACAAACTTTCTGTTCAGAGCAACAAGAAATTACTGCCTTAATTAGCGCTTGAGCTCTGTGGTGCTTTTACTGGTCACTGCTCCCATCAGAGGCTTTTGCTTCTTAAATTCGGTGGCTATAGCATGTTCTGGCTTAGCAGGGCCTCTCTGACTGGTCCACCTCATAAGCTACTGGAACTGTCAAGAAGAGGGCAGTAAAGGGTGCAGAGTACTTGAGTTAACAGAATTTAGCACTTGAGAGGACAGCTGTCTGACCACTTGGCACAAGCAGTCTCAGTTCTGCCAACAACCTCCATCACACACAGTATGAAAGAAGTTTAAAGCAGGCAATTAGGGATCATCTCAGAAAGGCACTGTGCTGCTCTGCGTTATTTCTATAGCTGAGCAGCTAGACCAGTTTTCTCTTCAAAAGCCTCTTCTTAGCACTGTCCTAGCACACAATCTACACATTTTCTCCCATAATCTTAGAAATAAAGCAGACCTCTAGAAAATTCAGAGAGTACACAGTGATCTAGCTCTAGAATGAGTTTCTTTCATTTTTCCTGGATAATCTGTGGAAGGAGGTGGCAAATAGAGGAGGAATGCTAGATTTTGGCCTCTGAAGTAATTAATTTTAATAAAGGAAGTTTCCAAGGCTTGCTTCTCTGGCCAAACAAGTGGCAAGATAGACTAGTCCTCCTCATTATGTTCCTCTTGGTTTGCCATAGAGGGTTTTCTTAAGCTTAAAGCTTGTAAGAAGGGACAAGCAATTATCCAAGGAACTACAAAAAGGATCTGTGTCCTCTTGAGAATGAGAACAGTTTCTTCCAGGCTTGAAACTAAGCCAAAAAGAAGTGATTTTTAGAAGCAGACTTTCTGAGGAGCATCCTGAAACCTTTTGCAGGAATATTATGTACACTCAGTATTCTTTGAATAATTCTCTAAAACAAGAGAACACAGCAGAAACAGGAGTCACTCAGCATTTACAGTAAAAACAATGATCTGTATCTTAAGCCCAGTATGTAAAAGGACAAGGAAAGCCAGTTTCTAGCCAGTACAGATGACAGTGCTTTAAAGAATGTAAGTGAGCCATTATATAGACAGCCTTGTGTGAAAATCCAAGGCATTAAGGAGATAGCATACTGATATAGCTAATTAATATAGGAAAGAAATGAACTAGGTAACTGAATACACCAAGGAATGGAGGAGCTGCTAGAAAAAATCCCAGTGCAGAACAATGCGTGACTTTAGGCTGACCCTCTATGCTCTGGTGACTCAAGAGGGGTGAAGTGTCAGGTAGTTTCAAAGTGCTGGATCAAGATGCTGTCAGAACAAGGAACCTCTCACCTCAGCATTAAGTGCAACTCTCATCACACCTGCTTTCCTTTATCCAGTTGCTAGAAGGAGGTGGAGAAGTAGGGGTGCCAAGAATGTCTCTGGAGAAAATCTCTGCCAACTTCAAAACGTAGGAAATCCTGTTCAAGCAGTTATTTCATCAAGAACAGATCCCCAACACAGCGTTAGCTGGCTCATGCTCAGACAAGCTCCAAGAGCTGTTGTGTCAGTCTTGATCAGTCAAGATGCAGCAGCCATGCTGCATCACAAAGTAGGTAGTCAGTCTGTCCTTGATGATCTCACCTTCTTCATTCACGAGCAAAAAGGAAGAAAGAGAAACATGACTGTATACTCTGTGCTGTACATGAAAATAAAATATACCTAGTGTCTTGTGAAAAGGAGAGGATCACAGAGAAGATAAGGAAGGAATCTAAAGAATGATTTCTTTGAACAGAGAGTTGTTTCTCAAGCCGCTATCCTGTCAAGAGTTCTGCTTCTAGCAGAAGCTAGCGAGGAAGCAAAGGTGTATGGCCAAAAGCTTGCATGCCATTTGTTATTCACTGCATTTGCCAGGAAAATGAAAAGGAGATGAATTGGCTGGTCCTTCACTGTCAAATCCAACCAGATTATACCATGACTCTGAACCTACTACCTGAAAAAGTAATGTAGTCTATTCAGAAAAATTAGAGTGTGATACGTAGGCAGTAACATTTGAAGTATGTTGTTCAGAAATTTAGCACTCTTTTCTTCTCAAAGAAAGTATTCTACAGCAATTCTTGGGCCCTGGTCTCCCTATTTAAAAAAAATGGTAACTTGTTAAGTTAGGCAGAACCACTTAATGCAAAAACCCATATTTTCTTTCTCTTTTCTTACATTAAAGTCTTAAAATAACTTAAAACCTCAGATTAGAGAAAGCAAATGGTAAGCATTTTTGACTTAGTAAAGATAGCAAAGCAGGCACTAGACTCTGCTGACATGAAAAGGTAAAACAACTTCTGGGAACTGCAGTACTTCTCAAATCTACATTAATAAGAATTTCCTCTTGTCAGAAGTGCTTATAGATTTTTCTGTCTTTAAAAGTTGTTATTCTGGTTGTATTTTGTTATTGTGGTTAGCAAGAAATATTTTTGGAGGCTAAGGTTTTATTAGAAAAATTCTTATGAATGCAACATTGTACTAATAAATATAGGAGCCATTGTTTTCAAAAGAATCACAATTACAGCATCTTTTTTCTTTCAATCCCCCCCCATCATGCAAAACACCTTATAAATCATAGCAAGCACTGTTATAATCTTCATGCCAGAGAGCTTGAAGGTCATCAAATACAAGAAACAGTTCAGAAAATCTCTCAACATTTTTGAGCTATAACCATTTCACATGGCTTATAAGCAGTTTGTAGGCTTTGATTCTTGCATTATTAACGTGGTCCATTTCAGAAGTTTTCAATAATAAAGGATTTTATCCCCTCCACCTAGAAATCTCTCTCCTTTTCTGGAGCAATTAATTATCCTGGCCTGAAAGTTCAGATCCAATATGCAAGAAGAGTTTTGTAGAATGAACACTGGAGTTTCAAAACTTCATTAATTTAGCAATTCTATGCAAGTGCCATCAATTTCCTGTTCCTGGAGAGAGAAATTCATCATGGGATTTTTTTCTTAAGTTTTTTGCTTGGTTTCCATCCCTAGTGAAATACTGTATTTGAACATTTGAAAGAGAGAGAGAAAAGAAAAAGGCACACTTTTCCTTGCTGGAATACGTCTATTCTTTCAGTAATTAAGACTATAGATCCAACCCATACAGTCGTAGGATTATCATTTTGAAGGAGCTTTAAATGTACATAGTCTCTTCCCTTTTCTTTGCAAGCCAAAGTGTGATGTCCTACAGCAGGCAAGCGTTGCCGTGCAGTTGAAAATGATTATCTGAATACACTGTTCTAAGTAGCTTGCAATGGGAAGTTGGCAGGACTTTGGCTCTCTAAACAGTTTGAAAATGTCTTGAAAGAGTTGAGGCAATGGTGGCATTTCCACTCCTAGCCTGCTTCGGCTGACAAGGTTTGGCATCTGCCACCAAAGAGCTATAAGCAAGATAAAACCCACTCTTAATGGACTTGTGGATTTTCCTGGTAGAAGGAAGTTCTCAGGCAAGTTAGTTTCCCTTTTGCCCTTAGTCCACTTGTACAGTTGCTGTGAGTGCCACTGGGCTGCTGGGCAACTGCAGATGAGCAGAGAAGAGTTTTAAAACATATTTTGCAAGGAAAGGGTTCTGGGTCATTTGGTTCAACCCTGCACATTAAGAGCATATTGTACAAAGACATTTCACTGAGGAAGGGGCACAGAACAGTGACAGTATACTCTTCAAGTGACCCCCTTCATAAAATCTGACCATATAACATTTCTAACCTGCAGTAACAAGCATTATACCTATAGTTAAAGGCAAAGACTTATAACCGTTCTGTAGTGATATGTAAACTGCAATTAAATTGTGATATTCCTACCCATTTTTCATGTTTTGAAAGGATCTTACCTCTATCTTATAGGAAAATAATTAATGTTTTTGTCATTGCATAAGGAAAGTAACATACACAACTGCCTCTCCTCTGCTTGCATATGGGTCAATATTTAATTGGTTCAATGAGATTCCTATTTTAAAATGAAAAAATCTGAAATATGCTTTTACTTAAGAATTTATTATATTAGAGGTTAAGTTCCCACCATTTTTAGATTAATTTTAAGTGACTCCCCCTATGCAATTGCTGATGACTTACTTGTAAATATAGTAAAATAAGTCTCACTTCCTTCTTACACATGATTTTGAAGTTCCCATCAGTATCTTCTGGCCAACCAATAGCCTCATCTGCTGACCACATTCCATTTTTTAGTTGATGTGCAGTGAGAAATAGAAGCCACAAGCTTGCAAAGTGCAAAATGCTTTCAGCTCCCTTTAGTCAGTGTGATCAGCAACAGTCAGCATCTAGAGGACTGGCCTTATTGTGTTGTTCTATCTAGCCCAGTTCTGATTAAATTGTATGTCTATTCCAGGCACTACTGGAGAAGAAGAATAAAGTTAAGGAGCCAAAGAAGCCCCTCCGTTTCCTTGAAAAAGTAGAAAAGCCTGTTCCTCGGCCACCCACTCCAATCCTGGAAAACCCATCAATTGTAAGTGGGCTGGTTTTAGCACTTTTTTTCTTTTGATCCCTGATTGTTTCTTACAATCTTAAAGGAATGTCCAGAGAAGGAAAGAAGTGAGCTTTATCTTTTTTGTGTGTATTCATGTTAAAAATAGCCACCACTATTTCTTAGACTCTCTTAGTCTCTCTTTATTCTATAAAGATACTAGCAGCCAAAGAATTGCAAATCTTTTACAATATGTGTTGACCAAATCCTCAACTAAACTTTATTTTATAAAAGACACAAATCAGTAGACATGTTAATCCCTTGTTCTTGGGGAACAAAAAGGCAGAATCATATTATTATTATTCAGTGTCTTCCAACCTTCTGATCTGACAACACTATCATAATCCAGCGGAGCAATTAAGTTTAGCCCCATTGAAGTCAGTGAGACTTTGGCTGCTTAGCACTGAGCATACACTTCATTAATTTGCTGGAGTGAAGCTCTTGTCATCATGCAGGCTGCAGTCTTTGATGAGCATGCTCCAGTTCACAGAAGATGATTCTTCTGCAGAGACTGAAATAGCAGTAATGATGTGTCATGGGAGATGTGATATGCTGTAGGAAAAAACAACTTTTTAGGGGAGCTGCAACTTCCTTTCCTTTCTTAATGTACTTAAGAGGTGGTTGCCCCAGTGGATTGCTTTATCTGCTTATTAACACCATTTTCATGATGTAGTAAGAATCAGACACTACTATCATTTAAACTTGTGAATTTAAGAGAGTCACACAACCATGAAAGTGAGAAAGTCTTATTAGATCATCCATGCTGTCTTCTTTTGTGCAGTATGATGTCCTATGTTTTATACAGTCTATTTTAAGATAGCTGAAACAAGAATTTCTCCTTGGGAAGAGCTTTCCACAGCTTTACTAACTCCTAGGTATTAGATATTGTATTGCAGTGGTAGATTTACACTATTCAGATTTACCAGTTTAGCAGATTTTTAAGTACTTCTAAGTAACATGGAAAGAAGTCAGAAAGATTTATCCCCCAGTTGTAGTCATTCTTGAGCATGTTTACAGATTATAGTGGTTTTTTAAAGAGTTCCAGTACAATAGAATTCCACCTAAATGAATTCTGTCAACATTTGGTTTATTTTCAAGTGTCTTTATATGTGAACATATAAAAGAGTGGAGCTCTCCAGTGAAGCTCCATCTGTAGAATCAGGCCACTTCAGCCATGAAAGAGCAGCACTAACATCTCCTGCCTTGCACAATCCAAGTCAGGTTTCTCCTACCAGCTGGCTGCAAGGAGCACTGAAAGCACGGCTCTTCTCTGTTGTTAATGCTTCTCTTCCTGCCATAGGCACATACAAGTACCAACTGCTATGTGCACCAGCCTTTTCCTGCTGGACTTGAGGATCTCAAAAGGAAAGTGTGCCAGAGTGACAGGCAGGTGACATGGACCACAAGGGATATAAAAGAAAGTGGAGAGAATGGAGGCATTACTGCAGGCCTCCTCAAGTCCTCTCCCCTAGTCATTTCTTATGCACTTACTAGCCACAACAAGCTCACAGAGCGCCTCTGAATTCCTTCACTGGTTTATCACTTTCTCCCAGCCCCCTCTAGTTTTCAGCCTTCTCCTAGATCCTTCTATATCCTTAATTCCTTTTTTTTTTTTCCCTACAGGGCATGATAGGCTTTCCATCTCCCCTTATTCTTTCCTGCTGATCTGTAGCAGGCAGATGGAGAAGTTGATGATTACATCATTTGCAGCACTGAACAACAGAAGTACAGAAAAACACATCTCACGAAAATTTAAACCAAATGTTAGTTTAAATCAAACCAAGCAGTTTGGCTTACCTGTCCAGTATATGTGCCATCTCCGTTTCCAAAACTTTGTCCTGAAGGGCTTTCGGACTGTAGCCAGGTGATGTGGTACAGTTTAGCTCTCTAACTGGACTGGAAATTCATCCCTTCTTTCCAGAGAAAAAGAACATAGCAAATCATAAGGCAGTCCTTTGGCTAGTTCTGCTTTGCTTCTCCTGGGTGGTGGTGTGGAAAGGCAGGAATGCTTCCTTTTCCATTTTTGAAAACTTAATCTTCAACATCTAAGAAAAAAACAGATACTAAGATTCAAGCCCACACCACTTCTCTCATCCTACAGTCTTCCCTGTTTTTCCGGCACTTCTAAAATACCACATTTCAATGCAGACCTCATAGGCTCTTTATTAAAAAAACTTCCTTACAATTTTTAGATTTCTTTTTATCTTTCCCAGGCATCCAATGGGCTTTTTCCTTCTACTACCGTCAACTCCAGACTAGAATACCCCTCAGCAAGAAAAAATGCTGCCAGCTGTGCTTCCTCTATTTAAAATAAGCCTTTATAAGCCTTCCCCCCTCCCCTGCCCACCATGGTCATGTTCCCTTTCCCACTACGCTCCATCATTCTTCCAAGTTGGTATCAGTCACACAATGCTAGGCCAGTAAAGTTCTCAAAGAGACGAATCACAATATAATGTAATTAATGCAACTTCCAAACTATCACTTTCTGGTCTTAAATTCACTGAGTTACTCTGATAAAGGTCACCACTGGAATAAATATCAAAAGAAAAATTGTTTATGTTCCCCCTTAATTTAATCCCTTTATTTATGGTTAACAGCTCTCTTGCACCTCCTTCAATAATAATTCTATCCCCTTAGTGTCTTGACCTGTTAAATTAATGTAGCTGACGGTCATTTTGCAAACTCAGATTCAGTCAAGCTACAAATAGCACTTCTCATGCATACAGTAATTTTCTCCATCAGCATCTCCTTATCATTAGATATTTGTCTCTAAAGACCCTCTAAAATCTCAGATAGAATCTAATTATACAGCCTTTCTCCCCATCTCTTAAAAAACATGGAAGTACATATTATTCTGACTCACCTTCCTTTCCCTAGAAATTAGAAGAATGGTATTCAGAAACAGCTGAGAAAAAGCTGGATGTGAGTTAGACTTTTTAATAGTTAGATGGATAATCTATACAAATCTCAGTCTCCAAAGAAATAATTAATTATTGTGTGGATATTTGTTGTGTTTTGGCAGGAGGAAGAGGAAACAGAACTGGCAGTGATCTGTCTGCAGAAGTTGATCCGAGGCAGGGCTATTCAGAACATGGTATTCTGTGTCTCTTTGTTGATGTCTGTCCAGAATGATGGTGGGAATGGTTGAAAGTGTGTTTGCAACCTTTCTTCCACAGCACCAGTCAAGGGTAATGAGGCTTCTGCAGCGTATCCTCCTGTATGTTATCTGGAGTCCTTCAAGGCTGAAGTCTTTGTTCTCCAGCCCAAATTTCTTACAGGAACTTCTAGGTTCCTACACATGTCTGTGAGCATCTCCCTGTTCCTGCCATCCCCTATACTCAGCTGTTTAATTAGACGTTTCATAGCAGAATTACTCAAATGGCGAATTCTAGACTAGATCTGGACCATGAGTACATTTTGCCTTGAAACCTCCCACATCCCAGCAGGGCAGCTTGTATTTCATACCATCTTTCCAGTTTCCTGTGAAGGTGAGCTGAACCTTAGATGAGAAACTGAAGCATACCACCATGATTTCCAGCAAGTGCAGGACCCATCATTCTGCTTTCAGTGGAGTAGAAGTGGGTCTAGGTAAAAATTGAATGGCCATGCCTCATGGGCTTTATATTAAGCAAGTCTATCACTTTTGATCAGACCAGTCCAGAAGGTTTGTTTTCATGCCTGCTGAGAATATAATTGATATTCTCTCTTGCACTAATTATTTAATGCCTGTGAAGTGTTCCCATGTGGGACCCTGACCTAAGCTTTAGCAACAATGCAATACTGTGAAAGTGGCTTGAGGTGGAACATAGACTTTCCAAGTCTTCTCCAGTTCTGTGGTGATCTATAAGAAGGATGTCTGATGCCATTGCAGGACTGTTGACTTCCACGTCATGAAATGTCCCATCATTTTAGGAATCTTCTTCTAACTTCTACTGGATCAGAAATACATGACTCGGTTGAAGAATGATTTGAGCAGGGTTGAGTGATCCTTTGTTGCTATTGGAAGCCCTGTTGGAAGAAAGGGGGAATGAAAATAAGACAGTGTCAGGGAAGGGCTGGGACACATAATCCCATAACAGGGACAGCAGCAGTTTTCAACAACCTCGCCACCAATTTATTCTTTGAGCTGTTGCTGGACTCCCACAAAATGAAGGTCAGAGAACAGTAGATGTTGAATGAGGAGACATCTAACCCTGGACTGAGGAAAAGGGGCAATGCTCACACTGGGACACTGAGGCTGATATAACAGGATATCCAGAAGGCTATTGCCCTTTTCACTTGACATTGGTGTTGCTGTTCTGCATTTCAGTGGTTTAAGTACTGGGTGAAGCTAAACAGAATAATAATAAAAAAAATTATAATAAAGTAGCAAGGGATCATCTATACGCCACAGCAGAAGGTCTCAACTTTCATCTTCTATGCAGGAGGGTTTAGGCAAGATTTACCTGACAGCTGTAGTGTTTGCCTAAATGTGGCCACAAATTCATTACAGAGAACTAGGTCTTGGAAACAGCTGACCTTGCAACTTGGAGAAAAAGGGTGTGCTCTGCTGGCAAAACATGTTGATCTATATTCTCCATTTAATATGCTTGGTTGTTTAACTTTATTTTAAAGATGTTTGAAGGGAAGGAGAAGCGGCTGGAACTGATCAGAGAGCTGCGCACGACTCACGCACTCCAGGAGGATGGACAGCTGCTTTTGAAGGCAGAGGAGCAAATGACACGGGCTCTACAGCAACAGCATGACTTGCAAATGCACAAGGTTTGCCTGTATAGATGGGAAGGCTGATTCACAACACTGTCCTGACCAGGCACTCTGTGCTTGCAGCACCACCAGCTCTCCTGCATTTAATTTCTTTATGTTTTCTATTATCCACAGCACAGAAAGCACCCCAAGTAACAAAAATGCTGTCCTAGCACAGGCCAAGCATTGAATGCCTGAGGGGCTAAAATTGCTCTCTCACTGCTGTGGGGGCTCTGGGGAATCTCAGAAACAGACTGAGGAGTCCTGACCACAGCTGCTACCCAGGCTGCACTTGCTTTGTTTGCAGACAGAGCGCTTATTTATATTTACAGGGCTTTGAACAAACTGCACTGTCAGACAAACCTCAGTTTTCCCACATTTCAAACCATTTGACTGGTGCTGTGACCTGGCATCGCAATACATGCTTGTCACTCACATCTGTCAGATGTTTTACTGAATGTGTGTTACTGCTCTGTCATTTCCCTGTTCCTTTCCTAGCTTGGCACCCTCTCAGGCTCCTCCTCGGGCATAAGACATCACAAAAGAAGCCAAAGCAGGATTACTTTGTAAATCTGGCTGGGCTTGAGACTTCTAGGACCTTAGCAATGGTGTCACAGTGTTGTACTTGCCACTGTTATGGAAAGCAGAGAAATTTTGGGCTCCATCCTCTGCCAAGGATCTAGCGAGAGCTGGGGATGCAGATTCCCATCCTATTTCTTTGCAGGGCCACAGCCTTCCAGAGCAAAGTGAATCAAATTGCAGATGCTGGTCTGAAATGGATCATAAATTTTGTCCAGACTTCACTGCATCATCTCAGATACACAGTATCTCCCACATTCCTGCAGGTTTTCCTATCATTTTTACTACTATTCTGTTTTTTCAGTGACCAGCTGTGAGGCAATTCTGCAGGTTCCAGATTATGATAACAGCATCCGCTGGCCAGCTGGCCTGGTGGAGATGGAACCAGACCACTGCTTCCTGCTGGGTGGGCAGCAACAAAATTTCCCCTCAGATCTCAGTAAAAATTGAACCGGGTGACTGTGTTTTACTGTTTATCATTTCCAGATGCTCCTTCATATACAGGGAGCCCAGGTGTGGAATGCAGGAATACAGAATTTTTCTACTGAGAAATTAAGAGACAAATAAAAGCCTTAGGCATTAGGAACTTGAAATGCTCCTCTTCTAGAAGCGCAGGTGAGAGTGAAGGAGGGCAGTTCAGACACCATAATGACATTCACAGAGAAGGAGAGAGAGCAAAGGTAAAGATGCTGACCTCTGATCTCCGAATTTCCTTTTGGGAGAGCCACTATCCCCCTCTGCTGGTATCTACCTCCTCTACTCTTGCATTGGTTTTTTTGTTATGTCTCTGAAGGCACACAGTCCAAGGCTCAGGTCTTCAAAAACTTTGAACTTTAAAACTCTCTGGAATGCATGTGCAGGAGTTTTCTATGTGTGTGGCTATTTTAGAAAGTCACTGATAACTCAAAGTTCTATAGTTCTTGGCAGTCGCAGGTTTTTTTCAGGTTTTTGACCTTTCCATTATAAAAAGAGGCATTTTTCAAAAAATGCTTCCTGCAGAAAGAGGATGGAAACTCTAGATAAAATGGTCAAAGATGAGGGGTTGAAAATTTCCAACCTCCTATATAACAAAAGTCTAAGACAAGAGTGTTCCTGCGTTGTTTTCCTCCATTTCACACCAGTTGTAGGCACAGCACCTGGAGCAGTAAAGAGGAAGCAGCACATTAGTTCCATGTTATCCCTCCCCGTGGGGTGGTGCAGTTACAGCATTGCTGTCCTCCATCTTAAACACCCATGGGCTAAGCACTGTCACTTCTATATGTGTGCAACACTGACAGTCCCACTTTCTTTGAAACACTGCATGAGCAAATGGCACAGCAGTATAAGAAAGCTGATTTGTTACTACTTGTCTGGGATATTTCAGCTCCATTTTGAGTTTTACGTTCAGGTCTACTCTGTTATTGTCTGTTTATTCCAACAGAAACACGGCATCCCAACCAGTTCCAGACATTCCCTCCTGCCAAGGACTGTGGCTTCATAGTCCATACTGGAGATAATGAACTTACCATAGATCTTGTCCCTTTCCAAAGTGCAATCACGCATACCCGACCCATGGAACGTGATGTGCTTGGAACAAGGAGTGAATGGCACAGTAATGCTGAACACCTGGAATTTAGTCTCAGCTCTGTCACAGACTTTCTGATTTTTCATTACCTGGAATTTTGAGGTCTTATTTGCACTTCTGAAAACTCAATATAATTACTGTTGATTTCAATTTGTTAGTGGTTAGTAATTTGTACAGTTTTAGGTAATAACTCAGTACCTAAAACTGTAGGGACTCATGGTTGCTGTATTGTCTCAGCAAGTTAGTCACTTTGGTCACATCATGAAAGTCCAGCCAAAGACATACCATTTCACTGAGGTGGCTTTGAACTGTAACAGACATTTTGTATCCTTAGGAGAGGATAGAAATGTGACTGTACTCACAATTGTGGTTTCCTAAATCTTTACTTAAGCTGCCTACTCATGAAGATTGAGGATTTACTTTCCAAATGCTAGAAAGAAGCTTCATTTGCAACTTTTAATCCTATTTTTCTGTTCTGGTGTAGGTAAGAAAGATGGAGGATATGCAGCTGAAGCTATTTCATTGTCACTTTCATACATCCCCTTTCCTGGTCTGGGCAGTGGAGCATTCCCCAGTAACAAGCAGATGGCCTCAGCAACTATTCTGATTATACTCACGGCCGCAAAAGCAGTTCATAATACCTGGAATATAGCGCGTCTAGTGCTCTATCTCCTCCCACCTACCCAAGCATAGGGGCTGCTTGTCCTAGTGTGACAGTGTCGGGACTGTTTCCACCCTGACTAGTTTCGCCATCTTTTAGCCTCTTCATGCCATCAGAGCCTATATATAGGAACATTACATTATACAGAATCCAGGCCAGCGCATGTAAAACAAGAAGAATGCAAAACTCCTAGGGATGTTGCAGAGTTGTTTCACATGCCTGTGGTAGTCCTAGGACTTTGAACAACATTCCTGGGGTTTGTAACACAATTCTTTGCCTTTTTTTTTTTTTAAAGCTATCATCAATGGAAAGCCACTTGGCCAGGGAAGAAGGAAGGGCACTGGCGAACATATTTGATTTCCTGTCCAAAGAGCTGGTGAGGCTGCAAGAAGAACGGAAGATCCACGCTTTTGTCATGCTGGCTGAGAGGCAGAGGCGGATGCGGGAAGCGGAGGAGAGTGGACGTCGTCAGGTGGAAGAGAGGCGGCGTCAGGAAGAAGATGAGATTTTCAGACAGGCAAGAGAGGGAGACTGGTGGGACTGTGGGCAGTTTGTAGGAACTGCCTACTTGTGGGAAGGTCCAGATGGAAGGAAAGTGCTTCAGCTCTGACTTCGGTTATGGCTAGTTTTGAAAATGAAGGGGAAGGCTTACTGAAGAGAGGGTGATTCCTTCCTAAAAGAGTCATGCCCATTAAATTAAGGATTATCTGAATACCTCTACAGACAGTCCTGTTAGGCATATCATGAATGGATGTAGGTTTCTAAATTTCTACAACAAACAGCCATGGAGAACAGATGTACCTAGATCATCTTTAAGAATAATGTTTCGTCAGCACTTGGTCTGTCCAGCAGAACTACTAGGTGCTCTCCCAGGAAGGATGCCTTTAAGCGAGGTTTTGGAAAGATTTTGGCTGCCAAAAGTGGACTGCAAATAACAAGAAGTACAAAAATTATTTTGAAGTAATGATAATGGATAACATAACCTCAAAATCCAGAAATAAAAATCCTGAATTATTACCATATTCCATAACTATTCTACAGTCCTATTCCTATTCCCTAGCTCCTGACTGTGTAAAGCATACTCCTCCCAGTTGAAGGGAATGAGTGGGAGCCTAATTGACTAAACCAATGATTTTCAAACTTTGTGGGAGGAGGTTAATGCCAAGAGAGTCTGGCATCATGTTTATTTTTCTTTTAATTTTAGCTTCTCCTCTTTTCTGCACCTTTGAGTGGGAAGCAAGGAGAGTCAAAGTGCCATAAGCTTATGCCCTTCAGACTAGCAGAAGGAAAACACCCATTTCTAGAATCTCTGCTGTACAACTATTATAAGGAAACTAATAATTTTATCTTGTTTTTATTCATGTTACTTTGACTGGCTTGATGGAACCTTTTCCTTCAGGATTTGCTTGAATGAAAGCTGATTAATCTACTGAAGTCAATACTGATGATTATTATTTGGCAGTTGTTGCTCAGGGGACTATGAGAACTGAGGATGCAACTGCCATTGCATTCACAGAACTAACCTGCTGCAGCAGAATTGGATCTGCGGATAAGTTTTTTTTCCACCGCCGGTTCTTTCCTGCACTTGTTTCTGTTCAATTAGTTCTCAGAAAAAATTGTCAGAAAATGAATTTTTACACAAGTTATTCTTCCCAGAAAGCACCTCTGAAACCAAATCTCAGGCTGGCCTGCCTGAAATTAAGAGTCTGGTGAAAGTCTGTTGTTCTTGCTTCTTTGGAAATCTGCTTCCACCATGTTCCTGGCACAGCAATAGGCAGCGGAACAATATCTTGGTGTTTTGTTCCAGGTGGTGAAAGTGCACCAGAGCACTATTGACTCCTACTTGGAAGACATTATCCTGAGTAGCATGGAGGACACAGCTGAAGAACAAGCCAGGGAAGAGATTCAGAGAATGGCTGTAGAAATCAATGACATTGCTTATGAAATGGAAAGTTGGTATGTTATTAAATGGCACATTAGAGGCTGTTTACAGCAGTTTAGAACCTGCCTGACCATCTGCATCTGTGGTTACATGTGTAATCTAAGACATGGGAAGGGCAGAGCAATGCTGTTCATGATCGCTTCAGTAGTGCAACTGCTGTATGGGAACCACACTTACTACCTGGTACACACATATAAATCCATCAGAGCCTTATTTCTATACAGCATGTGCCAGATTCCATTTGAAAATCACTTCTGAGATCTGTGAATCACCCTTTTTAGACTTCTCCATGCCAATGTGATGCTGTGACTGAGCCTTAAGTGAATCTGGGAACTGCCTAAAGCAATACCCATTCATACTGGTCTTTTCATTTATTTACACTACTACAGAAAATCCATTTGAAAGAGATGCTAAAAGATACAGCTATACAGCAGCCTTTCATTCTGGGGTGGCTGTTTTTTAAGAAACTGCCAATTTCCATGGGGGTCAGTCATATTGATGGCTGCCTGACAAGGCACTTTGAGTAGAGTAAGTTGTTGAGAACACCACAGTCTTGTGTTTGGCTGGGGCATCAGCAGTGAATACTTTTTAGGACCTGCCAAACCTCCAGTTCAGTTTCTATGCTCTTTTTTTGGAACCGAGCCATAAAAATCCCAATGACACAGTGACTCTCCTATGGTACAGCAGCTGTGTATTTTGTAACTAGATGAATACAACCAGAATGTTGAAATCCTTGGGGAGAATGAAGCGTAGATAATGCATGCAGCCCCTGGGCCAATTGGGAACCCACTAAACACTGGCATGGAAAAGAGCACAGGGACCAGCCAAATGCAGAGTCACAAAAGGGAAAAATTTAGCAAACTCAGCAATGGGCCAAAGACTAAATTGACAAAGATGCAAATCCTCAGAGGTATCTGCGTGTCTAACTCAGTTTGTCATCAGTGAGAACTGGGCTCCTAAATACCTTTGAGGATAAGGAGCCTAGGGTGATCTTCTCCCTGGAAATACTGCTTTCCAATGCAGTATTGAACACATTGGCAGTGCAAAGGGGAATAGTCACACTGTCACTTACTTGTAGGGTAAAGAGACCCAGCTGACAATTACTGCCATGAAAATACACTCCCTTGAAAATAGCACGAATATTTACAAGGGAGTCTTGTGTTTGCAGAGGTCATCTGGAAAGAAAATTAAAATACTAATACCACTCTGCATCTGTTCTGTAGTCGAACTCGCCTGCAGTCAGAAGAGATTGTAGCAGAGCTGGTTTATGATTTCCTGATTCCAGAAGCTGAGAAAATGTTTATCAGAGAAAAAGGTAAGGAGTCCAGTAACTTTATTCTCTTTGTGAACTGGTTCACCGTCCTTGCTCTAGCTCACTGAAAGGAAAGATGCAGTGCCAAGAGTTGTCTCAGTTCTCTGAGATTCCTCTTTTGCACTCTGCAGGTAGAAAGTTAAGCCCTCTGACCTTTTTTCACCAATTTCTCGTGAGCTTTAGTCTTTTAAAATGGTGGCCTGAATTCAGACCTGATGTAAATTTGGTGTATCTGCAACAATAAAACTACATGAAAAGAAGCAGCCCACTGCACCTTCAAAAACAAACTGGGAAAAGTCTTTAAGTAGCATGGCTGTGATTTGTGTATTATATGGCAATTTCTAAAAAACGTTTAAGTCTTTAACAGGCAGCTTACTTAAATACGTGCCATATGTGGAAAGAAGATTATATGCTTTCCTGTGCTTTCCCCCTCCCCCCCAACTGGTTGAGAGCTAGAAGCAAAGATAAGGTTTTAGGGTTGGCTGTAGTGGCACCCCATTTTAAGCAGATAAACTTGCAATTGTAAAGGATGCTTCTGTTTAGCCAAAATGGAATAGTATCTGTCAAAATACAGAGGGGAGGGCCCTGGAAACCTGTGTATTACATTGAGTATCATGAATTAATGGCTGTTCTTAGCTGGGATGTTTCCACTGACCAGCACACTCAGAAGACTGTGATGAAACCAGTCACCCACAGAAAGTGGATATAACCTAAGAAAAGCAATTGTATCACAATTGAGTCTGAAGTGGTCCTTCCGCGGTGTACTTCTCTGACTTGAGAACAAAGGCACTTCATTGATTTTTTTGTTGCTTTGTGAATGAAAACAGAAACCCTGCAAACACATTTTGTGGTCTCCGAATTGTGCAAACTTTTTTCTTCCTAGTTTGCATATTTGTCACAACAACAGTATCTACTCCGCAGCTGGCAATTCTACATAAGCTTAAATCAGCTCCCTTCTCCTTAGCCCTGCTTCTGCAAGCCTACCAAAGCAGGTGATGTAATTTTAGTCAATGAAGCCTGTAGCTCAGGCACTAACACACACAGGGTAGCCTGTCTCAGAAGGGAGAAGAGAAGAGAAGACCTGGAGATGGCCTAGGATTCTGGACATACAGAGGTACCATCAAGGAAGAAAATACATACTGAGCTTAAATCCAACAGCAGCTAACGAACAAAGCACCTCAGAAGCACTCTGAAGCAACGGAGGGAAAAAAGCTTCAAAATCTGTGATAGCTACAGTGGGTTTGCCTGGAAAGCAGAGCTAGACCCAGACAAAAATGAAAGTGGATGCTGGTGGAAGACCTAGAGCAATAGGTTATAAAGTACAAGAGCTCCTTCAAATGTGATCAGGTGAAATTTGCCACAATATTCTTGTGACAGCAGACATCAAAGGTCAGGAAGAGACCTGGCTCATACTCTCTTCTGCTGTTGCTGCATGAGGTGGAGAGGACTCCATACACTTAAGAGAGAGCTGAATTCTATCAAATGTATGCTCTGATGGACACACCCTGCCGTAAACCTCCTGCACAGCGATACCTTCAGGGAAGCAGAATCAGTAACTATTCCATGTAAATCCAAGGGAAATGGTATCAAAGAATGGCATTAGATCTCATGAGCCCATCACTGTATTGTGTTTCTGTGGCAGCTTTTAAAGCTTTCCCTATAGTGAGCCAGACTATTCATTATGAAACTGTGTTTTAGCAATCTGGCATATGCTTGAGCATACACCCTCCTTGAAACTAGCAGGAACTGATCTGAGAGTGGTTGTCTGGCCTGCCAGAGGAGTAAATCCATTTGTAGAACAAAGATTTGAGGGCCCCCAAGTTCAGTCTTTGCCTACGCTTTAGCTTCGCCTTAAACATCTCTATTTTGCCATTACCTAGTCTTTTCTTCTTTTCTTTTTTTTTTTCCTCCTCTTTTTGTCACATTCCTATGCATAAAAGCAGGGATTATGCAATATTGGCTCATCCTGAAACCCCTTTGCACCTCACTTCTGAACTCTCCCTCATTGGAAGTAGAAGTCAGTGTGCTGATATGAAAAAACTCGCTTTTAAAAGGACAATCACTCACCAATTTGAGCCTGCTTTCTTTTAGATGGAATTCACTGTGGGTGGAGGAGGGGACTGCAGCAATACCAGGAGAGTATTCCCAGTATGGTTGATGCAGTTCATGCATACACGATTGAAGCCAAAATGCCTTGGGTAGAGAAAGCTCTCCTGGGAATTGAGAGCTGGCTGGTGAAGGTCAGCTTTTCAAATGCAAGTGAGATCCAGTTGCATTCATTGTTGACAAAATGGACCTGGGAGATAGATAAACGTAAACAGGACGGGTTAGTAAAGTTGAGCGACCGAGTCAATGATAGTATGCAGAACTGTGTGACAGCAGGCAAGATGCCAGTGGTCAGATTCACAGTTAAAGTACCACTCAGCCTTACAACATAAACAGACCAAAGCAACAAGGAAGGCTTGGACTTCTGCAGGGAAGTGACATGATGAGAGCCATAACTCAGTCCTGCAACATTCCCCACACCCTCCTTACAAGCATGCAGTATTTCAATCTCCATGACTGTTTACCAGTGTCTTAAGTCTAGAGAGAGAAAGAGGGAACAAAGAATAGTGAAGAGCAATGAAGAGAATTGTAGGGTGAATGCTTTGGCTTAGGTAATTATTTCCCAAGAGGTAGGTTGGAAATATAGACAAATGAGATTGGATGAAAACTGTAAAACACAATAAAGAACAATCCTGCAGTAGCAGAGGGGAAGTGATAAGGTAGGTGATTGAATGTGTCTATACTGTCTCCAAGTCTTACTTGGAACTCAGTAAGAGTTTCTCAGTGCAGGCAAAATCGTAACACAGGAGAGGGCAGATTTCAGCTCCAGTCTTCCAGAGGCCTGCTGCAATTAACAGACACTGAAGTAGAGGTTATTTTAGAGCCTGATAACATATCCTGGGCAGTTATGCCCTAAGCTGGAAAGGAAAACACTTTGGCTGTCCTTCGCACCGTGGGGGCTAGTCTTCAAAGTGAAATGCAAAGTTGGTTGCTGCTATTAGGTGGCAGTAGAACGCTTTCAGCCAAAGTTAGAAGGGCGTGATTTTTTTTTCCTGAGATAGGCTTTTCCACAGCTGCAGGAAGGCTAAAAGCTATCCCTCCCTTCTCCCCTACAGAGAACGCTTTGCTGTACGTTTCCAAGTAAAAGGCTTACCTCTTTTTATGCGCAGTGAGGCAATCCCAAAGAAAACACATCTATGCTGCTCATCAGATCATCCACAGGGGCACAGAGAGGGTACTGGCTGATCTGGCACTACATCAGGAGACATCTGCCAGCAAGATAAAGGGAGATCCTCCTGCTGGGACAGCTAGCGCTGCTTTGAGTGGGACAGCTGCTGGACCAAGTGCAGCTGAGAGCGCTTGCTCTGCCCCCATTGCACACGAACTAGGTAAATTTCTGTGCGAAGAAAGCCCAGGAGAGACAGCAGTGAACCTTTCTGACGGATCGGAGAAGGATCCCACAGCCTCCTAGAGACAGAAGATGAGCCAGGTGAGTTTCCCTTCCCCTCTGTGATTTGAGCTCAGAGCATGATGAAGGAGAGGCAAGCACATTATATTTACTCTTTTCAGGGCACCCAGAATGGAAAATCCTCTCTGTCCCTTGGGCTGTCCTTCCTGCTGCCTGCCAGCAATGTTGTCCTGGAACCACTCTGTATACATTTTGGTGCAGCAGCCCCAGACCACCCCCTCCACCCCTTCCCCAACTAGCTTTGGGCCTCATTAACTAATTTTCCTCTTCTAGTTATTAAGAGAAGCTTGAGTGAGAAAGCAGCATTCCTTGTTTGTTTTCCAGGCACAGACCAATAAAGATCTGCACCTGGGCTTTTGATGGTATTTCCTTGGATCAATAACATTAAATGAAAAAATATTCCAGCAGTGGGAAATTTTGAGTTGAGACCATACACAGAGTCTTTTCTCAAGCGTGTCCCACTGATTTCCTCAGTGGAGTAAGGCAGAGCGGCTTCCTGCATTAGCACTGCTATTAATAAAGCATTGAAGTTGAATGAAAACGGTCAGCTCTTGCATCATCTTTTCACATAATTAGTCCTTGCATAAAGAACAGGCGCCCTTGACCTCAGCAGAGTGGTTCCTGCCAACCAGGCAGTGTCTGGCACTAATAACTAAGGCTAGGTGATAGCAGAATGACGTGGCAGGGGCTGATGGAGCTTGTGCAAAGAACCCATTAGCCAGTGCTTACGGCTTTTCCAGAAATGTCACTCTTTGGGCTGACCTCTTCTTGCTTTTTATCATCCCAAAGGAGAACAATTCTGGAAAGAATCTTATTTTTCTTAGAACAGTGTTAGTCACTCTGGCTTTCCAGCTCCAGGGGGCTTACCCAGAAAGGATGCTGGCTTTGCCTTGTTTGCAAGCACGGGGGTGCTCCAGCTCAGGATGTCAGAAATCAGCAGGCTGCAGACAGGCGCAGTGCATCTGATCAGAGAGCTGTCAGGGACTTGCTCAGCTCTCCAGCACTCACCTGTCAAAATTCCTGAAGTCTGTGGGTTTAGCATCTGAAAGGTACATTTACGCCGATACCAACATCAAACGCACCAGCTTTTGGAGGAGCAGGCGCAGCCACACCCAAAATGCTTACTCATGGATGGCTACAACTTATGCGACAAATAGCAGTATTAGCTCTCAGTGCTAACGTGATAATGGGCTAATCTCTGTGTACTTCCATCATTTCTGTGTAACTGATAGCCTGTTCTTTGTGCTGGGTCTATAAAGCTTCAGATACGGTCCAGCTAACTAATCCTGAACATGGTGCTGCTCCTTCAAAACACAAACCAGCAGCTGATGAAAAATTCAGGCTCATGAGTGCATTCCTGGAAAAATTTTGCATCAGGTTTCTGTTTTATGGATTGGGCTGGGGGGGGGAGTGGCAGGGAGGAGAGAGGAGGAAAAAAGTCTGAATACCCTCATATTCTGCTGAGCTGTACATCAGAACTGGAGAGAGGAAACAAGGGCTGCACCAAGAAACCACTGCTGGTCTCCAGGTCACTGAACCGGGGTCACCAGGTGACTGGTGGGGTCAGGCAGCCTCTGCAAGTACTGCAAAATCTGGCAGGAGTCAGAGATGGGTGATGAGTTTTGGTTAGGACTCTGTGAGGATGATCCCATTAGGGTTTGGGGATTTGGAAAAATTCTCATTGCGTACATAGCTAGTCAGAAAAAGGGAAGGTAGCAAATGCAAAAACATAGAAAGAAACACTCTTCACAGTGTGGGAGGAGAAGCTGTGCAGGGATCAGCTCTTTTGCCTCAGGCCACCTTGGACAAATTTAGCCTGGTTGAAAGAGGGGGGGGATAACATGAATCACAAGATCCTATGTAATGAGACATGGAAAACTTGATGCAGCATAACAGTAGAACAGGAAGACCGACCCATTGAGGCATTTACTGTATTTCTGAGATGGTAGGTTGAAATAAACATTCTCCATGTGGCTTGTTGTGCAATTTGACGTGGTTTTAAAAAGATAAGAAGTGTTCCAACAGGTGTGGGAATGGACGTAGGTTGCAGCACTCCGGTCTTCTGCCGGGATACAGCCCTCTGCGTGACAACGAGGGGGCAGAGGACTCCAGATGCTATGCACAGCCTGAGCTATAAATGTCTTGGCTTCTGTTATGATTTAAGGGACACCGTTGGGATAAAGCCATCTTTTCCACATGACATTGCCTAGCATGTAAACTGATGGCCACGGCAGGATTCCTGCAGGAAACTCTGCTCTAGAAACTGCTTTCAGTTGTCACATGCGGGCTTTTTTTCAAGCTTTGCAGAATGTGCTTTGAGAAAGAAAACGAGCACAGTGAGAGGGAATTGGGATCATAAATCAACAGCAGAAGAATGCACCATTCCCTCTCCTAGCAGGAGCCAGAACAACCCTGGGGAGGAGCCCATACCCGAAACAAACAGAGCAGATGCCTCCAGGGCTGCACCAATACAGTGGAAACACTGGGGAAATTTTTCCCGCTTTTCTTTCACCAGCTGCCCGCTGGGAGGGAGCCTGGCTGTGCTGCTCTGCCGGCTTCTGCATCCTGACAGGTGGGAGAGACGGGCTGAACCAAACGAGCCTCTGGGGTCACTGCGCTGTGAGAAGGCTGAAAAATCGGTCTCTTTGCGGTAAACGAATGAACGCAAATTGTCTCAAGTCTTCCCTGCTGATACAGCTCTTGCAGTGTGGAAGGAGGAGATCCTATCGCAATACCTACAGTTCAGCAAAAAGGACTTTTGGTAGGACAACTGGAAGCCAATGCACCTTTTCCACTGCGCGCTTACTATATCTATGTTTTAGTCAACATAAAAACACAACGAACCCATGCTCTCCCATCTCTCCTGCCTCCCTTAAAAGCAAGATGACCATCGCAAAAGTTGCTGCTGTAGACCTGGCTGTTCCTGCCGCTTTCTGAGCGCTGCTGTTCCCTCTGCTCCCGGTCTCATGAGCGCACAGGACCTGCCCGCTACTTTGTTGGGCTCAGTTCAGACCCCAACACAACTTTGGTGGGGGAATAATCCTCCAAGTATGGTCCTCACATGCCAAAGGCTTTTAACGAGGTCCAATTGCACTGATACTAACTTTCCCTCCTCCCAGTCCTGTCTCCCTGCTTCTACCAAAATCCTGTTCATGCAGCTTTTCCTGCGTTTTTCTGACTGGTGAGTCAGTATCTTCTCGGCATCCACCAGCATCCTCACCTCAGTGTTCTCCAGAGTCGGGCCTGGGCTTGGAAGAGGAGCTGTTGTTTCACATGCGTGCCCGCCATCCCACCAGAGAGGCAGGAATTGTTTTGAACACCTGCCAAAACCAACTCCCCGAGACGTAACGCGTACACCTAGACTAGTAAATTCAATTTGCCTGGGACCACTCTGGACCGAGGCCCCCACCTCTCCTCACAACCACTGCCGGGAGCAGAACTGGCAGGGAAAGCATCTCAACAGATGCTGTTTGCACAGGAGAGACAGTCCCAGCGGGCCGATAGGAAGGGTGTACGCTGAAACCTGGGCAGGAGAGGCAGCTCTGGGTCTCTGCTCTGATCGTATCATTCGTTCCCTCTCATTCTTCCTTTTCTCCCACATGCCATGTCAATCCCATGCACCTCATCCTCCACCTCCTGTGGCTGGAGTCCAGGCCACTTCTCTTGGCCTGTTCCCACTTGCCAAAGCCCAATCCTTCACCTAGCACTCGGAAGGGATGTCCCGTTCCCGTTTCCTTCCTGGGCTGCTCACCTCTATCTACTTGTTACTCAGGGCCAGAGCCCTCCCCGGCCAGCCTGGCTCAGCACACCATCCCCAACAGACCTGAGAGCTGCGGCTGCCCCTACGAACACTCACCATCGCGCCTGGCCACTAGTCTACGCCTGGTTGGACCTGTTGCGCAGCCCAGACGATGCCCAGCCGTCTGAGATTTACCTCATCTGGTCCCCCCGACGGGGAGCTTTCAGAGAAACCTGCACTCCTTGCCCATCCTGGAGCTCCTCGGTCAGTGCTGGGGGCTGGGATGTTCCTCCTCTTCCTTGGGGTAGCGGCTGGAAGCGTGCGGTGCTACCTGCAATGCAAATTGCAGTGAGCTAATTGCAGCTGCGCAGAAAGGACCCGATGCTGTTGCTCTTGGTGACAACTGTCAGCACTGAGCGTGAAGAACACCACTGCTCTGAATACAGATGCAGCAAGAAGCCTGAAATATTAACCAGTGCTCTTACGTAGTCCCTAAACCGAGAGCGCACTAAACCTTCTCCTAAATACCCTTCTCGGCCAGCATCTTCTCATCATTTTACATCGCTAGAATTTGGAAAGCAGCCGCTCCCACCAGCGTTACGGAGACTGAAAAGCTGCATTCGCCCCTCTCTCCTTAAGTTGCTGCAGGATTGATCCTAAGAATGAATCTCCCCTTTGTTTATTACCGAGCCAGTAATGGCCAACATTTAAAGCCTCTTGCAAACGCTATATTGGTTCCTTACCTCCTGAAGCCTTTCTCCACCTGCCTGTGTAATTTTTCTGCCTCCAGCCAAAGGCAAACCATTTTTCATTGCTGTGCAGGCCCCGAATCTGTTGTCTCCAGCAGAAACAGCCTCCATTGACCAACCTGTTTCTACGCCTGGTGCCATGAAACAAAAACCTTGAAAGAGGAATGAAGTGTAACTGAGATGGTCCAAAGACTCCCTAGGTGGGTAGTACCCTTCATTTCCTGAGACTGCTAACAAACAACAGCATCCCAAACAACATCGGTGATCTCCTTGAGCAAAAATGCCCTCAGACAACCCGGGTTTTGCCAGTAATCACCATCCGCCTCCTGAGCACTCTTGCCTGGCAAAGGATTTGGTTACAGGAACGAGCTGCAGAAGGGAGGAGGAGGACACGCCTGCTCTTACGCCATAGGAAACATAGACTCATAGAATCATTTAGCTTGGAAAGGACCTTTAAGATTATCGAGTCCAATCGTTCACCTAATGCTGCCAAGTCCACCACTAAACCATGTCCCCAAGTGCCACATCTGCACATCTTTTAAATACCTCCAGGGATGGTGACTCAACCACTTCCCATAAGCCTGTTACAGTGCTTGACAACCCTTTTGGTCAGGAAATTGTTCTTAATATCCAATCTAAACCTCCCTTGGTGCAACTTGAGGCCATTTCCTCTTGTCCTATCGCTTGTTACTTGGGAAAAAGAGACCTGGCTCCCTGCAGCCCTGGCTTCCCTCTGACAAGACCTGCCACGTATTCCTGCATCAGCGACAGGCGTCTGGACCCCGCAAATGCTCACCATGTGGAGGTGGCGTAAAGCACAGGGCGTTCAGGCAGCAAGCTAAGATGAACAGTCCTGTTCTAATGCCTGGATTCCACCAGTTTTTAAAAGTTTTGCTTAGGGAAAAAAACCCCCCAACCAAAAAACCAACCCAAACTCCTCCATCGTTCTACTTAGCAATCTGTTACATACCCAGACCCCAGGTCCCTGCCCATGGCTCCTCTGCTAGGCAGCTCTGCCTGGGGATGAGGTTTCGTTTGCCCGCAGCCACATTTTCTCACTCTGTGGCAAGTGAGGAGGCCCTGCAGACTGCCCTGGACTTGGGCAGCCTACCCTGCTGCGGTTGTTCATTCCCCACTTACCTTGTCCTGGAGGACCCAGCCTTGCCTCTGGAGAGCACGAGCAGAGACAGGTGATGCAGAGAGCAGGGAATCCCTGAAAGAGAAAGCTTTAGCTCCACTGACTACATGGGAGACCTACCCGGTCGCATGGAGACTCTCAGAAGGCAGTAGGACATACCAAGAAGAAAATATCTGTGCCAGGATGTCAGGAGTTAGCTGGGTGTGCAACAAGATCCCGGACTGCATTCCTGCATTGACCAAAGGCAGGTGTTTGCTGTGAAAGTCCAACTCTCCCTTACAGCCCTGAGCACGGTCACCTGCGATGAGCACCAGCAAGAGTTGCACTGGGGGACTGGTGTCTGCTCCAAAGCCTCAGCAGTTGTACGACATTCACACCAAGACACGAGCCTGGTTTTCCTGCCGTGCCTCGTGTGGCGTTGCTACCTACGCGCCTTCCTTTCCCACCAGAGCTCGGATTTGGCAGCAGGTCGGGTCCGACCCTGCAGCCTTTGGGCACGACTGGTTTAGCAAAGCCGGCAAAGCCGGAGCAGCCCTGCCCTCGCCAGGAATGCCACCTCCCTCCCCAGGGCTAGCGAGGGAAGACGACCCAGCCAAGCCCTTCCCGGAGCCAGGGGAGGGAAGCGAGGTTCAAGACTGGTTAATGAGATCGTGTACCATCTGCCGGGCTCGCCGTCTCCAAGCAACTGGCCTTCGTGCTTCAGACACAAACCGCGGTGCTCCCGCTCTCCCCTCCGCGTTTTGCGGCTTGCTTCCCTCCTCCTTTGTGGCTCTTGTTCTTCTCGCGCTGAAAGCGACTTGGACCTTACCACCAGCAGCCTGAAAGCCGCCACCTTCCAGATAACAAACGGTGCCAGTAGCCTTGACGCTGACTTTTAATTTCAACCCAGATGGCTGGAAGTTTGGTCGATAAAGACAAAGCACGTCAGTGAAGGAGACTTTTGTACCACATTCAGCTCGGTACTGCTTTGCGTTTGGATTAGCATTTTAAATCGTTCAAAGGTGTCGGTGACTGACAATTAAGTGGATTTGAACCTGGTTTACAAACAGGTCTCGAAAGGTATTTTCACTTGGGAAACGGTGATGGAATGACTGTTCCCTGGAAGGTTGTGTGGGGATTGGCTCTTGATGCTAAGGCCTTTCATTCTATCTTTTAAAAGGGTGATTGGGATGAAACTATAAAAGTCCCAGCAATAACGTTTGCAGGAATTATAATGGGAGGGAGTGATGGATAAACTGGACAACTGCAGCCTCCACACAGAAAAGTGAGGGTGATCCTCAGGTAAAGAGACAGAGAGGCACCGGCTGCAAGATGGTCTCTAAGTGCCTTTATTTGACACTGGGGAGACCGTCGTAGGAAACCTCTGGCTGGTTTTGGTACCCACTGCTTAAGGAGTGTGTAAAAAACAGCCACAGAGGAGATAGATATAATTGAAAGGATTAGAAAGATGGGAAGGAGCTGAAGAGCCCCTTCCAGTCAGGTTAGCAAGAAGTTCGGAGGTGACTGGGTCCTGGTCAAGGGCCTCTGACATTCAGAAGAGAGACCCGAGACTGGAGCAGGGGGTTCCTGTGCAAAGACAGCGCAGAAAGAGAGCCCACAGCTCGCGTCCGCGGCGAGAGGAGTTCAGGAGAGACAGGAGACCCCAGTGCATGCGGATCTAGAAAAGTGCCCAAGGATAATTAACCCCTCCTCCCCAATTACTGAGGACTGTGATGAACTCCCCATCAGCAGTGAACTTTAAATCAACCAACTCACCTAGCGAGGTGCCGTACAGGTAGCGATGCCTTTGCAGATGGAACCGGCCACCCTTAATGCCGGGGGCCGGACCGGTGGAGCAGAGCAGCCCTGGTCTCGGCACACGAGTTAGATGCAGCCCGAACCCCGGTGACGTTGGGGGACCGACGTTAAGTGAAGGGACAGCAGCCGGTCGCCCGTGTTGCTTCCCAGCTTCCCAGGCCCTGTCCCGGTACCTGCTGGAGCGGCAGAGGCCGAACAAAACAAGACCCCATCAGTGAGCCGGGGTGGGCTGGCACCCGCTTCGAGGGGTGTAGCTTCAGCACCCAAGAAGGGCGAGAACAGCCCCCAAAACAGCTCAGTCTGGGGAAACCGGCGCGTCGCAGCAAGGCGGGTGGGAGTCGGAGGGAGCCCGACGCAAGACTTACAGCGCGGACCCATCAAGGGCATCAACCGTCCCGTTGGCGCCGGCTGCCTGGTCCGGGGAGCGGGGGATGCCTCGGCTCTGCAGCAAGCGCCACGCTTCACCCGCTCAGACCTTTTAACGCACCGACCGGTTTGGTACCCGCAGCCTCTTCTCCAGTCTCCAGCTGAATTTGGGCACAGGCGGCCTTTCTCCTAAACCGAGGTCTCTCCCTGAGCAGCCTCGGGGACAACCCTTCCCACCCAGCTCCCACCTCTCCTGGAGCGGCTCCGGAGCGGAGGCTCCAGCCCGGAGGAGCCCAGCAGAGGAGGTTTCACGGGGACGACCGCGGCTCGTGGCACACGAACAAACCAAAAGGACCCTCTTTGCAATATAAATTTGTTTTTATTGAAGCAGCAGTCACATGACCTCGCATCTAGCCTTTAGGATAGCGACAGAATGGATTCGGCCAGGTCAGCCAGCCCAAAAAAGGATTTTTATTTTTTTTTTTTCTTTTTTCTTTTGCGCTAATAGACATGTCATGTTTAATACATACATTATCCAGTACCGGAAACCCAACTCAGAGATAGCTACGTGCTGATTTGCTGGAGGAACGGTCCACTGGACGTGGTCTCGACAAACTTTACAGATCACCACCAAATAACATTACTAATGGGATCAAATGATAAAAAAAAACCAAAAACAAACCCAAACAACCATGAGTGCAGGATTCATCAAAGCCAGCAGTTTACACAGGTTCTTAAGTTCGTATCTATAGGTGGACGGTAAAGGAAGATTGCTTGGTTTTAATTTGAAATATTTATGTCCCAGGGTTCCTCTCTCCATCAAATCAAACGGTATCATAGACAAGCTGGCATCTCTTGAAAAATAGCATGGAATAACACAGCTCATTTAAGAAAACATGCTTATTTCTTGTGGTTTTTCTTTTAATTATTATTACAAAGATTCACGTCCACCTATTCTTGCGGAGTGGAAAGAGGCATGAGGGTGAGGAACAAGGGGTGGAGAAGGGAGAGAGGAGGAGGAAAGAAAGGGGCAAGTTTTTGAAATAAAGACCACACACTTGGTATTTTTTAAATTTCATTTCCAGGCTAACCTACTTTTTATTTAATGCAAATTACAGTACCAGTTAACTATTTCCGAACCGAGTCACACAGAACAAAACGTATTTACAAGGGGAATGGGGCGGGGGAAATAATAAAACATTAAGCATACTTTCCACAAAAAAAGTTTATATTTAAAATGAAAAACAAAAAAAAATCAGTCACAGAGGCATTCAAGTAGTAATAATGTTATACAGGTTTTGCTTTTCCTTTAAATCAAGACAGATTTGCACAAGTGTATGCAATAGTTTGTATACAACCCACAGTCCTTAATATATATATATATTTTTAGATTTCTGTTTTTAAGATGGAAGTGGTCACGCTAATTGGTGTGTACAGGCCCAAGTGATCCATCAGCAACACATTAATGAACGCAAATTTTACAGGCAAGCAAATTATATATATATAAATATATTTTATATATATATATATTAAAAATAAATTGAGAAAGACCAACACAAGGAAGCTACTTTTCTCGAGCTAACCCCTTAGGTACTGTTTTCCTTTCCTGTCGTTTTGCCGTTATTGCAGTGTTGCAAAACGAAGCCAACTACGACCAGAACCGGCTGAGAGCCCCGTGGAAATCAGCTGCCACCCCAGGGGTACCCGCTGGCAGTCTCCGAAAGGCAGAGCCCGGACCGAATACCCTACTGTGCTTTTCCTCATCGGCTTTTCCTTTTTCTCCGCGGTGGCTGAGGTTCCTAGTACAGGAGTACGAGTCTGACAGGCTGCTTGACTTCTACAAGTACTGAAAACCGGGGGGAAATTTTAAGTTGCGAGTCGCAGGCACCTGCCGTTATTTTAGGTAAAGCTTGGCTTCGAAATAAGGGGACAAAGTGTTCGGGGATCTTCTACCAGCCAATTTTTTTTTTCGGGTTTTTTTTTTTTTTTTTTTTTTTTTTTTTTTTTTTCCCTAGCAAGGTAGATAAGTTTAACATTAAAGAACACCAGCATCTTGATCGGGTGTCCGTGGGGGGAGACAGACTGCGATCCAGTCCGGCTCAGAGACCCACGCCAAGGCAGGGCTGACGTAAAGGACAGATCAAGACCAGACTGGGTTAAAAAACAAGCCTGAAAGAGAGTAAAAGAAGAGAGGGACAGCTCTGAGCGGACTGTCACCAACAGCTTGGCATCACTGACCTTCGTGTCATCAGAAAGAAAGTGCAGCCTCTGCTTCACTGGAATGAACACGAGATGCTTCGAAATAAAACAGCAACCTTTGGTTTGGTAAAGAGTTAAGTGTTTTCCCATTCAAGACAATCTTAGGTGGAATACTAACAAGGTAGTAAAACACAAGCAAACTAGTTTTAGAAACAAGGCCTTCGTGCTGGGCACAAGAAATCAAGAGTCATGTTAAACTTATCATCTCAAGAAAACAAAAGTGACTTTGGGGAACGGTGTGGGAAAAAAAAATAGAAGAAAGGCAACAGAAAGTCCCCCCGGCAGAAAAAAAACCACCGCGGACTCCTACAGCGCAGCATCCCTGGGGGGTGCGGGGGGTTTCCCTCCCCGGGGGTCCTTTCTGCTCCCCGGGGCCCGACCGCTGCCCCCGGCACAGCCGCAGGGAGGGTGGAAAGGCCGAGCCTCGGGGAAGGCGCTGCTGCTGCTGCCACCCAGCCGACTTCTGGGTGCAGGATTTTGGGGGGGGGAGGGGGGGGGGAAGAGACGAGCAAAGTCTAAACGAGCTGCTAGGGCAAGTGTCCAAACGAAACCGGTCGCTGCTAGCGGGAGGAGGAGAGGGCAGGGTGGGCAACTTGGGAGAGATCCAGAACAAAGCCACGGCTCCAATGAAATGAGTGACGGCGGAGACGGTTTCCTTTCGTTCCGCTACTGATCAGGGTATCACCGAAACCTTACAGCACTCAAAGAGTTAGAAAGCAGGGGGTGGGGAGCAAAGATGCGGGTTTGGGGTGGGAGGCATTGTTAATAAAGGAGGGGGAGGGAAGAAAAAAAAAGAAAAAAAAAAGGGAAATAAAATTCAAAAAATCATGGAAGCGAAGGCACTCCAAACTATATAGATACACTATACATCGCTAGAGTTATTGTTACAATAATACAGGCCGGTACCTACTGTACAGAGTTAAAACTATATGGCTTTAAAAAGCTCGTCTACATTTTGTCTGATTATTAAACAGAATCACTGCCCTGAACGGTAACTTTTTGCTCATTAATAACAGTTCCTGGGTCCACATATTTACATACAAAACAATAAAACTCAAAATTCAAAAACAACCAAAAATAATAATGTACAAGCTTGAATTTGGTGAGGAGCTTTGTTTTTTTTTTTTGTTGTTGGTTTTTTTTTGTTTTTTTTTTCTTATTTACAAAAAAGGTTATTCAAAGACCTGGATCTAACTTGTATAAAAGAGTGTGTGATCCTGCCATGATCCTTGAAAAAAAGAAATAAAACCAGAGGGGTGCCCCCAACCCTCCCCCCAGCCTAACACACACACACACACGCACACATGCACACACACACAAGACACACAGAGACGCCGGCACAGTCACGAAACCAGAGAGAAAAGCTCTTAACTCCCCTCCACCAGTCTGAAGCAAAAAGATAAAACAAAAAAGAAGAAAAGCCACATTTCCTGGCACAAGCAGCAATTTTTCTTCATTATTTTTATTACTTTTTTTTTTTTTAAAGACTCGGTAATTTACTGCCTCCAAATAACAGCGTCTGTGGCTGATGCTTCAGCAGTCTCGCCTATACAGCAGATCCATACCCTGCCACTGTCCTACTTTTTGAGTTTCCTGCATCTATTTGGATCACTGGGTCAACCAAGCTCCTGCACTTACCTTCCGGGACACCGACTAGCCGAGCTCTCGCGTTAAGATGCTCTTCAACCCTTTCTATTAAGTTGCAGGTAATGATTTGGAAAGCCTTCCGTTTCTAAACGTGGGCGTGCTTTCCTTTGCGGCCAGCCAGAATTTAATGACAGCTAAAAAGCTTTAAAACCTTTTTTTTGTTTTGTTTTGTTTGTGTGCCCAACAGCAAATCGCCACAGGACTGATGAAAACATGAGGGTTTTATCGGTTTCACGGTAGGTGGTCACTCACCTCTTGAAACAGCTCCTGCCTCCCTGAACCCTCCCCGAGTGTCAGGCAGGAGAGAGAGGGCAGGGCTTTTGTCAGCTCCAGGGCTGCTAAGAGACAGTTTTCAAAAAAAAAAAAAAAAAAATCTCCCATGTCAACAGCATAAAAGGTACAAGAGGAAACACACCGAGCTCGTGAGCAAAACCCCTGCCGCCCCCGCGGCTGCCGAGCTTGCCGAAGCCGCCACTGCCGGCAACCGCCGGGCCACGCGAAGGTCCGCGCGTTCCCGAAAAGCAACCGCTTGCCTGAGAGATCCGCAGGTCAAATAACAGCTCGATAAGCACCAAAGGCGACTACGGTTTCTCTGAAGGAGGATAAGGGTGCAGCGGACACCAACCGCAAGCCTACGACAAGATCGGGTCTCCAAAAGTCTCGTTTCTACGCCGCGGCTGCGTCCGGCCGCTCACCTGACCCTTTCCCGAGGAATATTGCTTTGACTTCAGGAAAAAGAGACGTGGATGCTCACGCCACGCGCCGTCGCAGGGAGGAAACCCGGACCCTGAACAGATGGACTAGAACAAGCATTCACCTCACGCTTCAGTCAGACTGTTTCGAGATCGTAGACAAAATAAAAAAAGCAGTATTGTATCTATGTATACATGTATATATTTATATAATATATATACACACACACTCATATATAGCCAGCTTTCCTACAAGTCAGCAGGTACAAATTACTGTTGAGAGCACTCGGATGTGTATTTTATTAATATTCTACCAATGTAAAAACATAATGGCGACGTGGCAACGCGCATCAATAAATAGAGATCAAAAAAAGCAAGAGGTTAAAAAAGATGAAATTAAATACAGATTCTAGCTGTGGATTTAAAATCGAAACTATCGGAGAATGTGGCATCCTGCAAGTAAAAACTGCAGTTAAAAAAAATATTACAAAATAAACCAGTAGACTGTTACAGTTCACATTATAAACCCTGGTGTCCTTTTCCTGTACGCACCTTGCAAAAGGGAAGCCTGTTCAAATCGAGAGCCGGGGCGGGGCGGGAGGAGGAAGAAAAAAAAAAAAACAAACCCACCCAAAACCACCAAGTTTTCACAGTGGCCGCTTTCCAAAAAGTCCCTTAATGTCCCCGGCTGGGCCCCCGCCCCCTCCGAGGGTTTTGTTCGTCCGCTCTTCTCTGCTGAAGATGGGAGCCGACCCACCGACCGGCCGCCTCCGCCGGCCGTTTTGCCCTGCACCGGCCCGCGACGGGGGGCAGGAGCTCCGGCTGGGCAAAGGAGCTGCTTCGGTAAAGCTAACCGCTCGTGTTCGTGCATGTGTGTGTATTATATTATATATAACCCACTGGGGTAAGACTTTTCCCGTAATGAAGCTGCAGGTTTCTTCATCGCTAGCACTGATTTTTTAGAATGGAAGGCTTCCACTAGCGGTTCAAGCCTTAGACACACGGCAAACCCTCCCCCCCCCACCCCCGGCAACCTATTTTCCTACCACGTCGCCTGCTCCCCATACCGAGCCGGGGCAGTTCTTCAGACAACCTGGGATATGGATTCACTGACAAGAAACGCTGAGCTCTGTTGAATGACCCCTGCTAAGCTCCCGACCAAATTCAAGCTGTGCACTACATCAAAGTCCGAAACTTCACTTAAAAAGAAAAGAAAAAAAGAGGTTAAAAAAAAAACACAAAAAAACCCGAACTTCAGCAGAGAATGAGGTTTGGGGTTTTGTTTTGTTTTTTTTCCTTCTTTCTGTTGTGGGAGGGGGGCATGAGGCAAGAGTCCTGGTTCTGAAGTACACAACAGCAAACTTCCAACATGAAGAGATTGTCGAGGGGAGAGACATTGGTGTGTTGTATTGCTCCGCTTTCCCTCCTCCCCCCACCTAGTCCCCTGCCCCGGACACCCTGCAGAGTGAGAATACAATGAAACTGGTTTGTATTTATAGATATTTTACAAGGTTAAATAAGAACAACAATAATAATAATAAAAAATTGAACACTAAAATGAACAGGTTGGTTGGTTTGTTGGTTTTTTTTGTTGGTTTTTTTTTTTTTTCCTCTTTTTAATTTTCTTTCCAAATGTGACCAGTGTTGCTGAGCAAGACTCAAATTACTGGTGATTTTTCCTGTGCAGCTGGCTGCTTGGTACCGGTTCAGGTGGAGTTGGAGGCTGATGCTGTAGCTACACTATTGGTCTGAACTCGTTCTCCTGCGTTAACATCTGCAGCAAACGACAGGCGAGAGGAAGGGAAGAGAGAAAAAACAACCAGTATTACCTCCAAAATACAGACACATTTAGAACAACAGCTAGGACATTCTCCGCACAGGGAAACCCACGACTCCCACCGAGATGCCATTTGATTAGGATGCTCTTCCTGACTTCAGGGGGTGCAGATGGACCACTTCGGTCCGGGGAGAGGGTGGGAAGGGGGTCTTTAAGCAGGACAAAGGCAGCCTCGAGGGCAGAGGGTTGCAGGCCAGAATGCGAACACCCAGCTGGGCTCTGGATTTTGCAGGACGTAACATTGCCCGTGGTTACACTCCAGCAACTCTAACGACAAGACGAGGCACACTCGCGTCGCTAACGCATCAAGTATCTGCGGCTGCTACGAGGTTTCACGTTGGTGCTGAAGTTTCGTATCGTTAGCCTTCTTGTAACAAAGCTGCCTGTTAATTGTGTGAATGAGCGCAGACAATGAACGTGACAAGCCTGCTTCCCTGGCAGAAACAGCTTGTGTGTTAATGTGTAATTCATGCACTTGTTGCCTCAGAAAACATCTTCCAAGCCTACTGCTTTATTCTGTGTTGCTCAACCAAACAGTGGGATCTGCCACCCCCTGAACTGCTGAAGCAGACCAACGTCAAGGCCTGAAGCCAGTCATGAGGTTTACGGAAGCATACGACATCGTTAGAGGATCGGGTCTCTGCGGTAAATGGTCTCCAACACTTTGTCTTCCCTTCTCTGGGAGGGACAGTGCTCCGCAGAGAGACAAGTCATAGGATCACGGGCACATGTCAAAATGCATTCCAAGAAAACACAGTGTTTGCAAAGAAATACCAAAAGCAAATTCACTGTAACTGTGTTTTCAGAGGCCACATGCATCAGGTGTTTTCTCTAAAAAACCCTGTTCTTCCTATTAGAAGAGTTGTTAGGAAAAAAAAAAAGCATCAACTTCATCTGGAACCATCCTACATAGCATCTAATTAGCACGGTCACAAAAAGATAAGTGCATGAATGGTTAAACACATAAAATACTCAACACAATAAATACAAGATGGGAAAATGATATTAAGTGAGGTTTTCTGCAAGAGACCGTCATGCATTTCTCCCACTTAATTTAAGTAAGGTTAACTGCAAAGCTATCAATACTGCAACAGGAGGAAAAAAAAAAAAAAGAGAGGTATTATCTCAGTACAGAAGAGGGCAGACTGGGCAAACAGTGCATTCGAAAAAACACGGGGAAAAGGGCTCATAAAAATAAAGAATAGATTTACTGACCTCAGACTGAAGGACAGTATGACTAGCATAAATAATAGACATGACAAAATGCAACTGGTGGGCGGCGGGGATGCAATAATACTTCTCCAGCACAGAAGAGCTGGCGAGGCAACGCAGCCAGGCAATGCTCTACAGTCACCTGTGAACGAAACCCCTCTCCTCTCCTGCCAGGCTGACCTGACCATAGCTGGAAGTGCAGCCATGAGCAAAGGCAATGAAATGAATGAGAGTCTGGAGACGGGCAGCACTTGCTGAGTGACAAATTAAGTAACATACACAGACAACGGCAACAAAAATAGGAAATCAAATAGCAGCATCCAGGAATACAAGGGACAAGTGGGAAGAGAGGATGATGCCCATCTGAAAAGGAAATACTGCGACAAGTGTGAGGGAAGAAAGGGAAATCCTCGTGTGGGCAGAGGATGCAAGACAACTGCTCTGGGAGTTTCCCATTCCCTTTCCTCTCACCCCAAATTAATTGCAACCCCTCCCTCACAAAGGAATGACCACCATGACAAAAAAAAAAAAGCTCACACAATTATAGCACTAAGACAGCATGACAACAGTACCAGTGTTGTTTGGAAAGCTGGCCTTGCATGTGAGAGATGCCCTCCTACGTGGAGAATTTCCCCAAGGAGCAACTCCCAAATCCCACATGCATGCAGACCAACTATGACCACGGAAATCAAAAATGACCCAGCCAGACAGCTAATAGTTTCCACGTCCTAAACTCTCACTGTGCCTGTTCTAGTTTAATTTTCAGGTATGGATAAACTCCAGTTAACGCAACATCTGCCATGCCTGATGTGAGCAGTCCAGCTGGAGTCTGTACTGTTGGCAGAGGATTTCTCTGTATGTGTACAGAAAGTGCTTGTATTTCATTTGCTGAAATGCAATGTGCCTTTTGATCTATTCCTGAAGACAGCAGAGGCTGAAATAGTTATCATTACATTGCTACTGAGCAGAGATAAAAAAAAAAGAGGAGATGGAGCTACTTCATGTAACATATGCTCCTTTTCTATCATCACTCTAATGGGGGAGTTCCTGAGAAATATATGTGCCACATGTTAAAAAGGAAATAAACCAGGTGATGCAGCTCAAGACCATTTACATGGAGCTTTTCACAACAATATAGAGAAGTCCACCCAGGCTGGGACAGAGAGCAGAGCCTACTCAAGGCTGTACTGGCTCTGAACCTGCAAGAAAATGCAGTATTTTGACATTCCAGCTTGTTCTTTGACTCTGCATCAACAGAACATTTGGGGAACAAAGACAGGCTTGTTCCAGAATATCTTTGCTGAAGCACCAGAAGAAGAGCACAACTGGAGTATGAGGGTCTCGGGACATTCACCACTTCTCACCATGAGAAATCAGTATTTGGGCATAAGAGAAGAAAATCTAGGCCTTCAGTGATGCTGCTAAAACCTCTGCTTTGCAAAGCAGCCGCCTGTGCTGCTGTGGAGCGAAGCTAGGAGCTGACACGCAGCTTCCCGGTACGGGACAGATGACTACGCAGGAGGCTGCGGCTTGAGGTCAGGGCAGCCTCCTTGTCCTAAACCACCCCCCTGACACCTCTGCCTGGGCAGGCAAAGAAACCACATTAGGGCTTAAGTGTCAGCCGCTTCTTCCAAACAGAGGGCAAAAGTATCTCTCATCAACGTAGAGCACCTCCTCCAATTCAGCTTTTCCCTCTGAGGAATGCCTCGGCTCTCTTGCAGGGTACGTGGCACTCTGTAGGAACCTCCCGGAAAGGAGAGATGGGGCTACAGTTCAGAGAAGGACAGAGACGCCAGCTCAGTCTGAGAAAGCCCATTAGCACTAATGACAGCATTAGCTGGTTGGATCTGTAGTGATGACAGACCGTGCTGCTCATCTGCGAGGATACAGAAACGGAACTACCACCAGCCTGGGAGTCCTCACAGGAGAGCTGAGCAGACAAGCCAAGGAGGAGAAAAGCCCGGTTTTCCTATTGTGCCTGCCTACGGATGTCGAAATCCAGGGCTCAGAGCAAAACTGGCGAGCTTGAAACATGCAAGCTCTACTCCTCTATCATGGATTCACCCCAGTGCTGAGCTTGCAGAAGCCTGAGCAAATTGCTTGCCCCTCTTCTCCTGATCAAGGAATTGAAGTTTTCCAAAATTCTTTCAATGGGAATACCATAAATGTGCTAAATCTTATTTTATGGAACACTGTGGTCGTTTTCAACTGCCACACACTGGCAGGTAACACCAGCTCTAATCTGTTTTGTTGCCGAAAGTTCAGGCACACCATCGCATTTGGGATTACATGGGATCAACGCAGCAGGATGCCTAAGACGATGACCCCAGCATCCCTGCTGGCGCAACTTCCCCGCAGATGGCAATTACGCTCTTCCCATCTTAATGCTGACTAACGGAGGTAACTACCGCTGCTGGCTGTTCCAGGAAGAAAAACACGTAGTCACACAAGCAGATACGCATTTGGCTTGGTGTGCACGCTCCTCTCTCAGATGCTGTGGCTACACAGCTATGAAACCATCCTCCTCCTCTTCCTCCAGCTAGATCAAGTCAGCATCCGCACAAATAAAACTGCACTGGCGTTTTTAGTCAACGGCCACTATAATTCACAGAAAGCTAGCACACCGTTTCAAGCAGGAGCCAATAACTCCCACCTTCCTTTTCCTCCACTTTGCTTTAGACATGCCACTAATATCACAGAGAATTTCTCACAAACATTTAGGTGAATTTACTAATGGTGGTGCAGCAAGGCTTCATACTCCCACTGCAAAGCCAGGTTCCATTAGTACAGCGAGTCCAGCTTTATGCCTCAAGACAAGAGGAAATTTACAACAAATAAATTTTTTAACACTCAAAAATTACTGACAGTAATTCCCGTGCACTTAAGAACATGATCCCAGGATTACTGCTGCATTGTGCTATCGAAATCATCACTGTGAATCTATCAGTTAACAAAAATTACTTGTTTTGGATAACTTTTAAAAATGCAGGTGTGTCATATTGGTTAGCACAAGGGCTAGTATTGCTGGCTTGATGAAACCTGCACCGTTAATGTGGTATGTTGAAAAGCCAACCTTTCCATCTCTTAACACCACACCACTGCTAAGTCTCCTGGCAAACACTACTTTGCTAGACTTCAGACAAATAGATCTCATTTTTCTAGTTATTCTCTAACTATGACCCTGCCTTGGTGCACGATAAAAAGCAGTGCTCATCAAAAAGCTGGGATTTTGCCATGGCTGCATACCAACATGACAGCTATGGAAACGGAGTAACTGTCTGCAAGCAGGTAACAACCACCCACCTGGATTATCTGCAGTGATGAACGAGTACACTGCATTTCAATGTACGTGCACCTTTGCCTCAAGCCTATGGAGTAGGCAACTATGCTGGACGTAACAACGGACACTTGAACCTCAGTATCAGTTCTACTTGCTAGAGGGAGACAAGAGTTACATGTAACTGTAATTCACATTATTAGTGTGCAACTTGCTTTGCCCTTCGAATTAGCTTGAGAGCTACATTTTGTTGCATCATCACCACTCAAAAAAGTAGTTTCTGAACTTGTACTGCTTAGTCCCACAGGCAAACATTTTGCAGAAAAGCCTCCTGCCTATCGGGCTGCCCTGGGTTAGGTGGGAGAGTTGCTCCCATGCTGCGTTAGCAGCTACTGAAAAACTAGAAATTTACTGCTCTGGGATATGCAGGGGGTATAGGGAAAGAAGGGACCTCTCCACGAAAATCTCTTCCTAAGTGTAGCATCAGCATGCAAAGCACAGCAGATTAACATAACCTCATATAGGACCTAATCCTAAAAATCACAACCCTGATGAAATGCCCACCGCCTTCTGCAAGAACCCCATGTGAGTAAGAAGCTACCAACCAGCTGTGCTGCAGAAATCCAAAGCTGCAAGTTGCCCAATATTGAGCTTAATTTCACAATTTCTTTTCAAGCTGCAAGGATATTTTTTTGTGGGTTTGGGTTTTTCTGTTGTTGGTTTTTCCGGGGTTTTTTTTTTTTTTTTTTTGTATACTTCACATTTGAGACTCAGCCTAATGCATTTTCCCCTGACATGAAGTCTTGGAAAGTGCTGGGTGAAAACAGATTTCTTAACCCCATTTATTCCTCAAGACTTGTATCTTGGCAAAGAGAACTCCTAAAAAGGCATGAAAGGGATATTAAGCGAAACAATGTTTTTCAGAAGGGCTTAAAATAATTTTCCATGTTTTTATTTTGTAGTTTTTCAATCACTTTTACTACTTTCTGTGCTTTTTTTTCTCACTCATTGTTGAGCAACAGATGCACATAAAAGGGAAACAGAGAACATGACTATTTGCAAAATACTGCCAAGTGTATGAAACAAACATACTAAATTTGAAAATAGCAATTTTGCTTTTTCCTAAATTCAGAGCACATAAACTGTACCGGCTGTATCTTTTATCTACTGCTACTACGTTTTCAGAGAGAAGCCTCCTCTTTCAAACCCGGGTGCGTCTGTCTGTCCTGGAGTATGAAAATGCTTTCCATACAGCACTGGCTGGACCAAGCGCATCAGATACCAGGTAACCGTCCAGCACATCAACCTGCAAATGCTTTCCCGCATGTTTCAAGAATACCTTTTTAATTAGGGCTTCTCCTTATCAGCTATCCCACGCTGAGTAAGTCTCCTGCACCTCAAAAGGGGGTCACAGCCCTTGACAAGTCGGACTGACGCGTACGTGGGATACGTATGGAAACACACCCATTTTGCAGCCTGCCTCGCGTTGCCCAAGCCCCGAGACAGCCAACTGGTGTGCTGACTCAGCGCTGACTCAGCAGAAGAGTGCCATACGCTGAATCACCTCTGCCACATCCTGCAGCACCTGGGATTTTCTTTGGGAGTCTCCCGACTGATATTACCCGGCTTTTAAGCTTTCAGTGGAAACAGAATACAATATGGAGTGGCTACAGGCCAACAGCGAGCTTTTAAAAGGTTTCTGACAGAAGCTTGAGTAAGAGCGCGAGAGGCAAAAAAGAAATTCACTCAGCGCTGGCCAAAACCCAAAAGCATCTGCCTGGCGCCCGAAGGTGACACAAGCAAACTCGGTAAGAAGCAACTGCAACTACTCAGATGAGGCAGTGAGCATGCTGACTGAACTCCCTAACTAGACTTTTAAGTGCTAATGCCTTTGGGGAAAAAATCCTCTCCATCCACGCTCCACGGAGGCCACGTGTACTGAGCTAGCTGTTTCTTCTCTTCCTAGGCATCACAAACTCATGCTTCCAACTCGGTAATCATTTCAGACTGGCTGAGCGCTCAGAAATTAGGTGCAAACCAATCCACAAGGATTGCTAAAAACCAGGTGGGATAGTGATTTTTTTTAAATTATGGAAGTCTGAATGAGAAGGACCAGACTAAACAGTCAAATGCAGCGTTTAAGTGCCCTGGGTTAGGATTTGGGTTGGTGACCACAGCCAGCACCCGAACGACCACCTACCAAGACCGAGATTCTGGCGATGCTGGATCGAGCCCTTCCTCCCCGTTCACCCCGAGGGCTGAGGCGGCTCGCGAGCCTCAGCGGAGGGAAGGTGCCTGGGCAGGGGGAGCGAGGGTGGGGGGGAGGCAGGCAGTTGCATGTTCTCACCTGAGGCCGCTGTAGCGTTTGTAGGGGTTGAAGCAGCTGCTTGGTTCCGGGCATGAGCAGGGATGAGGATCGAAGCCAGAGATGGGTTACTTGACAGTTCTGGAGGGGAGGTGGAACAAACAGAGTTAGCTCATCGTCCACGAAGAGCCCCGCGTGCAGGCTCAGCTCCTTGGGTTTCCCCCCGTAACGGCAACCTCAGGTGAAACGCATGCCCTTACAGCCAAAGGTCACGTTACGTTTTCTTCTTGGCTGACCAGCGAGGGGAAACCACAGTGATATTCGGCAAGGCAGTCTCCAGAGCCAGAGTGTCAAAACTACATGTAGTGGTGCATGGGAATTATTTCCTAGAGAAAGACAGCATCTTGGGAGTTAGCAAAGAACCAGCCAAGCCTGTTGCTTATCAACGGCCTGAAAACGCTGTTACCTTCCGAGCGCTGGAAGGGTTCCCTTCACAAACCCACTTGCAATCAGTCTCAAGGAGAAGCCTGATAACAGTGGTGCTGCTTTGGGCACTGGTTCAGCAAGCAAGCAGCTGCAACAGTTGCTCCAAGAGCTTCAGGGATTTAGTTCTTTGGCTCACTCAAGCATCACTTTCTCAAGGACCCAGGAACCCAAGACCAAGCTCTCACAGCAGCCTCCTTGGGCGATGCCGAGAAGAGCTGACGTCTCCTTTAAAAGCACGGGGAAAGGCAAGGGGAATTGGTCTGCTGGGCAATTTAAATGGACAACAAAATGATGCAACCACTCTTTCTGAAGACATTAAGCAAGGAAAAAATAGTCATGTCTTTTAGGCTACAAACCTAATATAGCTTCGATGTGTATCAGAATGAGAAATAGGCATCTTACAGCCACAACTGTGGGAGGATTAAGGGCGACACATTGCCAACAAATGACAATCTTCTGGCACCCTTTCAACAGCATCTAGTGCCTCACAGAAGGTGGGACTGAGCCGAGACAAGACAGGTCCTGTTTGTTTCAGAAACAGGAGTGACTGGCTGTCTCTTGAGAAAGCAATATCCGGTGAAAAAGATGTTAACAGTCACCTCGCGGAAGGAGACTGATGACTTTTGGAGCTCCAGGAGGTCATCTGGAGGAGAAACGAGAATAGACAGCTTTTTACGTAAGACCTCCAGATGGCAAGGGCTCTACAGAAACCCATCCAAATCATGCCATGGGTTCAGTAAGGGGGTTTTGTACACAGTCTTAAGTTATTTGGGCTCATTTTTAAGAGCCTATTGCTTTTCTTTAACGCAAGCTTTAAACTTAGGGCCTAAAGGGATCAGTAGTCTACTTGGCAATTTTTTTTTTCCTCCATTAAGTTACACTAAGTTTCTTTACTGCTGGGAGGGCAAGGTGCAGAAGACTCTCACCTCCTTCCAAGCCTCTTATTACTACACATTTTGAGACTGTGTTTCAGCACTTATGAACACAAGCTCCAGTCTACAACCAAACCAAAGTTGCTACCTTACCTGCAAGCCATCCAGCCTATCCTGTGATACTCCATTCAGGTCTAAGCAGACCTAGCTAGTCCTTCTAGAAAGCCTCAACACTCACAGCATTTGTACAAATACTAATCCTCAAATTCACGTGGAAATAATTCAGAATTCATACATTCATAATAGAATTCAGAATTCATAAGTCTCCATTTTAAATGGAAAAATAAACTGAAGAAACATGAATCCTCAAGTGTCAAAGCTGAACACAAATGATAAACCTATACTTTAATACTACCTTGGGTATTAGCTGCTGCGTGCTAGAAAATGTTGCTCCTTTAGTATTTTTTCCAAATCTGTTTCTCAAATCTGTTATTACTGGGAATCTGCTGTTTACCTTGCTCTTTCTGTCATCCCCGCGTTATTTTCTGCTCATCACTGGCAGCAATATGGGGCTGTGACCCAAACAAAAGCAGAGCTAAAATGTCAAAGAACCCAAAAGACATTTGCTACCTTCTGGTGCTAAGTGGTGCCTTGAGGATGCAGCTATAGACTGCCTGCATCGCTGCAGCCAAAGAGCCTGCTGATCCAACAGAACAACACCCTCGCAATGGCACTTCGACCCCATTCTCTTTCCTCCCATACGTTCATCTAATGCCATCGAAACACCTCCTTTTGCAGCACCAGTTAGGGCAAATATACTGGGGTTTTTTTTGTTTTGTTTTCAAGGCAAGTGCAACCATTTCTCTGAAGCTACCTTAAAGAACCTGCATAGAGACTAGAAGGCTGATCTCGTTCTCTTCTTCTCAAACCCCACATTATCTTTCTTGGTATGAAGTTCCTTAAACTCAGCATGCTCTGAATGTCTTGACACTTCACTTAGAGAGGTAGGTCAATTCAGACAAGAAATAACCAAAGTAAATTAAACTCTTTTGGCTGAAGTTTAATAGCAGCTTTGCTTGAGAACTTGTTTGAATTCTTCTTCTACTGTATTTTTGCAGTCATCCCATCTATAAGGATGAGACATGTCAATACCAAGGAAAAAGCTTGACCTGTGGTATCTGCAGTCCACAAAGTATTGAGAACCTCTGTTCTCAGCAATTTCAAACACAGTATTTGGACAAGCTGTTGACTGTAGCCTGCTTATCTAAATCAAACTTGCAATACAAGGTTGGGTTAATTACAACCAATACTACTGCAAGAAGGTATTGTGATCAAGGCAATCCAGACAAAGTTTTCAATACTGTGATGTGAACAGAGCAGCTATCCCAATTCATTAATGAGACCCAACTCCCATTCACATCAGTTGGGAGAACACCTTTGGCTTTCTCCTGACCTAATCATGCCTTTTGCAGCCAGTTTACATCTCCAATAAGGAGCAGGAATGACAATGTCCAGTTTTACTAGACTACCAGGTCATCTTCATTCCCCAAGCACAAGAAAATGCTGGTGCTGGGAAACAGTGCAGTGCTGTTTTTCAGTATCCTTACATTTGATATATCAACACTTCCAGAACCCCCTGGAAAAATTAGTCTTGTATCATGTTTGCTTTGTCACAATAACAAACTTTCCATGTAACTCAAGTTGTTCCAGCGGTTTCTCCTCAACCTAGAAAAGTGCTGGAAGCAGCACAAGTTTCATCATTTTCCTTTCTTTCCCCCTCCACAGGCCCTGAGCAGAAATACTCTGTCTAAAAAAAACCTAGATGGCACTCAAATGGTCACACTAAGGATTTCCAGTCACATTGAAACAGTCTGGTAAGAAATGAAGGGGGGTTTGTATTTATTTACATATATATAAAAATATTTTTTAAAGGTCACAAGCCAGACTAATTTAAAAAAAAACAAACAAAGAAAAAACCAAAACACAACCACCCCCCCACTTAGCATATAACATTTGTTTAATACTAAGAGAAACTTACAGGCAAGACGTTAAGAATTACCAGATAAAGCTCTCTTGGACAGATCTCATCTCTACAGTAAACTAAGAACCTACATGCCCCACAACTACTGCTGGAAGCCAAAGACCATGATCTTTATCTTCCATATACTCTCACTACTTTTTTTCTAAAGTCTATCTGAGCACCATCAGTGCGCAGATCAGCAGATTTGGTATGACGCTTAGGTTCTTTCTGAAAATCAATCCAATGTATTAATGGTCAGATTTATGTTGTTTTTTCTAACCGTTTTGCCTTCAAGCCTTCTGCAGCCACCTCCTACTTCATGGGTATCAGGCAACTGGATATAGCCAAACAAAACACTACTTCTAAAACTTAATATTGTCTGTTGAAAACAAATGCTGTTCAAAACAAAAGGATGTATTTTGTTACTTTTTAAATTACCACAGATGACTTAATGTGAGTCATCATTTGATTTCCAATGACCTGATCTATTTCCCAGCTGAGATTTCTGCTCTGGACTAGCCAATTTGACGGGACCTCGCACAGCCTGGCTAAAGAGCCATGACTGCAAAGTGGTCGCAGGAGGAGCAAAAGCTTCTTGTGCATCTTGAGGTCGTAATCAGGACTGCTGCTACATGAGACTCACTGCTGCACATGTATTTATTACAAAGGCATTAAAATCACTGCGCTAAGAAATGTATTTATTTAAAAAAAACTCCAGTTATTTTTTTGAGTGTGGTTGGTCACCTACAACAGAGCTTATCTGGAAATGCATTAATGACCAGCCTCTGTCCTGCCTTCCCTTTTTAGATGGTAAAACTGGCACCTGCCAATGGCAGAAACCTGCTTTTTTGAATCTTAAGGAATTGCTCCACTGAAGCTGATTTCTCTTGCCATTTCCATGAGTCGCTGTGCAAGGGGAGAGCACATCAGCTCCTCAGGATGGCAAAAGAGGAACTTTAAATTTGCTTCAGCATTAGGGTAGGTTACCCAGACGTTTCCACACTGCCTGGAGGGAAACCGGGGATACATTCCCAACACATACATTTATTTTTCCCCTGAGGATTTTTAAAAAGACTCTCTATAAAGCTTTCCAATCCTTTCTAAAATCCTTGTTTCCATGTAGTAGATAGCCCCAATCTTAACTTCATTAAGAAACAATAAGAAATACTTTCAAAAAGAACAGGGGTGAAGCTGTATTAAGATACTGAAGATGGCCTTAGAGTGGGAAGAAAAGGCAATTCCCAAGTACTGCAACAAGGAAGGACCTGTAATATGACTACTATATTCATAACAACAGGTGCAGAAATCAGCACAGAGGACAGTGACCTGGAAGCACAAGCTATTTTCTTGAACACTTTAAGGTGTCCATGCTTCAGAAATGTTTCAGTATATTCAATATATGTACCTCTGCAAAGCAGCCACTCAAAGCAAGTTAAAAGTTTATTTCCAGGCAGCTTAAAATACTCCTTTGTACAGACACAAAGCTTTTTGGCCCCCCCCCCCCCCCCCCCCCCCCTTTTTTTTTTTTTTTTTTTTTTTAATAAAAGGGCTCCACATGTTGAAGGAGAGGGCTCTGTTTCACATTTTGGCAGATGGGCACTGCATGCACTGAAGGGTTTGAAAAATTACGTTAATGCTAACCGAGCCAAAACGTGTTTCAGACTTTCAACAGAAAATGCACACAGATCTATTCTTGCTCAAAGGGTGAGAATTGGCAGCTAATCACTTAAAAAACAAAAGTGCTCCAAAATTAATTACTAGCATATTTGTATGCCATACTTCTCACATTCTCTGTCTTGGCAGGCAAAACTGTTCTAGGGGGGGTATCAGTTTTACATTTCTGACTTCTGTGGAAAAAAATACATGAATGGTTTTAAAATTTGATACCAGTCTGGCTTCAAATAAAAAAGTTAGTTGTCCATCATTTTTACAGTTTCTAAATGACTGAGTCAATGTAATGCCAGATGAACTGTACAGCACATAAAATCTGGATGCTAAAGCCTCTGTATTTATCTCACATCCAGAACCAAAATGGGCAGCAACACTACAAACCTCCCTGCCAAACCTAACATGCATTACTCCTTGTTATGGCATTTCAGGTATGAAAGAGCAGGATCATCTCCAAAACAATAATCTAATCTCCATGGTCCACTGACTGTGATATTTCACACAAAGCCATCACCTGGATTGCAGACATAGAACTGGAAACGTAAGCCTTCTTGATGGGATCCAATAGTAACAACCCTTGGTACCCCGCACAAAATTTGCATCGAAGGCACCAGGCATCTGAAAATCCCGTAACCCATTTCTCCAAGTCCCTTTCCTCTCTTTTTGAAATGGACAGCAATAACTTTAGTCCCGCTCAAAGATTTTTACTTTTGAGGGAGTGACATGTACATTACAACGAACATTTATCCCAGTGCTTCTTCCTAAAGAAGGGACCTTTCAACGCTCACAGGCTACCTTGAGTGGTGAAATTGAAGAGTGCAGGTTTCTCTCGCCCATTTGGTAACTTGACATTTGGGTCCCGTAGTTCATCGAAGAAAGAGTGCGCACAGGCCTCCAAGGGAGTCAGGCGGGCAGTGGGGGTGTACTCCAACAGACGGCTACATAGCGCAATTGCTTCTGGTGGAGTGCGGGGCCGGAAGACCTAGGGAAAAAATAATAAAAAAAAAGGCAAGGAGAAACAGGTTGCCTGGGTATGTTTCTTTTCTTTGCTGACCAGAAGCAAGTCAGAGCAATTAAACCTCTCATGGCCCAACAAGCTGGAACAAACTTGTGGTTTGTGCTAATCAAAGTCCTCCAGTAAGTATGGGAAAATCCAGTTCCTGGGGTTGAGAAAGGGTTAATTGCAACATCTTGCACTAGAGTGAAGGTGCAATGCCAGCAAGAGACTTCATGAGAGCGCACTCAGGAAAACAACTTTAAGAATGAAGGAGAAACTCATTTGAAAATCATGATAAACACACACAGGTGCTACCAGCCATGCATATGAGGTGGAGTGAAGGTGGGGAGAAGGGTTCAAATGAGCAGGATTCACTGAATGTAAAAATAGAATAAGGCCCCGCTACGGTTTTGGGTTGGGTTTTTTTTTTTTGGCTAGTGAATGAAGTCTTACTAACGTGGACTTTTGCAGGCAGGCAGGTCAGATTGTTGCTATGGAGGCTGCTGTTCAACTTTGGAGAACAACAAGGAAAGCACGGGTGGGGTGCAGGAAACGTCTAGCTCTAATTTGCAAGTTACTCCTTCCGTGACCTTATTCTGGCAAGTCATTCCCATAAGTAAGTTTATTGGGGTAATTCCTGCACATTTGGTATTCGTAAGGACAGCTGAAAATTGTGTCAAGAGAACCAACTATTTGACTGTTACAGATTTTTACCTTGAGCGATTACAAAAAGGAGTTCTTCGCTGCAGCTTTCTTTTAAACCTCTAAGAACTGTTCTACCCACCGCTTGTCACACCCCTATCCTCCTTTCTCGTTACATCAAAAGCAAAGTATGAGTTAATCATGTACATGACCTGGATGGCCTCCTCAAGCACTTGTCTTTTGCTATGTTGCAGGCGATATGCAGGCTGGGGAAAAGGGAGTGGGGTGGGTGCGAGTGTTAAGTTCTGATGCCAGCATTTTTGGTAAAAATGGAGCTAATCCAAAATGCTTTTGCACCAGTGCAGGTGAACCCAAGCCACACAGCACCAAGGAGAAAAGAAAAGGGGAAAAAAAATTAAAAAAAAAAAAAAAAATAAGTGAATCACATGCTAATTACTCCCAGATGAGGAACTTGCACAGGCACTCCTTAAGTAGGTTTTAAACCAAAGATATATATGCTCTCTTGAATGAGAATCAAACACAAATGCTAAGTTCTCCAGGGACTGAAATTTCGTCTCTTTGGTGCTCAGCTGGCTCAGGAGCACCCGGGTTTGCTGCAGTGCGTGCTGTACTAACTAAATTGTGTGGCAGGGAATCCTGACTGGGGGAGTCAAAGAGCCAGGTACTGAAAGAGCAGAATTTATTTCTACTACCGGGTTATTGCAAGAGAAACCAAAAAAGTTTTCTCACGAGGCCTATAACGACAAAAAGAAAGGCTTTAGCGTAACGCTGCTGGCAGAGAACGTCTGCCGCCCACCGCGCCGTGAACGTACGGTCACGAGGAGGAACGGCAGAAGCTGCTTTGCGCCTGCTGCCTGCAGAGCTCAGATTGCTGACCACAGTCCACAACGGATGCAAGTATCACTCCCATGTCACAGCCTGACCAGCACAAAATCTAAGAGTGTCTCAAATTTAAAAAAAAAAAAAAGAAGAAAAAAGAAAACCAAACTCTCTCTCTCTCTTTTTAAAAAATGCCACCGTAAGTAGCACAAATGAGTATGTCTTGAGGTAAATCCACAGAAGTGAAGTCGCTTGGTATTTAACATGAGGTTAAAACTACTGAGGTCTCCCTCATGCACCTTTGTGCTGATGTTTTAACGGGCTTGATTTACCACAGCTTGAAACTGCAGTACTTCACTCTTAGCTGTGTTTCTCCCTCAGGACAGCTCACATATCAGCTACTCTACAGATTTTAAAAAAAAAAAAAAAAAAAAAAAAAAAAATCATCTTTTTCCTTAAGGCAAAGACAACAAGCCCTTATCTTGAGCAAATCAGCAGGCAGACAGTCACAAATCTGCCATCTATAAAAGGAGTACTTGTTTGTCCACTCTTAAACTCCTCAATTTCAGGTCAGTGAAACCCTAACATTCGTTTCCTAAACCCTGTTGAGGACTGCTCAGCCTGCCTTTGGATCTGAAATTAGTCACTTGGGGCAGGCAGTTCCCAAAGTCTGCCCTAACTGCTTCAAACCAGGGAGGGGGCAGGGGAAAAAAAAAAAAAAAAAAAAGAAAAATTAAAAAATTAGAAGGCCTCACATCGCCTCCCCCTGCAACAAGTGGTGACTAACACATGAAGTGAGTTACAGGTCTGTGCCCATCTCATCTCCATCACCTTGTGTTACAACATTGGCCTGGCTGCTGCCTCACGGATGCGGTTTGACCTCAAATATTCCACTTCTAGCATTTCTCTCCTTTTTTTTCAAGGCTAGGCCTAGTAATTTGAAAAAATGTTTAAGTACATACCCGTACTCCTGAGGTGAAATGTCCTGTTCCTGACGAGTCCTAAAGATGATAATGCAGTGAAATAATCCAAACAGGGGGAGTCAATCCAAAAGAGAATAGTCCAGCAAGGAAAAATATAGCCAATATTATAAGAAATCCATGGTGTGGGGGACATAGAAAATGTTTATACAATTAGAAACTTTAAACATCAGTCTCCATAGCAGCAAGTCCAACTTCACCACAGTGTATGCCAAAAAATCGATTGTGCAATGGTGAGGCATAGTATAGAAACATTTCTATATTAAATTTATGTTCCAATGCCAGTGCATTTACTAAAAAAATAAAAAAAATTGAAATCAAAACTCTAACTCGAACTAAAAGGGTAATTGAAATTCCCATCATAAAGAATTTTCAGTCCTCGGTCCTGGATATAAACGTCCGCAGACAATGGGGCCAGATTACTTTGTCCCCAAAGGTGCATCCCACTTGTAAATCTGTCCCAGAGACACAATGTAAACTTTTGGGTGGTTTGGGTTTTTTTCTAAAAAAACCAAACCCCTAGCAATTTATAATTTTTGCTGAAGAGAAAGTAAAAATCCGAGATCTGTACTTTGAATTTGGATGCTTTTAATTTGTGTGAGCTACGAGTGCCTCAGGCCGCCGCGGATTATTCTCCATTTTGGATTGACTTCCCCCGCCACTGGATTTTGTTTGCTGGCGTTATCTCTTTAGGATTCTTCAGGAACTGGACGTACCACCTCAGGAGTGCGGGTATGGACTGAATTTCTCTCTAGTGCGGGTTTATTCCCCCTCATACCCGTCGCACCCGTTACTTAAGAAATTTTTTTCCTCTCAATTTGTCCCCTCCCGCCTCCCTTTTGAATAACGCCCTAAGAAATAAAAGCAAAACCCCCTGCGGTCTTTTAGCTCTTCCCATTCAACACAGTTCCACCGGGAAAGCTGCCCAATTCGCCCACCGAGAACTACATGAGCGGCTGCCGCCTGCGGCAATGGGTACGCCAGCGCTTCCATGCCACGGGGCACCGACGCCAAGGCAATGCCGGGCCGGCGCTCCGTGGTGGGAAGGGGTGGGAGGACGGACAGACGGTGGGACTTGTGAGCCGGGAAGCCCCTTGCACGTACGGCTCAGCAGGAGCTTCAGGTCTCTGTAGTTCTCAGTGAGGGAATCGTTTTTAGTAAATAATCCGCGGATTATTTTTAGTCTGCGGACTAAAATTTAGTGCACGGACTAAAATCCGGCCCATCGGAGCAAAGTCTGTCTCGGTCTAAAATACATCTGGGTGAAAGCAAAAGAAAAAAAAATTTAAAAGAAAGAAAAAAGGAGAAAGGAAAAAAAGGAAAAAAGCTAAGTGCACAAAGTAAAGTGTTTGGGCGGACTAACATTTAGTATGCAGACTAAATATGGCCGGGCAAAAGGCACAGCAAGTCCACAAACAAAAAACAAAAATAAAACACTGACAGGAACTTTTAAAGCAATCAAATACTACCCCACCGGCGCAGCAATTCATTTTTCTAAAATGAAACAAGACCTTGTGTAAGGCTATTTGTCCACAGGAGGGACCGAAGGCTCAAGTTTTCATTTTAAAAAATGAACCTGTTTTGGAGATAAACAAATGCAAAAAAAAGGCTTTACATACAATATTCTTCAAGGAAAATTTGCACTTGCATAACTCAAAACCTCTTGTTTCTGCAAAGCAAATGAATTTCAGGCTGAGACCCAGGTCACTGGTTTTTTGTTCGTTTGGTTTTTTTTTTTTTTTTTTTGGATGAGTTACAAAAATCTCTGAATGATCATGTCAAATGGAAATGCCGACTCATCCAAAGCCACAGCTTTTGGTGCTTTTGTTTCTCCCCCCGCCCCTTCAGATCCCAATAAATCTATACCTCACCAAAAAGCTGAGGGACCAGTGCAAGTTTGTTCTTTGTTCAGGCATGCTGGTGATGCTCAAATGCTGACAGACCGTAACAGCTAGACAGCAAGGCCAGACACACTCCTCTCCTTTCTAAGTCACGCTGCTATCAATGCAAATTTTTTTATGTTACTCCCCCTTCATTTTTCTGGAACTACCACTTCTTCAACATTCCAAAAATGATTGCCCAGCTTAAATGCCGCTGGTGCACTATGTGGCTCTCGTCCCCAAGCGCCTTCAATCTAGATGAAGTCTTTGTGCACTAGCAGAGCGGTCACATTTTGTCTTACAAGTTTGAAATAGTTCCTACCAGTGTAGCGGAGTTCACACCGGTTCTGAATTTTATTTTATTTTTTTGGATGCATGGAAAGACGAAAGAAAAAGGATGGAAAGCAGAGGATTCTCCTATTTCGCTTCACTCGCATCAGCATTCAGCTCTCAAATAAGACCACATGGGGCAAGGGCTAAGTATTGTTTTAACAGAATGGTTGCTCTGACTTTCAGTTCATTGACATTCTTCAAACAGACTTTCCATGCACAACACGGAGCTCCGTCGTCTTGGTCTAATTAAGCCCCAAAGCCAAAGCTTCACAATGTTACACCAAGGTGCTCTTCTAGCCAGTGTGTATTAAAAGACATGACTTCATGCCATCAACCACCGTGCGTTTTGCATGCAGATTGTGAATACCGCTCGCATGCTGTGCTCCCTAAGAGAGCAGAGGCTTATGAAAATGACATCTGTTGCTAACGCATCAAGTTTGTGACACCATGGTTAAAAATTTCCTCACCAGCTTCAGAGACTCATACATTTTGCCAAGAACCACCCACACCACCGATCCAGGCTGACAGTCTGTGCACATCTCCTTTCGGTTTGTAAGCACATTTGTGATGGCACATGAACATTAAGTAAGAGGGAGCTCCTCCCTTCAACCAAAAGCTTGTACTGTTTACAAGCAAAGTCGTCAGATGCAGGACACGACCCTCAAATCAACTTTTAAAAAAATACAAGCACACAATACAATTACCACGACTTTATGACATGAAGTGGTATTGCGATCCTGCAAGTTTAACGTAATAACGCTTATGAGAAACGTGACACATTCATAAACACAAAAGGAGAGGGAAGAGACGCATGCAAGACAGCAATGTATGCACTGAGCTCTACCTGACGCAAAGAAACCCAAAGCTGCAGCTGAAGCTCTGCGCTTGGGACCAGTCTCGTTCCAAGGGCCTGAGGATTTCAGAACAGGATTTCTGAAATATGCCATTTGGCTATTTCGAAGTGCCTAAAACTCACGTGATACAAATGCAGGTTAAAAAAAGTCCACGGAAGAGGCACTGGTGTTGGGAGTTATTTCAAAATATGTATGAGCCCCCCCAACTTCCTTCTCTGATCAAATGCCCCTATGTTTTTTCTAGAAAGCAGCTCAGAAATAGTAAACGCCTTACTAGTCAAGAATCCCTGTCAGATGGCACAGATAGGGGAAAATTAAATAAAGACAGAAGGGTTAAGTGGCTTACAAATGAGCCAACACAGAACTGGGAACAGGACCAGGAACCTGTCTCCAAAGCTACTTCTTGTTGAGACCACACACTTGTTACTGGGCTCCTTCCATTGAGGACCCGGTGGAGACAGAACAAGCTAGCGTTTATTACCCAGTGCATGTGCTCTACTTCTATCAAGCTCTAAAGGGAAGCAACAAAGCTAAGCAGAACAAAACAGCCCCCCTTCTTCTCTGAGAGAACCCCGAAAAATATACCTCTGAAAGCACTCTCAGCCTCGATGGGACAGCTGCTATGAACAGCCTAGACAGATGTGTTGCAATGGGACGGCTAAACAGACAGTGCATTGCAGAAGCCATGTTAAACTCAGCATTTGATTTCCATAGTTGCACTGATGCAAATCATGTCTTATAATGTTACATTAGTCCTCGCTCATTTATTGTTAAGCAGTACTTTCTTTACTGCATACAAATTGGGCAGAGGCAGGGTAATTTACCACCCAACAAACCTGGCTTCTTTTCTCATGCTTTAGATGGAGATAGGAGATTTACACTGTCAAAAATCATTGCTCCTACAAAAGGAGCTAGGAAAACATGAGCTTGCCAGAAAAACTGGTTTTTTTTTTTCTTTTAAGTTAGTCTCCAGCAGAGCTGTTTTCACTCTTTGCTTGGGAAGTCATTACACACCAAGTGAAATACAGAACTGTACTCTTCAGAAAGAGGTCAGGACATGGTTTCACAACAGGCACAAATCACCTCCAGTTCATGCCGGAAAAGACAGTTCTGCCCTTCTCTGGGCCACACAGGTCTGCCCTGTTCACCTGTCTCAACACTTGCAGTCAGGGTTGAATGGTCAGCCAGGTAAGAAAGGTGATCCAAATCCTGAACATTCGTGTTATTCAAGAGGTTTTTGCTACTATACAAACAATAAAGCAGAAGGGAGGCATCAGGAATATGCAGGTGGGAGGTGGAGAACTGACCCTGCTCCATGATGAACTTATGCCAATTACAAAACTGCACCCAAAGAGACATCTCATCTCCGCTGTACCTTTGTAGCTCTACAAAAGGTCAGACCCCAATCGCAGAAAAAAGTTTGCATTTTCAGCTTTAATTCAAATGCAAGTCCACTTACAAGATTTCTGACAAAAGAATTTTCGCTTTCTTTTGTCATCAGTTATAATTAGAAGTGACAGAACGAGCTGTCTATTTATCCATTTTACTGTTTGGTATTCTTCCTCAAATCTACAGAATGAGCAGTCACTTTGGAAGCATTACAAGCAAAACAATCTGCTTAAAAACCAGACGAGAACCAGGAGAGCAGGAGTAGGACAGGATGAAGACGTGAAACTGATTCTGGAGGATGGAAAAACATGCTCATGAGAGAGACCAGACTCTTTACGTCTCAGTCCCAGAGTATGGGGAAGATGACAGGATTGCCTGCTACAAGCACAGAAAAATTCAACATTCAAGGGAAAGTGATTAGTATGGTAAAACGTATACAAAGAATACACACACACACACACGCAGAGGATACTTCGCAAATATTTTAGTCTGAGTATTTTGTAATATTAGCAGAAATTATTTCATAATACAGGTAGAAATATGGATCCTAAAGTCAAATATCCAAAGCTACTCTGTAATACAACTAACTGTAGTTCTGCACAACTGCAGCTGCAGCCAGGAGTGGCCAATTGCTTTGGAAAAGTGCCAGAAGGGATAAGCTAGAGCCTGAAGTTTCATCTTAGATACCGTTTTCCTCTGCTATAATAATTTGGCTTGAAGACACAGACAGAAAAGCACTCTGAACAGTATAAATAACAAAAAAAAAAAAAAGAAGCACTTACGAAGTTGGGAGGGACCCTGCCCTAATCTGCTGCAACTTTATTGTGATGGCAAAGTGCTGCAGAGAGAAGTCCTTGTGTATTCATCCACAAGAGTGCACTGCAGAAGAGCAGAGATGCTCAAAACCAATCTAGACGTGACAGTTTTTCTCTCTCTCTCTTCCACTGTTAAACAAATGACTCCTGTCTTTTTCCATCTCAACACTAACTTGGAAATTAAGATCAGACACCAGGTAGCTATAGATTTGGGGATGGTGAATGAAGCCATTCTTTTGAGTACACTCAAACTTATCTCAACAACTGTATATTTTAAAAAGTGCTTGCATGCGTGAACCATCTTGCAAGTATCTTCAGAACGGGAGAAACAAAGGCCACTAAACTACAGCACACTGAAGAGATGTACTGTCCATTTTAAAGAGCTGCCTGGCTTCCACATCTGTACAATGAAGACAAGGCAGAGGTTATGATTTGACTAAAGAAAACGGCCTTTGCTGATATAACCTGTTGTGTCATTCTGCCATCACAAACCATGGGCATATTCGTAGCTCAGTAGGTAAGTCAGTTCATTATATTGCCATTACCAGCTAATGTGGAAGTATCCTTGGGTGGGAAAAAAAAGGCCAAATGAGCCATCTCCCCCATGCAGAAGAGGCCTAAACTACATAATCATATTGCATTTACATTACTCAAATAAGATCCTTTACTAGCTGGATGCAAGGGGAAAGGCAGGCTGTCACAGACGGACATTTTTCATATTTCTGGAAATAATCATAGCACCGTCTTTGTTTTTCATAACCCAAAGGATTTGAGATCTGAAGGTAGCATCTGAGTAATGCTAGGATAAAGGCCAGCTGTAATGGGGCCACAGTAAGCAACGCCTATCTAACACAAGCTTATGAAACATGCATTGAGACCTTTCGTCAGCCACCCCACTCTCCCTGCCCCCCTCCAAAAGGGCCGAAAGCTTCAGAGAAAGCTAATCGTCAAAGCTGAATTTCACCAGCCTCGTGATGCACGATTTTGCACTTTATCCCAGATTTTCTTCTTGGCTTTCCAGGCACATAGTTATAAAGCATAGGTGAAGCTTAGTCAGAAGAAGAGAAACAAGTATAAGATTAGTGGCAGAGATCAGACCGCACTCCCAAGAAGAAAGAAGGCTCAAGGAGTTGAGGTGGCTGAAAGACACAGAAGGAAAGTTCTGACCTAGTAAAGATTAACAGCAGCAAAGCCTCCAGAAAGGGTAGTAACTTTTATTTGACGAGCTGATACAGTTGGAAAAAATGGACACGTTTTCCGACCCAAGATAAACCTGAAGATGTGATTGTGTGTCTCAAAGCCCACCCGTTTTTTCCCAACTGTATCAGTCAGTCAAAAGACATTCCCACCCCTGCAAAACCTCGCTTCTTTATAACTTAATGCTGCTTACTTGCAGACCAAGCAATAGGATGCTCCTCCATGAATATAAAATGTTCTATACTAAGTGAAAACAAAGGGAGGTCTGGGTGAAAAGAACGGCTATGTTACTAAATCAAACACTCCGGTATTCTGAAGAGGAATCCTCCCTGAAAAACCAAAATTGTCACAGATTCTTCCTTTTGGGTCTGCAGTTGTGGGGGGTGGGGTGTGGTGCCAGAAGAGATGAAGAGAAGTCCTGTTTTGGAAGAACTGTTTGAAAGATTCCTGGAAAGTTCAGATTCTCTTTTCTTTTGCTAGCCAGGGACACACGGAACTCCCATCATCATCTGCATCATGCACGTAACTGGTACAAAAACACGCGCATGCTTGGGCAACACAGAACTATATTGCAGAGAAGAGAGGGAGGCCTCTGTATGTTTTATAATGAGAGATTCCAGCTCTTAAGTTCCAAAAGTACTTCAATCTCAAATTGTCAACAGATTGAAAAACCAGTCTGAGAACAGTCTGCACTGTAAACTCGCATTATTGCTGCAGCATAGAAAAACATTTTTGAGAGTATTAGCTTGACTTCTCTCCTAATCTATGAAGACCCTTGTTAGTCTGAGATATTTCTTAGTACTACTAAATCACATTGAATATCAATACTGTATTCAGATCATACCAATCCATTTCTACTGAAAAGCCTAAGAGACACTTATCAAGGTAGACCGCAAATTTCCATAAAACTTGTGCTCAAAATTCCAGTTTAAGCCTGAAACTGAATGAATCTGAGAAACAATATTCCTTCACAGACTCATCCTTTTTCAGTCTCAAACGATTTCTCCGGTTCTTAAAAAAAAACCCAGAACCTACTGCATTCTGCTATAGCACCAACCACAATTCTTTGTCACCTAGTAGGTAACAGCAAATGTAGCAGATTACACCACCACAGCGATACCGAGTAGGAAAATAATGTATCTATGCCTGCCAAAAATACCTAGAAAACAGACCAGAACCAAGTACATCTGACAGAAGCCCGCACCACAGAATTTCAGGTGCAACCTATAGGTACTACAGCTTCCAAAGAAAATTCTTAATTGCCACCTACACACATTTTGCAGACCAAGAAAGTTCCCTGAAAACCAGAGCAAACCATGGACCTTACTTTTGTACAGATTATTGGCCTGGATACAACCAGTTCCAGACTGCGTAGAAGACATTAAACTTCTAGACAGCAGCTAAACATGCACCTTCACTGGGCATCTCCACCGCATGGAATTAACTCCAAGTAGGACCTACAAACCCCTCAATTTTGAAAAATACCTATGTTGTATTAAATACTACAAAGCAACAAGGAGAATGCCCTTCTGTCAAAGAGCTTACAGCAGGGAGTGACTATATTCTTAGTAATTCTCTCTCAAAAATGCTGACAACTAGCTGCCTGCAAGTTCTTCCACACAACCCCCCCTTAGCTTCTGTCTGCCGAGTCCCCTGGTCATAACTAATCCACAAAAATAACAACCTTCTAACTACTGTAATCTTCAGTAATGTAATTCTTTAGCCTAGATGGCAAAGGCTCGTGCTTTTGAGGCTGAAACTTAAAGCTCAAGTCTTGCTGGTAACTACCTGTAGCACTCTAGTTACATACATAGTTATAATAAATAAATAAAAATAAGTTTGCATTTTCACTTCTTCAGTCATTCCTTTTCTGCTCATTAGAGAGCCAGAGTTCAGAAGAGCCTTTTCTCCCACACTTTTCAATTCTAAGATGCAGAAGCTCCAAGAGGATGCACATGCCCACTGATGTGCCGTCAGATGTTATGCCAATACAGCTGGGTAAGGAAGACCAATTCTACATAATACTACCACTTAAATCTTTCACGGCGCAACATGCTCAAAATGTTGAAAGGAAAGGATCTTTAGAAGTAATACATTGAGAGGATAAGTATCATTACCAACACCATGCTGGATAATCCATTTTGTTAATTTAGCATTTGCATAATAAAAGTACAGATCTCATAAATGAAGTATCACGTAATGCAACTGTAATAAACTGGTTTAAATGCTATTCTACACCCAGCCAATGTCAAGAAGAGTTGTGTGCAGAATGACTTTAGAATGAGAAGCTATGTTGCACACATAGCTCTCCAAAACTAATTGTGCCCTCACGGAGAATGCAGATTTGATCTCAATTCTCCATAATTGACTTGTTTCACTTGTGATCGTTTAGAACAACCAAAAAAAAACCCCACCAACCATTCACAGAAATAGAAGGAAGTCTCAGTTTTTTCTTGAAGCTTCTATTTGCTGAAAGATCTTTGTTGTGGTCTAACAGACCATCAGGTGCATACAGATGATTCTTAAGACTATTCAGGCAGAAGATGAGTTGCATAGCTAGCTTAGATGCTTAACTCCATGTCCTACGGTACATCTCCACACTCCTACTCCATTGCATATTAATTTAACACCCCTCCCCCCCCCCAGTTGAAACACCTTCAACTGCAGGAATTCAGATGCACCTTAATATGCAGTGCTATAAGGCTTTTGGACTTATTCTTGCAACTTTTAACACGATGCAGTTCAAAACTGAAGAGACCACTCCCAGGGATTTCATTTGCCCTAATTTTTCCCTTGTTAACATAAGGTATGAAAAAGCCTTGCTGGATTTACTGACCTCTCATACTATTATAAATCACTTAACCAACAAACAGAAAGAAACTCTGATATGGAAAGGCAAACCAGATATTAGTGGGGAATAGGAGAATTAAAGTGCTGCATAACTCATTGGAGAATCTATCACAAAAATAGTGACTCGCAGTACCTGGCTGGCATGTACCTATCAGGTACGTGGCCTGTTATCAATTAGCTCCAATTTGTTTATCCAGAGTTTCTATCACTGCAGAGCATTTGGTCTGAGAGTCTGACCTGGACATGTGCTCAGCTAGGAATGCAACCCTTCCACGCATACAACAACTTTCTCAGCAGAAGGAAATCTGAGCCATTAAGGTATGATGAGAATATACTGCGACTATATCAGACATTTCTCAAGCACCAAAAAGAAAATTTTAACTACCCAGGCTTCAATTGCTTAAGACTCAATATTTAACTTATTCCACACCCAAGAGGCTAATTAAATGATTAATTGTTACCCTGTCCCAAGTCAAATATTCATCATTCCTTGATATGTGGAAGACAGCTTAATTGTGTGGCAATGTATTTGTTTCAATACTAACAGTTTCCTTTTTGATCATGGAGGTTATAACACTCTCTGCATGTACAGCAATAGCATTTGCTTGTGAAAGCTAGATAACAAGAAGTCTTAAGAAGTAACTCCAAGAAAAAACAAGCCCCCTCAACACCACACCTATAGGAGTAAAAATATAATAATATCTATGAGAGAAGCCGTTAAGAAAGTGACTGTCAACCCTCATCACATTATGTAACAGCATTACAAAAGTGTCACACTTATCACTGGAACACTTTCTCATTTGTAGGTGACTTTTGCACATATCAATTTATAGCATAACAGGATTTAGATATAATGCAATCTGCTATAAACACACACACCATTGTTAAAAAAAACCCCACAACAAACCACCTGTAGGCAACCTCAAAAAACCCCAGACCAATAGGTATTACAGTGCACTGCTTCAATACCTTCTTCTCCGATACCAAAGTTACCGGGTCCCCAGCTTAGTTAAAGGCACCCAGTTTAAACTGAAAACCACCAAGCCACTGAACAAACTGAACTCCTTGAATTTTTACTTTCAGCCCACATGTCTATTATTCAGTTCATATAGACTCACCTTAGTCCATGGATGTGCCTTAATCTGAGGGAATTTGAATTCAGTATAGTTTGGATTCATTTCTCTAATTTGCTCCCTTGTAGGCGTTCCCAGAACCTAGAAAGGAGAGACAGAAAGAAAGGCAAATTGTTTAGATATGCTTCATATTCATATGGTAATGAAAAGCGCAGTATAACCTATCACATACTGAGACAACTGAAGTCAATCTGCGTAACTAGTAAGTTAATATAGTGTTGAAAACAATACAACAAAACTTTTGCAAAACCGTTCAAGTTGAAAAGGACCTCCCTTTCCTCGGAGCTTCTGATCCAACTCCCCTGCTCAAGCAGGGTCAGCTGGAGCAGGCTGCCCAAGAGCATGTCTAGCTGAGTTTTTAGCATCTCCACAGAAGGAGACTTCACAACCTCTCTGGGCAACCTTCTCCAGTCTTTGACTGCCCTCACAGTAAAAAAGTGTTTTCCTACATTCAAATGAGGTTTCATGTGTTTTACTTTGTGCTGCTGCCTCTTGTCCAGCCAGTGGGCACCACTGAGAAGATCCTGGCTGTTTCTTCTTCATTCCCTCCCACCAGGTATTTATACACATTGATGAGACCCCCCTGAGCCTTCTCTGCTTCAGGCTGAACAGTCCCAGCTCTTGCAGCCTCTCCTCATGTCACAGATGCTCCAGTCCCTTAATCATCTTTGTGGTCCTTGCTCCAACTTCAGTAGTCTTTTGCTAGCAATTCGGTTCATGCTCCAAGCTCAGCGTCAAAAATTTAATTCTACAGTTCTTCACAAAATTCAAGCATCTTTCTCAAACTCAGTGATATTTCAAAGGGGAAGAGAGTTCACTCTAATTTGACTGTTATAAAACAGTACTGCCGAACACATTCAGGGCTTGCAGCTCACTGCATATATGGCTGATTAAGGATCAGACTAGTAACACAGACTGCGTTTTACAAGTCATCAGCAGCAGCCCTCTGATGAGCTTAAAAGATCAGCCAGTTATTGCTGAGGGGAGTCAGACACGTTCTTCCCCCTGCCCCGAACTGTGTGGGTTTTGGTGGTGGTTCCTCACCTCAATATGTCCACATGGAAGATAAACTTAGTTTAAACCTAACCTGGAAGCAACTACATAAAATGCATACCACCCCTGGTTTACTTTTACAAATTTTCTATTTCTCATTCCCAGAATCTGCACGATGTTATTTATACGTGCAAATTAGTAGTTGTATGAGAAATAATACACAGTCACACATCTCTTTGTAGGGGTGGATAGATTTTGAAAGGATTTCAGAAATCCCCTCAGGGAATAAGCCCAACAATACAGCATTAGCGCTTTCTGTTCAGTTAGCACTAAGGGTTAAGATAGCCATTGCCTTCTACCTCTGTATAAAAACTGCAAAGCACATTCAAGGAATGCCAGTTGCTGGGTATCTTTTTGTTCTGCAGAGAGACGTGGATGGAGAGGGCAGAAGGCAGGAGTCACTCCTCTACGCTGAGCTCAGGTTCATCTTCCTATAGGAACCCTGTAGCCACACTACTCTCACCCCTTGACAAATCTCGTGCCGTACAGATCAGTACAGTGTTATCACCTCATCTCACGAGACTGCACTGTCGCCGTCAGGAAACAAGTGATCTACAACGTGACGCTAGCACTCTACGTCACTGCTCGATAAAGAAATATTTGGTTACGTATTCTGGTATCCATGAACATTTTCATTCTCTTCCAAGAGTGGAAACTACACCAGTGCATTCTAAGGAGTCAGATAGAGGGATACGAGAGCAAGTTAACTGCTGTCCAGTCAACTTGTGCAACAGAGAAACTATCATCAGGTATTACGAAAGGAACTTGGTATCTATTATTTAAATATGAGCTGCACGATACAAACTAAAATAGCTACCCACAAAGCAATCTTTTAAATAAACAGCAGCAGCAGAGGAAATAAACCCTGCAACTTGTTCAGACAGTTGGTTCTTGGATAAAAGATTTAACCAACAAGTTGTACAAAATGAATGATCACATAACTCCTACCATCGCTAACCAGGATTTAAATCCCACCTACTCTAAAAGCCAAGAGTTACCTTCAGAGCTGACGGAAGATTTTTCTCCGTGCATGTCTGAAAATGCTGGTTTTGCTCAGGTGGTAGGAAAGAGGATGTTTGCAGGATTCGGTACATTTTGCTCAACTTTCAAAGGAAAGAAGCCGGCAGGAGAACGTGCCCTTTCCCTGCTGGTTTTCTGTCTGGCTCCCCCCAGAGCACCGGCCACCAGCCCTACCAGGATGGCACTGCTCTCAAAGCTTTGATGACCGCCACTCTCAAAGCTTTCCAGTTCTAAAAGATGAGGGGATTTCACACCTGCAAATATTATTTTCATCCCAATTCAGGATAAAAGCCACTTGCAAACCCTTGGAAGGTTTTTTTTTTAATTAGTTAAATTAACTTCCTGAAAAATTACAGAGAACTTGTATTGCTCTCCCACCATTTCTAAAGGCTAAGTTTTCAGGCCTCCCTAGTATAAACAGGACTTTTTTTAAAAGCATGTTTATCTTCTTTACCCTCCTCCTCCTCAAAAAATTCATTTAATAGCCTTCCTAGGAAGAGATAAAGAGCAGATTTTTTTTTTTTTTATATAGCCAAAATTCAGCAAATGGGCTCAGCTGCCAAGGCTGCTCAGAATAGGAGCCTACACAGTGCAAGTATCTTTATTTAAAGACTGCCTATAGCATCAGAGAGAATTCAGATTAGATAGGCAAGGGCAATTTCACGGAAGGACCCACAGACAATGTCTATTCATACATTTCACTAAAAACACAGCTGTAACTCCAGATGATGGGAGGGAGCAACTCCTAAGCTCAAGCACAGGCATCTAAGCAACAGTGCTTAAGGTCTCAGGAAGGCTTACAAAAGAAGGTACTGACGAGGGATCATGCTAGCTGAAAGAAGGGATCGCCTGACCTTTCAGTTACATAGCAGCCTTTAACACACAAAATAACTGTACAAAAGGAAAAGTGACTTAGATTCGCCACTCAGTGTATTTACTTTGTTCTCTCTGGATTGTAAAGCCAGATTGTGCTCTCAATTTTTACTGAAGGCAGATTAAAGCAAAAAAACAAAACACATTCCCCCCCTCCAAAAAAAAATGAAGAGGAAAGGAAAATAGGTAGGAAGAAGAACGCAAGTTTTAAAGACTCTGTCAAATTCAAATCACAATCCAGAAGAAAAGTGTAGGATGAATAAAGTAATAAGCTGTAAAATAGTACCAGTCCTTGACATATCTGGAAGACGTCCTGTAGTGGACCTCTCCCCAGCCCCCAACACACCAACACCGTTTGCTACATGATTTTGAAATTGTACCTCACTAATTCACACTGAGTTTTCAGTATATTAGGAATACATTCAAGTAACCTTGGTGAGTAACAGCAATCATTTAAGCTATTGCAAAAATTGGGCAAACTTCCTCTTTTAAAAAAGGCATGTATGTGACTGCTCTTTCTGTTTGAAATGCAAAGGAGAAGCATAAATTACTTTGCACATTTTTGGCAGAATTATTCCATGAAACAGCTGCTCTTGCTATACCAACTCTGAAAATACTATGGAGCAGATGTTCCTCGGAGAGAGGTTTCACAGAATGGTTGAGGTTGGAAGGGACCTCTGGAGGTCATCTGGTCCAACCCCCTGCTCAAGCAGCGCTGGCGAGAGCCCGTTGCCCAAGACCATGTCCAGACTGCTTCCGAGTATCTCCAAGGATGGAGACTCCACAACCTCTTTGAGCAACACATTCCAGTGTTTGACCACCCCCACAGTTAAAACCGTTTACTTGTGTTCAGGTTGAATTTCACGTGTTTTAATTTGTGCCCATTGCCTCTTGTCCTGTCACAGGATGCCAAAGAAAAGAGCTTGGCTTCCCTCTTATTGCACCTTCCCTTCAGATATTTCTGTAGACTGTGAGATCTCCCCTGATCTCGCAAAGGTCAGAGAGCTTTTAAGAAATACAAGGTCCAGTACTGAATTATTCAGGTCCATGCAGATTAGCACACGCTATTCTACTTCTTGGGGACAGTCTTATGAAAGGTGATATTGTCAACGAAAGACTTTGGGGGGCTTGAGGGGAACTTTATTAAAAAAAAAAAAAAAAAAGACACACAACCAAACCAGAGAAAAATATATATAAAAAAAGACCAGAATAATAAAAATGTAGTTGTCTGATGGAATCAACTCTATCTGGACTGAAGACTAAACTTTTCAGAGAATGAAAGGGATCTACGTGAGACTACAAGGGATCTTTCTGCAAGTAAAGACCACAGGTCAACTAGTCTTGTTCTTCATTCCCGATTGTCGTCATCATCTCTTAAATAAAAATAAAGAAGCATTAACTACTAAGATTAACTAAAGAATATACGTGCTGAGAAGACAGACACTGCTCTGATTCTCTTAGGACAAAACTTGAACACAACAGGTTTCACAAGTATTTTCTGGAAAGTTTTTCCTGGACATTAATCTGTAATAGATGAAGCTCCCCATGGAATATTTATTCCAGGAACAGGGTTCGTGAAGGTAGGGTAATGGTTTGTATCTCAAGGAACTAAAGAAAAGCTACAGGCTCCCAATAATGTCATCCTTACCAAACAAGAAGGGGAGATTTATGAACCTGGAATAAGCCCTGAATTTGATTACAAATAGCATAAAGACCTTCATTTTACCTTCTTGCAACCAAATTTTCATAGGAGAAAAAGATGGATGACATTCAGCTCCAAAAGACACCTTAGTTACACCCCAGTACCGAAGACAGCTGCTGTCCACACCTGGCTTCACTGTGCGAAACTGTGCCAAGTTATTTATGACCAAGCCCACACTGTTGCAACACCAGAGGAAGAAGAAACTGCAACGGTCTCAACAAAAACCAGTGGAATAAAGGCCCTTTCCGACAACCATCGTTACTGCTAAACTTTTGCCAAAATGTAAAAATCAGTTAAAAGCATAGGGACACCGAGAGTTCAGAAGCTCCAGCTGGTAATGACTGAACTAGAGAGGGGAGAAGGTGGTTATTTAAATCAGAAACCTCTAGAAAGCCATGGTTACAGCAGTACAGCGCTCTTGCCTGGGAAAACGGTGCAAGTTTACAAGGAAACGCGCTCCAGAAAGTCTGGTGTGTATGGCTTACCAGATGGCTTAATTAATACTTCTGCAAACATGTCTGCACCTCTTCAGAAAGTTGTGAGAGGTGTGCCAAATAGTTATTTTAAAAAATTCAAAAAGTGCAGGCATCTCAAGCAGGAAACACGGGTCAGCTTTGAAATAATACTTCCAGAGGTCTATGGTAAAAAATACAATAAACTGACCCATTTTATATACACTTTCTCTCAAAACCACTAGCTTGTCAAACAAAATGAAAGCCAACTAAATATAGAGATTTCTTCTATTTGCAAACACGAGAGCAGGTATACATCAGGAATAGGAAGAAACCCACTGTCACCGCTGACGTAAGTGTTCATCAACTTTTTTACACTGCCTGCAAGCACTGGAAGTGACAAATTACATGAGGCACAGGAACAGCCAAGTTGTGATGCGGGGGGACATCAGGGAGAAAAAATATGCCAGGAGACTTCCCTTAGGGGCAAGGAGAGAGGACCCAGTGAAAGCCTGTCAGCTGCAGGCAGGTCCTCAGCACGGGACCACATCCAATAAAATGAAACACACTCTCCTACTGCGTATTCTTCCGGAAGAGACGGCTCCTCTCTCCCCATTAACTATTGCGACTGAATTTATTGTATTTCAAAAACCGAGCCCAAAATAGTACCTTGACATTTGAGCATGAGACATATATTATAATTGCAGGCTATACTTAGCATTCAGCTCAGTAAAACTGTCAGAGACCAAATAGTTACACATGGATAGGATTCCTGATACTATTGAGCTTGTCTTTTAATACATTTTTTCCCCTTGCCCCCCCTAACGCAGAGAATATGGAAAGAAGATTTTATTACTTCTCCTAAATTACCATGAAATGCCAGTTTTGGTGCAAGGAATAATCACATCATCCAGTAGGAACCAGAATACCCCAAATAAACATCCCCCCGCCCTTTCCTGCAGTTTTCACAAGTTAGTTGATGCATCTCATATTCTAGACTGCAGCATATGGAAAAAATATTTCTGGTAAAGACAACGCAAGGCAGATTGGCAGATGCTGTCCTCCCTCTGTCCCAGGGCTGCTCAGACAATTATTACTGCTTCATTTTTCTGACAGAGATGACTTTTTTTTTTTTTTTCCCATTTTTGTGGGGAGTAGGGGGAAGGTACTAAACAGAACCTTTCAGAAGGTAATATTATCTTTGAAACAAAACCATTATGCTTCTGATATTCCTTTTTTTGCAAGGGGAATAAAGAGTAACCACTGTCTGCGGGAACTGTGTTTGAACATGTTTTAGTTTGGGGGAGATATCCCAGCCAGTTTTCCCGTGATGGTTTTGGGGTGCTGCAGAGCTGGGGGGGCAGGAATGCCCCCAGGCTCTCAAGTTTTCACAGGGGGACAGCAGTCCTGCAGCCACTGCTGCTGCACTGCAAGCTGTGCACACAAGGTCGGACATTTATGAAGGGATCTGCCCCTGACTGCATCTCAAAAAAAAAACCACCTCTCTCGTGGTCCAAGAACTCCTTCTTTGAAGCCGTATTCAGCGGTATCCTACTTGCACAGTGGATTTTAAATAGGGAAGTGGCCACTGCCAACACTCCTGGGCTGCTGGAAGGAGGGATTTCACCCTTCCACCGGGGACAGGACTGTATGACTGCTCTGAGGTATAGCGTTTACTCGTACAAAATTTCTTTACACGACCACTGATGAAACCCACACTGCCACTACGCCTGCTTCAGAAACTGAGCACATTTCTGAGGGAGATGTCACTCGAAAGCCAGCAGGGGCATGAATTTTAATGAATGTATCAGGTTACCCACTTGAGATATTCCCAGCAATGGGATAACCTAACATTTGGAATAGCTAGCAAGAGCTAAAAATAAGGAGGAAGAGTTACCATTCAAGATCAAACTTTGGAAAAAGCACAGCACATGATTTCTCTCCCGTAATAGTGAAAGTATTCAGGAAGAATGTACTTGGGTTAAATTATTTCTTCAGATGGAGCTCCAAGGCAGTATTTTCTCCATATCAAGTATCATTTTGTCAGGGTTAAGTGGTCAAAGATCTCTCTCTCCTAGCCAGATTGAGAACATCTGGAAGGACCATCTTTAAAGAAATAGGAACAAGAGAAAAGGAGGCTAAAAAGAAGGCGACTGTCTTTTGATTCACATGAACGTGATGCTGTGGTTCTAGAGGGGGCACAGTTTTTCGGAGCAGTCTGCAAACACGCGATAGGCCTGGAGAAACTCCAGGTGCAACTGGATGGAGATGATCTTGCAAGATTGCTAGAAATGAAACTACGTGAAGACTGCTGAAAGTGAATCAAAATCTGACAAAAGCCAAAAATGCTTCTGATGTAGCAAGAGACTGAGGATGCTGGGAATGCAGCCTGCAGGAAGGACAAGCCGTGCCGACCGTCATATCACAGAAATCCTGTCTTTACAAACACAGCTACTGAAGGGATGTCATCAAGAACTGCATCAGAAGGAAGGACTAGTTTAACATGATGGCACTTTGAAGTCATTCTCCAGCCTAATGCAGAAACTTCATACCCAGGTGTAGCATCCAATTGCTGTGTTGTGAAATGAACTCTGAATAATCAAAGCTGAGTAAGCAACAGAAGAGACAACTGAAAAATTTATCTTGGCTCAAAAAATGCTACAGGAGCGACTGCAACTCAGTCACCCTGAATTGATAGGAACCAGCAGAAAAGTTTCTAAGCTGACCTCTCTTGCAGTGGAATCAAGTAAATTTAAAGGATGGAAATCAGATGCATTTCCAAATGTGTGGATAAATACTTTTTTTACTATAAGGCCTTTTTAGGAGTTTAAAATACATTTTCTCTGCCTTAAGTTTCAGACATACAGTTCCGAGGAAGCCATCTGAAAAGCACAACTCCAAGATAGTCAAACAGCAGCTTACAGGTCCCAACCTGCAACCTTCTACAAAGTTCATTGCTGTTGTACAACTGGCAGATCCCACAGCTCTGCTTTTCCCACAGCCAGTTAGCATTAAGATAAGTCTGTGTTACAATGAAAGCTTTAAACAGTACTATTCTGTGGCAGTAAATAGAAGAGGTGGACACCATCTGTAAAAACATTTTTTAAAATGAATCCTATTCTAAATGAAAACTTATACAATCTAATGTTTTACACGTTGTGCCCAAGGCTTAACATTTCTGGTAATTTTTATGCTGCAGAATTGCATATGTCTTCAACCATATTGAGGCAGAAGAACCCGAGCTTGGTCAATAAACACAGGTTGCCGTTTTTATGGTAACCTTTCAAATCTAAGTCGAACTTAAGCATCATGCTGGGAGTGGAGAAGAGCAGAATGTTTTATGACTTCTTTGCAGATTTGAAAAACAAATTGCTCAATTTGATTGTTGGTCACTTAAGGGATACATAGCAGATGGGACAGAACCCTACCAACAGCTGGCAAAATGGAAAATTGAGGACCTCACTTTCTACTTTTTCCTCATTCTGAAAAGGTGAGGGAAAATTACTTGAAATTTGAGGTAAACATGCTGTTCTCCCTCTACTCCCGCTATGAGAAATAACTTGTCGGTGCATATAGCATTACCAGGGAAGCACCTCATTGCCCAGTTCATGCACTTTCCTAGACAATTTCTCACAGCTGTTGATTTTGAATGCAATATGCTCAATTATAACTCTCTCTGTCTTCTCAATTTAGCCTTCTGCAAGGGCTTTTCTGAATAGTTTATGCAAAACTTCACAAGATGTGGTGGACAAGGGCACTGAAAAACAGTCCACTTCTGCAGTTTGCACTCATTTTCTCTTCCAGTGTTGCCTTGAGAATACATGCTGCCTCAGTAACAAATATATGGGCAGAAAAATATTCATGGCACCCACCCATTCGGGCTCACATTTTCCATCATACTTCCTTAACAATACAGCGCACATCCTTTTTTGTGACTACTACTATAAGATTCACAGCATTTGTTCTCTCAGACTTTCCTAAAACATATTGTCTCAGTACTGTAACTTTTTAATCAAAGAGACCACGGTTACTATAAAATGGAGTTATCCCTACATTTGTTTCACTTAATTTCTACATGTAGGGGGCTACATATCTAACAGAAGATGAGAAAAACCCAACACAACACAGGTGTGGATGGTCAGTATCCCCCTTTCTATCTCTAAAGAAATGTTGCTGAAGTTTGTTTCTGTGGACATGAAATCGTCATCTCAAGCTATAATTTACTGAAGTTCAAGCCTTTACACTGCATACTCCTTCAGCCATCATGAGAAATAACATTAGTTTGCCAGTACTACATATTCAGCTATGAATTGGTCAATAAAAGTTACCACACTGCTCACGGCAGTGTCATTTAAAGAAACCACAGATGGTACATAGGCTATCAGCCATTTTATTAAAGTACTCCTCTGCTTCACTACAACTGAAGTGTAAACAAAGCAGAATCATCACAATTGGAGCACACACGTGATATAAAATTATTAGTTCACAGATGTTTACTTCCAGTACTGCAGAACTGAAAACATCCAACTGATGAGAACAGCTTTTAGCAAACTTTGAACCAAACCACAGTCTCTGCTTGGCAAGCATGTCAATAATGAGAGGACATCTATTTCCTGATTGTTTTACTTCCACATTGTGAAAATCAAAGCAATGGTAAGGCAGAGCACTATGGTTTTGCTGATTAGGCCTCTACTCTCAGATTTCTGATCAAGTCACGGAAGGACTTACAGGACTGTCACCCCGATATAAACAGTTGTATTTACAAAAAACTCATTAGATGCAGTTTCTCAGGATTGAAGACACTAATCAAGAAACAAAACAGGACTTTTTGAAAACATCCAAAGTCAAACACCACTGGTTATTGAACAAACCCCTGAGGAACTCTGGCCAGCTGAAGTGTTCACAGTGACCACTTCAAGTCTCACAAAAGCAGTGTAGCAGAAAGCAGTGCACCACTCCAAGACACCTGTCAAAAGGAAAAAATTGCCACTTGTGCCGTCATCAGCCCTACTTCTGACAAGAACTCTAGTTTTCCACTAGTGTTTCCTATGTAAACTGACCCAACTTGGATATACTGAGCTTGAAATACACTGGGCAGAAAGGCAATAATAAGAAATCAAGAAAGTCATAGGAGAAGCAGGTGCAAGACACAGAGCCTCCGGAGGAAAGTTACTGACTGGAGGATTTCCAGCAGGACAGACCCAAACCCACTGTAACAGAAGCTAGGTTTACACGGTCAAAGGCTGGAGGAGACATGGCAGAAGCCTAGAAGGTCAGAGCACACCTCACTGAGACAGGAGAGCAGGCCACAGAAAAACACCGAGCCTCACCAGCCCACGTTCTCCACACAGGAGAGTGACCACTTGGCGTTGGTTGGTGTCATACACTCTGATAGGACAGGGACAAAGACACCAGCAGCTCTTCCAGTGAATAACACAGATGGAAGTAGAAAGTCCTACTCTTCCACCCACACATTTTGGTTTTGAGGGTGTTTTCACATGCATGACACACAAATATACAAGCATCAAGGTTGCAGTTAAGTGGCAAAACCATGGAGGAAATTCTCTTAACACAGTCCCTTTTTGGTGCTGAAATCAATAAAGCCCAACGGCATGTGTACAACGCTTATCCTCTGCAATACTCCCATCTTATTAAGTGCATAGTATAGATTCAGAGGAAAAATATACTGCTCTTCTCTAGAAATCTTGCTTCCTTCATTGCAGAAGTTGAAGGAGGCGGGGGAGACTAGGGTGCTGCAAAGTCAGACACCAATCTTTCAAGCTATGAATTATTCTTCCATGCCTCTAATTTGAGAATCACAGAATATTCACAGCTTACCAAACGAAATCAATCAAGATGTGTTTGGACATAAATGATATATAAATGTTATGTATTTTGAAACACTAGGTCTTTTTCACTTGAAAAAGATGACTCTTCAGGTGGAAGGTACCTTTGCCCTACATTTTCTGATTCTCCATCTGCAAAAAGGAGTGCCCTTTCTCACCTTTCACCTCAAAGAGCTGGAAGGAAGGAAGAAGAGAAGAAGGCTACATATGTGAAGAATCTGGCACAAGGAAATTTAATAACACTGTTTTCAAAGCCAAGTACTAATTGCATGCCATAAAGGAAAAAGAGCCAGATTCTTAAAGAATAAAAATCACACATTAATAAATATTGGCTCAGTATGTAAGCACTATTTCCATGCACACTGAAAGTGCAATCCTTTAAGAGGGAAAAACCCCATATAATTAAAAGATGATATATCATTATGCATGACTGCAAGGGGAGCAAATAAAGATCATTAAGCTCTCAAAAAAGCATGAGAAGTGTTTTCAGACATGGTTTACATGCAACACCCTGTACAATGGTGACAGAATATATATGTTGACAAGTTTATAACAATGCATGTTTTCATGCTGATTCCCAAGAATAATGCAGTCAGAACAAGATTTAAAATTCCATACCTTGATTATTTCCACCAACTGATCCACACCACTGTCACCTGGAAAGATTGGTTGTCCTAGTAACAGTTCAGCCAATACACAGCCTGCTGACCACACATCTAAAAAAGGGAAAGGTATCAGTAAAAGGTATGTATTAGGCCATTTATACAAAACCCAGCAATTTTAAGCTACTTACTTTATTCTTTGCCATGTTTAATAGCAGATATAACGCAGCTAAATATAAAAAACATTCCTCTCCTAAATGTTAATCTAGAAAACACAGATACCTGGCATAAAGCAATGGTGGGCAGACAGTCTTAGAAGTCAAACCATGAGACAATGAGAACTGGAAAATAATGTTAAACACCATAATATATTGACATAAAAACTTATACATATAGGGAAAAGACCTGAGAACATTCTGAAAATTAAGAATTTCCCCAAACCCTCTGTTATTTTTAAATTACATTGATCATGAACTATGCATAAGTATCATCCACTGCAACAGCTGATGATGTTTTTACTGTTTCTGAATGTTGAATAGACTCAATTTTTCATCCATATATTGAAATGATATATACACTAGCAGATGAACCAGTACTGCAAGTATTACTTGTATCCTGCAGTACATGATGATTAAGGGATCTGGGAGATAGCCTCTGTAACTCAGCCACATCAAGACCTAATCTTTATCCCAATTCCATTTGCAAACTTGGCTGGATAACAGAACTGCAAGTCATAGATCAGGTCAACAGCATCCATAGAAGAAGCCATCAACTAATTTTCATACATATACCAAAAGCCAGAAGTAGTCACTAGCAGGTACTCCTCTACATGAAGAAAATTTTCATAATCTATTACAGGTAATTAAATACTACAACAGCAACTTAAGAATGTATCTAAGTGCACTACAGAATATATCATTTTATTTTTGAAACAGTTAATTTGTATGAAAAATATAATCAAGCAAATGCAGTAAACACTGCATAGCAGATGTTTGTGAGAATCTGTTGTAACTGCACACTGAATACTGAAGCTGCTCAACACCGTAAAAGTATTGCACCTAGATGCAGATAACTGCTTCTCAACTAAACAACAACAAAAAAAATTTGAATATAAGGTTTTCTAGAAAGTCATCATTTGTTCAATGTATATCTGAAACCTTACACTAAAATCTAACCTCAAACAATCAGCAAGATCTGTAAAGCCTACAATCTTGTAATGCCCCAAAAGGGAAAAGAACAAACCCAGTCCCCTCCACCCATCTTTCTTTGAACTCTCACCTCCTTTTACAAGCTAACCTTTCCCCCCTCGCCCCTGAAATAACAGTACCATCACCACAACTGAAACCCCAGAGCATTTCCCTCCTGCGGTCTGTTCCAACCACACTATAACAGGGATCCTTATTCCCTCAGTGTATTTAAACTATGCCATTAGGAAGCAGGATACACAAAACGCTGTCAGTTATGGCTAAAGGTCTGTGTGAGGAAAATGTCTCTGACAGTTCTCTAAACAGTATATTACCACTTTGTCACAACCACTACAGACTGATGCAAAAAATAATAATAATAAAAAAAAAACAACAAAAACTTTCAGGAATTCAAGACTGAAAACAAAATAATCTGCAAGTTAGAACAGAATTTTCCTTCCCCCATTTCTAAATGAAAGAGAGAGGAGCTACGCAAAAATACTTCACCTTCTTCTCAAGAAAGATATGGTTCAACTGGAACATATGGTAGAGAAAAAGCACTGCTCATTATTGCAGCTTTCAAAATCATTCACCTCTAAGTCAAATGCATGCATTTTTACATAATGCCTTAGTACAAACATTGCATCAGGGCTTATCCTAAAAAGTAACTACTTGCAATACAAACAGCAACCAGAAATAATCCAAAGTTTGAGTCTTGATTTTCAACAACCAAACAAACCAGGTTATGCTTTTTGATCTTTTAGTCGTATTTAATAAAAGCTGATATGGCCACCAAGGTGCTAAGATCTCTTTTGGACAACAAATGAAGGAGGCATCACGTAAAGAACATTTAATTGCATCCAACTGCTAAACAATGTCTCTCCGATAGCTCCTGCTGTTGGGCCAACACATACAACAAAAAGATGACGCAAAGAATCACTTTTTATGTCAACGCATGCATGCTGGGTTTATAGGAAATTACACAACAGTTCAACAGATAGTATAGATTTCTTCAGAAGTAGTGAAGAAACAGATTGAATATACTAAGCAGTCAGAGTACTGTAACTTAAAAGTCTATTTAAAGGCACCTTAAAGGGTTTTGAAAAAGCTGAGTCCTTTACACGGAGTATAGAAACCAAGCAGTACTCCAAAGCTATAATCATTATTTACAACTTCAATCCTTATTTTGCACTGAAAAAGAAACAATATATGGGAAGGAAAAGTATTTGACAGAACATACAAAAACCCAAAGCTGACATGAGAGAAAGGCAGCATTCACAACTCACTTCCTTTTAGAATTTTGAAACTACGCTACCATTTTTTTTTCCCCCAAATTAGACTGTGGCTTTTAAAAACTATTTTAAATAACCTTCTGGACTGGCTGCTCTGTGAAGTTAGCTTTGTGCTGTTTTATCCTTTCCCAGTCTCCCTAAATGTCTTTGCACTCCACCAGCTGATTTCAGACAAGTCTGAAAGGCAGAAGTCTCGAATCCATTACTGAAGTTTTGTAAAAATCAGTGGGGAGAGCCTGCAGCAGTGTCGCTGCTGAGGAGAGGAGGGCTCAGTCCCTGCGGGACACGCCGGGCTTGTCCCCACCGTGCCAAACTGCAGCAGCAAACAAGTCGAAGGACATGCAGGTCCTTGCTCAAGCAAGGAGGCCAAGCAGAAACAGCAGAGGGTACATGAGAAAGCTGAGAGCATCACAGGGGGAGAGAGGAGAAAAAGAAAAGAGGTAGGCATGAGGAAATAGCTGGGGAAGTCTGAGGAATACCTGCTGTATTCATGATGGGTTTAACCCATCAAACATCCAACAAATCTATTGGGAACCTATGTATGTTCCTCATGCATTGAAATCTTCCAAATCGGGTGATTTAATGCCTTGTTAAAAGTCTATTTAATTTTCCTTGCTAACACTTTAAACACACACTGAAATAAGATACAGGCATTCCAAAATCCCCAACTTTTTTTCCAGGAGTGTAATTTCACTGACTTCCAAATTAGGACTTGGGCAATGTTCCCTGGGCAAGGAAGTGAACAAACCCTTGAAGCATCCTCAACAAAAGCCAAAGAGCAGAGGCTAACTTCAGCAGATCCAAGCAGGGACAGCAACAAAACACAATTTACATAGGTGTTTATACAACTCTGGTAAGCAACCTACAACAAGGAAGAAACTGGGAAATTTCAGCTCTGCTGAAACTTAATGGAATCTATGCCATTGACTTGAACGGGACAAAATTTGGCTCTGGCATAGTTTGCCTTTTATTTTCCCTCCCTTTGAACCTGGCATTTAAAAATTTATCTTCCAAATTCGGATGGTAACATTTTTCTCAAGCCTGAAGCAAACAATGTACTAAATTCTATATTTAAGGACATGTTACTTAAGAGAAGTGATAAAGTAGTTAATACTAGTTTTTGATAGCTTCTTCCCAGATCCTTTTCTGCCTTAGCAGAGTTACAGCTAACTATTATAGGTTAATAATCTTTCAGAGCAAGCTTGCAGTGTAACTACCTGCTCCCATGGGTAGAGAAGCATTTTCTGAACTACTTCTTTTTAATATGTGCAATTTAATTAAGGAAAAAATACGACTATAATTCACGTGCTTTAAACTAGTTAATAAACAAGATGAGAAAGCCTTAAGAGAGACTAAGTCAACAAATCATCCTTATGCTGAACTAGTTGGGACAATGTGAAATTTTAGGAGAAAATACTGAAAGTTATTAATTTTAAGTAGAAGAAAGTAGGCAAGGCTACTTTCTTCATACCTTCAGTGAAATGTAGTCTAAACAATATGGACAGTAAATGCAACTGCCAGCCAAAAGCAACCTTCAGAATAAGCTTATTTCGGATAGCTTTCACACATTATAATAGTAGCTAACGCCATATCTTTTGTAGATTGAAGAATACAGACAAATACCATTATCACATGAACTACCTGCACTAATTTAAACACACAAAAATTCAAATAGCCTCTTATATGACAAATCTTTTCTTAAATTAATTTAAGTTTCTATTACTTTACTGATCTTCACAGTTGTTAGGTGGACATTAACTTGTCTAATAATATCACCTGTATGATTCCCTTGCTTTTGAATGCTATTTCAGCATTAGAGAAGGTAAGAACAGCAGAATTTCTCTTTAGTTCAGGAAGAGGCATCTGGCAGGACAATCTGCAAAAGCCACTCCTTAGCTTGAATTCTACATGTGGGCAATGGCCATTCCCAGTTGTCTGCAACAGAATACCCTGTCCGCAAATTTCATTTTTGTGATCTCAAACTCTGCCTTTCCAAGCTGAGAAGCTGGCCCCCTTCTTCACAGCACAAGCACCGTTCATTGTATTATGCTCCAGATCCTCTAACTTGTTATTTGGAGGACACGAAGGAGGTGGGGAGAGTTGAGCCTGCTCTCATCCATTTAGTACAAATTAAGAACTTTCCTTTATCTGACACTTTATGGGGCACATTTACCTTTCTACGTTTTTTCAGCCCCTCATCTGTTCATCTTTGCCTCACTATCCCTTGACCTTGATGGACTATCTCCATCTTGGAGGTGACTCAAAGTTGCTGGTCTGGAAACTGTGGAAACAAACTAGCAGGGAAGAAACCAGAAATGAGAAAAGCAGCCCTAAGAAGTCATAAAATCAGCAGCTTCTACATGCCAAATGCCAGAGCCCAAAGTGCTTTTCATTGCTGCTTGTTTGGAACAATTTTTGGGATGTCAGAACGAGACCAAAATTCTGGATTATGGGCACACATGCTACGCTGGTGCAAGTTTTGCACATCAAGCCACAGTAGAACCACAGATTATAGAGACAGAATAAGGCTAAACCTGAAAACATCAGGAAAGCCATGCTTGTTCCAGTATTTGGAACAAAAGCTAAATGCACATATTTCTATTCTTCTGCAATGTCGAGATGAAACTACAATGACAGGGGATAGAATAGTTCAGTAAATTAATGCACGTGCTTATTTTCAGCATTGGAAGTTGCCATCCAAGACACAGAGGCAAATACTTTTCACTGTTTGGCAACAGGTTTGGGACACACACCTTGTGACGGTTCTTCCCCAAGAAACTCTGAGACAGCCCGACTACGCACGCCTCCAGAGGAGCTTCTGCTCCAGACTGCTGTGGTGAAATACTCTCTCCCAGCTCTTACTAGGGAAGTGAATGAATAACTTCATGATACTTATTTTTGGACACCCCAAGAGAAGCCAGTAATACAGCCACACTGATCAATCTTTCCCTGCCAGTGGCTATAAATGTTCCCTCCGGGACACTCTCAACTCCTGCCAGCGCAGTGACAGAGAAAACGTGCCGAGACCAGCAGATCCTTATTATCCAGAAGCACCACCAGGTTCTGGCGAGCCCTCTATTGCCCCACCACCTAACCTAGTAAAAAAAATAATGCATTTTATGGAGGTAAAGCTTAACTGCACAGCTTCTTTTTATACAAGACGATCATGTGGCAACAGAAACACCTGCACTAACCCCTGCTTCAGCACCTATGTTTGTCCTAGGATGTTGTAGGGGAATGCGGGCAGCCATTCCACAGTTTTTCAGCAGGCAGCAGCACCCATATGACCAGCGCAGCCAGCAGCACGCCAGCAACAGACTCTGGGATGGTGTTAACGCACACAGACCTGCAAGGAAGAAGCCTCAGCCAAAACGCCTGTCAAGGGATAGCTGAAGGGCTTGGTTTGAAAAAAAAACACCAGAAAAATAAAAAAACCAAAAAAACCAACCCCAACCCAACCAAAAACACCCTCCTGCAAATCAGCTGCGGGAACAAAACTACGTGCCATCCCCAGCAAGCCTTAGGGACATGCACACACTTGCAGAATTCATAACCAAAGGTGCACGAAGGCCCAAACTGTACAAGCTATGAAAGCACACAAGTGACATGAATGCTTGTGCCCAACCACTGAAAAAAACCATAAAGTTGTACACAGGCAGACCACAGAGCTATTAGGGGCCTGGATTTGTAGCTATTTGGCAACAGGGGTTTTTTAAAAAACTTGGAATAGGTCATTTCCCAGGTCATTATTTTAACAATAGTCCCAGGTCTGCTGGATGACACACACAGAGGCATTAACTGCAGTAAATGTGTTTTGATGCTACTCTTACTATCATATATATTTAAATACAGCTCTAATGCAGTACTTTACAAAAGCGCAACAAGCACTACCCCTGGCTATGAGTTATTTTTAAAGGGACCTTTAGGGTTAGAATTTAAGTCACGCACTTCGATGAAATAATCAAGATCCTAGAAGTTAGAAGGCGGTTTACAGTTGTGACTTTCAGGATGAAAAGACACATCCTGGAACCAACTTTAGTTTCTGCTACATTGAAGAGCAAATAATGTCATATGGGCAAATTCATGTGTTAAAAGACAACCTAGACAAAGCCAGACAGCCTAACGCAACTTCTGGTTACAGTGCTAAAGAGGATGACTAACTACTGAAATGGTCGTGATGCAGGCCAGCTGTACTGTCAGTCTTGGGCCACCACAATGTCACCACCTCGGCTTAAGAAGCCCCTGTTGCTCAGAAATACTTCCAATAATTACTATATTGCAGCATGTTACAATCATAAGGCCTGCAGTAACGTTAGCAAACAACAAAAACCTTAGAAAACTGCTGGATGCCTCACAGATGACATAAAAAAGTTCTACTTAGAACACATTTTGGCTTCATATTCCTCACTGATTTTATTTTTAACCTAGTTTTAAGATAGCATATTTAAACAGAAGAGTCAAGATCCCTGCTTTCCATGTAAACTCAGTTTTTGTTACCACACACACACAGGTTTATATATAGAGAAAAAACTGTGTAGCAGGAAAAGGCTGTTGTGCTAACAATTCAGAAGAAAACAAGAACTAGAAAACACACACATGTCCACATAAAAAAAAAGTTTAAAATGCAGTATTACAATAGTGAAGAATTTCACAGTTTCCTATACATTGAGCTATGGATAAAGTACCGATAATTAAATGTTCCTTCCTCTCCCCCTCTTTTAAAGAAACCTATCTGTGCTTGTTGGTTGGTATACAAATAATGCTGGTTGTGTTTGGATGAGCAATCCTATGTGAAATAGGGAAGAGTTCTCACTAAGCACTCTTGCTGCCCATCTAGCAAGAACTAAGGAAAATCCTGGTGTTTACCACCACTGGAAGCAGCAGCATCACAAAACTAAACCCCTAGAACTTCTAACATATTGCAGAACACTGGGAAACAGCCAAGTAAGTCTGTAAAGGCATTTTATTACTTCTCAGCTCCCAAATGCAAAGATTCTGTTGAGAAGGAAGTGAAGGGAGGACAGGATAGGAAGGAATATTTGCTGAACTTCATTTTCAAGCTATTCTGTGCAAGTTTCAGAGAAGGGGCTTGGGGGAAGAAGTTTTTTGGGGGGAGGCACTAGAAAGTCTGAACAACAATTGAAATTCATGATGGTTTTGGCAAGTGGAAAATGGCCTCCTCACTCTAGAATGATTAGAACTATTTTAGAGACCAGCAGATAAGAAAACAAAAATGGAAAGAGCAACTTTAAAAAGGGTCTGCAAAAAAGTGCAAGATTACAGTCATTATACAGTTGGAGCAAGAGACATTTTACAGGCTTGTCTATAAAGCAGTCTCTTCTGGTGACACCTAAAATATTTGTTGTATGCAGTTATCCTCTGAAACAAGTTGTCTCAGTGCACTCTGATAATGCAGCTGAGCCAATCTATTAGCTCTCAGCTGGGAAAAAGATATCAACTGGGATCAGCCGCCTTCCTCTCACTCAAGAGCTCCCACCACTGTGCTTTTGCCTGGGCTCTGCTGCTTATGGGACTACACAGTAATGCTGATTCAACTCACTAGAGTAGCAGAAAGTTAACCTAACCAAACATCTCTTGTCAGTTGAAGTTGAATCAGCGTATTAAACAGTAAACCGGGAGAGCTATGGTATCCAGGGCAAGAAAGAGTAGGGCTGGTGCTGCCACTAAGTTCTGCCCTTTTATCTTTATTGTGCCATTACTTTCTGCAGAGTTCTTATGGTTCTGCCTCTTTTTTCTACTCGGGAGATACGCAAGTGTTGCTACAATACATGCTGAAGAATAACCAATGGAAAAAAAAATAGCGAGACAGGTAACTCTTCAGGAACACTTCTTTTTTCAAAGAACTGCAGAGTTGCAACGAGCCAGCCAGCCATTGAATTTAACACTAGTTAGAACATACTAACTTTAAACATACTTTAGCTGGCTATAAACATATTCTGCCAAGACTTGATCATGATCTCCAAACCCTTTCGAACATATTAAACCTTGCCTAAGTGACTCAAGTCCATAAGCAAGGTGAAAGCTTAGCACAATATTGGGGAACCCGGGAGCCAAATCTCATCTCTCCAGCACTAGGACCCCAGAGAATGTCTTGACTAAAAAACTGAAGAAGTTACCCACAACCACCCAACAGATTGCTGTTCGTATTTATGATTTTTTTCATTTTGCTCTTCATTTTTAGGACTCCACTGTAAGAAAACCCAGCTGTTCCCTGTCCTCTGCCAAAATCTCCCGCTTCCCTAACATTTCCATGACACAGCTACGTGCCAGGTATTAAAAAGATGTCTTCATGTTCAAAATTAATGGCTAAAGGACAGCAAAAGTTAACAGAGTAAGTCGAATCAGAAAGACTGTTGCACACAATATATTAAAACTGTCAAGAGAGTTTAAAGCCAATCATTAGGCTACATTTTCCCTCCCACTAAATCTCTTTACGAAAAGCCAAGTTACAGAATTATTTGTGTCTAAATCACAGCATAACAGAAGCAGTAGTTGGTATTTGTACAGTCATTCTTTACAGTTATTTTAAGTCATCAAAATGATTTTCTGGCTTGAGATCTCATACCTACTTTTAAACTAAATGGCAAAATCACCTGGATTCTTTTTGTTCGAAATCAAATTTCTCCCCACACATTAAAAAAGCCCCTTTCCTAATGTAATTGACACGGAAATCTCAAAAGGTATAGAAATCACAGCAGCCGTCTACAAAAATGTGTGTATTTTGTTAAGAAGTGATATCTGACCATTTACAATTAAATTCTGCCTCTGGGGATTATATCCAAGTATCTGGAAACATTTACACTTAACTACAGAATAAAGACTCAGGCAGTTGGTACAGATTTCAACAAATACACATACATACCTATACTGGAGGTATAATCGGTGGCTCCAAAGATCAACTCTGGTGCCCTGTAGTACCGAGAGCAGATGTATGAAACATTAGGTTCTCCACGAACCAGCTGTTTTGCACTGAAAAGGAAACAAAATAATAATCTTTCAGTAATGAGTAGTTTTACAATATTGTAGTGTAGACCAACATTAAGCTTTGGCACTCTTCACCCACCCCCAATTCCTAACTGCTAAAGTACCATGTTATTTTAAGCTGATGCAAGCCACAGACTCAATTTACCATGAAATCAGTCCAATCCATCAAGCAGCTACCTTATACTGGACATAGTAAAGGAAATTCGGACTACAATCTAGGTGATAAATAGGATCAGATTTTTGGCTGGCAGTTGTCTTTTGCCAGGTACAAAGGTTTGTTTACAATGAAAAAGAGGACAGAATACGGTTCAGTCAAATGTAGTTACCTTTTAAGGTTCAAAAGCTCTGGATACTCACCAGAATTGAGAGGTTTGTTTTGGGGGTTTTTTTTGGTTTGTTTGGTTTTTTTTGGTTTGTTTGGTTTTTGTTTTGTTTTGGTTTTTTAAATTTCCATCAGAATATTCTGGCTCTTTGCTGTTTAAGGGAGTGTGGTCTAAGGCAAAAGGTGTATGAGGAGACAAAGGAAAAAAAAAAAAAACTTTGCCATTGTAGTCACTTGTTAATGGTCCACGATTAATATGAAGCCTTCATTTATACTGCAAGAGGTCAGCCACAAAGGATCTAACCTACGGTATTGCCCCAACCATTACCTTTGGAAGAATCAAAGAAAATAAAGGGGCACGAGAGCACATTACTCTTGGAACACGAGACTATGAACATATACTTCTTTCTTAATTAACACCAAGTGTTAGATGGAAAGGAGCTGGAAGACAAAACTGCCCTTTCAGAAATACGGCATTCAACTAAGCAGCACCAAACCCAGCAGAGTGGTAAGCCAGCCAAATCCAACGTCCAACCTTCCAGACACTCTTCTCAACCTTCACGGAAGAAGGACTCCCACCACCCATTTAGCCTTTTTAAAAAGTCTCAGTTTTCTGTTTTCTATATAGAAAATACAATTAACAGATAAAAAGAAAGTACCACCTTCTTATGCATTGTTACTTTTTAGTTTCAGTGTGATTCCTATTTTGCTCCAGCACTGGTGAGGTAGAGCTGAGGAGGAGATTCCCGAGCCACCAGGCATGACGATGCACTGCTTGAATAACCACCATCTGACATTCCCACTCGCTACAGGCAAGCAAATTTAGCAACAGCAGCTTCCGTGACCTCTCACACATACGCCCTAACTATTTTAGTCTGCAAAGCTATAGCGCAATCTAAAGACTCAACTTTCCTGGAGAAATCTGTCTCCTGTCTGAGTGTGGATTCCCAGAATTTCTGTATCAGTTCTCAGATGGGGGCTGGACTCTAAAGGTGATTCACTTGAACAGATACTGGAAATAAATGGGCCACTGGAAACTAGGATACAGACGTCCACTATCTGAGAGCTTCAATTAGATGTGTTGCTTCTGATCTTGAGCCTCTACGGTATGTGAAATATTAAGTGAATTGGTGCACATACACGTGGACTAATAAAGTGTAGCATTAGCCTTAGGTTGCTATGCCACTGTGCCTGTCTTCTCTTCCCTAAACACATCTCACCCTAATATTTGGTTGTATTTTTCCACGATGCAGTATTTCCCCTATGTGACAGCATGTTTATTTTATTTTTCTAATACCTGCATAAATAACAGGCTTGAACTTTAATTCCCTCCCTCCTGACATCCTTTTCCAGGTCTTTTTTCCTCCCTCTCATATGAACTCATTTTAAGAGGAAAACAGATTATCAATAATTTCTCTTTCAAAACTACAAATGAAGACCTTCTGAGGAACACAGAGGATTTCTTTGCAAAGTTGCACCCAGGTTCACTTTGAAGGAAGCTCTTTTCACCAGGTTTCAGGCCACAGATGCACTTACCTTCCGAAGTCGCAGAGTTTTAGAACAGCTGTATCAGGGTCCAGCAAGAGGTTCTGTGGTTTTATATCCCGGTGGCAGATCCCAAAGGAATGGATATAGGCTAAACTCCGGAACAGCTGATACATGTACAACTGGAACACAGAAACATTGCATAAGGCGTGCTTTCCCAGTCAAAACAGAGTAAACAAACTCTTAGAAGAACAGCAAAATCACTCAAAAAAGACCCTACTGAATGCACATTAGTGCTATGAAGATGGGCAAGCTACTCGCATCCTTCCATACCCACCTTTTGCCATATACCCACACATGCAGTTCAAATTTGTTCATTTATCCATTCAAAATTGAGCGCAATTCCAAAAGAAAATAATTGTGCTAGCTTTCCAACATTTATAAATAATGGTAGTCATAAAAAACATACACAAAATAAAGGTGTTTCAGTTTGCTTTATAAATCAGCCTCTTCATAGAAACGAAGTATTCCAGGTTATTAAAAAAACCAAAACCCTCTAAACAACCTGCCCCCCAAAACCCTAAATAAAACTCTTTAGCTGATGAAGTTACGAACAACATATTAAATGTTGCCCAAGGACTATGGTAGTGTCTCAGCCTGTCACTTGAATTAATCTCCCAGTTTCTCCTGGTGAGGGGACAAACTCATTTTAATTTCAAATCTCTGGGCAAAAAGGCAGAGAAAAACAACTGTTTGGAATAATTTTACGCAAGGCACAGCAAACACATATGCTGAGGGAGAGTTTTCTCTGCCTCTTTTCCAAGACTGGCTAACCCCCTTTGCAAGGAGGAATACAGCAAGGGGAGATGTTACGAAGCCAAGAGCTTCACAGGGCAAGATTACAGGGCAAGGGGAGGATGTCCAGCTGCTGGAAGTACACACTGTCGGCTATGGAGAATAAAGAGCTGCTGGATACAATTAGGGCTGTATAGCGTGTACAGTCATAAAGGCATGGGAAGCCCTGTTTCAAGGTTGCCAGGTTGTTATCTTTGTTGTGTCCCCCACAAGGTTCCTCTCAAAATCAAGCTACAGGCAGGACATTGTACCGAAGATGCACCTCCACACTTTCCTTTTCTAAGCACATTCTCTACAAGTTCACCTTTAACGGTCTGTAAAACCGGGTGCAACTGCTAGATATTGATATCAGGTCATATTTGCCTCACTTTCACCACTATCTTTGTCTTTTCACTTTCTCTATCCCTCATTTTTTGTTGTTCATTTAGCAGGGAAAGTAGGAGCAGGAGGAGAATTGCTTGAATATTGGCTCTAGGTCTTTAGTTTTCATGTTTGTTTCTGAAAACCGCAACTCTGCACAAAGAAAAGCAAACAAACATGTTTTCTGAATTGCCTGTTCTAGGCAAGTTAACTCTGTATTGTGCAAGTGTATTGCAAAATAATGCAAAAGATTGCTCTAACTTGAGGAGTCAAGTCAACACATGCAGGATTTAGAAAGCATGCCTTTCATCTCCACACAGCAAACCCAAAACATCCAAGAATTTCTTACAGCATGTTAGAATATACAAATAAGAATTAGGAGAAAGATTACTAGAAAAGCTTCCCTGCAGTTCTTTAACAGTTTCTTTGTTACCCAGGGAAGAGCAGCTCTCTGCCTGCCTAGGTATCAATCAGAAGTGAATAAACAGGTCTGATCCAATTTTTGTGTAGCCAAGATGTCTGGAAAATTGCAAAAGCTTTAATGACATCAAGGTAACACGATCTTTTTAAATACAGGATTGTGAGAAAGGCTTGGCTTGCCAGAAAAATAAGAACAGCCTTCCAGGCTACCTGCAACGGGAAGTCCCAAGCAAGATGAAAGAGTTGAAGCAGAATTTTCTCTCAAAGTGTAAGTAAGGACAATTTTTCCCAAATTCCCATAATGAAGAGCAATTAGGGCAAGAGTACTGACAAAAGATATATAAACAATTTATCAAAAGTTAAGCTAACAGATTTGGGGGACCATCTAACCTGAAGACATGCTGTTCCACCAACAGACCAAACAGAGTGACCTTGCAGTAGAAATTGTTACTACTGGATGATAAAGTTATGTGCTTTCTTAAAAACAGGCACCAGTGCTGACTATTGTGGAGAGATGCCATTTACAATTTATGCATATACAGTTATGGCACAACACTTCATTATTGGAATAATTACTATTTATAGCTTTCACCTTTGTAACTTTCATCTTCTTTCAATCAAATTGAAGTTTTTTCTTAACCCCACCCTCATGTTAAGCATTACGCTTTTAAAGAGGAGTCTGGAGATATCAATATGCATCAGGAATATTTGTTGCTAATTTCCATTTAATGTTACCTGGGCACCATGTTAACAAGTTAATGCCATGTGAAAACATGATCATTCACTAGCGTGTGGACTGTGGTCACCGCAATATATGAAATGGAACTACAAGACCCAGATGGATCCCATGTTTGACCAAAAAAAAAAAAAAAAAATTTTATTCATTTTAACCACTTTGTAAAAGACAACAAAAAGACACAGACAACTTAAGTGAGGTTTTGAGGCTACAATGTGCATAAAAGCATCTTACCCCAAGTAGCTCTTCAAGACAAGAGCCAATGAGCTCCAAGTGGGGACAAAAATATGCCTTTCATGCCCATAACAGAAGCACGTGAACTCTTATTCATACGCCAGGAAAGGGGGAAGATAACAGATAAGAGAACATTATTCTTCCTGACATCCTCTTTCAGTTCCTGACCTTTGTACTATTGTGTCATCATCACCTCAGGAAACCGAAGCTGCTCATCTGGCTGGTATCAGTGTCTACCTAAGCTGCTTCAAAAACAAAACACTCCCCCCACACTCAGTCTCCCTCACCCACTCCAAGATTTTTGTAAAGTGAGAAATCAGGAGTGCTTGCTTTAAGCCTCTATTCTTCCTTCGCTGTAACAAATAGTCATTCTTTTTTTTTTTTTTTCCTTGCCTCAAGGTGTACATGCTCCTAAAAATTTCAAAAAACTAATTATGTCAGAAAAGAGGTATCCATAGAGTCTATTTCTATAATATCCTTCTTCATCTAACCATATCTATCAGTTACCTACCTTGACATAAATCATAGGGAGTGTCTGTTTGGCCCGACTATAATGTCTGGCAACTCTGTATACTGTTTCAGGAACATAGTCCAGCACCAAGTTGAGGTACACCTCATCTTTCTGAAAGAGAATAGAGAAGAAGAAAAAAAAAAAAAAATCAGCAATAGATTTGAAGCATGAAGTACAATTAAAGCATTCAGAGAAGCCAACAGGATGAGAAAGTTGTGGACATTTTAAGTATACATCTTTAGTAGAAGTATGAAGTGCTGCCAAACTGTCTTTCCTTTAGGCTTTGCACTTGTGCACTAATATTTAAGTCAAACTTATGTTTAAGGTCACGTTAATTAATATGGTCTTCAACATAAGGCATTTTCTGATTATAAATGGGGACAAGGATATAATTGTTCTGCCCAGTCAATATTTTCATTAGGAGATATTTCAAGGTGACATATGCATCATTATTTGAAGCGGTCTATTAACTCATTAGTCCCTTACCTGCCAAAACCCAAGAAGTCCAAATTTAAAAGTCCCAAGCTCACCCCCCAACAACTACACATCAAAAAAAAAGTTTTAAAACCCTGCATCTTTTAGAAATGGTACTTTGATCTTACTGAATTCCTAACTATTAAGGAATTAGTAATACATATTAACCATTCGTAGACAGTAAGCCAGCGTTAACATTTGTAACCATTCTGTTCACATGCATTTTGATGTCCCAGTTATCTCCAACTTAAACATATGAACTTATTCACGGCAAAACAGAACAAGCCAAAACCAAAGACTCAAGTATTGCTTTTAATATCTAGGATCAGGTTAGAGGTCTGTGTGAACATAATGCAGAGAAACAACAGAAGTAGCTTTATAAGAAGATACTTTGTTACAGAATACATTAGCAAAGGGAAGAAGGAACAAAGAGGAATTAAATGACAAGGTACTATAATCACATAGTGCCTAACTGTGGAACTGAGAATTTTCAGCATTAAAACAGGTCTTTAAAAGTCTTCTGATATTTTAATGCAGTCTTCTGCACAAATCCTATCAGGACTGTGAATACATTTAATGTTGGGGGTGGGGTTATAATTAACTATATCAACCTGGAAAATTATTTTTGAAAGCTAGGTGAATTACCCAGAAGTTACCTCTCCTGCGCTTGCTGTATTAACAGTTGGATCTTTCTGTAGAGAAAGACAATACATAAAAACTTTACGTGGATGGAAACAGTACAGAACTCCCAGGTCCTAACTGGAGTCCCTTGTCAGCAGCTCCGCTGGCTAGGCATCTTAATACCCAAACCCAAACCTCATTTAGCCATTGCAATTTAATAACATTACTGAGACTTAACATGTCACTTCAAGCACAGAATGTGGTGTGTTTCTCTCACAGTGCTCTCTTTTCCTTACCTGCCTCTGTCCTGCCTCAGCAAAGAGCAGCAGTCTCCAATGAATAAAGAAATAGTACATAGTAACACACACAGAAATACACACCTTGAATACACAATATGCAAAGAACTGCTGGGTTTGTGTGTTGTTAGAAACTCAGAATTCAAGATCTCTGGTCACCATTACTTGAAAATAAACGCTTGTATTTTCAAGACATTTTAATACCTCTTACCAAGACCTCCTAATAGGCCAAGTCACCTTGCAAGGCCCTGCCTACATCACTCTTCCCTACAAAAAGATGCTCTTTTTTAATATCATTGCTTAAATGACAGTGGTAGTAACACCAGCACTAAGCAAATGCCAATGGCCCAGTAACTTGTATCTGCTCTTATAGTACTTCTGCAACATAGACAAGGAGCAGCAGCCTCCGAAACCCTGCCTACGCTGATGCCTCTCCAGTGCCACCCCAGGAACTAGGTAACAACATAAAGGAACCTGGGTACCAGGCTGGAGAACAAACTTTTTGAAATGGAGGAGAAGGGACAAGTACCAGCAGTGCAGAGGAAATACCAGACCACTCTGGAACTCCATGGATATGCAAACGTATGCAAGAAAACGATGTACTTGTATTTTTGCACTTTCCCTTCTGCAACAAGAAAAGTTCTTATTTCCCTGACTCTCACTTCAAGCCAACAAAAATCCACCACCACCTCTTCTTAGGTCAGAGCTTTCAAGGTGTTAATTATAAAATACAGAAGTTAAATGTCCTGAAAAATCAAAGTTAACTCATGCCTGGTAAGGCAACCTGTACGCCAAGAGAAAACAGTCTCACGAGTATGAACTTTGATTCAGTGGAGATAGAACCTGATGAGTATGCTGAATGCTTGCCTCTTGGAGGATGGGAAAGTCTTATTGGTAACAAGTCACTGCACAGAGCACTCTCTTATTGAGGTTGATTACTTTCATTCAAGGATTCATTTTCCAGGTATCAAAAGAATTTACATGATAGAGACAGAAAAAAATGAGTAGAAATGGAATTATAGTGATTGCATTGTCCTCTCATAGTACAAGTAAAAGGAGACATATAAAACAGTAATATATATGATCATTAAACCGTGTCTATGCTACTTCACAACAGCAAGTTTTGAGAATTACAGAACTCTATAGTTCATACCACCTTTTCTTCACCTTTCCTCTGTTTTTATTGCTATTTTATGTTCTGTTGGAAATGGGATTAATTCAGTGGCATGACATAACACAAGCACAAAAAAGCTCAAGGCACCTGAATCGGAGAAATGGAGATTTTACACTCACCCACCAATGCTTATGAATTTTAATGCTATCCACAGTACTTGAACAAACAACATGGGGTTTGCGTGGTACTGCTCCTGTGTAAACACATATCACACATCACCTAGAACACGAAAGCACACGAATACCTTTCCCCCAGCCAACGAACAAGTTTTGATGTACCATTTGAGGTACCCACAACTTTAATATGCAACTATAAAGGCAAGGCTTATGGTGTTGGCTGTATAAGTAGCTGCATATTCCACTCCTACCACAAGCAACTGACACTTCAGAAGTGCTCTAAATGACTACTTTCATGAATTAAAGATGATTCAAGTGTTCTGACCTACCTCCTCCTGATGTCACCTGGCACAAATCTGATAAACACTCAGAATACGGTTTTCAAGAGCCCTCACCCTTCTCTGTGAGCATGAACTGGATGAAAATAACATCCAAGTTACCTGGATTCCCCTGAACAAGATTCAGGACAAGCTAGAAAGCAGTCATGGCCTGACAAGCTCCGAGGATGATGTAACCTGGTTTGCCTACCTCATGCATTCCTCCTAAACACATATTTTTCCAGTGACCCAGATGTATTGCAATAGGAAACAGGGTTAGCTCAAAGAGCTTGCCAAATGAGGGCAACTGCTTGAGGATCAAGCGGGAGGATCAAGGCTTATCTTTCCATTACAGGAAGCCTTTTTCAAACCTCACCACATATTCCACACATGACTTGTTTCCGCACTGCTGTTTCAAAATTACTGGGCTGGGAACAAACCAAGGTAACCTAACTGTCAGGAGCACTTCTAAAATGCCTCTACAGAGAGCAGAAAGTCCAGAGGAGACTGCATCACATAAATGACAGAAAGCAAACACAAGATGTCATTAAATAACTCACTTCTTACAGACCTTAGGATTGAATAGATCATTAGCTTTCCTCAGCAGGTCAAATGATAATGAGCATCTATGTTCTCCTGTGCTTGTTGCTAAGGTTATGACCGAGTACTCTTGAAAATAAAATAAAATAAAGGTGGGGGGCAGGGGGGAAGAGAGAGAGAAAAAAAAAAGGGGGGGAAGCCAGACACTGAAATACAGGATCAGTGTATTTCATTAGGATTTTGACTTTAGCAATGCGGCTCATGTATCTGCAATTGCCTCAAATGTTAGAAGCTGCTTTTTGTCACCTGGCAGATAAATCCTCAGTTGACAAACACTGCTCTGAAGCAAGCCACAAGCAAAATAAAAGACTGCCGTGCCATTGAAATGCTCTGCACCTCCCAAGAACTGACAATTCAGGCACCACTTCACTTTGGTTGGGAATGCTTCATATAAGTAAGTACTAATACAGACTATGCCATAATAAGAGGTATGAGAAAGACTAGGACACAAGAGCCAAAACATTCTAGCAACTTAATTTTTTTCTTTGTATCAGAAATTGGAGATAAACCAGGCTGCAAGTACAACTACTCTAGCACATGAGCATTACACATTATGTGGCTGAAGACTGAGTGAAATTGAAAACATCACCCTACTGACACAAGAAAGGCTGCATGGAGGTCTCAAACTCTGCTTTTAAAACTCTTCTCTCCTCCTAAGTAATCTGTTTGAAGCACCATCCAGTTGAGCTTAACTGTGGCCAACATAAAGCAACAGCTATTGAATTCAAAGATTCACTCTTCTGGATTGTTCCTTGCAGGGAAAATACAAATATCCCTTCTCTATCATCCTCCCCCGCCTCAACAAACCCCAGATTAATCCTGAGTGGTTTCTACCAGCTTTCATTAATTTTTTTCATATATCACACACACTACATTTACAACGTGCATGTATAAACTGCAATCAACATTAGTCAGTCACAGTCCAAGTATTTCCCCTATTTACCACCAACACGATGATAGAAGCCAAGGAGATCATACATGCCAAATGCCAGACTAAGGGCAAAAGGAAAAAAAAAAAAAAAAAAAATCACAGGGCATACTCTGAAGAATATGTCAGCACCTAGTAAGATGCTAGAAGTTCTCCTGCACTGTCAGTCCCACCTGGAATCTAAGGAATCTAGGATAAAAAGGTTAAGAAGCTATTCCGGGTACTCATTCTTCTAGGATGACTAAATTTACTGGTCAGCATTTGGAAAAAGTGATGAACATGCTCATTTAAATTTTCATCTCCTGGCAGATCAGTGACAGTGCAGTGGTGGTTCTGGTGTGGTTTGCAGGTGTTTTTTTGCTTTTGTACTTTCTTTTTTTAATCCCGGATCATTTAATTGAGCTAGTTTTCAGATGGACTCCACATGATGAGCTGTATGAGCATAACTGAGAGGAAATACAGGAGTTTCTTAAATTAACGTTGCATTTGGAGAAATAAATGTGGAATTGCACTCTGAAGAAACTCACTTTACCCGCCTATTCAGGCTAAAAGCACATACATACATAAGCAATAAACATAAAATTAAGGAATATGCCTCCAGAATGCACTTCTCCTTATTGGAATTATCCCAAGGCATCAGTAGTGGGGCTATATGAGGTAAATAAGCCAGTCAATTTACTCAAGGGGATCATGTTTTCTTTACCTTATGACAGCACCCCACGGATGATGTTTCAGAGGTAGGTGCTACACACAGAGCTGTTACTGACAGGATGGCAGCTATGCAACGGTTCTGTCAAAAACCACTGAGGGAGTTGGAAAGCAAGAAAATGGATTTTAGCATTTCACGTGGATTATGCCTTCTTTCAGAGTGTGTTATTTAAACACCAGACTGTCAGCATGAGGCAAGATATGCCCTTCACCCTGGCTTAGCCATCTAGATTTAGACAACATAAAAGGTTCAAAGTCACACAGTTTTTGCCCTAGATTCAAAAAAGGTTATTTTACTTTTACTTAAAGTTACAACCAGCATGCACTTTACACGCGCTTATCAAGCGCCATGAGTGACCCACCTTCCTTCTCTTATCTTGAAGGCTGACATAGTACCTCAAAGATACAAAGACTTTGGACCTGCTTTCAAAGACAAAGTGAGAATTTGCAGCCTTCCTCCTCTAACTACTGAGTAGCCATGATACACTGGAAAAATTTGAAAAAGCAAAAAATACTGTAGTTGACCTAATTTGTATGAAGGAACGGTGACATCCAGTGGCCACACGTGCCTGTTCTTACTTGCAGTTTACAACCACATCCATTCCAAAACAGAGCTGTGGCTGCCACCAAAGTAAAGGAACCGTAAGCCTAGAGGTATAGCTGCAGTTTCACACAGGTAACTCCAGGGGGGTAAGAGCAGTTGAAGACTCAACTCCAGTGTTCAGAAAGATACCAATACTTAGTATTAGTGCTGCAAGCGTTGGGCAAAATATCTCCTTTCCTATCCCCTCACTGTGCATGACTGAGTTTGAGAACTGAGATCTGTCCCAAGACTTCTGTTCCTATACCTACTTGTCAAAACTTATCAAATTGTCCTGTAATGCTCATTACTCTTCAACGTAATACAGTATGATGTTGGTAGGAACTGCCAACTGGGTCAGCTGTGATGGTTACTTAAGGGCAGAAGTCAAGCCTCCCAATATAGATCAGACTTAAGAACTGTCCTGGGTCTTGTTCTAGGTCTTGTTCTAAGACAATTGGTTTGCATTGTCTACCTTTGATCATTAAAGAGTCTAGGTTATTAGGTGATGTGCTAAGCCTTTCCCCTTCATATATATTAAAAAAAAAAAAAAAAAGATGACATTTTCTGTCATAGTTTCCCCCTCTAAAGAGAAACTATAGTAAAGAAAAAGGTCACTCATGAACAGAATTTGGGTATGCCAGCCAATTCTTGTTTATTTTATGCCCTGTAAAGTCCTTAAGCTTTTAGCGTACTTCCAAGGAGAAATACTTCTATGAAGTTGGAAACAGCCACCCAACATCTAAAAGGTGGGATTGATTTGTGATCTTTGACACAGGTGATCTGTGGATATTTGAACCACAGCTCTCAAGCAGGGACTGTGCTATAAGCTGGATGGAAGATGGTTGGAAGATGAAAATTAACAATGTTGGGATGACTTGGCTGTCCTGCATACCTTACCATAAAAGCAAAAAGCAAAATCTTTGGAGATTCACTGTTTTCTTGCCTGTACGCTACCTTCCAGACCAAGCGGAAATTTCTGAATTGGGATATATCCATGACAGCATACTAGGCAAGATAATACACAATAATCATTCAAACTATATGCCTGCCTCAAGACAAACAATACAAGCTGCTTTCCGTCCAACACGGCAAGATGAGAGCAGTAGCTAGAGCTGGTAGAGAAATGACTTGGGAACAGAAGAGTGACTAACCAGACGTATTGGATGGTTCACTGGTCTAGAGACAAATCACGGAGCTTCCCGTTTCCACTGCATGCATCTACGACGCTGAGGATCTAGCCGCTGCTGCCTACTCCGCCCTTGCAAAGCCCTACTGCAGGCAGACAAAACTGCTGTTTCTATTAACACAACCTACTCAAAACCAGACACTGCTTACAACTACAACTAAGGAAATTCCCAGCATGTTGCGAGCCCTAACAGCAGTAACTGATAATGATTATCTGATGACTGGTGCCCTTTTTGAAATGAGCTTGGCAGGCCTCAGGCAAGGACTACAGAGATACCAACATCACAAAACTCCTCATAATTGGCATTAATTGCTCCTTTGTTGACAGCACAGCAGATCTGCCAAGGATTAAATGGATCGTCGTGACTAAATTCATCTGTAGTGATAGCCCTTCAGCACATTAGTAGACTGGTACAAAACATTCACATAGGCTCTGTCAATTCAAAGCTGGGCTCAAGGCTCTGTTAATTGAACTTTTTGTGCAAGATTTTTTTAAATTTTTTTTTTAAAACAAATTCAATTAAGAAACCAAATGGTTCAACTACAAGTACTCCATTTTAACAGGGAACAGAACGGACGGTCCTCACGTGAGGACTCATCTGTACACTCCCACAAGAAAGGATGGTGATATTCATGCCTCTTTGAAGGTAGAAGATATATCTCTTCCTAACAGGGATATGAACCTGGAGAAACACCAACCATTCAGCAAAGCCCAAACTTGCAAATCAGCCGGTTGCTCCCTTCTTCCAAATTTCTTCATTGCAGTTTAATACACTGCTGCCAAAGGGCACACGAGGTAGTGCTCAGCAGCTTATAGAAGCAGCTCAACATTTATCTCCTGCACATTTATTTTAAACCTCAGTCTAAGTCTATGGGAGTAAATTTCCATCCTGAGTCTGCATGGACTTTTGGCTGCATGCCCTTACAGCTATGGCTAAGTAAGACTAGAAATCAATTAGAGCATGCAGAAGGGCCAGCTCAGCCTCCAAAAAAGAGTCAGCACATTGCCTATTAGTGATCTCTCTGTGCTTCCATACATGCTTTCTTTGACCCCTCTGAATACCAAGCCACCTTAAAGGGGCTTAAAGGGGAGGGGGGAGGGGAGGTTGGTTTACATAACCAAAGATGCAATTACTCAACAAAAACTGTATTTACTTTACTTTCATATGATTTGATGCAGGAACAAATCTCTCCAGTGACTTCTCTTCCTCTTTTGGGCACGGGTATGGATTGATCAGACTATTAAACACTCAAAAACATCCATACAAGAAAACCTGACAGTTATGAAATACCACAAAGAAAGATCTAAACCAGAAATAAAGAGGAAAAAAAAGAAAGGGGGGGGGGCGTAGGGATTAGGAACTCATTTCAGGTTTTACACAGCTGAATAATTTTACTCAGCAGCCACTGATCTAAGAAGTTAGCTCATGCTGTAAAACATTGGGGAATACTCTCAGCAAAGGAGCCAGAGGGATTATTCAGTATGTCCATGTCCGCCCTCCCTTGGAGCGTGGCTTAAAAGGTTCTCAGCAGAATTAGGCTAAAAAAGACAGGCAGCAAGACCATCTATCTCCCCGTGCTTCAGTAAACCAACATCTACATTTATATATCATGCTAAACACAAGGCAGTCCCTGAAATTGAGGAAAAGTAGCAGAAATCAAACCAGAAATGTACGCCTTCCTAATAAAGTCTGATCACCCAGTGGCAAGCTGACAGGTGAACCGGGCATCTTGTTCAAGACCTTAACCTAAGGCAGAATACCAAAACTATCAAACACAGCAGAGTTGGCTAGCCCTGTAATTCTGCCAATTTTCTCCAAGGATTACCTAAAAAACAACCACAAGTCACAGAAATACAGCATGGAAAAGACTTGTGACTGCTTCCACCAAGTGACTCTTCCATACGCAACTCAGCCCATAATTTGGTTGTTCTTCCTTCCCCTCTGGTTCATTCCACCAGTTGTAATTACACATTTTGGACTACTGAAAAGCACATTACAGCTACAAAAGTCAGTGCCCTGCTATCAGATATCTCATACAGCTTCAGAAAAAAAAGAAATCAGAATCTACTCTGGCAAATTCATTAAGGAAGAGTCTTTCAGAAGAACTGGGTTATATAGCAGGTCTGACAAATGTCTGTAAACTTACAAAAAAAAAAAAAAAAAAAGAATTGATGGGGAAAGAGTTTAAAGAAACAACCTGAATGCCAAGCCTGTCAACTGTCATGTTAATATATATTACGTGCTCTCTTTGAGCTCTCAAACTAGAAATCATTAGTCAAACATGATTAATACGTAGTCAGTACTCAGAACAACTTTTATATATAAACATACACATATAAAGGTATAAATATACGTGTGCACACACATGTATGTGCATATATATACACACACACACTCCTATATAGGATATAACTATATAAAGGAAATACAAATTCAAAGATGCTCAGACAAGAGGGAGTCACCCAGTCACAGAAAACAAGGGAGAAGAAATCAGCCAAAGCCATGTTTGATACAAGACTTCCATGCTGCTAAGGCTGGATTGCTTTTGGCAAAAGCAGGAAGGAAGCTTAAGTCAATGGGAGATGTAAAAAGGAGAGTTCATCACAAGGAGAAAGGAAAGATAGGGAGCTCAAACACTTGAACCAGTTCCACAGATAGCTCCTAGAAAAAGCTCTACAAACTAGCTACAACTTTGATGCAGTTAAGGAATAGTCTTACTAGCAAGTGTTATTTAGAACTGTTTCTGTTGTTTCCAGTTTCCTAATCAAGAATTAAACCCCCTGTTTTCCTAGAATAAAGCCAGTTTTAAGGTTGCCCAGTGCCTAAAAATGCCTAGCAATTAAAATGAACTAAAGTGGCTATTAGGCACATAGCTTTCAAAGAGTGCCAGTCTGACTGGATTTGGAGAAATCCTTTGAGGTACCTCTAAATCGAAACAGATTTAAGCTTCTCGGGTATTAGCCAAAAAACAAAGAAAAGTCTCCGGGCTGAGAGACACTGGTGTCAGGCACCAGGGAAGAAGGGAGAAGTCTAAGGAATGCTCCAGCTGGAAGAAACAGGTGGAGTGATCACAGCGGCACAAAAACCTTTATGCAAGAAAATGCTTGATATATAGGTATCAAAATTAAGTTCATTAGTGAACCATTTCATTAAACAGATCAGCAGTATAATAGTTACCTCTGAAATTTTCCCATCAGTGCTAGACTTGAGTTAATTAGCATAAACACAGACTAATGGCAGTGGACTGTTAAGTTCTTCATGCAGACAGACAACAATTGCAAGCCCCACTTAACACTATGCCACTGCACTCTCCGCTATACGTTCCTTGGATTTTTACATTGCTCTTCCCATTAGACTTGGCTTCAGGAATTGCTTTATATAAAGCTCTGGGTACCTAACATCTAACTCTGCAACTGTTCCTACATGTCCTTCCTGGTTACCAGTGGGACATGACACTTTTCTCTCTTTTCCTCCGCTCTTCAAAGAGCCAGCTTGAGTATGAGAGTAATAGGAAGAAAGAGACATTATTGCTCCCCAAACTGACAAAATCAGGAGAAGAAACATTATTCTTCCTTCCCAGATGAGCTTCAGAACACCAACTTGCTGCTCTCTAGAGCTTTTCCCAAACAGCAGCTAACGAACTCATACACAGTTATCTTCACATGCTGCCACCTACATGGAAATATTTGCAAGCCAATTACGTATCATTTTGTACTGAACTGCAAAGAGACCTTGCAACCTCAACTGCAATATTAGGCTGCTGATGTCCTGCTGGGTGCACCTTTGCCCTAGGGACTAGTTTACATTTGTCCCATTTTGCAACAAGGTAGCAGTGGAAATCTCAAAGGCACCGAGCAGAGGCATGAAGAGAGAAGAGCAGAAAGTAATCCTGGAATCACAGAATGGTTTGGGTTGGAAGGGACCTTAAAGATCACCTCGTTCCAACCCCCCTGCCATGGGCAGGGACACCTTCCACTAGACCAGGTTGCTCAAAGCCCCATCCAGCCTGGCCTTGGACACTGCCAGGGATGGGGAATCCACAACTTCTCCGGGCAACCTGTTCTAGTGCCTCACCACCCTCACAGTAAAGAACTTCTTCCTTACATCTAATCTAAATCTACCCTCTTTCCATTTAAAGCCATTACTCCTTGTCCTATCACTACATGCCCTTGTAAAAAGTCTCCCTCCAGGTACTGAAAGATGTGAAATGAAATAATGTGAAAGAAAGCTTCTCACTGAAGCATTAAGATTGACTGGCCATGGATACAGACTGCATTAAAAAAATACCAAAACTAATGTTGCCAAGAATCAGCCACATGGAGGTAAAACAGTAAAGTGGAAAATGCAGTCTCAAGCTCAACATCAAGTTAAAGATTTCCAAAAGACTTTTACTGAAGTTACTGTTAAACAAAGGCTCCTGGAATAGTGTTCTGAGAAGTTTTAACACTTCCCCTGTTTGCAGAAGGTTTCTAAAAGCCATTAGATAAGGCATTTGTCTTCTGCTTGTCTCATGAAATTCTACTTCACTCTAGCCAAATTACAAGCTGGTTAAAAAAGCAAGCAAAAACCCCCAAACGAGCACAATATAGTTTAAAAAACTACGCCGCACTACCAACAAAACAGCAACAGCCATATAACACTGGAAATGCTTGCTATCGCCAGGCGAGGGTAAGGAAAGAAGGGGAAAGGCTGATCTTAAAAAATAATAAAAAAGTTAAATCGCATTCTCCTTGATTCCTGCAAAGTGATTTTGCAAGCTTTCCATAGGCACAGGCAAGGCACAGGGCCAGGTCCCCCCCCAAGCACCTCTCAGAGACGCAAGAACAGAGCTCCTCCAATTATTGCTCTGTGCACTGCACAAGACTGCAGCGACCTGCCACCAAAAACTTATCCTGGAGATGTCAACTCCTTCTCTAGCTCCAAAGACCATGAAGTGGGTGGGTTGCCTCTCCCATTCTGTTGACCCACTTTGTGACAACAGCAGTTAATAGCTTTCTAGTAGCTACCAGCTCTCATATACAGTCCTTTGCAACGTTGTGGACACATGTATACTAGCATTTGAAGACAACTAAGGATGTAATCTGCTTTAAAAAATGAAAAATTATCATATAATTTATATAAATTATCATATAATTTATATAAATATTTATAACTACATATAAAAAAAATCAGAGGAAGTTCAGAAGGTCATCTAGCCCATTTCCCCACCTCACAGCCTACATTAACTCCCATGCAGACCAGAAAGACCTTTTTTTTTGTTTTTGTTTTTTTTTTAAAAACACTTCATGGACAGCCCTGCTTTAAGCATGAGGTTGGACCAGATGCCATCTTGAGGTCCATTTCATCCTGAATTCTCCTATGATTCGTAAAATCCTGATACATACATAGACAAGGAAGCTGTTTATAACTTCACATTAAAACAAAACCTTGTAACCGCTTTTTATAAAGCCCAAAGAATTTTTATATCTAGACTGAAAGAAAACATAAATGGCTGTGTCTACTTCCTTGAGATTTAGTAAATACAGCTATTCGCTCCTTCTTCTGGAGCATAAGCATTCTGACAAATGCTCCAATCACACGATCATACATTATTCTCTCCTCTGGTCAGCCTGTACATGGAACAGATGCACAAGGAAGGAGACAAGCATGCAGACACTGGGTCTGGGAAAAGTCATGAGTGCTTTAAATCTACAGTGTTTAACGCTGAATTCTAGAAAACATACCTGCACGTATGGAAAGGTAGTGCTAGAATGTACACATGAAGCCCAGCTGTACACCACTAAATTAAAGAAGAGGTGGTGAGTATCCAAATCTGTTACGCTGTTGTTGTGCTACACTAATAACACTACTCCTCATGGACCACACACTTCGATACTGAAAAAGATCTGCTCCAACATTATCTGCTGGGCACCGCTATGGCATCTTCTCAAGGTTATCACGTCTACTATCTTCACACTCCTGTCTCTAGAAATTCAGACAGTTCAGTTATACCCCAGATGGTTACCAGGAGGCATTGCCTTGTTTTTCATTCTTACCTTCTCTCCACTAGAGTAGAAGAAATAACGCAATCGGACAATGTTACAATGATCCAACTTTCTCATAATCTGGAGCTCTCGGTTCTGAAACAAGAGAAAAGCAAACAATTAAGGAAAACTTTTCTCACAATGAGTACTGTAATGTCTTAATATACAGATATAGGAGCTGAGAAAACTATGAACCAAAGAACAACTAAAGTTGGAAAGAGGCAACAGCTTTCACACATTTATTAGTCTTTCTTCCAATTACTTTATCACTGAGAATATTGACATCTTTGAGTACTTTCTCCTTCTAAAATAATGGTCCACAATCCCTCACAAAATCCAAGAACTACCTACTTACTTTACCAAAGTTTCAGTAGTAAAAGGCAAGAAAACATTTAACTTTCCATTTTTATTTTCTGATCTCACAGTAATACAATATATCAGCCAGAATGGTTGGAAGCCTATCCCCCTTGAATACTGTAAAAATAATGTAAACAACGTAAAAGCAAACATAACATTTCCACCTACATTCCTGCCCTCTTCCACACTGCAAAAGAGGTTTGGGATGGAGTATAATTTCCTGTACCATTCTCTTGGCAATACCAACAAAAAGCACCTGAAATTGAGTAGGCAACTCAGTTCCCACTTTCATTCAACCAAGGTTTATGCAGGTTTAGGCAGACAGAGTAACAGTGTTATTTTCCCATTTTGTATCAACCCAAAAAAGCTGTTAAAACAAAATCAGTTCATTACATGCATGGTAAACTGGGGACTTCACTGCAATATCCACCATAACTGAGCCCTAAACAAATGAGGGATGTTATAGCCTAACAGATAAAAATAAGTGAAATGTTGACTTGCAGGTATGAATAAAAAAAAAGCAAGTAAAATTAGCACAGCTATGTTTGTTATACTTCATTCCACAGTTGTTGCTACAATACTCCTTTCTCCTATGGTCACATTTACACATCACTGTTTTTCCTTCCTCAATTACTATACAATCTGCAGCTTCAAACCCAGAAGGTATTCCAATTTTTACTTAGATCACAGGGTTGCTAATCATGCATCCTAACTAGCTAGGACCAATACACTAGACAAATACACTAGTCCTAGTAGCATCATTAACTCTGGCCAACTTCAGGAACATTTGGGAAGAAAATTCTTTAGCCACCACCCATTTTTATAGTGAAATGCACAAAACTAACACCTACATTGTGCGCTGCTGTTGAAATAAGGATTTCGTATTCTATGTGTATCAGAGGGTCACTTATGGTGCCTATCACTACGATTAAAGCTTAACGAACTCTGCAAGAACGACTCAGAGCTTCTAATGTGAAGATGGCTACGAACTCTGCTTTTAATTCCTCTAAGCCATATAGCCTTAAAAAAAGAGAGGTGTTAGATAGGATGCAGTATCATTCATCCTATCATCCCTGCCACCCACTGACTGAAAAAATACTTCAGTATTAGCCAGCTCTTTACAAACACGAGTGACATCTCGCACAATTATCAGTTGGCAATAATCCAGCCAGTAGTTAAGGAGAAAGCAAGTCCTTCCCTGAGCCTGCCCAGCTTCTGAACAGATTAAAGCGTAAGTCTGTTAGGTGCACACCATGACAGGCCTATTCTATCCTGAAGGATGAAGAGAGAAAGTCAGAGAAAGCTGGGAGAGACCTTTGAGGCTTTCATGTATCTCCTGAAACCCTGTGGAGTGAATTTATGAAAGAGGAATACAGGCTTCATCACATAACCTCGTCAACAGCCCTCACGTATCACAGAGAAAAGCGTTCTCCTGGTAGGAACAGGAGCTCAGATATCCTCCACTATTCATTCTTTATTAAATGCTATCCAATAGAAGTCACTTTTGAGAGTCACGGCTGGGGTTCCTGTGACGCATGGCACAGTTCAGACTTCAGACCGACAAAGACCGCATCCTCTCATCTCGCCTGAACCACGTGCCGCTGCTGGCTCAGTGGTGTCTCCCTGGACCTTACAACCTGGGGCAGGTTTCAACTAGCGAGCCAAAGTAGGGATGGCTGTAGATCCCATCGGTCACCGAAACATCACTTATGAGAAGAGATTAATTTCTCTAGTTGGCTTTTACAGTGCTTAACAGCGTTACTAGAGGACTGCACCTAACACTGCAAGCTCCAGCACCTCAACCGAAGTCCACCAGCAATTCATAGCACAATGTAAGGCAAGTCATTTCTTCCTCTCTTTCTCCCACTGGCTGGGAGATGGGAATAATACCTTTTATCTCATGGAATTACTGGAAGAAACACGAATACACTAAGCATTAACGTGCAAATATTATTTTGGCAATATCTCTACTACCTCCTTAAAATACCCATACTTACTCTAAGGTTATCCCTTCATGTTCTTTAGATAGTACGTATATGCCAATCGGATACACTGGGAAAAAAATAATCAGAAGTTATTCTAACACTAGGCTGAAGTTATATTTATAGCTTAGTATCTCATCCTAGCACAAGCACAGTCTGTGCCCACTTTGATGCCTTCCACTCTGATCCATCTCCTTCTGCTCTCATCCTGACCATCTGCTGCAGCTGCACAAACAGTGCTTCGAGAGGTGCTAATATCAGGGATAACTCATAAACCAGTTACACAGTAACCTATATCTCGCATCCTGTGACTAGACATAAGGCAACAAATTTAAACTGTCATCTTAGTCAAATAGTCACCTCGGCCATCTTAAAACCAAGCTGACTTCTCATCACCACTCCCTGGTGGAGTTAAAACTCGAAATACTCCAACACTTGCAAAGCTCGAATTGGATGTGGTGGGGGAACAGCTACTGATGTTCATGTAACAGAATGATGCTTTAAAGAATTCATTTTTTCTCAGATGAATACTTCAAGTAGTCTCACTTTACCATGTATTTCCCTGTACACATCTTAAATAACTAACAGCCTTTTCACATTATAATGTGGGCTATTAATTACTGGTGCACAAATGCACGGGGCGGCGGGGGGAACAGATTATAAACTGGGAACCTTTAGTGAAGTGAACAGTGACAGATGTCCTACACCGAGTACAAGAGAGAAAATGCATGTCTAAATATAATGCAAACTAAAACCATTTAAAAACATGCTGATGAGAAAGGCTGACAGTGCATGATCAAAATACAGAGTGGATGAAAACATAAAGCTTGTGCTTATCCTTAACTCATCATTTTTGTCTTCCAAGACACATGGATGTAAAGTCAAAGACTCAAGGAGGAAGTTGTTATTCTTTCCTGTTCTCCCACCCATTCACATGAAGAGAAGGGTTTAGTTTTCTTACTGAATGGAAGTACCAGGCCTGGTAAGCACTGAAGAAAGCAATACCCTTCAGCGCCAGCCTCACCACAGGAGAGGACCCAGAAGACTTCAGTTCACACGGAAACACAGAGCTCCTGCAGCACACATTCCTCCAAGAAGCTGCAAACCAACGGGACCATGAACAGATTACTCAGCAGATTCCTGTTGCAGTTTGATTTCTTTATCCAGAATAATTTCTTTACCCAGAAGGCAAGGGGCCGCTGACACACAACTCCAGAAGACTGCTTTACAACCAGTGCATTTGAGCCCTTCTGACTACTGAAGCAAACCCAACGTGACAAAACCCTGGTCATCACTTCTGAAAACAACTTTCCTAGCCCAGACTGCCTAGATCTGTTCATTATACTGAAGAAATCTGGTTGCTCATCAAGGTTAAAGATTGCCAAGACAACATCAGGTTTATAACTTCAAAGCATAGCCAATAAAGCTCATGCATGAAGTCTCATGCCTTCTCTCCAAAGTTACAGTCCCAATTCCTCATAGCTGTGCGAATGCTGCAGTTGATATAAAACCATTAAAACAAGATCACTTCTGCCTCACTATTGTAATCTGCTATTACAGATTAGGATAACCATCACCCCCCTGCTTCCCTCCCCATCCAGAGATTTCTAGAGCTGTGTCAGTTTGCATTCATCACCCCTAACACCTGGATCTTTGCCTTTTCACCCTCCCCTACTTCACCCCTCCTGTGCCGCCGCCTCCTTTTTTACAACAGGGGATAAAATGACTGGATCAGAGATGATGCATTATGGACTTGCAACTTCCCGAAATGAACAAGAACAAATGAAGGTGGAAGGTTTTGTACAGCTCATGTCAGCATGACATTATCAATATATACCCAATGAAGTGTAGAAATATCACCTGGATCCAGTTCAGAAGAGAATTCCTTAGAGTTTCCTTAGCTAAAGGGCATGCTGGGTTTTGATTTTTTTTTTTCTTCTGAAATGCTTGTTTAAAGTCTCAACAAGGTTCTTTGAGGATTATGTTCAAAGCAGATGAAATGAGAGAAATTATAAATTTGTATTTTTGCCTTGTGTCACACCAAGGACATGACCTGGTTCTTGTGAACGGGTAAGATTGTGTACATCTTGTCCTTTTAAGAAAGGATATCTTTTTGATGGAAAGGCAGGATAAGCTACCAATCTATTTCAACAAGCAACTTCAGCATCGGTCTTCTTGCTCAAATCAAGTAAGGCCAGCAACTAAAGTTAATGCTCATTTTTGCACTTTTGGAACTAAGTTTTATTCTTCTTGGAGTAATACCTTCAAATGCTGAAGCTCGGTATCTCGTGTTCTTCTATCAGGTTGGGAAAACAGAAAATGAAGGGTAATTGTCACATGAACTCTGGCATTACAGATAGATGGAAGCAGCACAGGTAGATCCCAACTTCTCAGTATACACAATCCTCCTCTTACACATACCATGTTTACAGCTCCCTCCTTTCTCCTGCTTCCATCATAACCTTCTCCACTCTACCACATTTCTTGTTGTTCAGTAAAGGTTTTCCCACAGCGAAGAACCGGAGCAGGCAGCCATGAGCAGGCCAAGTTGGGGAAGAAACTTGTTTCCAGCGGGAGGCATGAAGGCAGTGATGAAGCAGCAAGGCTTGCTTTTTTCCCCCCTGCTTCCTTCCACTTGAACAGCCTGAATGACTAGTCACCTCCACTCACCTTCACCTGCTGCACTGCTGAGCCTGCCCAGAGAACCCGCTCAGGCTGAGGCCCTGAGAGATTTAAAGCATTTTCATACAGCAGGAAGAAGCCTCTTTATCCTGACTGTCTCCCAGTCTCCAAGAAAAAGGCTGGACTCCAAGCACAGGGCAGCACACGCATGCTGACAAAGGTCTTTCAACGTGATCCTAGCCAGCTACGCTCAATGCCTTGCAGAGACAGCTGCTTGCAGAACATTTGAGCCATACCTCCTAAACTCAGCTTTGTAAAATGTACCAAGACAAAACACTCCAGACCATAGAGGAAGCCACTGTACTCGCCGTAAGCTGCCTGTGGTACAGAAATAGCACCTGACAGGTTACCAAGGGGTAGTGGGATCACCAAGATCAGCGTATTTTCACTAATATTGTTACTAAAGCTCCAATCCTAGTATGTCTGGTTTATCCTAAGCTTAGTAGGACAGACTGCAAAATAAAAGCTGTACCACCTCTCTAAAAATTCCAGAAGCTGCCTGACCCATTCCTCCAAAGGTGGATTTCAAACACCACCAATCGCAAGGCTACTTTTAACACCGTCTTGCTGTCAGCAGAAGTAGTACAGAAATTATTCTATGGCTCTCAGAACTAACTGCCTTTCACATATATATGATAATTCAGGCATTTTACAGAATAAAGGCTAATTCCTACATTCTTCTGTATTTGCCCCAAGCTATCACTGAAATAAATCGGTGCTTGGAGGAAAAAGAAGTGCGAGAGGGGATTTACTACAGAGGCCTGGGCTGGGAATCTGCCCATGCCAGTCATCAGTAGCTAGCCACCCGTGACAAGTCTGTTTTGTAGGCAAGCAATTTCAAGCAGAGATAAATGTCAACAGGGATCAGAGTTTTTCTCATTTACATTTGAGGTGCAGATTAAGACAAAGCCCCAGTCTCTCTCTCCTGCCAGTGACGGCATATTTCCAACACCAGCAGATCTAAGTTGAGAAGGTCTCCATTTTTAGCACACCTGTTAGTTGCAAACTCATACAATTACGACCTTTAATCCAGAAATATAGGAGAATACCAACGAACAAATACTGTTTATTAAATATCTGTATCTATGACATACCAAGAGCTGTAATACCACAACAACCGCCACCCAGTTAGTGCCGGTCCATCAACGATTGTTAAATACTTGCAACCCAGCAGACCTAACGCAGAGGTCAGAAAGTCCAGATATCACGTCCTGCTCCAACCTCTACCGATGTAACACGTGCATGTGCCTAGAAGCAGCTTTGAGAGTCAGCATTTGTAAAAGTACTTGGACTTCTATCGTCCAAAAAGTCCTAGCGACATAGGTACAATACTAATTAACATATTGTTAACGTTTAGGGCTTTCCTAAGGGGGGAAAAATAAAAATAAAAAAAAAAAATCCGTGATAGCCATCAGCAGTTCACAGTACAAATATAAAATTGCTGCTTTAAATACTTGCACCCCCCACCCCTTCCTCGCACCTCTTCCTGCCTGCCATTCACAGGAATCCCAACTCTCATACAAGGGAAAACCCAAACGCTAAGTGCCCATACAACATGAGAATAACGAGTTCGCATGTACTGTGCCACGCAAGCGGGATGAGCGGAGGAAGCTGTGGGGGGGTCCAAGATCCAGAATGCTTGTGCATACATTCCTGTGCAACCCAGTGCATTGCAGTTGCATCATGCTCTGTTTTACTACATAACTAAAAGCAAGGCAGAGGCTCCAAACCCAGCTTCATTCCACTACCATGTTCCGCAACGCCGCCAAACTTCCCACTATTTGTCCTCACGTAAAAATCTGGTAATTAAGATCCTGAAGCAACAAACGACGGAGACACACAGCAGGGTTGCACCGCAAAGTGTTTCTGAAACCCTGGCCCGCGAACACCCAGAAAGAGTCAGAGGTGCAAAACACACGCGTCAGCTGTATTCTAGCCAAAATTTATTACTGAGCGCAGCGACCTTCAGCCCTGGCGCGGGTACAGATCAGGGCAAAAAGCGTCGGCTCCAAATGCAGCAGCAGGCAGGACCTGCCTGAAGAGGCCAGCGGGCAGAGCGTGGGGCTGGAGCTGGGGCCGAGCCAGGGCGAGCCGAAGGCGCAGGGTTCAGGCCAGCGTAGGTGGGGCCACCGGCGCTCCCCAGCCTGCAAACCCGTGATTCACTACAGCTCGACTGAAATTAGAGAGCGGACAGGGGCAGCAGGAGGAAAAAACGTGCTGGAAACTAAAGCTCTAGAATAATGAGTGAAGCAAAAAGTCACACAGTCACCTCAAATGTGGGCTAGACTTCATTAACCCCTTAAGAACTAGACAGATTTGAACCCCAACCACGCAGTAATGAGCGGGCTGACAAAGGCATACTGGATGAAAATCTGAGATACCAACGCACACCTTGTTTCCACTCTGTTAATTCTTTTTATTGTATTACCACCCTCAAACTCAGGCACTACAGCCTTTCTCGCAAAGGGACTGTGTACTTGGAACTTCCTAACTCTTCCCCTAGGCAGTCAGCAACGGCAAGTGCCATATTATGTCATCTCCAGCCTGCTCTTGCCAATGCAGAACACAGTCCCTAAGCAGAAAACTTGAGCTGCATACAGCTATTACACATAGTTTCCTATAACTGGAGACAGAAATGGCTTATTTGTGTTCTTAAGAGAACATACAACAAGCCTCAATCTCTCGGGAGAACAGAAGAAAAATTCTGACTCTTCTTTCATTTCCTCCCTGTATCTCAGCAGTTAATTGAAGGGTGGAAGCCAAATTCTTCATTAGCTACTTGCTGCCTTTTTGAATGGAAGTAGAGTTTCAGAGCCTCTCAGAGACTTAATACCATCTCTAAATTCCTGCCAGCTCAGGAAGCTCAACACTAAACTTGGAACGCAAATTGATTTCCAGCATCGTGTCACTTCTAGACCACAACCTGAAATTCACTTAATCATTTTCAAGTGTTTGTTTCACATATTGTGACCTGAAGAACAGATCAGTTCTACATTTCAGTTCTACAGCATCTACCACGCTCTGCAAGTCCAGATGCAGCAGGAATTACAGTGCACCCAAGATAAAAGTTAGAAAAGCAGAACTAGGTCTGAAACTCAGAGAGATGGTTCAAGTCCATTATAACATTGAAATAAAGTGCAGGAAGGAGAATAATTGAAAGGAAAAGTATTTTCTAAAAGGCAGCCCTATGCTTTCAGAGATAATAGCCATTCTTTTTCAGTGGTAGCACAGAGGATCTCTGTTGAAAAACTCTTACAGTAAAAATAATTTTCCTTTCATAGGAACAGCAGACATTTTTCCACATGTTTTGACTTTTAACTCTTCAACTACGAAGAAGTAAGTATAAGAATGCCTATAACATCAGTCCCCAGGGAGTCTGCAACATCCATAGAAACTTACACCTGCAATCACAACCGGAACAGGTTGCAATTAATCTATTAATCAAATAAGTTCCAATCTCCCATGGGCATAAGACATTTGCTGGGTTGCTAATCACTATGTTATTAAACATTAATGAAATGCTTTATTACTCTCGGCCTTCTCTTCTTACATATGATGCAGCAGATGTTTCATGCAGACAGATTCCAAAGGACTTGCAAAACAAAAATAATTTCTCCTCAGCCTCCAAAAAAATTTTATTTATTTATCTAGGCAACAGGTAAGTGCCGCCTCCAACGTTTATTTTTCCTTTGTCCCAGGACTATTGCTACATGACACAAAGATGTCTGATGCTTGAAGTCATTAGGGGCTTTAATTTCAATCCAAACGTAAATTTCTGACTCCCTAAAACCTTAGAGGAAACATCCACATTAGAAGGACACAAGAAAGGGAAACGACAGGTGAAGACTGAGCAGGGAGCAAAGGGGGAGTGGAACTGGCAAGTGGAATTAACTGCCTGCAGATGATTATTTGCCAAGCAGAATTAAATCTTCCAGAAGTACGAGTCTTAATAATGAGCTCCCAGATGACCAAGCTTTTAAAAGGTTAAGCATTCCCTGCTGAATTCAGAGGGAGACTGGGCAGCTCCTCCTCTGGGGGCGGGGGAACGGGAGAGGAAATTGGCTCAACTCCAACAGTGAAGTTAAAATAGGGACTTACACTCCTTACCTTATGCACTTATACAATAAGCCTTTCTCCCCAAATTCCTGGTAGGTTCCCCACCCCCTGGTTTGGTAAATTTGTTGTGAGCAAATATCAGTATTTAATAGCTAACGCTATAATTCAAAACCACCACATGTGAACATCAGGTCTGAGATAAGCCTAAAATAATAAACACCCTACCAAATTTCAGATGACAGCCACATGTGTATAAGAACGTTTCAACACTCATTCTTCACAGTTTTATATATAAAACCAATTCAAGCTTCCCCAAATACATATCTTCATATTAAAAGGCAGCAGCACGTTCTTTTGGTAGCTGCAAAATAATTTCACCACTTGACCTTTGCTAGATAAAAGAAATTTATCATGCACTTGAAAGGGAAAGCCAGCTATGTCAAAGTACAAATCCACTGTAAGCTACTAGAAGGGTTAGTGTTCGAGTTTGATAAAACAGGTTATCAGACTTCTTGCTTAAGTTTTTTTTCCTTAGTCAGCACTAATGCTTTTCAAACACTGTCCCATTTTTTGAGAAATCATTTCCTTAGGCTAAAGGTGTCACAGCACTGAAATGAAAAGATTAGGAAATTTTCACATTCACTTTTAGCCTAAACTGCCCCAAAAGAAAGAGCACAGAGAAGAAGAATAAGCTTTAGTAACTATTTGCATAGCAAAGTGGGGGGTTTTATGACAAATTTTAAAAGCAGAGACACAGCACTACGGTTAGATTCACCATTCAGTCACATGACGAAGTAATAGGGATCTCCAAAAGAAAGAAAGGAGCAGAGAGAAATGATTTCGTGTATCAGGTGAGCACCATGAATTTTAAGTGGCACACGTTAACCACGTTTCAAAAGGCTACACGACCACCTCACGGGCTTCCGATCTCAGAGCTTCCCAAGGACCAGGTCCAGCTGGATCAATGCAAGGCAGGGGCGACTTAACTCCCATGAAGCCCAGTCCTTCTTCCCCCAGTATCTGCAAAGATCTAGCAATGTTATCGAGTCAGTTGCTCCCTTTCCTGACTGGGATAAGACAGCTCTGAATTTAAGCCTACCCCCGGCTAAGTGTCACAATCAATGTCTTCGGAATATGTTGCAACGAGTCAGCCTCCAGGCCCTGATTCATGAACAGCAGCAGCTTAAACTCACAGGGCAGAGGTAGCCATCTACACCCAGCCGCTCAGCCCACCCTTCTCCTCCAAGGTGCTGCTATCCCTGCAGCTAGGACACCTGGGTGGCTCATCGGACACCAGCTTGCCATCCAAAGCACAGAGCTTACCAGAACAGAGCTCAACACATACACCAGGTTGCAAACTGTGCTGGTTCAAGAGCCGATCCACAGCTGCTTTGAAGCTTTTGCTGCAGGGGCAGCAAGAGCAGTAGCCATCTCGTCTGCCACCGCCTGCAAGTCCTCTCTCTTCAGCTCTTTCAAGCATCCACTCACTGGCCCCACTGCCAGATATCTGGGCACAACTACAGAGTTGATGCTACACCAGCAAGTGTTCAGGAAAGGAAAAACAAAAAGCTGAAGTTATAGCTGGGAATGTGGGCAGTAGTGACACTGCCACTGTATAAGAGGTGTAGCTTCGGGAGCCTCCTGGCTTCCACCTTGCTTCCAGAATAAAAGGAGAACTTGCACATAACCCTGTGGCAAGTAAAGAGAAAGAGAACCGGTGAAACCACGGGACTGAGGGAACAAAGACGACTTGGTCAGACCGATCATCTTGGCACCATATCACCCAACAGTTCAACAGCAGCCATCACTGGATGCTTCCAAGGAAGGCTCAAAAAAGCTTAGTTCCTAGTCATCTGGGACCCTAAAACCTGAAGACATTGATGTTTAACCTCTCTTACCAAACTTGCAAACAATTTTCACAAACGCATTTGTAAAACATAAGACTCAATGACTTTGTGACACTGTGTGCAAGTCAATCGCATAAACTATGTCAGAAAGCATTTCCTACATCACGTACCACCTTTTCAGTGGACTACACATTCTTTTTTGTTTAACATACAGTACTAGAGGAGATTCTTGTAAGGTAACTTCATTAAAACATCTACTGTTAGTAGTCATGCAAATTGCAAAACCTTTCACTGCCATTGCCATATACTTTCCACTACAATAATCTTATTTTCCATAGTTTAAGGAGGTCTCCCACTGCATACATCACACAGAACAGACATACTGTGGGGATGACCTGGAGTTGAGTAATGAAAGGAGATTTGGTTTTAGGACCTTTGCTTCATTTATTACAAAAGGAAAAAGCTCTGCAGTGGATAAGGTGAGGAACTGCAGAAACAGCAGAACGGTCTTCTCAGTCATAGCACTTTAAAATGTTTTATAGTGAAAAATGGACTGCAAGCTACCACTAGTACATAGATTAACCCACATTAACAGGTTTATCCAGGAAGCTGTTATATCTGTTTTACTCTGCCCAGCTCAATATTCTGAAATATTGAGCAATCAAATACACTTGAGCAAGATCAATAGGACCCCTGACATTCACACCTGTCAAAAAGCCAAAATTGGCCTCTTCTGTCCTATATCCACTACATAAACAGCTGTAAAAAAAAAAAAAATTCCTGATGTCTGCACTTTAGAAGTCACATCAGGAGACAGAATGTGAGATAACCAAGACAGGGCACCTGTCCTGGCCCAAGGTATCTTGCAAACACCACAGGCAGTGAGATGAGATCAGCTTGTCTGGGCAAGAGTCCCCTGCAGGCTAGCCTATTTCTCACCAGTTGCCCTGCTTGTCCTCCCTAAGCATGAAATTTTATTTGCACCAAATTCAAACTATGCACAAATCAGGTAGAAAATGTGCAGTTTTGACTAGATGGAAGAAGAAGTTAAGTATTTCTGCTCTGTATTGAAAAAGCTAGATATATTCAGGGGTATAAAGAACATGAAAATTGGTGACATCCAGCTGCCAAACAAGCTAGGCCCATCATTACCCTCAGATTAAATTTTCTGTAGGACCCTGACTAAGCCCATGAAAAAATTATCAAGTATCTCTTGAACTCTTGGTAGTTTTCTACTTTTGGTAGAAATCAAAAGCCTTTTAAGGACTGTTACACCACCTTCAGGATCACAATGCTCCACAAGGGAGGAACAGTGATTCACTCCACAGGGAAGCCCTCGCTGTCGTAGCATTGTTAAGGTATACCTTTGACAAAATTTATTCACAAAGAGGAGGACTTGAAAGACTAAACGCAAAATTTTTAAACCACCAACCTACTGCTACCTAAAGCAATTGAGATAATCACAAATAACCGTTTCCAGACCCAAATACAATAGTGTATCTCTATGTTAAAGCTTTTCTCCTCAAGACTTCAATTCTCTGCTCAATAAACATATTTTTCCCTTTTCTGCCCTGATATTGAAGGGTATAAAAACCAGCAAATACTATCTCTTCCCATCATTTCTTTGTTTTTTGAGAAAGATACATTAGGCAACGCATTAACATTTAGAATAGTAACAGCAAAATTTAGTTTATGGCCCCTTGAAGCAAACGAGACCTACCTCTCACCTTTATCAAACACAGCACCCTTCATTGGACTAGACGTTAGTGCCTACCTTGTCCTGCAGCACCTCTTAAAACTAGGCATTAGGTGTTATTTAATACTTCCATGAGAAATCACAGCAAAGGCACTGAATTCAGTTTGAATCAGAAACTCCTATGAATTACCTTTCTATGACAAGTCTTTAGAGAATATAGAAAACACTGTGCAGCTTTCCTAAGCAGTACAACACCAAAGAGGATGCTCACAAGTTTCCACATTTTCCTAAAAAAACAGCTGCCTTCAGAAGCTGCCTAAAACACCTATCCAGGTGAAGTGATGGAACCTGCACAAGACCATCTTGCATTATATTCTCCTCCTCAGCTCAGGAGTATTACGGCTTTATTCTACAGCCAGAGATAATTGAGCAGGGCTGCTGCACAGGAAAACAAATGCAGTAGTCAAAGCACATGCGAATCAAGATGGGTTCTAGGGTTTCTGAGAAGCTGAATTTTTTCCTGTGTTGGGGAAAAAAAAAAAATCTTAAAGACAAGTTAAATGCAGGTGCTCTACTACCCATTTCCATACAGAATGCTTGCTATCAGCTTGAAAAACTAAACTTGCTCCATAATGTTTTATGTGTATACCTCCTGAACATTTTAAAATACAATTCTGAACTTTTTTTCTTCACATTGAAAAACCCCCAAAATGACTACAAGCCAGTGGAAATGTAACTGGTCTCAATATTCCTTTAAGGTTTTGTTTTATTATATTTCATGGACTATTTATAATTGTGTATTTTAGAAGTGGGGAAGCAAGATATGAAACCTGTTATCCCAGTAAGCAATAATTTAATCCAGTTTTAAGCAACTGAAGGTATCTTGTACTTCACAGTACCTTATGTCATAGGAACTGCAGTTGCTAAAAGTTGGTGCTCATGAGCAGGCTCTAAAAGAGTCTCTGGTTATCAGAAGTGAGGAGACCAAGGATCAGATGCCAGCCAGCTGCTTTATCTCTCTAACTACCCATAGTTAGCCTCTGCAGATGAATATCACAGTCACAGGAGCAAGGTTTGCAACATTGCTCTTTGTAGCTAGAGCAGACACAGCTTTTAGCAGGAAAGTTCTCAAGATAGGCCCTACGGACAGGAGCATTCAGCAGCAACATACTCACTGAAAATGCAAAGAAAAACTAATCAGCTGCCCTGTATTTTCACAGGATTGTGCCTTCTGAGTTGAATTCATCTCCTCATCCAACCCCAACCAGTGAACAATGCTCTTCCACACTTTGTTGAAATCAAACTCTATGCAAAGAGTGCCGAGACCCTTTTGCATTCAAAATCTCAACAGCATGAAAGAATGAAAAGCTACTGCCCACCAAGGATGTGGTACTGCCTGCTTATGTAGGCAAGACAGTATCATTCCCTACACAGTCTAGTGTTTACTGCACACAAGGTTAGGTTAAGACAGAGCCACCGTATCTTGAGCTGTATTTACTTTCGGGAAAATTTAATTCAAATAACTTTTAAAGGTGAATCAGTTAAGACTTCCAACAGTGTTTGGTTGGACAGCTGAATTCAGAAGGGTCTCAGGTGAATTCAATTCCCTCTGAAAGCCCATTGTCTCCTCAAGAAGTCACCTACAGTTTCATTACCCACAAGCAGATCCATGCAGACAAGCCAGTAGGACAGGATGCCACAGCTCGGTGCTCCACCAAAAGGGACTTTCTGCTACCACCTGCACACAGCGCTCTGCACTTGCGCTGGGTACAGGCTGTTCCCACTAGAGCAAGGCGGACCCTTTCCAAGAGATACTCATCAGGTTACCTCCAAACAAGAGTCCTTGCACTGTTTATCCTTCCTGCTAATTGATGGCCTTCATGCTGCCACAGAAATTGCTCAATGAGTACACTGACTCTGCTATGCCTCCAACACTCCACGCAACCCTCAACGTGCCCTAGTTTTCCCGTCTCATACTACTTTCTTGTCCTACTAGATCTGTTATAGCCCTATGTGAAAGTAGATAACCTTTATGCTTGTTACGCACAGTTACAGAAGCGGAGTCATTGCCTATCAGGAAATCTATTATACTATCTGCAAACGATGTCCTTTTTTGCCCTTTCCCAAGTTATGTTGACTTTTCAGATAAAAAAAATAGAAGTATGCATTGTACCAGGTTCTTGACTATTTGCTCGGGCTCTTCAAACGCTGACTCCAATCACCTACCTGTGGTTTCCAACACACTGGGGAAAATGCATTTCTATTTCATATGCTCTCATGCTGCTGCTTTTGCAGGTATCTAAATGACAAGTGAATAGTGTTAATAACCCCAGTGTAATCAAGGAAGCTCCAGGTCTCACAGACAGGCAATTCTAGTCCAGGTTACTGTGATACTACACAAACAGAAGAATCTAACCTAGAAAGAATATAGCACTACTTTTTTTAAAAACTATAGAGCTTCTAATACCATTACCTCAACTAAAAATTATCCGCTCTTACCATCTTTTAATCTTATAACTCAGAATTGCTCACTCTTTATAAAGTAGGTTCAGCAGAGCACCAAAAAGAAATCCAGTAAGTATTTATCCTTATTTTCAGGAATTCTTCAGAAATCTGTGCTCACCTCAGATCTCCTGCTTTACATCCTGTTACCCCTTGTCAGACTTCATCTGAAATGTGCTCACAGAGTTGCTCAATGTCAGAAAGCAAAGCAAGTTCATCTGTGTAAGACATTGAATTGAATCCTCCTAATGTTCCCTAGCCCATGCACCACAGCATTTTGGAACAGCAAACTCCAAAGTACTCATTTCCACACATGCACACCTACTACTAATTCCCATGTTGGTCAGCAACACAACTTTTTAAAGTTTCCTCTATTATTTACCAGTAAAACCTAATTTTTCCATTAGGGTGCCGTACTGGGTTCACACAGCCAACGTGAACATCTGCTATGAACTTTTAGTTTAAAAAGAAAAAAACAAAGAAAAAAAAAAGGAAAGAAAAAATCCCCCTCTGTACACTTGCAGGGAGAGCAATGCAACTGGTGGACAGCATGGCTGGGAGCTCTGGAAGAAGCATGCGTGTCCCACCACAACACCCAAATAAGTTGCACTGTACTATTTCAGTAACTTAAGTAGCCTGCAACAAATTATTTCATTTATAATCCATCAACATGCTTGCATTGTTACAGTCATCTGGCATAAATGCGATGCCTGTTTTCAAGCCCCAAAAACTTGGTACAACCTTTATGACTCATGTGTCTGGTGACATTAAACTAAGATGAATGCACAAGGGCTTGCAAACTCAGTCTGATAAGGAGATCCTCGGACAAATCCTCAAACAAAGAAACAGAAGCAGACAAATCTTTAAAAGACTTTTAAGTCAGATATTCTGTCTTCATCCTCATTTGATAAAATTTACCAGGCGGTAACAAGGAGGGAAATAAAAACTCTAGCTCTCCGAGACATCGAGTGCCTTTTGAATTAAAAAGTAAATAATTAAAATTAGATCTAGCTGTTCTTTTACATATGCATTGCTGCGCTTCAATGATTCAGACTGGATGTTTGTATTTTGACTAGTTAGCTCAGGACTAAGCAGTCTAATCACCATGGCTGGGCTTTCAAAGGAACATCACAAATGAAGAGGTGAAATGAGCACCTTTGCTGGGCCTGTAACAATTAGACCTGGCTTCAAATTTTAAGACAACTACAGAATATAGATGTATATAGTCTGGGTATTTGCATCATGACACATACAGGAACCTTGATGACTCATCCCAGTTCACTATACCAGGCACTACAGAAACAAAAACCCACCCTGAAGAAAGCAGACTGCATTCTACTTAGTTAAAAGTTTGTAACATATATTTAAAAATATGATAAACACCACACCTCACATTTCACCCTAAAGAAGAGTGGGTCCCTTCCTTGCTCCTGCCCAAAAACAGTACGAGTGCACGACGACCTCTTTATTGACATCGCTCCTTATATTTTAAAACAAGTATCAATACAGTACCAAAGCATCACGCGCTGTAATTAGAATTTTCCTTAATGGAGTAAGTTTTTCATTACCTTTCCAGAAATATTTCTTATTTTAGGTTATTACATGATACAACTCTTACAAAGCCACTCAAAGAAAATCAGATGCAGTTTTACTTTCTGCAGCAGATCACCCAGGAGTCTAGGTCATTCAAGAAAACCATCCTTTAAATTTAGTCTTGGGCATCATATACCAAATTTCACTGCATAATGCAGACAGAAAACGTGAGGGGAAAAAAACAAAGTGGGACATAAATCCAAAACAGGCTTTTCTCAAAAACGTGCAATGTAAAGTAGCAGAAAAGTAATTCCTTGTACTGTGTAGGCTAAAAATAATTGCGCTGGTGACATCTCACCTTCTCAGTCGTCCCAGGAACCAGGAAGTATCCAAGTCACAGGAAAAACCAGCAGCGTTGCCAATTCTAGAATATGCCCGACAGTCTGAAGTGCCTCTGTCTCTGCACTACAGATGCTTGACAAAACATTTAAAATAGCTTCCTTTTACTATTTTCCCATGTGTTGGTACTACTTTTCAGAGCAGCAATGGGCAGCGCACATTGCCTTTAGCAGCACAGAAAACAATCATCAATTACATGGCTCTCAATGCTTTGAAAACTTCTCAGAACAAGCATGCCAGGTGGTTCTAAAATACCAGGTCTACTCGAGAAAAAAGTGGCAATCAAAAATTATTCCCATTTCCGTGTTTCCTTAAACCTTCCTCATTTTGTTTGCTGAATTTGAGTTACCCCTCTTCAAGGAAGAACCAGGAATAAAAGAAGCAGTTCATTTAGAAGGTTTTAAACAAAGCCAGAACAGCTCAACTACAAGACAGTGCCGGAGGGCACAGCACAGCTGTCTTGGTGACACATGAACAAAAAGATCTGTCCACCCTCTTTTGCTTCAGGAAGCCTCCACTGAGAAGCAGGTGGATCTCTTCTTCCTGTGTCTCGCATTTCATCAGTTATCCCCTTCTTTCCCCTCAAGTGTATAGTTGCTACAGCAGAATATTTGAATTAATAACACATACTGAGTTCAAAAAGGACACACAGTTTGCCACCGCCTGATTTAGCAGCCAATTATTTTAAAGATAAAAATCTACGTTCACTGGCAAAAATTGAAGCCAAATTATTTGACAATATATTCCAGTCATGCTCTAAGAAGGGCGTGTTGCACCAAAGATAATTTAACCAAGCAAGAATGAAGTAAGCAAGTGAGAACCACAGGTACATAACGTTGCTAGACGTAAAAAGTGTTTATGCTAAATCTTCCGTAGCCAGGCAATCTCATGCTGTGGGCCTTCTAAAAGAGAATACACAACGATACAACAAAAAGCCTGAAAGCAACTGTACGCACCAAACATCCAAGTCGTCTCAAAAGCACCATTTTTATCTCAACAAGCATCAGCTAATCCTATTTATACCCTATGCAATACTTTTCTCCCTAACTGGGAGACAGGTGTAGAAGGTTCCCACTGAGACATCATTTCCACCCAACATCCGCTTTAATACCCAAGCTCCATACATCAGCGGCATTCCCTAGCTATCAAGAGCATTAGACATGCCTACCCCTCTGCCTGTTCATCTTAGCTAGAACTGCAAGATGAAAAAAAAAAAAATCTAGCTTAGAGTTGATGTATGACCTCACGCAGCAGTGTATCACTAAATCCCAGAGCTTCAGAACTTCAGGAATTTTACTGTGACTTTTCTCTTTTTAAATGACCAAGTTCAGGCTGCATTCACAAAACAAAGAGCAGCTCTCGATTCTCAACTTCCAACTGGCTGCACACTTAGAAAGGCTTCTCCATTGCCACACTAAGAAGGTACCAGTGGCAGCCATTAAATACTTTATTTTAAAATGAGAATGAGAAAAGAAAAATATGCTCTACCAGCCTGTAATCTGCCAATCTCAGAGACGCATACCCAATGTGAGGATATATTCTCAGGCAAGCAAAGATATATAGTCTTCATGGTAATGCTTCTGAAAGGCTACCACAGATCTTTCCATAAAAACACCATGTCCACCCTTTTCACAACTGCTTTTGAACACCAGCAGAGCACCCCAAAAATGAAGAATGTGGCAGTTACAGCTACTTATGTGCTTTAAACTACACATTTCCATACCTTAATGGCTTTGGAATTCTTTTAAACTGTAATCTTCACTCCAAAAGTCATTATTTCAGAATAGCATCCCTACAATGTTATTCTTCTTTAACCTCTGTCTCAGCTTAATTTAGGAATATATATATATATATATGGACTACACATTTCATGGAGTGTATATAAATATATGTACTTCATGAACATCAGACATACGAACTCACTTTCCTTTAGTGGACATGAAAGACAACAGGAAATAAACCAAAGCATTATAACAGCAGCTATTACCATGTGGGGCAAAAGACTTTTTATATATTTAATATATCTTAAGGTTCTTTTTGTTGGTCAGTAGATTCACATAGGACAGATAGGTTTAATTTTAGTCTCAAGTTATGCACTAGAAGTGGACAAGAAGAGTGAAAATTGACCACAGACAGCTATCTTGTTTTAAAAATGTATCTATGGTCCTAGTCCAGGGGGTACCGCAGAAAAACTCACGGAAATAGGAAAGCTCAATTCCAAAATAAATGCACCACTTGAACTGCAGCACGTATCTACACAAACGCCTCATGCTAGCATCTACGGAGTAGGGGGGGAAAAAAGCCCTCAAGGGCTCTTTTAACTCCTCCCTTTTCAAAGAACACATTCTCATGGCAGATATTTCCCTACCAACGTGGGTTTCCACACGGCAACATGTGGAAACACATTTCTACACGCACACACAGCCACGTCTGCAGATGAAGAGCACTTCCTCCTCTTCCCCAGGCCAACTGCAGCTGGATGACGCTGCATTTCCTGGGCAGCAATTTTCAGTCCAACTCCCCAGCTAAAAAATAAAACTAAAATCAGTGCTCTCAATACAAACTCAAATTCACCTCCAAATGCCAGACTGAAGACCTATTTTGCATTAACATCTATTATGCATCCAATTAATTTGTCAGATTAGAAAACAGCTGTAGAAACAGTCATAAACCAACTACAAATAATTTTATTATATAGACTTTAACATAATACAAAGCGAAGATGCTTCTTAGCCCTCTTAGATCTCTTCTAGGCCACAGAAGTATGTCCAGGGAGGTTTCAGCTGATACAACGAACAGTGCACTGTTTATTTCAAACACTGCCAAAAGCAAGGGTACAAACAGATGTTTGGTTCTTTAGCAAAACTCAGTGATTGCGAAAATTAGAAAATGGAATGAAATACAAGGTTTTGAGTGAGAATTCAGATATCTATCCAGCCCCTTCGGTGCACTGTGAACAGACAGGCACTGCAACTGCAATTACAGCCAAACGACAGAATTGGCTCTGATAAGCTAGCTTTCAGGAGACAGACAGATAAAACACTGCTATAAGAAATGCTATTATTTTGGTAAACATCTCCGATAATCTGGCTAAACTAAGCTGGACCAGAGCTACAAATCTGGCCTCTGTACAAGAGTTAAAGGACAGACTTGAAGAAACTTCCTGGAACTGAACATAGCCCTCCAGCTCTTTAGAAGATGAAAAAATATCCTGAGCACATGCCCAGGCGTCTCCAATTCTGCAAATCATATCTGATAGACCCAATCTTTAAGAGAAACTGCATCCCCTCAGATGGGGATATGTAGGACTAGAGTGATAGTTTTGAAAAGGCTCTGAGTCAGGTTCAATTCTCTTCCTTCTGCTAGTTTTACAAAAGTTTGTAGTATCTGCTAATGTCACTGGAAAATATTTTCAACCTTCCTTCCCCACTTGTGATACAAACATAAGCCATCACATTAAAGAAGTCAGAAGACATCTCTCGTTCTGGGTGCTCTTTCTAGCTATTTAACAATAACATTAAGGCATCCTTTTAGAAGTGCCACCTCCATAATGGTCTTATGAACAGTGACTCACTATTCCTCAGATCTTCAAAGTAGCTAAGATGTGCAAGTCCTCAGACTTAAAAGAAAGGTGCTTAAATGTTAGTATTTCTCATAGCCATGTCTTTCCTTTGTGACTTTTTATCCCATGGGTGTTTCCAACTCAACTGAGGTAGGGTAAGTAAAAAAAGACATTCTTTCGAGAGAAGGCCTTACAGATTAATGTTTGAATATTCAATAATCCTTAGATGGAGATATGAGAGAGGTCAGCTAGCTCACACAGAGATTAAATTGACAAAGAAAGTGCAGTCCTTAGTTCAGTGGAAACCTGTGCAGATGACAAGAGGTCACAGAGAAAGATGATCGTGAATACACCAGAGAGGTCCAACCTCTACGTTGTATTCAAGACTTAAAACTCTGACTTCAGATGAAGACAGTGTTCATTCTAAACCTGTGATAAATTCCAATTCCTTCTCTAGAAAGGGGTAAAGTACTTCACTCTGACACTATGAGCTTGAAAGGGTCTACAGCTCAGGCACATACCAAGGAAGTCAGAGTTCTACGTGCTATCTCAATTTTCAGCACTAACGATGGCTTCTCTTCAACTAAACATTTAACATCCTCATAGCAAAAGCTATAATACATAGGAAAAGGAACCTGGAAGGTGGATTTGGTAAAACGTTAAAAGGCAAGTTGCTTCTTGCATCCTGTCCGAACAGGTTTAAATCTGGCAAAGGGAGACCAAACCTGCACTGAAGAGACAACAATAACTTCTCTCTTAAAGCTTTCCAACTGGGTTCCCCGACACATAGCAAGAGGCTGGGTGTCAAACTCCTGTCTGTCAGTCTGCAGACATGACTATGGCCCAAGCTTACAGACTGCAAAAAAGACTTGTTTTATTTCTATCAGGTTACTAGGTAGCTCCCTCCTCAAAACAGATCAGCTACACTAACAGTGACCTTAGTAGACTGAAGCCCCCTGAAAATGCAGCCTTTTTTCAATATAATGCTACTATCTGCTGTATGTTAAACAGCCAAGTATAACCAAGAGCCAAGAAATAAGCCAGGGAGGGTCAGCCAAGAGCGGAACTAATTAAACCCAATTTGAAGTCAGACTCTCAGAGTGGTCTGTTAACCACTGAGATTCGAAGAGCAAAAGATACATATCTCATTAGTCAACAGGTTCACACTTTTTGTACTTGCATGTTTACAGAATGAGACCTTCAACCACAAGCAGAGACACAAAACCTATTCAAAAAACTGGGGCAACTTCAGATTGTTGAATGCTTTGAACAGAAAAGTCTCTTGAAAAGTTAACAGAACTTAAGAACGTAGACACCTAGTCATTTTTCAACGGGAATTCTTCCTTGTGGTTTTACATTTTTCATGTGAGCTGCTACGATCAAAGTTGCTGTAATTAAGTTAACACAAACAGCGGATATGGGCTGCTTTGAAAAAGGATCTTTTTATACTTAACAGCTTGATATATTCGAGACAGGAACTGAAGGAAAGCTGTTGCTCTTTCAGAAGCATTTCAAACAGCTCACAGAAGTACATGCACCCAGCAGAGAAAGAGAGAAACCAGAACCTCAAGATAGACTTATTTTTCCATCCTGCTGCTTTATTGGGTTTTAAGGCTCAGATTAACAGTGAGATTTTACTTATTTAAAAGAAAAAGATCATGCAAATGGTCACAACGTATATTCCTCCCATAACTAAAAATAGAGAAGAGCACTGCCTACTATTCAGTGGCCTCAGCTTTATCAACGCAAGGCTTCATGTTTATGGACCATCGGGGCCCCAGTTTGACATCCTCTCACACTCCAGCAGATCTGCCTATTTAAACAATTCAGGCAACTAAGCCATGGGCACACACAGTTAGATTGCTAAACCTAGGCAGTCCCTGAATGATTTGACAGACTGGATGGCATGAATGGTTCTTGTTACAGAATTTGGCTTTCTCTTGCTGCACACTTCAGGTCTATCTGAGCCATTAACAAGAAATGTGATGCCCCATCTAGATTTCTAGATGAAAAGGTGCATGCAGGATTATTAAGAACTCTCTTCATCATTTAGATAGCGACAGCCTAGTGCTAAAGCAGAAACATTAAGTCCTGCAATTCAGATAGGAAGAATTTAAGTATTTATTCTCAGTCAGCTGAGAAGCATTTCTAGCAATTCATGCATTCGTTCCAACAGGATTTCTTAAGAATGGGCACAGAATGACAGAAATAACAAAAACTAGACTAAGAATTTCCTATCTGTGCTAACATACCTGCTTGCTTATTACTGCTTTTTGCAGAATTAGACAGCAATATGACTGACTTTTAATCTGAATAATATTCCAATGAACATGCCAACAAAAGCAGCGCAAGAAAATTTATGCTACCAGTATTTTCTTTAAGCATCACAATTGGGCTGTGTCAGTTAAGGACCTGCACAGACACGTGCATGAAAACAACTGAAAATATCAATGCTTTGCATGAGGACTTCTTCTTACGCATCTATGTGATAGAAGCAGAAACACAGTATAGATCTGTGAAAGCCAGGACATAGCATTTAAGAAATGTTGCCATTTGAATGGCTTTTGGCCCTGAAAGCTTGTGAATAGCTGTCTTACACCATTTTTCAAAGAGAAACGTCTCTCTCTTGCCCTTGTTAAACTTTTAACTGAAAAAAACCAAAGAAAATATGACCTTCCATACTGACTAGAGACAAATTCAATGGCCCCACAGCTGAACGATAAACAGCATGTAGTTTGTTAACTACTCACCTAAGTATCACATAATTGTCGAAAATCACATTACTTGGATTCCTCATGCTTAATATGGAGATCTAGCTTAATGACGGTAGAATGCAAACCAAAATTAAAATAAAATATAGAGATTTATGCTTATCTTCTTTATTCCCCTCAGCCATTTGTCTCTATTCCTAGTGTACCAATACTATTGCTCTAGGTTACACTTAACTGTAGACCTACTCATTTCAAAACCCAGAGCACTTCAGAGACCCTGTTTAAAACACAGCCGTGCAGGAAGTGCACTGCCAAGCTGAAGAAGCAATACAGTGCAACAAGGGAGCAGAAGGAAGTAGGAGCATTGCAAACTATCTTCACCATCACAGAAACTGTAAGATTCAACTCTAGCAAAGATTTTACACTCACTTCGTTCTGGCATAGACCAATGCTGCTTCCGCTTCAGTGGAGGCTGCCGAGAAACTTGTCACAATAATGGAAAAGGAAAAAAGAAAAAAGAGACAACCCCCCTCTGCTAATTCCAGCTTTCAAGCTAGCTTTAAACCTGGATAAAAGTATCTCAACTTCCTGACAGAGATCTAAAAATTGGCAATTATGGTGCATTTTCCAAATCTTTACAATAAACCCTCCACATTCACAAACTGCAGAAGGAGCCTAGAAGTTACATTCTCTTGGGAGTTCCTAAAGTTTTGGAATCACGCCTTTAAGTTCCAAGACTTCCTGCTGGCTTTTCTAAAAGCATTTTTTTTAAAGAGCTAAATCACAACAAAGGAATTATACTGCATGTACCAAGATAAATCCATCAGGATATAAAGATAAGCAGGCACGAGCTCGAAGCATTCAGCTGAACATTTTGTTGATCTACACTTCAGGAAGCAACTTCCACACATTACTTTCCTCTCGTTGCTTCTCTACCACTGGGACCAGTGCAGACAGGTATTTCTAAAGCGCTCCCTCTCTTCCCTCAGAAGTTGATAGCTGATTTAAATCAAACAAGCTACTGCCACCTTTGGCTGTCTACAATAGGGTTTTCCTCATCATCGCCGAACCACGGGTGTACATTAATGACAGGGAAGAAGTGGCAGATTCCTTAAGGACTCACTGGGGCTTGGATCTGGACTCAGGCAGCCGTGCGGGGGTGGCAACAGCCCAGCGGAGCTGCACACCACAGCTCGGCTCTCTGAACAGAAGAGCTGCTCTGCTCCTATGCTGCGATCAAACTGTATGGCCAACAGACATTCAAAGTTCCCCGCTTAACTGGTAAAATATCTGGTGCAGCATTTACAACCTAGATCAGAAGTTCCCAAAGAATAGCATACCCTGAATTAACTGTATGCTATTCTTGATATAAGATACATGTCTCTAGCTTCCAAATCCGTCCAGGCAGAGGCTTTCATCCAGCCTGCAGGAATTTACACCTCCTGCCAACAGAACATACACTTCCAGACTAGAATGCGAAAAGAAAGGGAGGACTAAACTGATGAATGACGGTAAAAACTAGGGAGCTGAGACCAAAGGTAGATGATGTTGTGCAGTTGGGATACAAGTTTGGGATAAGAACACAAAAAATACATAACTTGGGTATTACTGCAGATGTGACCCATACAGATTATGAAGTTAAAAAAAGCTTTTTGAAATTAACGCTATCTATAAATCTACACATGCACTTACCATTAATTCCACCTAGTTTAGGGGTATTAAAGCCTCCAGGTACTGGATGTTCCCAGCTTATGTCATCATACATAGGCAATTAGTTCAGAGTCCGAACTGGAAACACCCTATTTAGCTTTTTAGTTTAGCTTTTTTCCTTAAACAAAAAGAGGGCTAATATTCAAAAGATGACATGGTTTTTCGAATCACTTAAAGAAACACTCCAAAATAGAGAGAGGTATATAGTTAGAAAACAAAATGCCACTGAATCAACTACTGAAACAAAAACAATCTAAGACCTACATTTTTTTCTAGATGCCCAATACAGATTTATCAAAAAAATAAAAATAAAAAGAAAGATGTCAAAAACTATTAGTATCTGATGGGCAGGAACTAAAATGCTTGGCCAAGTTTTCATTTTGACAGCCTACACAACCTCAAAGTCATGAGACTAAAGAAATCAAAGATTTTGGGCCAAAGCACTAGCTGACATCCACCAAGCATGAGATGGTAAGGGAAATGTCCTGGCCTTTCCCTTAAAACTATTTAATGGGAAGAGATCAAAAAGCTCCTTTAAGCATGACTAGGTTTAGAGCTTCTGTTATTCCTCTACCTCTTCCATTCTTCTGAAATAATCCACTCTTACATCATGTTGCATGCTTCCCCAGTACTAATTGCCTTCAACACATAATACAGTCCAGAAATAACTCAGATGTAAGAACAATGTAAGAACTTTACACGCCTTTCTCAATTAGAAGTTAAACAATGCCGTGTGATTACATTAATTTAAACATATCTTTACTTTTCCATTCTTCATCTAACACATTTGTGATATGCTGATGCCTGTGATGATGACAGCATCAATTTCAAGACTCAAGGAAAAGGCATACACCAGTTCCTTCAAAACACTTCAAAAGAATGATGTTGCTACCAAAACAGGACACAAATTACAAACATTACCAGTAAAGCAAGCTGTGTATGAAGTCTTACTGAAAAAATGAGAAAACTGAGAAGGAGATGATAAAAATGTCATCCAATAGTTTTAGAAATACTTCTAAAGGCTAAGAGTAAGTATAAAATTGTAAAGAAGTTTCAAATTGCTGATTTTCCTTAAATATGCTTCAACTTCCTATTTTTAAGCTCAGAACTTTTTGTATTGAGACCATGCCAACAAGATAGAGAAAGTGCCATGGTTAATCTGTTGTCCTTATGCTTCTGTAGTCATGAAAGCTGTGGCCTTCAGATGCTAAAACCCACACCATTCATCTCAGATGCTAAACCCAGTACCTTTGCTACCATTCACTGCTTGCACAAGTCTGCCTGCAGGCCACCTGACTGTAAGGGAAAGCAGTCAAGCACACCAAGTACCAAGTAGGGAGGACTAACAGCAGCGACAAGGTTGCTGATGGTCCTTAACTTTTATTTGGTTTAAATATCACCAAAGAAAATACAGCTTTTTGGAAGGCTACTTGTTTAGAATAAAGAATCACTAGTGTATTAAAACCACCAGAAGAGATCACATTTTTAAATCAGATAATGAAGGGAAGTAACCCGTCTTCAGTCCAAACTGCCCTGGGCTCAGTATTTGTTATCTTCTTGCTTGGCCTGGGGACTTCCCAATTTAGTCAAAACCAGCCTTCCACTTTGTAGGTGCAACAACCAAGAACAAAGCCCAAAGGCTTCTGTTCCTTCCAGCAGCTTAATTACTAATGACTGGAGGAGAGTCTACACTAGAAAAAAGTAAGCATAAGACAACCTTTTCCCTTGTTTCCACAGCTCGTTGTCTGAAAAATCTAGTCTGCAACCTGGAAACACCACCACAACATCAAATCAGGATTTTTAGCTTCCTGTTTTGCACTAATCCAAATAATCATAACAGTGACTCACTGATTTTCAAGTTAAACTATATCCCTTTATCATAAACCATCTGTTTAATCTTTAGTCCTGGAAACTTTTATGTGCATTTAGGTACTCCAGTGAAAATAAATTAAAAAAATATCAAAAACATTGCCAAAGACATGGAAAATGAGATAACATTCATGAAAATATTCTGAACTTATGCATAGGCTCACCTTAAATCTTTTATCCTGCAGGACTTTCTTAATGGCCACAAGCTCTCCTGAATCACAGAGTTTGGCTTGATACACAACACCAAAAGATCCATTTCCAATCACCTTGGTGTCTGTGTAGCTAACTTCTTGTGGTCGGTCCGGACCTTGTCCAGGAGTTGCCACTACTGTAGTCACTTTGCTGCCATCTTTGTCTCCTGGGAAGAAAGAGATACACAAATAATCAAAATGTGTGCATGAACAAGATGACCAACAGGACTGAAACAGAAGAGGGTAAGGCAAAGATTTAAATCAGCATGTGTATTTCAATATTATAGAGAAAAATAAAACACCCTGACAAAATGCGAAGAAAGCACTGAATATATTTCAGTGAAAAATACACTAAGTGGTGACAATTTTTCACCTAGATTATTGCTAACAAAAATATTCCCTTTCCAGGAGCAAATAGCTCAGCAATAAAATGTGATGCATGATGAAGAAAAGTACTTATTTCTACCTCTGATTAACGTAAGTGGTATTAAACAAAGTGTTGTTTCTATTACCAAAATGAAGCACTTCCCCATATTTTCCTGTAACTGGAGAAACCAAATCGTCAATACAGCCTGCAGAGCAGCACTCTGTCCGTTACAGGCATATATCTGGCAACAAAAACTAGAAGCACTGACAAAGTTACAAACCCACCTATGTGTATAGCTTCAGCTTGCACGCACTAGGAAGCAAAACCTTTGTTGTTAAAGCTGGCTGTGTGCACCTGAAGTCAAACCTAGACTGCATGGAAGGGCGCAGTCCTGCTCCTCCCTTTTTCCATGCCCAGATTTCCTTACAGAGAAGGGAGGCGCTCACTGGGGCAGGGGGAGGAAGGGGAAGAAGGATGGCGATGGCATGCGCTTAGCTCGCATCTTGACATGAACCAGAACACAGACGGGGACGTGCATTCAGGATGCGAGATTGCGGTGGATGCTGCACAGGTGAATGTGCTTCGGTGCAGAAGCAGCGGCTGTGGGTTTCGGCAGTCTGCAGCCAGCCACGCATCCACTGTCCCATCAAAAGACAAAGCCGCTATTACCTACTCTTAGCACCACTTATCAGCAACGGTACTTCCCCTCATTCAAAGTCTGATTTTGTTTGTAATAGGACTGTAGTTTTAGGCATTTTGTAAGCACGCACTAGGCATTTTTTGCCCTTCAGTTACAATGGCTCAGGTTACAGAATCAAATAGGGCTGCAAGAAGAAGAAGATTCTGCTGTTCCACAGCAGTCACTGCAACTCTACAGAAACTGCACTCAAGAGACGCTCGTCACATCTGCTTATTAAGAAACCTTCCCTCCACAACTTCCCCAGGAGTCTCTTCCAGTCCTTCACTACTCATGCATTTAGAAAGGTTTTTCTAACAGGTAGCTCGCATGACCTTTAGTGCGGCTTAGGTGAATCGTTCCTTGCTCTGCTCTCCAAAGGCATGGAAAGTGGCGCAGATCCCCCCTGCCCTCTTTCCCTCCCACTACCCCCATCAAATATGTGAGCGGCTATTCCAAAAAAAGTTACCATGATGGAGAAGTTACTTCTCTTTGGGGGACCTCTCCCCTTGCTGCTAAAAATCTTGCAGATATGGTACCCAAAACTAAGACCCTGCAGAGGAAGCTCATCTCGGCTCTACCCAGCACGCTGGTGACTTCTCGTGTCCGACTTGCAACACACTTGTTTGTACAGCCCAGCACGTTTGCAGCTTGTGCAATGCTGCAGCCCGGTTGACTCACAACCAGTTTGTGCACCAAACTCTCCTCTGCAGAGCTGCCACCTGTCCAGTCCTTGCCCACTGTACACTTACACACCTGATTACTCTTATCAAAGCCTAATATTCTGCATTTATCCTGACTGAACCACATCCAAGGTTACTTAAGACTCTTTTGCCAGCTTGTCACATCATTCAAGCACAGTCACCACCAGGAGATCCACTTCACTTCACGATACTACGTGAAGTTTATCTAAGGAGTTGGTGAAAACCAGTGAATCCTGTGAGACTGCTTAAAGACTCTGCAAAAACCCATTAAACATCTCATCCTAATTTTATCTTGAACCTCTTGTTATGTTCAAACAAAATAACTAAACCATTTTTTATGCCTTTCAGGGGATTTCCAGTAGCCCATTGTTTTCCTACGCTTCTCATAAGAAAATTACTTTGAAAACTTCAGTCAAGATACACAGATCTACTACTACTACTTCTTCTGTACCTGTACAATCCAGAAGAAAAGTACATTGGCTTGGCACGATTTGCTCCTGAAGAACCCACATTAACTGTTACTCATCTCTTATGTTACCTTTTAGGTTCTTACAAATAATTTGCTTTTATGCATCCAACTACTCCACGAAACAAATGAACAAATTAAAAATAAATAAAGCACATTAGTGCGAAGGGTGCCAATTACTTGCAAAGCAATACACAGTAGGTCTAGCCCTTCCCCAAAATATTCCTGAGAAGGTGAGATGCAGATTTACACATGTGAAGAGAAAACAGAGAACAACAACAACAACAAAAAGGAAAAACAGAAAGAGAGCTGAACGTTTGCTCAGAGAGGGAGGGGAGCATAATCAGAAGCAGACTAAAGCTGCATGGAAAATTCACCCTCCTCTTTGATAACTGTAAGAAATAAATGGAAGGAAGCCAGGAAAAGAAAGAAATCCTCTTTTTGTTAAACAAGTTGAAAATGTAATTCTGATAGCAGCCCTGCATTTTACTTGCCCAACTATTCTATGATTAGTATTCTAACTCAGCACATATAAATAGATGACATCTGCTTTACTGCAACAATCCTCATCATGCAAAAGGTAATCCCCTATTTCCCCCCTTTTGGGGGGGGGCTTTTTTTTTTTTTTTTTTTTTGGCCTTGGTCACAAGGCCAGAGTATCGAGATTACTGTTAATGAGGTTTGTTCCTCGCTTTCCCCAAAATCAAGACTACTGAAGTCTTAGAGGTAAAAAAAAAAATGTCCCTGGCAATACTGATTGAGTTTTGAAGTACCTGGCATCAAGAGATTTGCTCTAAGGACACTCTTCAGAGCTGCAATTCCCTTAGCAGTCTCCTCGACCGCAAAAACAATCCCTGAGTTTCAGGCCACATCAGGTGGTTCTTCCCAACGTGGGGCTGCAACGACCTGGCCAGCTTCTCCAGAGCTCAAATGAGAAGCCAGTCACGCTTTACACGCTTTCCTTTAAGTCCATGGAAAAACAGCTCCCAACTAAACTTGTTAAAAATCTTCAGTGCTTAAAAGTGTAAGCACTGACACTTTAACTAGCTACACCAAGAATTACCTTGTTTCTTTACCAGAACCTTACAGGGCATTAAGCCTCCTAGATATTTCTCCCAGTTTCCTTCTTTCAACAAACAACAGCTTTTGCAAACCCATCCACCACAGACACCATAAAGACTCCAACCTTTCAAAAAACAAGCCTGTTACGAGTTTCAGTCATATTCCATTAGAGAATACTTGAACCTGCGGGACTATAGGGGTAAAATTCACCTTGCACCTTTGACAGCTTTGATCTCAAAGAGTAAAATATCTCACTGCTTTTCAAAGTATAGAAATAATATGTATTTGTACCACAGCAGCATCCAGGGGCCCCAAGCCTGTTTTGCCACTCACTGCATTACATAGATGTATGTGCTGTTCAGAAGACCATACACAGTTCAGAATGGTTATCCCAGTTTTTATTGTCTGGACAGCAAGAGTTGACTTGCCAGCCAAACAGCATATAAAGGAGTTAACTAAACAGTTCTCGGAAATACTGGTTCTAGCCTCAGCATGACAAAAGATAGTGGAGAGGAAAAAACCCTTTTCCAGCCATCTTCAGTACCTCCAAACTGAGACTCCTAACAGCAAACCCAAGAAGCATTATAACACAGCAAGTCTTAATAAGAAGCCTAGACAGTTTTCATCTCATCTCTTTCTATTTTGTTTCAGACTGTCAGACTTAGTGGCCCCAGTGGATAAGCAGGCATTGTCAAACACACAATACTCTCGACACCTTCAACTGTAGGTCTACAATAGAACTAGAACATTAAATTGAAAAAACTAAGGAAGGAAGGAAGGACCAAACACCAAAATACTAAACAGCTCTTACAGCACAGCTCACATCAGAAGAGTCACTAGTATTTGTCCAGAAGCTGCTTTCTGGGTTCAGTGGCAATATGACCTAGCTTTACTGTAACAAAAGAGCAGACTGATGTGACTGTACAACCATCATCTAGGCAACCCACCTTTATAACATCCAGGACAGAAGCACAAGTAAAAAAAAAAATAGCTATCACTCTGTAATACACTTGTATTTGCACTTGGTACATCTCATGCAAATGCTTAAAGCACTTCCCCACACTATTTTGATGTTTAACACCCATGATGGGGTATTTGGGGGTGTTTTTTGATGAAGAGGTTATTCCAGAAGTCTGATGTGAAACTGAAAGCAACATGCAGACATTTTAATTCCCAAATGCTGTGATCTTTCTAGCTCACTTCCACCTTTAGCACATGATGACCATATAGGACAAATCATGAGCATTAGGTAAAAGTCAGTGGTTTGAGAATACTCATCAGTTTGTGGGAAGAAGAGAACACACTCCACTTACAAGACTACAATTTATTAGAGCATCGGTGCAAGCTCTACCTCTATTTCCAGTATCTTGGTATAACTTCAGAGTGGCTCATGTCATCATTTTACCTAATGACAATGGCCACTTACCCTTTCAAGCTGAGTATTAATTCAATTTTGTACAGTCAAAAAAAAAAAGTTGAATATATTCCATTCTGTCTTTTATTTATACAATTCACCAGTTAAATCAAAATTAATATGGCTCAGTATTATTTTAATGAAATATTCATATGGTTTGGGAACAAGAGGCATGCACCTCAAAAAAAAAAGTGGCAGATGTTTACCCAGGTGAGACAAGGGATTCTGCTACTGGACAAGCATTTCGTCGCATAAATACCCCACCAGCTGCAGACTCCTACCACTAGCTCAAAGCTGACCTTTCTACAAGTGTACTGCACGTATACGTTTTGCCAGTGCCTAAAGGTAGCTGTCAGTCAGTGAAATTCACTTTAGCCCTCAGAGACCATGAAAGACATCCTTCGCTATTGATCAGAACTCCCCCCATGCCTTCTATTGAATGAGCCTGGAGGAAGTCCAAATTATGTCTGCCCTACATCCCTTCAGCTGTTTAGCTTCTAATCGAGCAGTAAAAATGCACATTAATACACACATAGCCAGAGATCTATGATTCTTTTTTCTTTCAGCTACATACACAACTTCTTCCTCCTCTTCTATATGTTTTGAAGTTGAAGGGAAGAAACAATACATTATTAGGATGTTTACAGCTGCTTTCTTCCTACTGCAAACGCAACCTCAATCCTTTGCACTGTCTATAAACTCCTCCTTTTCCTCTTTCTTTTGACTTTACCTATCTCCTCTTGCTTCCCTCTTCCAACTGCTACACTCCTCCTTGCTGGCATGTGCACAGGTCCTCCTATTAGATGTTACTTAGGTTGTTTTTAAGTCCTAAAGGAAAACCTCAGACTTACAACACACTCTCTACAATGTCTGAAGTCATGTAGCTGTCCGTCCCCACTTAATTCAAATATCTTCACCGATCTGTTTTAATTCTCAGTGTCACCTCCCTGCTAAGATATGGCTCAATATTAAGTCAATATTGACTACTTCTCCCCTTCCCAAGTCTAAGGCTTGTCCACTCTCCATCTTAATTTACTCAACGTTCAATACAGTCAACAAGTCACTTCCGCGGAAACCTGACACTGCTGGGTCTAGCACCTGCCAATTTGAACAGGTTACAACCAGCAGCTGACACAACTATCTATAGAGAAATGAGTGACCAGAAGGAGATGGAAGTCTATCAGAACTGCACTGGCTTTTTTCAGTCATTGATAACTGAGAAGGTCAAAAGATCTGAATACTTCGTGAAACAAATGTCTTGATAGAAAGCACAAAAGTTATCTGCTAGGATCTGATGCCAACCATCAGATTAGGCTATGAAATAAAACACCTGGGCTTCTTAGATATCTGTTCATGGCATGTGAAGGAAGAAGGAGATCATCAGCTGCTCTGAGAGTCTTCAGTGTGAGCAACATATGCTTGAGGCAATACACTGTCAGCAGTAGAAATCTCAGTGCTAGATGACGTTTTAAAAATTATTTTCCCTACATTTTTTAAAAGGTTAATTTCACAAAAGCTAATACTTATGAGCCGGTACCGGGGAGAAAGTATAAAAACAGTATTTATGAACTGTTTTACTAGACAGCTTCCTTTCTTCATCAGTGAACTGCATGAATGTTACCTAGTGGGAGACAGCGGAAGACAGAAATCAGAAAAACTCAGGAAATCAAAGAAAGGAGTCTAACAAAATACAATGTGTTTTGGTTTTTAAGTTTACCCCAAACAAAAGGAGCCCTTGAAATTTCAAAAATAGTTCAGGTCAAACATTGAATAAAAACCTGCAAGTGTGCCAATCATCACCCAGAGAAGGCAGAAGCACTCACTAAATATATATATACACACACATACACACTTGTTTTAGCACAGGAAATGTCATCTGACTTCTTGACTGTAACTGAATACTGCAATAAAAGAGTGGCCATCAGACATTACTTAAGATCAGAAGAATCTCACGATTTGTATCCAAGGATTTTGGAAGAGCTAGCTAAGAAGTCTGAGGAGTGATGTTGATTTTTGAAAGGAATCAGAACACTCGGAAAACTTCAAAAGGTATATGCGATGATCCATATGATCCTGTAAGTTTGACAACGATTTCAGATTAAGTACCATCCCAGCTAATTTGATAATGAATAAAGAAGCAGTAAGGTGGCTTATAGAGACTGGATTGTTGGACTCCATATTGTTGAAGAGACTACAGGTTCATTTGGAAAAGAGAGGGGAAAAAAGCATCGATGCAAAAGCACTGTGACTTCTGTAGGGTTTCTGACTTGCTATCACATCCTAAATTAATGAAGAAACACCTATACAGAAAGAAACATGATTATTAATCAAATAATAATATGTTAGCCCGTAAGTTTCAACGTAACTATGATCTAATAAAATATAGTAGGAGGCCCCACCAGCATTAATTTTTGGCCTCACGCTTACTGCTTTTATCAACAACCTGAAAGAAAAGCTATCAAGTTCTCAGACACAAGATTTAGAGGGTTATGCACAGGGTAGAGATCAATGAAAAAGCAGCTGGCCTCCCTTCATAACCCAGGCACAAATTAAGCAGAGGGATCCAGGATACAAGGTGATAGGCCATGCAGCCAAAAGCAGTAAAGCCACCCAAAGAGTGGAGTCATCAACTCTGACTTGCAACGCACCCAGGCACAGACAGAAGTGCCTAACCTCAACTTTGCTACTGAGACCTAAAGCAATCCTTAGATGTACAAGCAGGGGAACATCAGCTAGGAAACAAACAAACAAACAAAAACCCCAAAACAAAACAAACAAACAAACAAACAAAGAGTTCTCTACCCTATTTGGCATCCATGCAACAGGTACTGGAATAGTGTGCTTGCTCCTGATAGCTAGAATTCAGGAGTCATGATTCAAAACGCTAGAGATGCAGAAAGCCACAGGCATTATAAGGTCAGAAAAATACATTACTTTGAGTGAGACTTTAAGAGCTCTAACAATTTAAGTCAGAAAAAGCTGGAGGATTATATCTAAAAGCTACCCGTTTAAGGAACGGGCATTTCAGAGGGCTCTGATCTGCACATGGAGAAGATATTGTACATAATGACTAGAAATAGAAATTGCAAAAGTTTGGGACAGAACTGTGGGTGGACAAAATTAATAAGGAAATTATTTTTTCTAAAAACCTCTGAAAGTTAAGGTTATTTTTGCAACACAGATTTTTGGTTTACATTGGAATCTTTTCTAAGGCATATAATATAGCTGAACTGCAACTGCTAGGTTTGAAATAAGAAAGCCTGCACAAGATGAACATAATGACTCTTTGGGTCTTAAGAAGGTCAGAAAGGTTCAATACCTACACAAACCTTTTTTCTACCCAGCACTAATGCAATGGTGTCATAGCACAACACCAAATATGGTGCTTTCCACAATAGTCAAAACCTGCATTCAATTTAAACAAAAACATAGTGAAGTGATAAATGATGGAAAGGTGAAGCAGTGATTCTTTGCCTTTATTGTTAATAATCAAGTGATAGTCACAGTTAATTATGTGTCAATTCACTTCTGTTTGGTTCAATCCAGAGACAAATAATCAGGACAAATTTCAGCAACAACTGCCAAGCCAAAGACCACCAAGGTAAAAGGCTTTTAAAACACTCCACTCTGGAATCAAAGTTGCCATTGCCTCTAGCTGGACACAAAGTAACAAAAAAAAGAAAACATTCATTCCACTTGCACCACACAATAGTAATGCTTTTTAGATGTCGATCAATTTCAAAACCTTTCAGGAAGCAAAACCCTGTAACCCCCAAAACTGTTGGTACCTCTACATTTTGTTTAACAGCTTCTAAAATGGCAATACAAATTCAAACTACTAAGTTGATGCGAAGAGGCAACCGGAAAATGAAGTAAACACAGTAGCAGTGACTGACTTCTGTCTAGTACAAACTGTATCATCACTACAAAATAAGCAGTAACAGCTCAGAAAGGTAACATAACTTTATTAGAAGAATGAAATGGTGTGCAATTCAACTGACCTCTGGCGTCATGCCTTTTTGAGGTCAGTATGTCACAAGGAAAAAGAAACTAAATATATTTCCAGGAAAGCATGACAGGTAACTACATGGCTTATATGCCTATATTTGATATAATAAACACGTAAAAGTACATGAAGATGCAGGAACATTTTTTCCTATTATTTATCTGTCGGAAAAAAAACCCAAAACCAAAACTAAAATTTAACTGAAGGAAGAGTACCTGGATTTACTGCACCTCAGTTCAGTCGTTCCAATGCCATTGCAGCTTTAAGTCTCCCTTTAGAGGTAATAATAGTTTTTTGGAGGGGGCATTCAATTCACTCTCTTTGAAAGCTTAATGCTGAAGACTGTAAACAAGCCTTTAAAAAAAAATGAACAGGGTACTTAGCAGGTCCCAGAACATTCACATGACAGGCTTGTTAAAATGTCCACTGCGAAGTCACATGAAGCTCTAAGGCACTGACTTTCTACAGGTTTTTACATCTTAACTACGGAAGTCAAAGCAAGCGCAGGACAACGTTGACCATGCAGTTGTGCTAGTCTACCCCAGCATAAGCTTGACTCTGAACAATTTAAAAAACAAAACAAAAACACAAGAGGAAAAAGGATGGGAAGAACCCTGTTGATCCAGCCCGGATGCCTATCATGTTGGCCATCAAACGACCTCCCCTGGAATCAAGTGTGGCAGATGACATTCCAACAGCCAGCTGCTCAAATCGGCCACCACCAAATCCCAGCAGGTTACCATCCCACTGACTTATAAACCAAGCAGCTGACGCCAAAAGGGATGTTCATTTGCAGTGTCTGAAGAAAAGATTCATCTTACTAAAGCCTTCCTTCCTACCACTGCATAAGGTGATGCCTCAGAAAGGCGTGGGCACATCTAAGGCTTATGTTAACCATCCCTCTCAGTAACACATAGCTTGCTTCAAGTACTCTTTCTGTCATGGCAAACATAGACTAACACAGTAAACTTCTAAACAAGAGAGCTTTCTCACGCTGCAGGTAACACTGAGGTGGGGGGAAAACCCTGCCCTATTACCTTAGAGAGCAGCATTAAAAGAATTTTTTTCTGTGACTGAACAAAATATCCACCAGAACACTTAAATTTCTGCTTTGGAAAAAAAAAAAAGATACAGAAACATACAGTTAAGGTAACCTAAACACTGGCTGGTGGTGCGGTTTCATAAGCAGTCTCATGCTTGTTAACAAGTTATTTTTAGTAGGCACTCTTTCTGTTCGCCTCTCTCCCCCCACCCACACGCAGACAAACCCACGCCATGAAAAGTTATTTAGCTATATAAATCAACTTTAAATTTAGATAAGGTGATTCCACAGATCAGGAAGCGAGTACTGAAGCGATCATAACAGCATTTGTTTTTATAATCTCAGGTCAGGTCATTCCTGCCCCAAAGAGCTTACAGATTAAATGCAGCACAAGAGACAAGGACAGAGATAGGGAGTGAGCAGAAACAGTATGACAACATGATTTTAGAATGAGACTGTGGCCTCAACAGTATCCCCCTTTGATATATAGCTCTGAGTTAATCGATAGCTGAGAAATTCAGCTGATACAGTACGATTTCTTATTCGAAGTTTCCTTTAGTTGTTCCTCCCTCTTACATCATCAGGGAACATGATTTAGGAAACATTTTCCAAAGACAACTATAGCAGTTCAGCTGACATGTAATAACTTATAAAACCACTGTAACTGAGCCCTGACAGGGCACCAGAGAACCCCAAGTTACAAACAGATCGTGTTTACCCACTTGTTCGTGCCATTCAACAGTTGGCCCTCAATGAGTCTATCAGCATCTTCTAGCAAGGCTCATGTAGTGAATCCATCACTGGGTACCTACCGACATGCCTACTTTAAAAGCGCTGTCAGAGACTCCAAATTTCCTCCTCCCCTTAAAGACTACCAAATGGTAAACAGCACATTTGGGGAATTCTTAGAAGGCCTACAATCCTCCTGTCAAAATATCTAGTGAAGGGTTTACAGGTCATACCAAAGTAGTTTCTTGTAAACCGGTTAAGCAGGAGGCTGTCTACTTGCTGGAGACCTCCGCAGATCAGTTTTAACTGCATTTGTTACAATTTTTGAATCCAGTTAAATGTACATATGTCACCTAGCCAAGTACATCTCTGATCCCTGAGAACAGAGATCATCACTGTTTTTTCCTTTTCATTCCTTCTCTGCATCCACTAAGGTTTCTAATGCACAAGACCATAGCATTAAGCAAAACCCACAGAACAGCCACCTGCAGTAGCTGCAAGTTGCCAAGACCCTCCCTACCGCAGACTTGCACAAATTAAGAACATCTTAATACATCTTGGAGTCTCCATCCTTCTGCTGTGGTTTAAATAAGCAATCTTTCAATCGTGTTTATTACAGCAGTGCTTAAGTATCAGGCGTGAATAGGACCCCACTGCGCTAGGCACAGCACCAGGAATAAGAGACAGCTCCTGCCCCAGCACGCCTCGGTCCAGCCTGAAGCCCAGACAGACCGACCCAGGCTGAGACAGTACAGCCCACAGACGAAACAGTGTAATGGCCAGCTGTTTCAGGGAAGTGCCACAGTTATTCAAGAAGGAAGGAAGGAATGAAGAAAGAAAAGACCTAAAAGGAAATAGGCTTAAAAAAAAAAAAGAAGAAAAAAGTGAAGGTAAGGAAATGCAAAGAGACAAGGGGAAGAAAAACAAAACAAAACAAAAAACCCACACAAAACACCCCAAACCCCAGAAAAACAAGAACAACATCAGAACCTTACTAAAAACAGAAAGAGCAGAGAGAAGCAGAAGCAAGAGCAGAGATTCAAGGAGAGAAGATAATTTGGAGCAGGACTATTAGACTAACACTGGACAGGGAGATCCCCTAAATGAGTTCTCCAAGCACACGAAGCACTTGCTGTCACCACCACCACTGCAGGCAGCCCAGGCCAGCAGAGCCTCCAGGTACTTCTGTGGCCTCTGCAACCCCTGCCAGACTGTGGAGGAAGGAGCAGGGCAAGAAGCGTGCAGTTCCACATCTGCTGGAGTCTCCTTGGCAGGGTCCCTTCTATTACACTGCTGCAGTTACCTGCCACAGCATCCGATCCTTGTTGCAATGCTGCACCCTCAAACCTCAAGTTTTTTTGTCCAAAAAGAGCAATTTCTGTATTTATCAGGAACATCAGTGACCCTGAAAACCCAATAGATAAAGTTATTACAAAATATGCTCTTTCCTCTTCCTTCAGTAAAAACACTCTTCTGAATAAACATGTTTTTCTAACAATCAAATAATTAATTGTCCTTTATCTGCCAAGAAATGAACCCAGGATTCTGTTTTCCTTTACACTTGCATATAAGAAAATATCTAATATTTCACTTTAGATCCTTGATAAATGAAGCAGCACTACAGTAACAGTAACACCCAGTTGAACCTGCAGAGTTTTCCTGGGAGGGCAGAGGACCAAGGTCTCCCCCCAGACAAAGCCTTGGGTTCTGATACATTTTTCTACTCTCCAGGACATCGGAGGACTCTACTTTTTGCTTTGCAATTTCTCCCTTCTGCCAAGTACCCCACAATTAGTTTCTGCCCTGCTAGGACTTGGTATGTTTTCTTACTCTCCAGCTTCACTGAACACAGGACAGAAATACAGAATGTACCTGTCATGCTATTCCCCGTAAAACCAGGAAACAGCATCACAGACGAGTCTAACCTAGAGAACTCTGAGTTAGACTGAAAGTAAAATCACAGTGAGAAACAGATTGTATGGAATACAATACAGCAGCCAAAATCCAAAGAGAAAGACAGAAGCTAGTTACAAAAAGGCATTCATTTGATGCCCATCTTTTAATGTTGGAGGAGGAGTAAGAAAATTGCCAGCTGTTCAGAACCAACATCCACATCAGATGGGAAGTACAGTAGGAAAAAAAAGTCCAAAAGCGAGTAGTAGCTAATCTGAATCCCTATGATGAACTGTGACCTGTGGCTGAACACCATTTTAAGAGTGAAAGGAGCATTGCAGACGTTTCTACAGAGAGCAAAATCAAGTTGTGCTACGCCATTCAATTCATGCTGCAGAACACAGATCAGCTCTAAGAGACTACACAGCCTCCACATCTGTCCCAAGTTACTGCTTTAGATTATGCCAGAACTGCACAGAAATGGAACAAGTCAGTTTAGGTTAAAGATGGTTTTGAATTCAAGGAGAGCATTATCTCAATTAACATTAAGAAACTGTAAGCATGCCATCAGTGCAATGCAGATATTCTCCACGGCAGGAATAGCTATCTTGGTGAAGGAGCTCTTATTACAGATGAGGCAGCATTTTAGAAGCTAGATGCATAAGCTTTTCATCATTGGCAAGTCTTGCTTTTTTTATTTATCAATTTTTAAAATAATAAAAATAGTAGGGCAAGAAGAGCAAGACAATTAAGTGTTGGACATGTCTAAAGCTATTTAAGGTAACCAGAAAGACTACAGCTCTTTTTCACATTATACATAATCTGATCAAAGTGGGGGCTACTGCCAAAAAGGACAGTCTTACTTCCCACCTTCACGCTCCTGCCATCGCAAATCTGGCAATCTTGTAGCCTGAGGATGAGTCAGTTGAGCTTACTGATCTGACAAACTAATCCATCTCGGAAATAAAACAAGCCTCAAATCAGCAAGCTCAACTGACTCACCTTGAGGACAGGCAGTTGTTAGATCTGACCAGGGGAAGAACAGAGAACAAGACTGTTCCTTACTGCCTATACTCCCAGGTAAGCCATGCTAAGTATAACATAAAACCACACCTTTTGACTCAACGCCATGGTGGAGCTGCAGCCTGTAAATGAGGCTGCCTCAGAAGGGCAGTGCTGGTCCTTCCATCCCTTCTTGTGCCCTGACATGGCTTTGCGCTGGTACCAGGTATCAAACAGCTGCTATCAGAGGGTGAGCTGGATCAGAACTGCTTCTGGAGAAACAAAACTCCCTGCCCTGATCCCCCCCACAGCAATGCGAGCACTCAGGCTGGCAGAGGAAGGAGATGGAAGCAGGCAATAAGGCCACAGCCATTCCTCGTGATGACAGCCTGCATCAAGGGCAGGCTGAAGCAGTCAAACTGCAGGCTTGGACAAACCAAAGTGATAGCACCTGGGTACAACATCCACTGCTTTCTCAAAGCAAAACACAAGCTCAGTCAAACAACTGACTAATACTACAACTAAGGTTCAAAAAAAAAAAAAAAAAAAGTGTTACATTACACCAACACAGGCATTTATTCCAGATAGTAACTATCCTGCCTTAAAATGCATACTTTAGCTAATAGAAAGTATTCTTTTCTCCTAAGGCTTCTTAAACCTATTAGTAAGTTTGTTTGGTTTTCCCCTCTCAGAAACAATACACCTACTTCGATAAGACTTTTTTTCCCCAGTGATAGGACAATAATGTAATTCAAACATAAGAAGATGTTTCCAAATATTTTATTGCAATATACAGATTTTACTAAAACAAAATCCTACACAATGGGAATTAGTTCTCTCTGCAAAGAAAAACATGAACAAAAGGAATATTCCTCCTCATAAGAATGAGCCCAGACATCTGGGGATTCAATTCCCTTCTGCCAGTACATTAGATGACTGAGACTTTCAGGGACAATCTCTACGCATATAGCTGAAATTCTCAAAACTGTTCCTGTAATTGTTTGTTAAGGAAGACTGCTGGAGCTTGAAATCCTGAAATAGAGACAGGTATCTGGAAACAGGGAGAGGAGAGCAGCACTGTTCTAGCAAAACTTCCTCTCAATTACGCAGGCAAAAAGAAGAATAACTAGCAAAAACAGACCTTTCCCAAATTCTGCCAGTTTCCATGTCAGACAAAGAGAGTATCACTTTTGAAGATGCGATGAAGCAGAAAATAAGTGATACTAAGTAGAAGATATGCGTAAAAACACCAGAGCAAATTGAGAAGTTAAACATTTATATGTCTGCAAAAACTGCATACCTATCCAGAAGTGAAGGTTTTTCAAGGGCTGCTGTTCCAAGTCTATGCAGGTTTTGAGAGCACGTGAGGCTTTCTTGCCAGCAGTACAGCAAGTTTTCTTAATTAGAAGCTTGATTGTCTTTGAAGGAAAACAGACTGAGGTATCAACACTGCTAGCTCATTCTTCTCTTCTTACATATACCCTCACCCTAGGAATCTCAAGCAAGATAAACAAGGCATTATGGAGCCAAGACTGTGGGTACATGCAAAAGACTTCCATTTCTAGAAGGAGATAATGGAGCCTATTATTTCTCTACTGCTGCTATGACTGGAGAATAATCACTATGCTTTATCTGGGTCCAGGTAAGGAGGCTACTTTCAACACAATAATACAGACATCCATCTCGGAGGAGAGGGAAGACAGAGGAGCAGTCCAATGCTCTTCTGCAGACAAGTGTTTATTTACCTGACTCAGAAGACAGTAACTAACAAACAAAGCACTTCAAAGAATACAATTCCTTTATCAGAAAGGCTCAGAGAGAGGAGAGATACTCAAATATGGTACCTATCAAAATAAAGGCAGCACATAAGAGAGAAAGCACAGGTTCATCTATCCCATTTTCCCACCTCTTACAGCAGCAAACAGTAAGTGTTTAAGGAAGAGTATAAAACAGGACAAGCTTGCAGGGACAGCTATCCCAGCACACTCTCCCAGCCCCCAGCTATGCGTGGCATGGGAACTTCCCAAGCCAGAGGCAGTATCTCTGGCTTTTTCTTTCTGACTTTGCAAACCCAGCCCAAGATCTGAAGATACTACATGCAATAAGCCAACCAACCATTTCTAAACAGGTGTAAAGAGAAGTGACATCTCTAAAGCATATCAGTGACAGGACTATCTAGTAGAAAGCTGAAATTTTATCTCAACATCTACAGCAGCAAGTAGTGACAATTCTGTTCATAGTCCAGGATGGCTAAGACGTGCATACCAGGCAGCATCCAGGCACTTTTTACTACGCAGGATAACTCTTCACCTTGTTCAGAAATTCATCTTTCATCTTGGGATCAGACAGAAACAATATAATGTAAAACTGACTGACATCTTTAAACAGACTAAATAAAACAAGATCAGAAACACTTAGCATAAGTTTGGGAACAGGAGAAGATCACAATAACGGAAGATAAAGATCAAGTAGCTTTGACTTAGAGTTGAGAAGAAAGTTATTCCTGGAAAGGAGAGTACAGAATATGCTTGAATGCTTGCATTTTGGCTGAGACAGGAAGTAAAGTCTTGAATATTAGTTATTTTGCACAGTTGCAGCCACTCATCCACAAATCCACAGTGAAATTTTATTAAGACATTACAGCCTGGCACTGTAGCAGACATAATGAATGCTTATCACAGCTTATCACAGAAGGATTTTGGCAAAGGCAAGATGAAACTCATCATCTCAAAAAGCTATGGCATAAAAACAACAAAAAAAGCAGAAAAATTTGCTCGTGTTTCAGTTTAGATAAAGTTATTACAAAATACGCTTTCTTCTTCCTTCAGTAAAAACACTCTTCTGAATAAACATGTTTTTCTAACAATCAAATAAGTTATTGTCCTTTATCTGCCAAGAAATGAACCCAGGATTCCGTTTTCCTTTACACTTGCACATAAGAAAACATCTAATATTTCACTTTAGATCCTTGATAAATGAAGCAGCACTACAATTCAGTGTGCAATTATGGAGAAACAGCTCTCTTGCCAGTATTTTCTTTGAAACAGTGACATGTAATTGAGTTGGTACACAATTTTGGAATTCGTGATAATTTTTTCAAAAGACATTTCCTCTGTAAGATGACCTGAAAATACAATCTACTTTTTAATCCAATTATTGCCCCTTTCAGTTTGTCACATTCAAAGAGTCTGACAGCTGATACGGCAGATATAAACTACTGAAAGTAATGCATGCTGCCTGCATCACAAATGAAGGAACAAAGAAAAACCTTTAGATATTTTTATCTATATTGCTTGTCAGAGGGGGTTAATGTGTGGGTTCATCAAAATTAGATTGTTGGGAAATATTCAAACTCAAACTCATCCCCTTTCCAACACCAAAGATTATGGCAATACTGACATTACTCAGACAGGTCTTTTAGTTTCATGATTGATCGCCACCTATCCCAGTGATGGACCTTCATCGACCTTTACTCTTGGCTCATTTGCCAAGGCAGCAGAATTATTTCTCAGGAAGTTAGAATCAGATGAAGAAATGGATGGGAGGCATCATACTTGTACAGGATGAATACAGATTGGTTTCCTCCATAATTCCAAGTACTTCAGAAGGTCTCTTCTTCTAAAGAATCTAGACACAATTATGCCTCAAGAGTGGAAAGCCAGGGCATTTTATTACAGCATTAGAAATCATATCCCTCAGGAGAAAATGTTCTTGGTCATTACAGGGACCTTTAAGACTTGGAAGCAGAAAGTTGCTTATACAACAAGAAAGCACTGTCAAATTAACTATACTGCCATTTCTCAAAAACCAGTAAGCTCATTATTTCCTTGATATATTAAAACAGAAAGATCTACAGCTAAGATGAGAACGCACTCCCCAAACATAGGCTTTTCAAACTGACTGTGAACAAAAACATAGAGCATCTTAGGTCTTCACACTAATCTAAGAAACATCACTAGGTAAAACATCAGTCACCAGAACTAACAGGGTTAGTATTCACAGGTTTTCACACACTTTAAAAAAGGCATCCTGACAATGCCACTTCGGTGATTTTAAACATAAGTTATATACGCACTGGTTTTTAACAGCTCTAAGTTACTCCTTTCAATTTCACAATTCATCCTCCTACCATTTGCCCCATCAGATATAGAAGTCCCCACAGAAGCCACACAGAACATACCAATGCAATATCATCTACAAAATACACTCAGATTAAGAGAAAAATATGTAGCCATGTTTAACACCAAATATTAACTCAATCCATCTTTCAAAAAAAAAAAAAACCAAAACACCCTAAGCTTGTCCGATTATGAGAAACAAAACATTTAACAGGATTCTTCCCTTATGACAAGAATTGTTTAATATACAGATGCTTGTAAGCTTCCAACAGCCAAGTTGAGCTCCAGGGTTTTACAGCTATCATTCCCATCTCCAACATGATGGCCCAGCTTCAGCACTGGAACATCCCTTGCAAGTAGGTAGTCAGAAGCTGGTTCAATGTATTTCAGTTTTACAAGTACACATTCTTTTACTTTATTTTTTCAGTTTTAGCATCAACGGGGACAATCTGAGTGCAACATAAAGGTTATTTCAAGCAGAAAAGCAATTTGCCATCTACCCTATTTCCTATCAGGATTCAATAATGACTTACTGTCACCAACACAAGTCTTTCTAGAAATGCTACAGGAGTTCAATATTCTATTACTATACTCTACAGCCACAAGTCAGTATTTACTGCATATTACATATTTGCACTTAATCAATGATACTGTACCAAAAAAAGGTAGCAGTGAGCTTCATGCAAGTAACATCACAATCATCACAGTACGCAATATTGCAAAGTATTTTTGTATGAAAAACATGGCTAGGACTCCTAACTTACTGGTTTTACATACAGTTGATTGTATAGGTGTACACTGCTTATCTCTGGTAGCTAAGTCAGACTAAGAAGTCTCCCACACACCGCAGCAGCTTATTCCTCTCCCTACTACCATAATTCATCACGCACTAAATCATGCTGATGAAACTGTTTGTGTGGCTATGCTATAAACATCAGTGAAGTAATCTGGGAAAGAAACCAAGCTATGTTTTTTATTAAAAAACATACACTTACAAGTCTGCATCATCTCACTGATGGGGTTCACAGCACAGCTGCGGAAGAAACTAGCATGGGGGACTGAACGGGTTAGGGTCAGGCAGGAAAATGAAACCAGCCTTCTCACCAGGAAAACTAATGTAACTCTGTACTCAAAAAAAAAAAAAAAAAAAAAAAAAGCAGCAAGCAAGGGGGAAGAGGTTTGTCAGCCTTAACACAGGCAACCACCACTGTCAGAACAGACTTACCTTTAACCCAAGTGCTAGGAACAGATCAGCATTTGCTGGGGTTTTTTTGGTTTGGTTTTTTTTTAAAAAAACATTTATACAGTGTTAACTTAATGGAACTGTAAGTCATATACACATTCACGTAAAGCCATCTGGCTAATTTGGGTATAATATGCCACATAACATAGTACAAATAAAGTCTGCAAGACCTCTCTAGTTATAATTGAGTTTTCACTTCACACTATCCAAACCTGTGCTTTTGGGTATACTGGGTCAGGAAAGGAAACTTCTCATTACTCATATGTTTATTTCAAGTTCTTTGATAATTGGCCTGGTGGGTTCTCCAAAAAAAGACTCCAGTGGGATTCTTAAGAGTTATAGACTGGTAAATGTGAACTCCATCCATGGCAAGATTGCAGATATAAGGGCATAGCAAACAACCTGCTGGGATAAGTTGAATATGGCTTTGGCAAAGAGAAACCCTGCTGGCACTCCAAGCAAACAGGTAGAAGAAATCCAAGAAAAACACATGCTTGGACTTTCAAAAAGCCCAGGCTGCTGCTTTAACAGTCTATGGCAGGAAGTCAAGTTGCCTGGTTATAGACGAAAGGTCCATTTATGGCCAGAAAACTGGCTAAAGACAAGGAACCAAGGGTAAGACTTAATAGTCAACTTTCCACTATGGAGAAGAGTCAATAGTGGAGCTGACCTGTCAGCATTGCTAGGAGTCCTTCTATTCAACATCTTCAGTGACCTGGACAGAAGTGCACAGTGAAATTCTCCAAGTCTGCAGATAGAGCTAAGCTTTTCCAGGTCAGCCAGCTGCAACAGCAATGACTATGAACTCTGGAAGGACCCCACCAAACTGAATAAGGAAAAAGTGTGGTAGATGAGCGTCAATGCAGGCAGATCTAAGACAATACATATGAGGGGAAAAAAATAATCTAAGTTGCGCATCCATGCTGAATTTATAGCTGGCGTTTACAATTCAAAAAAGTGATCTTGGAGTTGTCATTGACAGTCCTCTGAAATTACTGGCTCAATGTGCAAGACTTGCTGAAAATGTCATCTAGATATTGGACATCAACAGGAAGGAACTGAGAACACGGCAGAAAGTAATTTTGCTGCTATGTAAAGACAGTGCACTGCAATCTTAAGAATCAAGTTGGGGAGACAAGAATGGCATACAAGCAGGGCAGAGCAGAATTCACAAAGGTATAGAAAAGGACAATTAAAGGATTAAAAAGAGCAGCTGTCTTCGGAGAAAAGACTGAAGAGGCTAGGGCTCTTCAGTTTGGATGCAACACGACGAGGGGTGGGAGGGTGTAATACATCCAAAGCTTACAAAAACCTGATGACAGTAGATAAGATCAACATTGCTGGCAAGGAACTTTAGGAATCTGTTTTCTCAGGATCATGAGCAGATACTAAGGGGAACAGACAAGGATGTAGCCTCTAATGCTGCCAGTCTGGTGACTGGATGCTAGAACAGTAGGAGGACAGTGAGTCACAGAGTGGCCATGGTCACATGTTCTCCCTAAATAGCAATGTCACTGCCGCTGTTGAAGACCACATATTTGGCTACATGAACTACTGACCTGATCCAGCATGGTACTTCTTACCTTCTGAATCAAAACTGGAGAAGAAAATATTAATGTGAAATATATCAAACTGACTTAATACCAGGAAAAATTCTTAAAATACAATTTAATGATCTAATTCCCATTACACTCTTACAAGGAGACCCACTTTGGAAAAGAAAAGTACAGATGCTAAGTTAGATGTGGCGAGGAGCTTGGCTTTTGGGATGGAAGAGAATGAACAGGAAGACAACAAGCTTAGCTATCTCAATTATGCATTACTCCAGGCACTTGGAGTCAAGAAAAGCTCGCTTCCAAAACAGCTACACACCTCTGTGCCACAGGCTCCATCTCTGAAAGCTTCGATGTCAGCAAAGGCAGCCCAGGTTAGAAGTGGGCTGCCTGCCCCCACCTGCGTGACCAACTGTGGTTACAGTTCCTTGATATCACCTCAAGGGAATCCCACTCGGAGTAAAACACACTTTTAAAAGGCAATACCTGTTTCTCCATGAAGGCCCATCCTCTCCAGGCAAATCTTAAGTTAGGAGGGACAGAAAAAACAAGCTTAAAACAATGGAGTCACTGGACAGTATCTCAGCCGCAGAAGTTTCTTCAAAAGAGACAAGGCCATGTCAAGCATTTGTACACGGCTGGTTTCAAATACTAACAAATAGCAGTCTCACTGGTATTACTCTCTGCCTTGGAAACGCCATGGAAGCAGGGAGGTAGTGAGGCTCTCATCCTAATGTCTGCTGCTGAACAGCTCTACAGCCTGCTCTTCTAACCCAGATCTCTTGAGTACTTAAGACACAGGTGGCCTATTTCCTTCCCATGTTTTCCTCAAAACAGTCACCCGCTCTGCTTCACTGCTTCCTGCGCCTACCACAGGGGATGGCAGGAGAGAAACAGGCAGAGACAGGCTCTGAAAGCACTGGGACCAACACAATCCCCGGAGAAATATCTTAATATGATGAGAGATGGGCTCTATTAGTGGGTCCTCCACAGCTGGGCAGAGCAGTCTCCTCCTTGGGCTGAGCTTTGGTGCAGCAGGGGTGTGTGTGTGTCTCAGTACAGGGCCAGTACCCCTGGGGAATACACCTTAATATTGCTTGGGTTTCTTGTTCTTCACAAGCTGGACTGGAAACAGCTTTCAATACTACATGAGATTGTGACGGACAACTTGTAAGACAGGCCTAGAGCACACAACCTCGTCTTACCTTGAGACAGGAGCTGCATAGAATAAAACTCTTTTATCCAGTGCTCAGAGTCTGAATCACAGTTGAGGCAAAACGGTTCAGGAGCGCTGGACTGAGCTGAGACCTGGCAACACAAACAGACCCTGAACTGGTATCTGTTCCGATCAGCCAAGCTGGACGTGAAAACAGTGGCGCACGTAGGACCAAGGGATCCAGTACAATTCTTCCCTTGGGTTGGCACCCTGAGCTCTGCTGCAGATGGGGCTTGGTGACACCTTCCACAGCCCTGGGAGGCTGTGGGGAGACCAAACGAGCCACCAGCAGAACCTGCTGCAATACCATGCCCTCTTCCCTCCATTTCCAGGCTGTGAGGAACCAGCATCCATTGCAACAATAGAAGAACCGTAAGAAAAATGACTTGGGTCTTTTCCACATCTTCAGATCCCAGTGAAAGAAAATTAACCATTTAAGTGGCAACAAAGAGAAGAACCCAGCCTGAAGCACTATAACCACAAAGAACCACCTGAAGCGTACTTACACACAACAGCACTTGATCAATCATGTATACAGCAGTGTGAATACCCTAAGCACTACAAAAGCACTAAAAAGACCAATGGCTTCATCCCCACTTAAACATTTCAATTGTCATTTTAAGCAGTTAAGAACACATCCACACAGCTTGCAACAAGCACATATAAAAGCAACAAGTTTCCTTTTACTAATGAATTAAGTATTTTTTAAAATTATTAGTCAGTTTCTGCCCATGTATTTAAACTAAGCTATCTTAAAATTCAACACTTCTCAAATATTACAGTTCATATAACTAAGACAAATATACTTTTACATGCCCTTACCTTGTACTTGGGTTAGAAAAAAACCCAAACCAAACACCAAACCAAAAATAAGAAAAAGTCAAGCTGACCCTATAAAGAAAAATCATAAATGACACCCCACTAAAATTAAGAAACACTAAGTTGTGTCACTTTCATTTGTTATGTCCCAACACTCTGCTGCAAAGTTTAGATTTAAAACTTCTTGGAAAAGTATTTCAAATCCAAACATAAAAAGAATTTCAGCTGTGTTAAGAGTCTCACAGAGCAGGACGCAGCCTTCCCAACTCCTTCACAAGGATGTGGATGGAATCACCATGTTGCAGAAGACAACAATGGAAAGAATATACTGTTCAAAGACCAATTTGTAGTCTTAAACGCATACAATTTAAATCTGTATCACCGATCACAATAAAAGCACCGTGAAAAAACTATACTTTCTTGTTTGCTCTACGAGTTATGCAGTTCTTCAGATGCACGGGATGTTAAAACCTCAAGGTATTGGTGGACGAGTGTTGAGGACAATGTTAAGACCATGTTTTTTGCAGTACATCCTAGCCATTTTAAGTATGTAACTCAGTATTACATTAGCACAGAATTTTCCGTATACTAAGTGCTGACCTATTAATGCTTTCTACACCTGCTGCACATTTCCATTCTTAAAATGTAAGCAGTTTTCTGAAAATAATATTTACAATATCGCAATACTAAAGTCACTGAACCCTTTCCTAGAAGCCACCTACATCTTATGCTTGCATGACTTCAGCTTGTTTTATTTTGGCTTGTGTTATTTATGCCTGACCACATACCCTTTAACAGTTTAACAGCATAACTTCTCTGATTACCTGCAACACTTAAACCAAGTACTACTTCTAATAAATTGAGGAGGAGTATCAAAAACATTACAACTTCAAATGAAACAGTAGTTAGTTCTATGACGAGGCACCAACAGTGTTCTTCCAGCAAACAGAAAGCAGCAAGATAATCTATTTCTGCACTATTTTTATCTCCACATATTCAACTTGAGGAACTGGGAAGGAAGGGTTTCCATGGTTGTTTTAGTTGTGTGGCAGTCTATCTATAGAGTCCTTATTTTAGTAAAGTTTACCATATCGTTTGGGGAACTTTTGGAACTGGCGATTTGGGGGCTTTTCTGAACAGAAATCAAAGCAACAAAAATAGAAAGAAAAACACTAAGATTATTTATCACTTTATTGGGCAGAGACAACACAACAGCAGAGAAGTCCAGGAAGTAACACAAACAGTGAGCTTCTCTCAATTAACTAACACAGCTAAGTAAAAAAACATGATAAAATCCCTCAAAGTTAAAAAGGCTACAAGCCCTATGTTTATTACAACTACCTTGAATAGACAGTATTTTTTTTATAGAGTCTGGAGCCACTTGATCATACAGTAAACTCAGCTGTCCTTAAAAGCAACCCACACTTCTCATCTTATGATTAAGCAGGAACCCTGAGGAATACGGAGAGGCATAACCCTAAAGACAAAAACTTCTTTCTCCCATCTCAAGCTAGGGGAGTGTTGTAATTCTGGGCAGCACTGTTTGTGAACAGTTGACAATTACAAAATTAGGTACAACAGGCAGTTTTTGTTTGTTTTAATGCAAAACATAGACAATTAAAGCTCAGCACATTTTGCTTTACTCAGAGGGCAAGCACAAGTTCAAATTCCTATAAAACTGCACTACATTCACTTCACAAATCTGGTGGAGTTACTGAACTTAAACTAAAATTAATTTTTTAAACATACTTGCACAATGTTCCAGACGAGTTACTTCCATCTGCTAGAACCTTATTTTACCTAGTTTCATTATCTCTCTTCCCTAATTTGTATTCCCATATCCATTCTCTATTTACTCCAATTGCCTCTCAGATCTATTTTACTCCTTTCAGCTCTTCTCCTGTCCTGCTTCTTCCTTGTCCGTGACTCAGAATTATGGTAGCAACCTCTAGTTTGCCCCCTTCAACTCCCTCAAATGGGAGGAGTATCTCTCCTCATATCCAACCACCTATTCTAACCAGTCTGAAAAGGTGAGTGATTAAGTCATTGGCATTACTTCAGCCTTCCTCGCAGCTATACAGCCTCCCTGTGATTAAAACCAAAGCTGAATTTGTGTACAGATCATCACTGTCCAGATATATGCACAACCAAATACTGGTCTACGTAGTGTTTATCCAGCAGCCAGGAAAGAACCCATCACAACTCATACTCCCAGACTGCACACAGGTGTGCAAACAGCATGATCCTTTTCCTAGAAGGGTTACTGAACATCTACCCCACTTTACTGAAAATTCATCAAGCAATCACAAATAGCCTGTGTTGTGGGACACCGATTACTCATTTTAGGCTTTAAGTTCTGCCAGAATTTAAATTCATCCCACCTAAAGGCTGGGGTGTGGAACATCGGTTCCCAAACTGCAGAGCACTACAGAGGAAAAATGAAAGGGTGGCTCAAGAGGCTCCAAGCACTGACAATCCCAGGTGGCTGAGCAACCCCTGATAATAACTGCCTCACATCCCAACCTGGTAACAGCTCAGCCTTAAATACACACATACAGTCTGGCACTCCTGAAACACAAGAGCCAGAGATAACAGACCATACCTGCAGTAACCAGTCTGATGCCAGTACCAGAGAGAGAACCACCAGCTAGCAAGCTAGAAAGCACTTTTGTAAAGCTAATTAATAGCCTGCCATTACATCCAGATCCAAGTCAACTCACTTGAAAGAGCTGAACTCAATTTTAGCCTCTGGCTACTTTTCAAAAGGTGCTTCCAACCCCGAAAGGCAAACAACCTGACAGCCAACAGCCCATTCATACTGGGGAGATTGGTGTCCTCTCCAAGGTGGTATCTCCAGGTACATCACCCACTGTGTCGCTTTGGTATTTGCAAATGTTCACAGCTCAAGAGAACACCTTTTTTGCAACTTATGCTTCCTTCAGAGGTTAAGCAAGTGCTTGTAAAGTCTCCAGAACCCAGAGGGCACTTAAAAGCTCCTAATCCAAGTTTACAGAAGCAATTACAGCAGCTTTCACATGCCGTTTTGATTGCCTTCAGCATATGTGCTTTTTGAAAGGATGGACTAGAAAACATTGAGTAAACTGTATTTCTCTACATAAGCAGCAGACTGAAAGCTACTCAAAACATTTCTTATTCTTCTATAGCAAAATACATTATCTTCTCCCAGAAGGGATACTAAATTCTAGAACTATCTACCTGAAGTACCTCTGTACTCATACACACTTTTCACTTTGTCCTGTAATTCACATGGCTGTTTAAACTGTCTTTATAACACAGATGAGTTTTTCTAAAAAGACAGGCTCAAACACCACACTGTCACATCACAACTGCAGATCTCCTTTCCACTCATCACGGCATCCAACTTCATGTAAAATATACAAACACGCATGTTACACACCAAAGAACATCAGGAGAATGTATTTAAAAGGCTTTTTTAAACTGTTTGGGTGGAAGTAGAAACTAGCACAGCGTGAGGGGAGAGCTCAGACCTGTGCCCAAAGAGTGCCGAGATCTCAGTCAAATGAAATGATTTCATGCTGGAAGTTTTATGTAGGCAGCATCAAGAAACTGCTAAGAAACAGCACTACCCTCCATTGACAAACCCTCCACTCTAGCTACTCACACAGAATAAACCCTACTACTTACAGAGAAACACTTAACTTCCATGCTTGCCTCTAAACTAAGACAGCTTTGCACTTTTAATTGGATTCCCACATCTCAAAATGCCAATTTGGAACAGAGAAGATGTTTACTTTGATGATGGCAAACAGCAGAACTGATTGTGCATAGTTTTTGGAACTGCTTGTTTTATTTCAGGAACCAGCTTCTTTTGACTGTTTTTTCCAAGCTGAGTGCAGTTACAAGAAACACTAGAACACTACTAGAACAAGCTGAAGAATATGAGCTTTAAGAAAGGTAGGCTTCCCAATTCCTCCCTTTTAGTACAAATTTCAGCAGATGAGGAGAACCCCTCATGTGCATACAATTACTTTATATGCTAACTTACAATTGATCTCCACTAGGCTAGATATCCACCTTGCAAAGGAAAAAGCTTAAAATCTGAAATGCCTTCCTCCATAAAAATTACTCCTAAGAATTATTTGCACTGTTATAAAAAGAATTAACTTAATATTGCTGCGCCAAAAGTCTATCAGACCTTCAAATGCTGTTAAGGTCACCTTTAAACTAGTCACAAAATATGACTAGTATACACCAAAGTATGAACCACGTGTTTTTCTCATGTCATATATACAAGACAGCAGTATCTGACTAGACATCATGTCTGTATTTAAGACAATCCCTAAATACAAAACCTGAGCAGAAGTTTCTACACTCAACAAGTCAATTGGTATACCAGAATAGCTCTTCTTCCAAGAAAACTTCAGGTACAAGTAACCAGCTGCCAAGTACAGCTCCCCACATACCAGGAGAAACTTGTCTGAATCTTGTTTACCTATTCTATTATCTTAAAAAGCAGTGGTGAGGCCAACAAAGACCTTTAGGTACTGCCAGTATTTCTTTAGCAAGTACACCCATCTCCCATCACCCTCCTTTCCTTATATTTGACACAATCTGCAATCCAAGTGCAGACTTCACAGGTACCCGAGACAAGCACCTCACCCTTTACAGCTTTTTGTCTGTCTGTCGGTGAAGGTGAGAAGGAAGGTAAAAGCATATTAAAAAAAAAAAAAAAAAAAAAGGGTTGTTAACTGAATGAAGCAGAAGCCTTGCTGTTTTCAAGTCATAACTATATACTTTCACTTGCAAAAAAAACCCCAAAAACAAAACAGTTAATTGAAAAAAACCCCAAACCTGAGACAGCAAAGACTATCAGTAGGAATGCAATAGTGGAAAATTGTTTCAGTAGTGTTTCCAGTTACTATCACAATAAACTTTAGTTCTAAGCACAGATAGTTTCAACCTACTCTCTCCACCCTATGAGGCAACTCATCTGCACACAGACCTGCATCTGAAAATCTGACTGCAGGTTTCCATCTAAGGAAGGAAACTGCTACTCAAGGAAGGATGTCAGCCAGCCATCCAGGACAAACATGCAAGTGCCTTTAGTCTTTAACTATGTTGTTATGGGTGCGGTTAGACAAGGCTGCTAAGGTGACCTAATACTTAATACTTCGTTGTCATCAAAAGGGACACTCCTTTCCACCCCCCTCTCCCCCCAGCCATACGGTTCATCCCATCCCTTGTCATCGTAACTACAAAAATAAGGCAATTCAACTTGCTACCTGGCAGAATACTCTTTAACTCATGTTGAGTTAACTTTCTGATGAATAAGCAAGTTAACCGGCTCACTGTGTGGTCATGTAAGCTCCAGTGAGACCACACATAGGAAGTAGTAGGAATATGGCCAGTAGTGGAACCCAATTTTGATAGCAACAAGACAATTCTGCTGAACTATCAGCTAAATGCACTCCAAAGTTACGTTAAAAGAAATGACATTCAAGAGAAGCATCAAATTAGATTACAACCTAGGACTTTCAAGCAAAAACCAAGGCCTTGCCAAATACATTTGTATGTGCGTATGCACAGACACTGTACAAGGGTGCAAATATATCATTTACTTCAAAGGGTTCAAAAACATGTAAAAGCAATTCTTGACCTCGCATACAGGTTACCACTACTATTTGTTGTTCGTGAAAAATCATTAAACAGAAAACGGGGAAGGTGATTCAGTATCTGTTACAGAATTACATTGATTTAGAAGACTTACTTTTAGGGGCAAACTCAAATAAGCCCTGAGTACTTCTGTTAGAAAAGTAATTTCTAGGCCTAAAACACACTGAGCTCTATGAGTAGAAAAACATTATGGCAATACAGTCTTCTAATTCCAATGGCATATTGAGGGCATCCACTTATTTGGTCAACACTTCTCAAAAAAAGAAAGGCTGAGAAGAATAACCTGCTGGCTCTCTCCTGTCTTGTGAGCAAGGTGCTGACAGAGAGAAGTAGCTAATTATTTTGTTGTTGTAGCTTATTTCATTGTAATTCACCGATTCCTGTGGGATCTGGCTCATCAAAACTGACTTCATCAGAAGTTTCACATCAGGTGTTTTGTTACAGATATTATGACAAAAATTTCTAAGTTCAAGTGATGAAAAACTCTTTGTGTTAGGTGTGAGTATGACTCATCCTTAAGTCAGGATAGACACCATTTCTCATAATCTTTACTTGCAGTGGTAAACAAGTAGCAACAAAAACAGAAATCACAGCCAATGTATCACAAAGCAGACTGCCCTGAAAGAACAGCATCCCACACATTTTACAAACAGAAACAAGAAAGGAAACTTCATTAGTATCAACATAACCTGATGTGCAAGATGACAAGTCAACAAGGGAAAGCCGAGTAGCCACAGAAGCAGATGATACCTGAAGAGTGATACTGAATAAAGGAGAGTGTTATCCACCCCGAGAGGGAAAGAAGAACGTGTTTTGTGGAAGGCAGGCAGAGAACAATGAAGGAAATTGAAGAAAGTAAACATGCCAAAAAAGAAAATGAAAGGATGCTTACAAAATGAAAAGGAGAAAAATAAAATGCCACATCCTTTACTAGAGTTTGAAAGTACACAAATGAAATTACTTCCAGTCAACTGGTAAAAAAGGGTCATTTAGACAAGGAAGAGGGTCTCATGTGAAAACAGGAAGACAAAAAGTTCTATAATCTCATCTTTTGGGGAGCACTTTATTGATGGTTTTTGCATGCTTTAGTTGACAGCAATCACAATCCCAAAAAGTGCCCTCCTGCCTAAAAAAAAAAAAAATTAAAAAAATCATCATGTTTAGCAAGACTGAAAAACATGGAACAGATGAAAGGGACCGAGCAGTCAGGCTTTGAGTTCAGATGCTTTGTATTGGCAAATCTGAGTAGGCAGGACTTCTGGCTTGAAAGGAAATCACCCAAACTTCTCAGAAGTACACTCAAAAGATTTCTTCTCTTCCATAAACAGATTAAAACTAACAACTGTGGGAGAGAGGAGGGGAGGGGACCACAGACACAGAATATGAAGTAATTGTACTCAGCAGGGATTCAGAAGCAGTGGGAGGAAGAGGATGTTTAGTCAGTACCTTCCAGAAGTACCGAGATGAAGCTGCCCTACCTCTTCCTACCTAAATTACTTCAAACTTGTATAAAACAATGCATATGGGGTTACCGTGCCTCAGTACTTAATTAAAAAGACCAAAACCCAAAAGCCTTGTTACCACGTTCAATATTATTTATAAACTATTTGCCAGCTACACAATGACCTTTAGAAAAAGTAGATGTGTATGTATTTTAAGCAACCCTTGGTGGCATCCCCTTGGCTGTACAGAAAAACCCTATACAGCTATGCACGTTGCAACCAATACCTCTGCGCTCAAGGGGAGAAATCGGAGGACAGCCTCAAAAAGTGGTATACCCTGGGAGTGTCCTCCTGTCTAGGTACAAGAGACCCCTTCCTCCCCTGACACGTGTTGCCACTGAAACTGGGTCCTTATGTATAAAACACTTTTAATCTACACCTACCCCTCCCTTCCCAAAGCCTCACAAAGGAACAAACACAGGTGGACTGTGACTCTTTCCCTCAGAACATGAACTCGCAAACAAGCCACCGCATGGAAAATACATGATTGAATTTACTATGGAATAATTACTGCACTACAGCTTTCCACCTGCACAATCACCCTGAGGTAGTTCATTGTAGTTTATTTTCCTTGTATAGGCTCTGAATGAACACAGCTACCAGAAAGCAGTTTCACTCAGCTGACCTGCAATGATTGTTCACACGTCCATACCCTGGGTCCCTATTACTGTAATACACAAGGGCTTCATAATCCATAACTGCCCTCAGAATATCTGCTAAGATAGGAAAAGGCAATTAATCACATTTTGAGTTGGCACACTGCACAAAGCATTATTTGCCTACATCATGCAGCAGTACTGGCTGAACAGTAAAAACCCTACCATGGACACGAATCACGAGGTTATAAAGGCATTTTTACATTGGTATAGCCATTTCCACATGGAACAAGAATTACACGTGATGATACGAAGTTTCTCTCTACTGGCACAATCCAACCACACCAGAGCTTTCAACAGCTAAGCATTGCTGCTTAAAAACTCAGAGCTAGCAGGATGGTAGCCAGGCATACACAGCTCGCTCAAGGTCTCAGGACAGCAGCAGCAGGAGATGGCGACTCAACCCACATCTCCCAGCTCCCACATTTCCTTCACCTATAAGGTACTGCTGATGCTCTTCACTCTGTCCTCTTTATTCTGTTCCCTGCCAGTACTGACAGAACCAAAGCCTGCAGGAGCTCTGCAACCAAGCGCTTGTTTAGAGCTCATTTCACACGAGGCATCGTAATACAGGAGTACTACGACAAGCCAAGTCTTGTCTCTCCACTGTTGACGAAAAACTGTCCTGTGACTAAAGCAGTACAGCAAGACTAAAAACTAGGATAGACCTGGGGACTGAACTGAAAGCCTCATATAGAGGTCAAGTCTTTCCAGTTGACAGTTTCTTTAGGAGGTAATGCTCCATGATAGCTTCATTAAGCAGTGCTTGCAAGGCACTCAGTGTAATGACAGGGATTAGAATATGACTTGTAAATCAGTATGTTGGGTAAAAACCCTGAACTTTTGCCTGAAGGGACAAAATATAAGCAAAGTTCATCTCTACTTCTGTTTTGTATTCTACTCTGCTTCTCTGTACATTCTCTCTCTTGGCTACCACTGCTTTTAAACTGGTTCCCTGCGCTAATTAAGCTTATGTGCTCACCATTTTTCCCATCTGCTTTTCCTCCCCGCCACCAAATGACCTGGACTTCATCGGGCATCATCAGCCTCGTCTGAAAGAGCAGAAATCTTTGGACCCCCAGCAGACCAGGTAACGCTCCCCGAGCTCTTGCACTGGTTGGCAGCAGGAAGCCAACTGATCAGCATACACATATCAAGCACCAGCAAAAACACATTCTGCTCCAGACAAAATCCATGCCTTCTCTGCCTGCGAGCGGAGGAAACCAAGGTCACCGAGTTACAGCATATAAATAAATGAAACTGGACAAATCCTTAAGAAAGGAGGCATCATTAGTTCCACCACTCAGAAGAAATTTTTGGCAACAACTTGGTAACTGCTTAAAGCAGACCCATCTATATTAATGAGATACATGATAAACCTACCTCAATTCTATACCCTATGGAGAATTCAAAACTCAGCTGCTGAGGGCTGACTGCTTTCATTTTCTTAATGCTACTGCCATCTAACAGGCTTCAACAGCGAAGCCACTAACCCACCAACGCTCGTGCTTTTCTGGGAGAAGTACTTCAGAGACAGGCAGGGACCAGCCTACACACAGCTTGGGAAATTAGCATTCACACACAATCTAGCTCAACACCACTAGACGGGAAATCGCTCTAAATGAGAGAAGGAAATCTGTAGCAACAAATCTCAAAAAAAAAAAAGTCAATTTCTCCTAATCAAGAGGACAGCAAGCAGAACAAGTAATTTCCTAACCTTTACATTTAGAACAGACTGCTGCTTTAAGCACACAAAAGCTAAGCCAACATGTTTTGAAGTGTTCAAGATCTACAGAACTGACAATTTGGTTTTCTATTTCTGTCTGCTTACCCTGCTGCTCCTGCCTGTAAACATTTTGCAGGAGGATGTGAAATTCAACAGAGAGGACTCTGAACTATGAATGACTCCACAGTGGCGCATTCTTAGAAGTGCGTGGTGGTGCCTATGAGCTCACTCACACATGCTGACGTCACCAGTCAGGGTCAATTCGAGGCAGCTACAGCTCTACTTGGTTACAGCTGAAAGCCAGTTCATCAATGTGAAAATGCCCTTTCCCCACCTCTAGTGGTAATTTGAAGACAGAAAGAAAGAAAAGAAAAAAAGGAAAATATGTCAATGGTTTATGGAAATTAGGTTAATAGGACACCTGGTAATACCTTCAATTCTTTGCTGGTCTTTAACTTCTAGTAAAAACTTGCACTGAACACTGACTTCTTATCTCATTAGGCCTAATCATTCCATTTACCATACTAATTTTGTCTGACTTGATGATTTGGAAACCTCTGTATACATTGCATAATTTACTCTGAATGCTTTCATTCTGGATTCCTCAACTTGTGAGGCTCCTATGCAATAGATATGACAGCCTGTCCTCATTTGCACCCTGGTCTGTATTAATACCATAACCAGCTACCTGAGCTAGTAAAACGTAATACAAAAATCATCCTAAGGTCTTATCTACACAGGGCTGAGGAAAGAGTAAATTAGATAAGATTAAAGTAAGACATGTTGCATACAGGTATTCTTGCTCCAAATTAGGTATGCACAACTCCCCTTTAATATACCTTGACCTGATCAGCCAAGGTCAATGCAACTGCTTTATCTCCACAACAAGGAAAAGGACAACTTCATAACCACAGTTAAAAGACAGAACTTATCTTAATAGTTGAGCAGAACAGTGTCTAAACATAATCAGAACAACTACCCATTTCAAACACATTATTAAAGAACTTCTCATTGCTTCTTCAAATCAAAGTCTTAGTTGATTCATTCAGCTATATCATATCTAAGACTTCTATCAGAAGAACCTACTGTGCATGGTACACCATATCATTACGTGTCTGAGAAAAAGGATGGATGTAGGTTTCTCCACCACCATGGTTTTCCATCAGCTAAAGACAATGTACAGGGCTGCCCATCACAGAACGCAAACTGTAATAAAAAAGGGACTTGGAACCTCAACATCCCAAAAGTTGGTAAAATTGCATCTTCTGTTTTATAGAAGCACATGTGAACAGATGGAGGAAAAAAAGTTATTATAAACCAAAAAAGTAACCCACACCTGCTTTTAAATAACAATGCAGTTTTACCCAACATATTGCAGTTTTAAGTCAAAGCAGGAAAAAAAAAAGACTATCACCTAATCTTTTTAATTCTAAATATGACCACTGTAACAACTTCAGTACGCCTTGGAGTTGGAATAAGATATATACACCCCACATCTTTGTTACACCATTTATATAAAGCCAATATAAAAATGCACACTACATGGCATGAAAAGACAAAGTGCAGCAGAAAACACAGCATCTCAGAAAACCTTGCTGTCTTTTGCTCATCAGAAAGGTACATGCTCAGGCAGGGAAGCTGAAAACTCCAATGCTCCCCATCTATAAAATGAAACTAAGCTAGAATATGTAAGAAGCTATTATACTACCACAAGGTGATTTTACCACAAACTCAGGCAAGAGACTGGATAGTGGTTCCCACCATCACCACAAAGCAAAATATTATTAACCATGCAGAAGTTTGCTAGAGCTGCAGCCTCCCCAGTGTACAGTGCTCTGCCAACCACAAATCAATCAATCTAGTGACCCGAATTCAGGAACAACTAGATTGGACTAAACATCTTCAAGTCCAACTACTTTTCCCCTGCCTGGAGCAGGGCTTGACCAAAATGAAATAACATTGTCACTGCTTGAGTAAAGCACATTTATATGAAAAAATTCAGGAGATGAGAGCCTCTTCAAAAGAAAACTTTCCACTACGTATGTATAAGGTGTTTGCTGTCTACACAGCTTCCAGCTTTCATAAACTCTACTTTCAGCCTCAAAACATGTACTACCACAGCGCAGTAACACTAACTTCAGCCAAAAGAGAGCACTTTCCCACCAGCTCCACGGCAGCAAGCAACACATTTGACTCAAGTGTCATCTGAAGGCTTGCAGCTACTGTACAGCAACCCTAGAGATGAAAACTAAGTTTTGCATTAAAGACTCATCATGCTATAGGACAACTCTCTGAAGAAAGGTTAAGTATTTTAACTTCTTTTGACCTCAAGTCTTCCACATACAGAGAACTAAATCATGAGACAGCAAGTCAACAACGCAGAAATTTGAATGAAAGTCAAGATTTTATCAACCATTAGATTTGCTATATAGGTTGCCATACAGATGCTCAAAGAAAACTGTGCAATACTCTGACAACTCCAGAGGCAACATCTTTAGAACTGTTACCATAATGCAAGAAACAACTCTTAAAAAGCAATACATACTTTCACAACTCTTTCCATAGTAGAAAATTAAGTGGGTCATTATTTCAATATTCCAAACACAACAAACTCACCATGTTTATTGCTGGAATAAAGCCTCCTAAGGACAAACTAAATATACTGAAGATATTTTTAAAGTTTAGAGAAACAACATTTGTTATTCCACACATTTAAGCTAAGTATATAGCCGAATTTTTACTATTAAAGCAAGGATTCAACCACTCTGCTGTGTAAACAAACTAGTGTTGCCTCAACAAATTAACAGTGGCTTTCCCTAAGCACACTGTGTGTTCTGAGAATTTCTAAGTGGATATATTATACATATGAAAGCAGAAGAGTCCTCCGAGAGCCCTGAAAAAGCCTAATATCCTATAAAAGCCAGAGATCCCAACTACCTTGGCTTTTTAAGACAGTTTATAAAGTTCAAATATACTTGTGTTCTTTGCTAGTTACACTGAAAGACCTGAAACCCTTCACACCCTCAGAGCAGTAATTATGGCCATCATTTTACACATCAACATTTCAAATAAAAAAACTCTTTATAAGGGACTCCATAGATAATTATTGACTTTCAAAATGACTGTTTTCCCCGGTAAATTTAAGTCTACCATGAAGAAGAACGCCAAGGACCAACATGTAGCATGTGATGGCAATCTAACTGTACTTCTTTTGGGACAAGAAGAAAATGGGACATTTTGAAAGTAGGCATTTTTATTTAAGTACAGTATCAGCTTCACATTCAGAACAATGGAGGGTAGCCACATTGTGTTTCAAGGAATTATGTAGAAAAATGTTGTTTTTCTGCAAAACAATAAATTCTGAGCCCTGGATCACAGCCAAAAATAACAAATAACTCGGGTGTGTACTAGGGGAAGTACGGAGGCAAAACAGAAGAGTTTGAACGCACACGGAGAAATATGAAAGCCAAGATCTGCAGGTAGAAGGACATACGGTTCATGTGCTCTGTTCTGTTTCCAACCAAGTTAAAGCAGATAGTTCTTATTGCAAATCATTCCAAAAAATCAAGTGTTTATCTAATATTTTATATTTTAAAATATCAACCAATAATACTACAGTTTATATTTAACTACGATTTTTTACATAAAAATCATATCGAGAGCCCAGTTTGTTAGCAAATAAAGGGCAAAGCATATTACCAAAAAATTAGGCCAAAATACATATTTCCATTCCTAGAGGGTAGATGAACATTTAATTTGAATCCACACGTTCAAGACAGATACAGGTAAAATGACCTCAGTTCTTCTTTCTCGACCCACCAGCAGGAAACGTGCTAGCGGTTAGAGGAAACCAAGGAGAGCCATGGTTGCCCACATGCAAAATTCACAGGCAATATTTTACACCTTCGTTTTAACTGTGGTTATTTTATGGCCTCACTACAAGGTGGAACATCACCCTTATATGCAGCAACTTACATGTCTCAGCACCTCAGATTCCACCTGCAGGTTTGGTGAACTAACTCATACTTGAGTTCAAAACCAGATGGTTCTACATCAAAAAGGCTAAATATTATGGTTTCACGAAAAAAATTAAAAACCACAACAAACAAAGAAGACTTTAAGCCAGGGTTTAGAAGTTCAAGCCTGTTTATATCCGGTTATAAACTCTGTGTATGTGACAGCACTGGAAGAGGCTGACACCTCATAGCCAGAAGACATGACTTGCCAGGCTTTCAAGAAGTTGTTGCAGGGTTGTGCCAAGACTTGAACACGCTTCTTCTAAACCCTGAAGTCATCGAGCTACCAACCCGTGAGGAAGCTACTCCAAATGACCAAGCAGTTACTTCGTAAATACAATTAAATTTCACTGCCTGCTGCATTAAACCTTCACAATAACCAAGAGCAGGAGAAACGCCCTCAAAGAGCATATTAAACTGGTACTTCATTTTTACCTATCACAACTTCTTTTTATCTGCTACAAACAAAGTGCACGCACACTCTGGACTACTTGATAGGAACAAGAAAGCATGTTATTTTCATGGCACAGACATACACATCTTCAGCAAAAAGTCCAGCTTGCTGATAGTAGGCCTTCCCAATGCTGTTTATCTGGTAGCATCCTGTAGAATCAGAAGCATGACTCGTTTCAGTAACAAGCAACACTGTCACCATACTGGTTGAGGCACAAGGCTCAACTGTACAAGGACAATAAACTCCGCGTTACTGAAGGAACATAACAGCAACAAAAAGAAAATTCCCTGTAATGATTCCTTTAAAGCTGTGCTTATCCATTTAAGAAATGTCACTTGGAGAGGGGAAAAGAGAAAGTAAACGCAATACCAAAACCCAAGAGTTTAGCCAAAATGTTCAGTGCAGAAGAACCATGGCAGGAGAGTCAACAGGGAGAAGAACAAAATACTTAAAAACAAAACAAAACAAAAAACAAAACACCCAACACACATCAACAGTACATTAAAAATAAACAAACTATGATAAGCAGATACTTGTGCATGCACTTTTATCAAAGTCCAACAGGACTTGAAATAAAGAAAAGTTTAGAAAGTCATGATCCAAATAAAAGCTCATCAAGGCTACCTATGCTTGGAAACAGGACAAACTGTACTGATGTTCACTACTTGATTAGATTTAACTCCCTGCCAAAATGAAGTTTTTCTGAGCTTATTTGGGCATACATGATAGCGAACCTCCTCGCTTGCCCAAGTATTAGAAAACAAATTTTCACATTCAAACCACATTCAACACTAACGGTCTTAACTTCTCTAAGATTTTTGTCTAAGGTCTTGAAATAAAAAGCTTTCAAGAAAAGCTTTTGCTGTTAGTAGGTCAGGGACTTGAGAACAGTAAGTGGAAATAGGTGTGGCACTCTGACCAAAACCAATGTTGTTTTCAATTCTTTTTCTTCACAAAATCCTTTGAGAAAAGGAGTCAAGAAGATCAGAGAGAGAACTCTTCTCTCCACACCTAAAATACAGTGGTTTCACTAAAAGCAAAAAGAGGTATGTAAAAAATTTATTAAAATAAAACAAATTAACAAATGGAAGAGAAAATTGGATGGAGAAGTAAAATTGCACTTAAAATAGAACTCAAGTGAATTTATCCAGCTGCCTTCATTATAAGGCTTGCAATTTTGTTAAGGATCTTCTGCACAAAACCTGACATGTACTTTCTTCCTACAAAAAAACCCAAACAAACCAACAACAAAAAAATGCAACTAAGTATGACTTTTAAGTAGTTATCCCACATTCTTCTCCAATACATTGAATTTATACATAAATACTGTAAACACTGGATTTAAATATCCAAGCTGTCACACTGATGGCTTACAGAAGAACATTCTAACAGTATAACCCCATTCCTCTCAAGAACTGCACAGAAATTTAACTGTACCTTAAACTTCAGAAGGTAAGGCTGTCTACAGTATTTTCAAATCAACTTGGTTTCCACTACATCCTAACATGCAGTACTGGCTAGTACATTCTCTCTTGTCCGATACTACATCGAACTCCCCTCTGAATGTCAAATAATCCAACTTCAAACCAGGCTGCACAAATGGTGACAGCTAAAAGCAATTTAAACTTCAAGTGAGACATAGTACATTGCATAATACTCATTCAGTCCCTGAACTTGGATTACAACCAGAACATTGGTAGTTATGGACTTTAAAATGGGATTTAAAACTAGGACTCCCCTAGTCTGTGAGCATTCCTAATATGCTAGAGGCAACAACAACAAATACTCATGCCTTAAGGAACGGTAAAAGACTTGGACAAACCAGACAAATTCAATAGAGGGTAGAGTTTCTTTTACTTCTTTTCTCCTCACAGAAAACACTCAGGAAAAAAGTTGATGTTATCGTATAGACAAAATGCTTTTTTGTACTAGTCCCAAACCTTAAGCAGGAGAGAAACTGGAAAACAAGTCTGCTGGTATAGAAAGTTCCTAAACCCAATGCAAGTCAAGACAACTCAACATCTGATAAAGCTACATGGCTGTTCTAGTTACTACTAGCCACAAAGAAACATTCCATACACATTCGTGAACAACTAAATTAGGATGTTTCTATTTATTCATTTTAGCTTTATTCCAGCCACTTTAGTGGTCTGGAGGAAGGCACACAACTGTTCTTTAACAAGAGCAACCAAGGCTTTCTCTTCAAGCCACAACAAAGGATGCCTCCATGTATGCCAGAATGTTCCCCTCAGCATGGCTGAAGTTTTTTTCAGGGTTTTGTTGGTAGTGGTTTAAAATCATGAAAGCTTCTCAGCTTTAATTTCTTGTATATATCTTATAATAAGCAGAAAAACGAAAAGGATCTCTTAGGTCCCCAAGTCCAACTTCTTCCTACTGAAGGAAACTATATTGTATAGCCCTCAGCGTGTGCTCAATTAAGGTAAGTCTTTAAGGCGCTTACCTTTTCTTGAGGAAAGATATTCTAAAAATCTCTTTTTTTGGGGGTGGGGAGAACAGAAAGTAGAGATTTTAATGACAGAAAATACATCATTTTATAACTTCAGTGCCCTTGTTTTTACACAGGCATTGTACTTAAGGGAAGTAAAAGCAATAATTAAACTAATGTTTGCTCACTCTGCCCTCAAAGTATTTACCAAGAAAAAAAATACAATCAACATCCTCTCTGACTATTCTGCTAAAGTTAAGACAAATATCATCAGTTTCACTTCCCAGTTTGCCTTTCCCCTGATAATGCTGGCTCATGCTTCAGACTCAATTCCCCTTTTGTGGAGCCCAAGCAGCAGGCACGCAGTACTCCACATGCAGCCTCAGCAGCAGCAACTATGACTCCGCTCATTTACCTGTCTCCACTGGAGTACACTACACAGAATCTCTTACCACATTTACACCTTTATCGTTTGTACGTCCCCGTCATACTGACATCCTTGTGCAAAACCTTGTGCTTGCACGTTTCCAAATGATAGGCTTTCAACATATGAGCTCTCCACGTTATAGCATGCTGTCTCTAAGACACCTATATTCATGGCCACTGAAGTATTCCTGTACATGACTGTACTCTCGTATTAGTCAAAGTAAGAATCTGTCCTGCGTTAAAGTGTTTAAGAATAGAAAAGGCAAGATACACTCTTCTTATTTTGGTGCAAGTTTTACTGCTGTTACTCAGATTTTCTTGAGCAACTTTGACTTCATCTTCTCTTCCCACTGGCAGGAGTTTGAAGGGTGGTACAGCGAAGTATTTCTGCTTCACTCACAGTCAAGGCATTGGTTCTTCTACCCTATAACCAAGCAGTGCTTTCGGGTACACCGCATGACTTAATTAAGATGCTTAATTAAAAAATTCCCAGCTGGATCCACTGATCTCCACATCAATTTTAGTCCAAAACTGGAAACTTAGTCCATTTGCATATGCTTCTACCACCACCTCTGAAGAGCTCCAAAAGCTATTATCAAAAAAGTTGTGAAACATTTAAAAAAACATATTTAAGACATTAATAGGATCTGAAACTTCAAATTATCATGGCTTTCTTTTTTAATCCAAAGATGCACCACTGCGTTCTTTAAACCAGACCCATTTTAAAGTTTGCCATTCCACTTGCTCTTTTCCCTCAAAAAGGATTTTTATATTTGTAAAACATATTTGCATAAAACTGAAACCCACAAAAAAAATCCTGCAAATGTAACATCAGCTAAACTCTGGCACTACAAACAAAACCCACAACATTTCCCAGAGATAACTCCATTCAAGAGCTCTGGCTCCATGCAGTTTCAAGCACAAATACTGACCACAACAAAGGAAAAGGAGCAAGAAAGTGAGATGTGACAATTTAAATCAGAAGAGTCTTTATATGTGAAGAGAAGTTACTAATATTTTGACAAATATGGAAGAGAAGGAGCGAGTACTCCTCTCCAATTTTTCTTCTCCATGAGAAAGTTACTTCAATAACAACTGCATTAACTTACAACTTCAGTTAACGTACCAACTGTCTCATACTCATCTAATGCATCCTGAACTCTTAAAAACAAGCTCACTGAAGAAAGAGTATTTTTTGTTTGTTATTTATTTTAAAGCTTTATCCATTTTCAGAAAACTCCATTAATCTGAATGATTTCAATAAGCCAAAAAGAGCACTTGGTTAGGCTCTACCTTGCTTCTTTCCTAGCAGCCATTTCTGATGCCAGGTTATTCTCTTGACTTCTTGTCACTGTCACAGCACTGAAGCTGAAGAATGTCAACAAAAGCTCCCCAGTCTCTCACAGCTATCAACAGGGAAGAGGAACAAGTTTTCAACAACACCTAAGTTGTAAACTCTTCCATCATTCAGATGATGACAGCTGCAGACAAAAAAAGAACTGTATGTCCCAACCGTCTAAGCCATCTAAAAGATGGACTATTTTGTGCATGTCAAAGTCAGAGCAAGCATTAAGCACAGCCTTAAGCAAAGCGCTGCCTAGAAATGAAGTACAACAGTCTCCAGCAAGAGCCTCTTACCACTAATCGTCTAATCCTTTCACCGGCCAAAGATTTAAAAGGGAGAAAATAAAAGGCATTCTGGACTGTTACTGTACCTTAGTAGGATTCTGGCATAAGGTTCAGCGTTATCATTTCTTCTCTCTCATTTGAGCAGATTAGAAGGAAAAAAATTTAATTTGACATCTGTTTCACATATTCAAAATTACTTGGAAGATGGAAGCAAGCCATCAACAGAATTTTACAAAACCAAATTATAATTTTAAAAGAAGTTATATTAACAGTAGTTCAGGATTCCAGCCTTCCACAGTAACCTCACCTGTACACTAAGTAAGACTGTAGCTTTGAGAAGCACAGAAAAAGAAGTATTTGCTGAGTTGTAGTCAAAGTTTCCACACCAAATGGGAAACCACGTACCAGTACAGATAATCATTTTTGCTCTAAAGTATCTTTATAGTTTCTCACGTGAGAGCTCTAGACTTTACAGTTTCACACATCCCTCTTATTTGTATATCAAAAAGCTAGGCGTAAGTCAATTAAAATCCCTAAAAAAATTAGGCAATAAAGTAACAAAAGGCAATTCTTTGATTTTCAAGGTCCACATCAAATCTTTGACCTTTGCACCAGAGCACTAATAAAATGTAAAGAATGTATCTATCTATACTCCATAGATGTACAAGACCAATAATTTATTTTCTTCTTTGGCTCATATTCTATGCAACATCTGGTTTCTACACACAATCTTCAGACACTTGCCCATTTATTAAATAAAAACTAAAGTGACTACTGTGAATAGACAGTTATGTATTAAGGGATGAATATTCTTCATGCACTAGCATTTTACATCAAAATAATTTACTTATACCGTAAGTTCTTTTGGGCAGACACCCTCTATCATAAGCTTGGTACTTACACAGCCTCTGCAATATGGTCCTGCTCTATGCTTGAAGCTCTGAGCAGTTCTTCACTTGCTCTACATTTTTTTGTGTTGAGTAAGAACCACAGGATCAAAAATTGAAGGAAAGCATTGTTCTTCTCAGGACCCACATGAAGTAAGCTCTAGAGATCCCCCACAGAATGTCTGCAGTTCTGAACTGCAGTACAGGACTACCAAACTAGAGCAAGCTTTCATCTGAACAGCACTTACGTCAAAAAAACAAAATTCAGAGCTGATTTAAACCTCTAACTAAAAATACAGACTCCCCAACCATACTAAGCTTTTCCAAATACAGTACATTTACCTAAACTCAAACGCTAAGTTCTTCCAGACTAGATAAGAGGAATACTTTTTTACCAAGAGGGTGGTGAAACACTGGCACAGGTTGCTCAGAGAGGTGGTAGATGTCCCATCCCTGGAAACATTCAAGGTCAGGTTGGACCAGGCTCTGAGCAACCTGATTGAATTGAAGATGTCCCTGCTCACTGCAGGGGGGTTGGACTAGATGACCATTAAAGGTCCCTTCCAACCCAAACTATCCTATGATTCTTTCAAACTTTGAGCTACATGCCAAGGCTAGGACAAGCCATTGCATACGCTAAATTCCCAGACTGAAGCTAACCCCTCTAAGATAATCTATCTAGCCTTTAAGTGTTGAAGCTGTGGCCAGTTTCACAGATCCTCATCTTCACATCCAGTAACTGCCAGCAGCACAAGGCTACTTCATCCCAAGGGGAAAAGGAACAGGATCAGTGCACTATAACTGAAATTCATCCCAGGACCATGCAGAAATAACTGGAATGACAGAAAATAATACCGTAAGGGACCACAGGCTGTCTTAATTAAAACCTCTCCAAACTTCTATATATAAACTACCTGGCAAACTTCTTCATTTTTGAAACTGCCACTACTGGAAATCTGACAGCCTTCCTAAACTATTCTAGCACTCCCGTTTTTCTTAGAAGTTGACTCAACTAACTTAAAGCATGTTTGCTGCAGTTTAAGCCCACAAATTGTTTCATCTCCAGGGGAGAAGACAACAGCTTAGTCTTTTCTTTCCAAGTGCCTTTAATGTGTTTAGAGAACATTATCAAAAGAAATCTCCCTTCAGTCTCCTCTAAAAGAAATCATCCAAAGTGCTTTCAGCTTTCCCTTAGAGCACATCTTCTAGATCTCTGACCGTTCCCCTTTGCGTGCAACATTCTTCCCCCAGTACAATACCAAAACTAGCTGCTGCATTTTAACATAGGCTTATTAGCATGCCAAGAAGCAAGAAGGCTAACTTCATGTATTTTACATGACATTCCTGTTAATACATCCAGTAAAAAATTTGCTAGTTCTGCAACATCAATTGATTCATGGCCACTGTGCAAACACCTAACTCGAGATTCTTCTCTGCAGATCTCCTGCCCTCCCGGTTATATCCCACCCTGTTATCCGCACAGCCAAGTCTTACTGAAGACTAACAGAGTACATCTACCTCTGTTAAATTTCATCCTACTTAGGTACCACTGCTCTGTCAAGATCATTTTGAAGACATGCTCTTTAGTCCTTGGAGTGCCTCTGAAGAGAATGCAATCGGCAAGTCTAGAAATTTTACTCAGATCAGCTGCAAAAAACTTACTACTACACTTAAGAAAACTCTGCAGAACCCCCTTGACCCATCCTTCTAGTTTTGACTATGGGTCCTGACTAACTTCAAAGGAACATTTATTTTATAATGGCTGCAGACCCTTCTTAGACAAACAAAAGCCTGAGTTTCTGCCAGGATATATAAAATAGTTAACAGTGTGAAAGTGAGCACAAATAATATAAAGACATTTCATTTGTAAGGACAGACACACTGGGTCAGATCAAGGCATTGCCTAATCCACTTTCCTGTCTTTGAGAGCAGCCATAAGTAAGCACCCAAAGAATAACACCACAGCAGTTAACAGGAGGTATGCATACACATATATGCCTTGAATTATATATACACGTATGCCATATATTTTAAGCACATTCAGTAGCTTTACCCAACAATAAATTACATCGTTCTCCAGCACTGCATCTTGTTGCCCATGTCCAACATCAGTTTACGGAAACAAAGAGCTCTCAGCTGCGCAAAGCCAAAAAAATGAAAATGATGCTGTGACTGAATTACTGTAGGCAAAAATTAACAGTATTCCATAAAAGTACACATTTGAAGTTTTAAGTGGATGATGTGTTTTTAAACAAGCACTTTCATGCTACACAATTGACTCCATTTACCAGCATGTTCCATGGCAGATCTCCTTTTAAGAGGTTTCAGTTATGTGGTCTACATATCCTTTTCTTCAAAGAACAGCCACGGGGTGGGTCACTTCGTAAGAATCTGAAGAGTACTGTATTCTTTAAAAGGGCAGTTTCAAATATCTTCTAGAGGATTTCAGCTATTTCTCTTCTAGTAGCACAAAGGAATATTTTTTTTCTTAATACTATGCCAAGATGAAGCAAAAGTGATTCATAACTGCACCAGTCTACCTTCCTGCATGCTACAGAAGAAAACACACTCTTGAACTTTCAGTAGCAGTGCCAACTCTCTAGTCGGACCGACCAACTTCCAATATGTTACTACAGTTCAGCTCCATTTTTCACACCATTTAAAGAGTTATACATTATATAGTCTATCTCAGGACATCCAAAGAGATACATTTTACAAAGCAGAACATTTCATATGTAATTTACAGATCTGGTAGAATGCTAGTATTATTGCATTAGGTCTTTGTACTTTCATTTAAAAATGGGGGAAGGGTACTATAAGGTAGTTGTATATTTAAGGTTTAATGACTTACTTTCCATGCAAGCACAAAAACTGCTACTAAATATGGTAGAGCTGATTCCACACACAGAATAATTCCATACAGTAGGGTTGAAGAAAGTGGTAAGAAACAGTGGTCAAATAATCACTACCTGATTCGCTGCATGTTTTTTAAGTATGAGTGGGTTTCATATCAATACAGACAGAATGAGAAATCAAAGTAAAACAGCACACGAGATGCCCAGAGCAATTCAAGGGATTTCAACAAACAAATCTCCAGGAGTTCAGTAACATCTGCTCTCTTCAGTGTCAGATGAAAGCTCATTATTCCTCTTCATCTGCAGACAAATTCCCCACCCCTTTATTAACTATTTTTCCTGACAAAATCTGGGGCATTATCTGAATTTTTAGAAATACTTGCCTTTGTTCTCTACTATACTTAGAAATAACAGGTCTTTCAAATATATTAGAGTCATAACAAATTGTATCTATAGTCTCAAAGCAAAAATGTAATAGCCTATGTACAGCAGTCATCTAGAAAGTCTAGTCCTCGGCATCGACACTTTGTTCTCCTTACTGCATAAACACCCTGCATCCGTTTCACAATTTAATGGACTACCGATACATTTTTCATACACTTCTTCCTCATATTCCCCAGAAAAACATTTGGCATACTAGCACAGCAGACAGAGATGTCAGTCCTACTAGCCTTTTTTTCTCCCCCTGCCAGAATTGCTTACTCCATTCACCCAGACTCAAGGCATACGTGCAAAGTACTAGGTGAGGGCTGCGCACCTCCGCAGATGAATCCATACACCAGCAAAGCCCGGTGCACCACGACTTGGGGACTTCACTGGAAGCACAGCAGTACACAAGAATGCTGGGAAAGGTGAAAGCACCACAGTACAGAAGACACTAGGCTGCACGGTAAGCGTGAACAGCCAAAATGAGCAAGTTAAAACCTACATGCTACCAGTCTTCCCAGATACTCAAAACAAGAATACCATGAGCAGCTTGGAAAGTAAATATGAACTTTTGTACTACAGTAAGAATGGTTCAATGCAATGCTTGAATCAGCTAGTCAAAAAAAGTGACAGATAGACCACAGTTTCCTTAAAAATAGACAGACGCACACCTACTACAGGTGTACTTACAGGTGTAAGGTTACAATTGGTTTGGGGGTTTCGGTGTTTGGGTTTTTTGCTTTTGCAATAATATCCTGAAAAATCCATGGGTATTGTTACAGGTTCACTAAATAGTGCTGCAAATACTTGCAAAACTTTTAAGTGTGTCCCAAGCCTCCCCCTATACCAAAAACTTTCAAACTCACTGAATGAAAATAAAGTCTTATTTTGAAGTCATATAGCAACCATGTCCTTACCTGAAAACTAACCTCCTGTGAGTTTTAAAAATACTCAATTTTATAGCCACATACACACAAAAATCTCGACAATTTAAAAGTCAGAAATCCCATTTCCTACCTTACCAGTATGTTCTTTTAACAATTGGCTTGCTGACAACCTAAGTGCAAAATCTGCAACCAGGAGAAAAGTCTCCCATAGTCACAACACTCAAAGGGAAAAAGGCATTTAGAGTGATAGAAGACAGCACATTAGGTCGCAATGTAGCTTCTTTCAGAGCTCCCCGAGCAGCATCAAAATTAAATGTTAATGCTAGTGGGATAGGACATTACCAAGTCACAGAACGTATCATGTGAAGTCAAATGAGAAACAGGTTCGCTATTTCTGACAAAACAATTATTGTTCAAGTATTAAAACATTACTCCCAAGTTTGGTCTGCAGAAATGTAATTAGTCAACCCAGATTTGGCAGAACATTTTAAAGCAGTCTGTAAAGGCTTTAAAGCAGAAGCTCTAAAGCAAAGCCTTCACAGGCTATTGCATAAAGCCAAAGTGTTGACACTACACAGAAAATGTTGTTTGTTGCCTCATGAATATCTATACCTGTCTGCAAAATCCCACAGGCATTTCAAATGTGCCACCTGGGAAAACAGCCGCCATTCTTTTGCTGTCACAAATCCCAGCAATGCCCTTGTCAGCTTCCATGGACACCGAAAGCCAGTAACTCCAGACAAAGAGAAGCTTCGGTCCATTGAAGTTGAGCCTGTCATGAAATAGAAGAGACTTGCAGATTTGGTACTATTCACTACCCTACGAAGCCTACTACATTTCTAAAACACATTCCGATTGAATGTCATTCAGAGAATTTGCTGGCGAACTTCATATCCAGACATGTGAAGAGTCCAACAAATATACTCAACTGCCATGCCCATGTCACTTGCATATTAAAAAAAAAAAAATCTATACGCAACCCCAAACTAACTCATGCCTACTGCACTGATCAAGGAAGAGCAAGCTCAAAGTCGAGCTCAATCTAAAAATGCCAGTACCTTCCCTTCTAGGAGTGGCAGTCAAACCGCTCTCTGCCCTCCCACGGACAAGTATCATCTGAAGTTTGGGTCCAACATTTCTGGAATAGTAAAGTTCTCCCACTCTGCACAAACCTCATGCTTTTGTCTCTAGTACATTCACTGGTTGATGCACTAGAAAACAAAACCAGACAAACAGAAAAAAACCACCTAGTTTTCCATGGGCCTTCAAAGCATTTCCCCAAGACTCAAATCAACTCTGTAGTCCGTTGTGGTTACTAAAACATGTAATCCAAAATTAACGATTTTTGTAAACCCATTTCAAAGTCTCTAAAACTGAAATTTGATTAGTTAGGTTTCTCTATTCTCAAGGTACGCAGAAAAAAACGTTAACTTGCAACTACTACACTGCATTACACTATACATACCCATGGCTCCCAAGCCAGTACCTACAATCACAAGTAAGATTGCAAGATTAGAAGTGAAATAGACAACAGATACTATCTTCCCAAGGACAACATTATTTTCCATTTCTTTAGGTTACAATTGAGCAATTGTATATATAAAGAAAAACTCACCTGCAAAAAGTATTGCAAGAAAGTTTTTCTTCTCTCAGCAAGGCATAAAACGTTCTTTCTGATGCTGATACTCAACCTCCCACAAATATGGGGAAATTGATTTATGGCTTCATTCATGGGGATACATATCTGTGCCAAATGATTCATGTTTACTTGGCCAACAACCAAATATTCTGTTTATTTAGGCTGACAAATTTGTGTCCCCTTCCTCCCTCAAGGAAACCCACTCATACAGGTTCAATTCATTGTGTCACTTTTTTTTTTTATAGATACTTAAATGAAGCACATGAGAGATGGGATACAAGTAATAATATAGGTTCTATGTAACTGTTTGCAGCAGGGTGTGAATCAAGAAATTCTTCTTTGCAGAAACAGTCACATTTTAGTTTATCTTTCTGCAAGACATATTCTTGGCCTGTCTGAAAATTAAACAATTGCCTGCATTCCTGGCAAAAGATACTACTTTGAACTACAGGGCTTGTAGCCGACAAGAATTATATTCCTACTAAAAAAGTCAAAACAGACTATGTGCTACAGTTGTGGCTGTAAGAAGTCTGCCTTGGTTGGAAAAATTCAGCTGCTGCTTCCCTTCTGGTTATAACTTCAGAGCCAACACCCAACTTCTCTCCTTCTAAGTGCTCTGATCCAAAAGCCTGTGGCAACTTTTGCCGCTACACTCAAACACTTACCTTCATGCATGCACAGCAGCACAGTATCCCTAAATTCCATATACCCTCTACAGCATTACTTATCCAGTGGTATCAATCAGGAACATCTTCCCTTTCTCTTCTGATCAGCACATCTCTCTTTATGATCATCTACTGTCAGGCACTTGGACTACTAACAGGTTTCTTCAAATCCACCCAACTGCCTGAAGAGACATGTCGAGCAACGTAACTATACCACTACACATTCCTGTGATACATTATGTTTAAGAGATACTTTCCAGACTCAAAAATAAAATCAACAGATACTACCTAAACAAAGGAAAAATACTAGCAGCTATCTCTAATAATTCAACTCAACCTTATCGTAATACCAGCATAACAGTCATTCACTACTTTCAACATGACTACATTGGTCATTATAACCCACAAAACAAGAGGCGCTCAGCCTTATTCAGACCTATTACAAAATTATGAAACCGTACTTTTCTTAGCTGTAAGTTCTTACTTACAAGCAAGCTAAAGTGAATTTCCTATGGCAGGCACCAAGGCCCTCTGCAACCCCACAGCGCTATTCATTCAGCTAAATTGACTCCGCATTACTAACGCAGAAACCTTGCAAATCACCAAGAAATTAATCACGTGGAAGATACTTGGCAACTCATTTTTGCCCAGTTAATGTCAACTCACTAGTCAACTCCATGTGCAGGAAACAGTGGTACTGATACTAATTTAACAGCCCCTCAGCTGATGAGGCTAAGCCAGAAAATACTGGGTCCACTGCTATGGAGAAGTGGCAATAGTCTTTGGCAAGGACTGGTGCTATCCCTTCAGAAGGAGCTGTTGCTCTATGGCTTTTGTTTAAAAAAAAAAAAAAAAAAAAAAAGCCCTCAGTGCTTGACATCGACAAGCTATCTTACCACTTCGCTTTCTTCCATTATAAGACAGACTAGGCAAGAAAACAAATTACCTTAAATGCTTAGATCTACTTCCCGTCTGCAAGAGATAAAAGTACAGAATGAACTGCTTTGCTTTTATTTCCTTTTCTGAACAACAGACAAGTCATCTGTGGCAAGAGCACCTAATGAAAAGATTCTTTGATAGCACTGATCATACAAGAAAAATTACTGTCCACTTCTTTTAGAGGCACATCAGTATGACTTCTGGGCATCCACATTTTTGACAGCCCTCAGAGGGTGATATAGAAATGCTTTCAGTAAGGTCTCCAACATGGATTTCTGTTGAAATCACCTCACCTCTCCTACTGCACAGACAGAACATCACGCAGCAGCACTGTGAGAACATAGGATTGAGTCAAACATGCACCGTCTCACGGACTACACCTAGATACCTGACGCCCTCTCTACAGCATGGTAAGCCGCTACCAATGGGAGCGGGAGGGATTCTGAAGATTTGATGAAAGCACTTCTACCTATAGTGGTTATCCAAATCTAGTTTGCAAAAGCTTTGGGTAGAGCTTTATTTCAGGCTTCTGTTTAACAAGACACAGCAGCGCTGACCATGAACATCTTGTTTGAGCATGGCTATGATGTTGTAGCTATTTCTCACAAAGGTGTATCTTGCTACCATGTCTCACGCCCTTCTCATCTTAAGACCAGATTGTTGCAATGCACTCAATATACAACTACACTTTAAATAAATTAAAAAGTATAAAGTGGCACAGACCATCATGCCTCCAAACTTAGGTCTTCCCCAATGGCAGTATGCAGCATTTCAGCAACAATCTCCATCAGATGAGAAGTGCCAAGGGAGTTCCTGGTTTTGCACCTAAAGAGAGGGAGTTTGACCTGTACAGTACTCTATGGGTTTGAGCCTTTATGTCTGAGGGAGTATCTTTTCTTGCCACATTGTAAAAGCTGTAATTAGCATATATTTTCAACATACATAAATAAAAGAACACCTATTTGTGCAGCTTACTGAAGGAAGTGCTGACAAGACAAAATTTTGGATTCTATATGGACTTGGGTCAAAGAAAAATGAAGAGAGCTGTTTTGCAAGGCATTTGAACTTTCAATCAGCTCCTTTTCATAGCTGCTTGAATTTAAAAGTTTTGTTCGTCTTTCAAGGCTGCACTGGGCTGATGCTCATTAAATTCAGAAAGCAGCCAAGTAACTCCAGCAGCCATAGAGCTTCTGCAGGAGACAGCCACTTTAGCACTTCCCACACTAGCTATGGGTGACTGAAAGTCCTCAGAGTAGAAATTAAAAAAAAAAAATTAACAAAAACAAAAGGAAGAGAACTCCAGAAAAATGTTCAAGTCTTAAGTCTACAGAAATTTCTGGAAACTCAAAGCTAACAGACCTTCCAATTTAAAATGGGACTCATCAAGTCATTCAAAACAAAAAGACCCCAACCACCTTGCACATTAGCTGATGTGTTCAAATAACTAAGGGGTTTAGCATTAATTAAATTCAGAAAATGCTAGAGCTGGTCACAGCACAAAGCTTTAACTGCAGGCTTTTTGCAGATACAGACATCCTATAAGCTTTCAGAATATTCTTCACATCACTCACCCATCCAGTTCAAGAAAGAGCATGGGGCGAGGGAACAGCAATAGCCAATATCCCACAGATTTGTATCATTACGAAGACCTGCAATAAGTCAACTGGACACCAATATTGGAAAAATCCTTTATGTTTTATCTAAAATAGCGCTTAAAGATATAACTCATCAACATTAAAGAGCTCTTGGGGCAGTAGAGGGAAACCCTTCAGTCTGTGGGGTCGTCTTCAGCAATATATGCCAAAGAACTACTTCTTTTCTTATCCCCCAAGAAAAAGACCAGAATACATACACCACCACTGCTTTGTGACACCTACAAGGCCCTATCAAGTCAACGGATGAAGTGATACAACAACTTCCAGAGCCGGGATGCGTACAGGCAAGGAACATACTCCATAAGCCATATGGGTTTCCACAGCTTTTTAAATAGTTGGTTAAAATATGGCTAAGAAATACAAAAGGCGAATCGAGTGATAATACAGCAGGGGATCACCTCCAGGAAGCTGTTTAGAGAAGAAGAAACACGCAGAACAGAAACACAATGAGAAGAAAAGCTTCAGGATAAACCCCAATAGGTCTTACAAGAAAAAGAACAACTAAACCACCAACCCACAGAAGTAAGACGTGGGGGACACAGCAGAATAATTAGTCAAATTGTCATTTGACAGGTTCCATTGGCAGGCCTCACTTTTTCACTAGTTATTTTTCTGCTAAACTATTCCTAATGACATGAATACAGAGAAAATAGTTTGGCAGTGTTAGAATTAAGTACAGCAGACAGCTGTTTTATTCCTTTTCAGACTGCAAGGCATGACTTTGGGGCACTATAGCATGAGGCACTTTTCACTGTAGCGCATGTGGTCATTAGCTGACCCCGTTAGTGCAATTTTTTTTTCAAGTTTAGGCATGAGGAAAGCTGTTCACCCAGCAGCAGTCAGAAAGCTGGACAGGGCTAGGATCAGCGACAGCCAGACACATAACACTCAGCAGGCTTCTGGAAGGGAGTGATCTTCCTCTCTCCAGCAAGGAGAGCAGGATGGGCGGCTTCCAGTTTCAGAAACCAATTAGGCAGAAACTGCTATCAAAGCAATAGAGAGGGCCCTACCCTAACTGGGTTGAGAAACAGAAGGTGGCCTTATCTCCATCATTTTGCCAGTTTCAACAGCCCCACTCATTCCTTCTCCCTGAAGTTGACCAGGGTGCTCTTTTCCAAGGCCCTTCCTACACACCTACCTGGACATCACACAGTATTAAATTAAACTGTCACCTAGACACCACATGCTACCCAAAAAGCAGTCACTTTTATGTCCTGGCTTGTGGAGTGGCTACTAACAGAGCAACAAACTCCCAGACTTTACTCCTTCATGAACCACTTTTTAAAGAGCCATTACGCCAATGAAAGATGCATCATGCTCAAATGCCAGCAGTAGTACCATGTGTGAACAGTACACAGCAAGATAGGTTTACCAAGCTATTGTGCTTTCAGGAGATTATACAGTACAAAAAACAGTGACTCTAAGAAGAAAATAAAAACTTCAACAAAACCCAAGTTTGGCACCATTGTAACATTCTTCCAGAGAGTCCAAAATGAATTATTACAAGATTGTCCTTTAGATTTTGCAACCAAGAGTATGTGTACAACATTAGAATTAGCTAAAGCAAATAAAATTGCCTTCCTCGCCCTCCAAGCTAACAAATTCTGCATAACCAATTACAGAGCCACGACACTCACACATGGAGCAAAAAACTCTTCATGGCAAGCGTTAGCCACGACATTATTTACTGCAGACCAACAAGATAATTGGCTCCAGTTACAATAAGTAGGGCTGTCTACAACGAGTTGGTGTTGCTTGAAACACTTATTTTCCAGAAGCTCAGGGAAGAAATAAAAAAAAAAAAAAAAAAAAAATCAATTCCACAGTCATTAGACAAAAATTCTCAAACTGCAAACTTCAAGACTTCTATTTTTATACAGATATTTTTGGTCATGTGTTACATGAATACCCTTTATATTTCAGGATTATTTTTGTCCCATTTGGGAAACAATGTACATTTGGAAGCAATGCAAGAACAACTAGGTGAAGAACAAAAGAAAGCTTCAAGCTCATACGTCTTCTCTTATACTATAACTAGCAGGTTGATAGTATCAGCAAGTGGAGAACTGGAAGCTCAGCTCCCTCCCGTTGAGGGACAGGCTCAACACAAGGAGAACACACACTTTTTTTTTTGCACAGGGAAAGCCTACAAACCCAGCAATACAGAGCTGCACAAAGAATAACCTACTTGAGAATTACTTCAATGCAGAAATCCATACAGTGGGGTGGAAAAAATGGTGGAGTGATTTCAAAACCACCAACATATAAATAGAGGAAGAAAAAACAGTCAGATTTCAGAAGGTACTCTTGATGCTGGTATGGCTTGAAAGAGATATAAGAAGACCACAGGGTTCCTACTCTTGCAGAGATGTTAAAACCCTTGTAACATCTATTACAGAGCAATGAGAGCAGCACGCATGAGAAGTCATCTTTCCCAACAGCCAGAGGAGTAGCTGTTGGTAATCTCCCATCCTTTCATTCAAGGCTCAGACTTTCTTACCTACTTCTGAGAACAAAGTCTCATAAATTAAGCCTAATAAATTACACAGGGAAGAGATGAAAAATCCTTGCTCACTCCTTCTCCCCCATATAGCTTGGGGAGAAGAGCAATCACCGTACAGTTCTAGTACTGCTCCTCCCAGGTAACACAAGGATCAGCGAGCCCTCCTCTACTACTTTATCAATCCTTTCCTCATTGCTTGGATCCACCCTTCCTAGATAACAGTTGCAGTGCTCAGCCAGGAACAGCAATAGCTGCAGAGACACCACAGCAAGAGTGACTTCATAATTTAATTTCACCACTACTCCAGGCTTACAAATAAAAGCAAAAAGGTTGACATCAAACAAGTCAGGTTTTGCTCCCTGATGACTCGGAAAAGACCCGCACCAAGACAGAGGTACTAAAGATGTCCAAGAGACTCAGAAGATACCAATCCATCAGTTTTCACCTACTTCACAAGGACTCTTTTGTCCCAGCTTTCTCTCAAAAGGGCTCAAAATGTAACTAAGTACCAGACTGCAAATACATAGCAAAATGAAAGAGCAGAGCAAACTCTGTTCAAGACACAAGTGATTTTTTTCCCCCCAAGCTCTCAACACTGGTAATAGATAACTTGCTACATCATGCCATAATATGCTAACAAAACTCATGAGAACCAGAAAAATATAACCCTTTTTGACACCCAGGAATTTTTCTCTCTTACAAAGCAAAAAAAAAGTTAACTTCCTGGGCTGTCTTACATGGATAGATTAACTGAAAATATAAACTGCATTTCCCCACAGAGTCCTTATATGTGGTTCTCTTGCTTTGTTCTGACATTTTTTTCCAGACAGCAGAAGGACCAGGAGCACATGACTAGAGCGACTGTGGGGGTTATCACAAGTGCGTGTGCTTTATGCTACGGCCTTTGTCTCTCCCTCAGTGTTATACACTTGGGATTGAATCATATTTGCAAACTTGTTGGTCTGCATCAGTTAGCACCCTCTTCACAGGCAAGCATCTGTCTAGTCTGTGACCTCAAATAAACGGGAAAGGAGCATCAATGACCTTTCAAGAATCAAGCTGTAGAGCTCGAAAAAGACAAATGTAGTTGACAGGTCTAGGTCCTGCTTGGTTTAGACAGCCACCTGCAGAAATACTGATCAACAAGACCTGCTTCCTATTCCACAGGCACATAAAGTAAATCAATAAATTAAAATGGAGTCACCCACAGTTTTTCTCCATGCAGATCAAGAATCCTTAATAAATGCTAATGCTGGACCTGATCAAACATACGCTCTTATACTGCTAATAGGGGTTAACTGCACCCGTGTTTTTTGAAGTGCTGCAGGCACGTTGATCATGCAGATACAAGGTAGACTACAGACCCCGAGTCAAATGCTCTCTTCAAGGCTTCAACCGCAGTGGAAGACATTTCAGTGCAGAAAAACGTCAGAATTTCTGATCTGTGAAAAAGCTCACAATCTTATAGCGCTTTGGCACGAAATGCATAAAACAACGTGATATATGCATGCATGCACACACAGAGCCATGTCAGGTGTGGCTATACGCAAGTATCAAATAGATCAATTGAATGGTAATGCATATCAAGCATTCCTGGTCCCATAAAGATGCCACCCCGCATTTCCGTAAGAAAAGGAAAATATCGCTGAAAACTACGCTATTGATATGAATCTGGAAGAACAATTTAGCTGTTAATATGAACATATGCAAATCAGGAGTTAAGAAATGCCGTACTATAAACACATAGCCAATCTCAGCGACTCAGAACAGGGCCTTTTTCCATTCGCACCGTACATTTGTTCAGATTTAATACATATTTTTAATTCACATAAACCAGCTAATCCCACAAGCTAGAATACGAAGGATGGGCACGTATTAAACACGATCTCCAACATGCCTCTGCAGAATAAAGCACAGGCCTCATTCTTAAAAATATTCCTCTGATCAGAAAACTGGAAAAGGCATGCCGAGCTTGAAATAACTACTCCATAGGCTCACATGTCAAAATAATCATTTTCTTATCCCCTCTATTGAGCATTTTACCAGAGCCTGGAGGATATTGGAGAGACACCTTTTGTAAGCTCCCCTCCCCCTCCTTTTTTTTTTTTTTTAATGGGCTGGACTAAAAGGTGCTCACACCCGATCTACGGGTGCATGGAAAAAAATCTTCCAAGCTCTCTCCTTCAGAGCCAGGAGTGCTTAAAAACACATAATGAACGTGAATGTCACGGCCGTACCTGCGTGCCCGCAATTCGTTTCCTCCTTTCGAGGAGGAAATAAAAAGGAAATACAGGCTACGGGAGCTCCCAATCCGCTTCACAAGGGGGGGGGGGACGGGACAAAAAAACCCCAAACAAAACAAACAAAAAAAGGCTTTTTAATTAGCCAGAGGCCGCTTACAACGCTGGCAGCGATCAGAGGCTAAGGGAGAGGACAAACCAACCGGCATTTTTTTGCCCAACAGGCCCCAAACGAAGCGGCGGCGTGCGCCTATTCAAGGTTAATGGGGGGGGGGGGAAAGGGAGCTGCCTCAGCCGGGGCCGGGGCCGCCCGCTCGGCCGCTTCACCTCCGAAGGGAAGGCAAAGGGCTGGGGGGGGCGGGGGGGACACGGACCCCGCCAGAACCAGACAGACAGACGGACAGGGGCGGCAGGATACTCACGGCTAACTTTCATGCTGCCGAAGGCCGAGGGCTGCTGCACCGGCTTGCAGCTCTCCGCGAAGGAGGTGGTCCTGGGCCGCCCGGACATGGTCTCCCGCTCCTGCTCTGCCCCGATCACCTCTCTTTTCCTGCCTTCCCCCTTCGCCTCGCCCCGGCGGCTCGGCGGGCCCGCCTGCCGCTCCCTCGCTCGCTCAGCTGGAGGAGACGGGCGGGACGCGCCACATGAAACGCCGGGACCCCCCCTTCCCCCCCCCGGGGAAGCCCCCTCCCCTCTCGGTCTCTGTCGCGCTCTTCGCCCGCCGGCGGCGGCGGCGGCTGCTCCTTCCTCCTCCTCCTCCTCCTCCTCACGCCGCCCGTTCCTCACAAAACCATCCTTCCCGGCAGCGCCGGTGGGTCCGAGAGCCGCCTCCGCCCAGTCCGCAGCCCCCCCGGCGCCGCTCCCGCTGCCGGCCCCGAGCGAGGGGGGTTTGCTAGGCCTCGCTGCCCCCACCCTGGGCGCCAGTCACATGGGGCGGAGGCTCACGGCCCGGCTCCTCCGATCCCGTCGCCGGGGTCCTCTCTCTTTTTCGTTCCCCCTCCCTCTCCCCTTTTTTCTTTTTTTTTCCTCTTTTTCTTCCTCCTCCTCCTTCCCCCTCCCCTCTCTTCGCCTTCCCCCTCGCCTCTGAGGGAGGCGGCAGGGAACGGGACTATTTTTTTTCCGCGGCGGAGGGATCTCGGGGCTCCCGGAGCCGCCGACAGGAGGTGATGCGGCCGCTCGCAAGGCGATCCGGCAGGGGCGGCGGGATCCGCGGCGGGCGGAGTAGGGGTGAGGCGGCCCGGGCGGCCTCGCTCGCTCCCTCGCTAAGGCTTCTCAGTGCGGCGCTGAGGCGGCGGCTCCGGCGCGGCTCCTCATTGCGCCCGCAGGGGCAGCTGGCGGCGGCTCAGGCTGGGGACGCTGCACTGCGGGCGACGGCCGGCGGCGGC
>NW_010972664.1:21369085-21369901 GCF_000737465.1 Haliaeetus leucocephalus
CGGGCGTCCAAGGGGCATGGGACTCGCCCGCCCGGTTGAAGCCTCCCGCCGCTCCCGCCCGGCGCCGGCCGCCTCCCGCCGGGCCCCCCTCCCCGTTTCTGCCGTCAGTCCCTTTGTCCCCGCTGCTGCCTCCGCTGCGTGCCGGGCTCCTGCTGCTGCGCTCTGTGTGTGCGCCAAAGCCGCGCAGCCGCCTATACCCGTCGCCGCCCTACGCTGCGGAACGGCCCTAAGCACCTTCTGTGAATACCCAGCCGAAGAGCCCGACGCACTCGCTAGCCCCCAGCCCGAGGCCCTTACGGAAACATCCGAGCCTCCTCGGGACCAATCCCGAGGTCGCTACGGAAATGCCTGTTACGGGTCGTAACCAATCGCGGGCGCAGCCGAGTCTCCCCGAAGCGAAACCGAGAACCAATCGGAAAACGCTGCCGCCGCCCTAGCAGCGCGGTCGGGGAGCCAATAGGAAGGAGCTCCCTCTTCCGGCTATTGCCGGGCCAGCCCGAAGAGAGCCGAAGCGCGACAGCCAATCGAGGGGCGCGCTGCCTCTGTCACACAGCCCTGGGACGGTTTCAAGCCGCAGCCCGAGGCGGAGAGCCGACGCGGGCTGCCATTGGCTTCCCCGGCCGAGCGCTCCCATTGGCTGGCGGCGATGAGGCGGCCCGAAGACGTCAACCCGGCTCTCAGCTCGCGGACCAATCCCGAAGCCCGGGGACGCGGGCAGCGTCCGCTCACCTTTATGACCTCACCGGGCGCGCATGGGCGGGGCCGGGGGGAGGGGGAGCGCGCATGCTCAGTCCGGCGCGAAACGCGTGCCCGAGG
>NW_010972664.1:21369958-21413639 GCF_000737465.1 Haliaeetus leucocephalus
AGGCGGCCGCCCCCCGCCTCAGGCCCTGCCTGCCCTCCGAGGCCTCCTGTCCCACCGGGATTCCACCGCCCGGTCCTTGCCCGTAAGGGAAGGCCGCTTGGGCAGCGCCGAGCCGAGGGAGGGGCGCGAAAGTTAAAACCCCGAAATCGCCCGGTTGGTGCCTCAAACCCTCAGGGGCTGAGGTGGTGGGAGCTCGGCCTCCGTCCCTCGTCGGGCCGTGAAGGACAGCGATGCTGCGGTGTCATCCGCAGGCCTGCGGTGTGGTCGGCGGGCAAAATGGGGCGGCTGTGGGGAAAAGGGTAGCAGCGCGGTGAGGTGGCTTGTTAAAAAAAAAACACGGCAGCGGTACGCTGGAAGTGGCAAAGGTGGCATGTGAAGGGACGGTAACCCTGTTTTGCAGAAGCCGGGCTGAGCGAGGGGGAAGGAAGATGAAGAGTCTTCGAAAGTTCTCCCAATTCAGCTGTTACCAGCAAGGCTTTCTTACAGGAAACACAGTTAGTATTAGAGCCGCTAAACTGGCCCTCATATCCAGGTCTCGGTGCAACCACGAGTGGATTGAGCTTGGCCCTGGCCAGAGTCCCAGGCACTGTTCTGGAAGAGCCTGTGCTTCTTCAGGGTTCTGAAGCATCCCCAGGGACATCAGTTCCCAGCCCTGGCAAAGCAGGCGCTGGAGTACTGCTCCCTGCTGTGACCTCAGTAAAATTACTCGGCAGACCTCAGCAAAAATCAAGCACCACTTGCTTATGCCATTAAAAAAAAAAAAAGTGTTCTTGCCAGAATAGTTTATACCACAAACAAAATAACTTGGACTAGCAGAAGCACTTTTTGCCAGTGTTAGAGTCTAACTAAGAACTGCTGTTTTCTTTTCAAGGCATCAGAATATTGCCAGATTGATTTTTTTTTTTTACTTTTTTTCCAGTCCTGTTCTGAACAACACTGCTATGTGAGCAAACAAAGACCTGGCCAAAGGCAGCTAAAATTTATCCTTTACAAGAGCTGTTTTCCAAAGCAGTGGAAAACAAACCCAGTCTCTCAAAACGGTCCTGTTCAGCAGATTGCTCGCACTGGGGTGCTCGGTTTGCTGGAAACCTTTTTTCCTGCCTGATAAATGATGAATGGTTTTACCTACTACAAAGGACCTGGGATTGTTTAAGGTTTGATTCTTCATAAGCTACCTGTGCAGCTCTGTACAGCTGGAAACCTGACAGTTCAGAGTGGCGTGCTCTAACGAGGACTAAAAGAGGCAGTCTGAAATGACAGTATTGGAGCAGTACTGCAGCCACCCCAACCCACCCTACCGTACTTATTGTTCCAGCTCCCCTCTGAGACACCACTGTATCAAATGTTGCTGAGACACAGTCTCAATAAGCCACCAACCATGAAAACAACTTTTTTCTCTCCTGTTTTGGTAGAGATGTTGACCCCAGCCGTGACTATTTGTCAAAAATTAGGGCTACATATTGGATTAGTTCCCTAATGAACGATCCTACATAAAAAAACCAAAGTAAATGTGCAACTAGGCAGTGTGCAGCTCTCCTCTACCTGAAATGCGCCACCAGACATTCCAGTCATGAGCTTGAAATTCTTTTTTTTGGCCTTGAGCACCAACGCACATCACATTTTCTGACAAAAGTTCTTTCAAAAGACTACCTAAACAGGAGAACAGACTTGAGAGAGACAGCCAAGCTTTGTTACTTGAAAAAGTTGGTGATCTGCAAAATAGCAGGTGGGGGAGGGTGAGCTCTTTGCTTTAGCATTTGTTGTTACTTATAATAGCAGTAAATAAAAATCAGACCCATGCATAATTTATACTGACAGTGTCCGTTTGAAAAAATGTCCCTTAAAGCTTTATAGCCAGTCTACAGCCTGATAATAAAAACGGGAAATCAACTTTGTTCACTTAGAGAGAACAAGGCTACCTCAGAAAAACAACTTTTTGCTTGTCCTCCTGTATATGGTACACCCCTTCCCTAAAATCACCCTGTTTCCACTTCAGTACCAACACAATCCATACCAAAATCCAAAACTCTCAGTTACTGCTAAGCTCCCTTTTCTGAATACCAAGCCTATCCATCCACTTGGGGAATGCACATTACAAAAATCCCACCTGGTCTATTTCCTATTAGGCAATCCTGCCCACATTTCCAAGCAATAATTAACCAACCGACTCTCCAAAGCCTGTCCATTCAAGTCGTAGCATCTTTTCATCTACCAGGAAACCACACAAGTGTGCTTAAAAAAGGATTATTATGTATTTGAAGGGACTGGAAACTATAAGGCATCTCCAATTTCTGTTAGTCTTTTCGTAGATTCTTTCCTTAGCTAAGACTACTCTCAGAAAAACCCTAAACACACAATAAGGGCATCTGTTAAGCTTTCATCCTCAATTTCAAAAATGGACAGGCAAAATCATTTGGGAGAGTCATGAGTGAGCTAGTTGCTTTTTTAGACTGAAAGATTCTCTTTTGACAACATTGCAAAGTTCATATTTATTTTCAGCCCCTTGGCTGATGAAATGATCTCCCTTTCGAATCTGCAAATATAAATAAAATTGACGTTTTAATGATTAGTTTTCACAAGCAAGTATAACCCAGCACCTCAGGCATTAATATTGTACCAAATCTGGATGCAAGGGGCAGATTTATAGCTGCTGCGTTTCTGTAACATCCAGGTTCCCAGGGAGGCTGCCTGAGAATATGAAGCATCCGATAGAAATTACTGAAGTGTTATCTCTCTGAAATGCCATAAGGTGGCAGTGAAATGGAAAATTGCTACTATTTCTGGGTAGAACAAAGCTTTCAGGAGCTCAGGAGAAGGGGAGGGGAGGGGTTTTTTGTTTGTTTAGGGCTTTTCATTTGTCTGTTTACATTTCATGTATCACCATAAACTTAAAATCCAATCATCTTAATCACACTCTGAATAGGTCTGCTCCAACATGCACCAGTAGACATGTTCCTGCACAGTGAACTCCTGCTTTTTTTTTTTCTCCGTTGCTTCCTTTTGGGGTGGTCAGCAGGAAGATTTTCTGTTTGCTTACCTTGCAGCTCTTACTGGGTCATTCCACCAGAAGCCACGGTGAGAGGGCTACCTCCACTAGCCTGATAAGGATGCAATCATTCAATGCTGTTTTGAACTTTGTTACGCTAGTGAATCAAAATGGTATTAATGGATCTACCAGTCTTGCATCTAATCCCTTAATATTGCCAAGGGAATTATCCACAGAACAATTTAGTGAGATAGTGTAATGGCTTGTCTCGTTTGATTGGTGTGGGCAAACTCAATGGTTATGGTTGAACTTTAACTTTTCTTTTTTTTTTTTTCCAGTGGAAAATCAGAGATCGCAACAGTAACAAATTTACTGACTGCCTAGGTGTTAATGATTAGACAATAAATCCTGAAAAGTGGTTTTGATTTTTATCCCAGAACAAAATCTGAAGAAATCGATGTTTAGAACATACCAGTTACATTTATTTTTCTGAGCAGGACAGAAGTTTTTAATCCTGAGAACCCAGCATTTTGCAATGATTTCCTGTCACAAAATATGTCATCACCAACAATTGCTTCAGAGCTGATGGTTTGCTGATCTGGATGTGCGTGGGTGCACCTAGGCCTTGCAAGACTCCAGGTAACTTTGCCAAAACCGACGGAGCCAAGTGGTCCGAACAGTTTAATGTAACAGGAGCTACGGACAACTTCCGTTTCCCAATTTTGCAGCACAGTCGAACAAGCAGAGACACTGACTACAGGTTCACGGCAACATTGCAACACATGGAAAACATCAGTGACTCACTAAGCAGGCAAATGCATCTCTTCTGTGGAAGTCCTCCCCACTGATGTTCTGCAGAGGTTGAAGGTTGGTCTTACCCACTGGCTCTTGAAAGAGGCATCAGGTTTCCCACCGTGCCAGGAGAAGATCTTGTTCAGCTGGACAGTTTCCCTTGCTCCAGCATTTGTCTGACCACACCTTCTTCATAAATAACCCTGGAAAACCAGGTGTCCAGAGCCAGAGAAGCTCTGTCAGTCTAATGAACTTTTTAGAAGTCTTCCAGACTATGCCAGTTTCCTCAGGAGTTTGAAAGGGTTCAGATCTAGAAAATTATAGGACTCTTCTATGTGTATCATCTGCCTCACATTAGATTCAGCCAAGCAGCCCAAGACCGACATCCATTTGCTTTCTATTCTTATTTTCCCATGCTGTCAGGAGGTCTGTCTGTTTCTGTAAAGGGGATATCAGGGAGCAGATGGGCCATTCTTACAGCAGGGAATTAAAACAACCCCATTCCCCAGAGTTTACTGGGACTCTCTCTATACCGACAGTATTGGTGGAAGGGCCCATGAATGTCCCGTGCTCACCATTTCCCTGCCTCCCCCATCAACTTCGAAACTGGCCGTTGAGGAGTCTTTCAAAATAAAGAGAGTTAAAGCCAGCCTGATCCCTGAGGCCTTCAGTCCATTCAAGAAAATCATGTAGGGCTAGGAAGCCTTAACTTGAGATGGGATTGGTAGAATATGGGAGAGGCATGGGCAGGGGAGAAGACTCAGGCTGGGCTTCCAAGCCATCACAGTGACCTAGAAATTGTACAGGGAGCCAAGCACAGCAGCCAACAAAGGAGATTTTTCTCCTCTTCCTCCCTGAGACAGCTGGGGGATGTTGCACCAGGGTGATGAGGTTTATTGTGCCTTCTCACAAATGCAGGAATAGGATTCACTGGTTCTTATTGAAATAGTTTTTTGAAAGAAAGCATTGCAAACGGTGCAAGGTGCCAACAGAAGGAGAAAAGGCCATTGGGAATAGACATCTGTCTCACCAAAGAACCAAAGGAATCAGCAGTGAGCCTGGTGGAGCCTGCCTGGGATGCTGCCCTCGCTTCAAGGGCTCCCTGCAGACCAAAACTACCATCCTTAGCTGCAATGAAATGCTCATCCAGCTCTTGCCATCACAGCTGCTTTTACCCTGGCTGAAAATAACTGCGTGGGTACGGGTCTCCCTAGGACAGCCAGCTCCCCGCGGGAGAAAGGGGATGATAGTTCTTGGTGGGTTAGAGCCATTCTTGATATCCGCCAGGCAAACTGTGGCGGGTATAATACACTCATGTCTGCAGAGAGGAATGATTGCTCTGCCATATACAAAGTATAACAACACGGTTGAATAGAGCTGTGAAACCTCGGTCATTCTACGTACATCAGCCACAGTAGTGAACTTGCACTGTAATTGTACGTCTTACCTATGAACTGGGGGGGTCTTTAGTTTGCAGCCTGCAACTGAAGGTGGTGATTGTCCTCAGAACCTGGGAGAGAAATGTACAGTTAATTATGAAGTGGCCAAAAATATAACAGCATTTTCATTTTGTTCATTGAGGTTTTGCCAAGCACTCTAATTGATTTAACGATCCCTGTCCCTTGCTGCTCACTAATCACCACGGCACACTACTTCCTTCATCTTTGGCTTGCAAATGGTTACTAATTGTTGCTGCATCTTGCATTGTACATCTGGTGTTGACAGCTGTCGTTTCCCTAAGATGGAGAGACAGCTGTTTTTAAAAGGAGAGTTCTCTCCCAAATCTCTAAAACATCTGGGAAAATGTGGCATTGAAACTGAGTTATCAAATATAAAAATTTAGCAAACATGTGGACAGGCTGGAGGGTCTGCAAACACAAAGCTTAAAAGTAGGCACAGGAATCAGAACAGAAAAGACTCACTGCTGCGTCTTTAAAACACGAGTCCTGGGTGTTTCCCATAAAAATGCCTATTTCCCTCATTCCCTGTGAACTGCTTTACATGGCAAAATCTTTTACACTCTGCACAACAGAGCACACCTCCTAATTTGATCGGACTAACAACCCATGTTGCTTTTGCTTCAGCCTATTAGATGTAATTCAAAAGCCTTCCTACAAGGCAGGATTCAGGATCAGGCTGCAAGATCTAACTGGCCGGAGACAAGAAACCAGTAGCATGAAAGCATGAAAAAGCCCTAGAAATCAATGGAAACAATTGCATTCCTTAAAAAAAAAAATCTTTTCCAGAATCTCATTTCCTCCTGAACATTTTGTGACCATGATTGTTACAAGCAACCTATTTTTTTCCCCTCCTTGTTTATTTTGTGTATTTAACAGCACTGAGCGTACAGTCCATTGTTTTCCTAATGGTCAGCAAAGCTTATCTCCCGATCTGGCCCAGCCGCTATCGCTTACATGCTGTTCTGCAAGACTTGGATGAGCTCTCCTCTCAGACCCTGCGAGAGGCTGCAAGCCAGCAGCAAGAGCAAAGCTGAACTCAACAGGCAGCAGTGAGTAGGCATGTAAGGACGCAGAAAGGAAACGGGTGAGCTAGAACAAGGTTAGCCTGATTGGAGCAGCAGTCGCTCCAAATGACCCCTAAGAAAAGAGCCTACAAGCAGAAAAAGCCTGGTAGGATTAACAACGCCTTTTTATAAAGGAGTCATTTCAGGACATCTGACTGAAGGGAAGTGCTACATTTATTTATTTTTAATTGGACTGGATTTAAGCCATATCAAGCTAATGATGCCATTTTAAGTTTGAGAGGATATTCTCTTTGCCTCGTAGCACAGGAGCCAGGGGACAATGCAATTAACGGGAAAGGTGGCACTTTCAAAAGCAGTAGAAGGAAGTATTTTTAAATTAAGCAGTTATTGTATATGTCGGGTATTTAAAGTAGGTGTTTTTTCTAGTCACTGGAAGGTGAGAAACTTTTCCAGGAGATGATTCTAGTTCTCAAGTGGGGTCACGCTTAAACTTCACCTAGAGGAGCCTCTCTTTTCTGCACACCTATGGAAGGACCCTAGAAAGACCTGCCTAGTAAGTGGGCTCTGGGGTGAGAAGCCTCCCACTAGGTGACAGGAAGATAGTTACATTTCTAACTGGACCCTCAAAGTCACCGGTGCAGGATATCACTGATGGGCAAGTACCTGGATAATACTGACCCCTGAAGTAGGTAGTACTAAAACTCCTTTTTTTGTTCAGGGGTATGAAACATGCTGTTTGAATTCAAATCACTCTCTAAGTGTGGAAGTATGGGAAAGTTTATAAAACACTCTGAAACATCTTGCCCTGACCACAATCAGGAACAAGATACTGGACTAGAAATCAGGGCCTGAGCTGTCTGATAATCAAGGATCATCTCCTCAAAGTTCAAGAGTGGTTCATCCTGACAAGAAGAAAATCAAGCGAAGGAAGCAGGAGGCGTGCGTGGATGAACAAGGAGCTCCCGACTAAATTCTGACATAAAAAGGAAATGTACAAAAGGTGGAAGCAGGGGGAGGTGATCCGGGAGGAAGCCTTACTGGTGAGAGTGTCCTTCAGCAATCCCAGGCCCCTGAGCAAGGGGCCCAAAAGTGCTGAGGGAGCTGGCTAACGTCATTGCAAGGCCACTCTTTGAAAGATCACGGCAATCAGGGGAGTTTCCTGAGGCCTGGAAGAAAGTAAATGTCACTCCTACCTTCAAGAAAAGCAGGAAGGAGGATCTGGGAAACTACAGTCCAGGCAGCATCGCCTCAGTCCCTGAAAAGGCAATGGAGAAAAGAATCATGCAAGCCATTTCCAGATGCATGAAGAACAAGGAGGTGGTCGAGTGTAGTCAGCATGGATTTACAAAGGGGAAATTGGGTTTAACCAACCTGACCGCCTTCCACAGCAAGACGACTGGCTTGGTGAATGAGAGGAGAGCAGTGGGTGCTGTTTGCCTTGACTTTAGCAAGGCTTTTGACACTGTCTCCCGTAACATCCCCATAGAGAAGCTGACAAAGTATGGGTTATGTAAGTGGACAGTGAGGTGGATCAAAAAATGGCTGAATGGCCGGACCCAGAGCGCCGTGATCAGTGGCACAAAGTCCAGCTAGAGCCCAGTCACTAGTGGTGTACCCTGTTACTAGGTCTTAGACTGTTTAACATCTTCATTAATGATCTGGATGATGGGCCAGAGTACACCTTTGGCAAATTTACAGATGATTATACAAAGCTGGGAGGAGCTGATATACCAGATGGTGTGCTGCCATCCAGAGTGACCTGGACAGGCTGGGGAATTGGGCAGAAAGTAATTGCATGAAGTTCAACAAGGAGAAATGCAAAGTCCTGCCCCTTGGGAGGAATAACCCCATGCATCAGTACATGCTGGGGGCTCTGCAGAGAAGGACCTGAGGGGTTCTGGTGGACATCAAGCTGGCCATGAGCCAGCAGTGTGCCCTTGCAGCAAAGACAGCCAGCAACATCCTGGGCTGCATTAGGAAAAGCATTGCCAACAGTTCAAAAGAAGTGATCTTTCCCCTCTACTCAGCAGTGGTGAGGCCACACCTGGAGTCCTGTGCCCCGTTCTGGGCTCCCCAGTAGAAGACAGACATGGACTTACTGGAGTGAGTCCAGCAAAGGCCCATGAAGATGATTAAGGGACTGGAGCATCTCTCATTTGAGGGAAGACGCAGGGACTGTTCAGCCTGGAGAAGAAAAGGCTCAGGGGGAATCTTGTCAATATGTATATATACCTGGTGGGAGGGAATAAAGAGGGAGATGGGTGCCCTCTGATGGGACAAGAAGCAGTAGGCACTATTTAATACACACAAAACTCCACCTGAACACAAGAAAACACTCTTTTTACTGTGGGGGTGGTCAAAGACTGGAGCAGGTTGGCCAGAGAGGTTATGGAGTCTCCATCTCTGGAAATACACAAAACCTGACTGGACACGGTCCTGGGTAACTGGCTCTAGCTGATCCTCCTTGAGCAAGGAGGGCTGGACTAGATGATCTCCAGCGGTCACTTCTGTCCTCTACAGTCCTGTGATGATTCTGTGAGCCACTACAGCAGTTCCTGGTGTCCTGTATGCTGTCAATTCTTATGCATTTCTCTGATTATTCCCAGAGGTAATTATAGACATTACTGGTGTAATTAATTGCACTGAATGCATATACCTCTGAGGATGAGGTGGTTATGGAGAAACCTGAATTTAATAGTGATGCTGTGAAGCTCAGGCTTCAATAGTCAGAGGAATTGTCCACAAACAAAATACAGGAACTGGGAATCATCATTCACGACTGTGAGGTTCTGTACACGTGCTTTCAGCAGAATAAGCAAGGTGTGGAGGCTGACAGAGCACACAGGGCAGGGTGAGATGAGAAGTGGGAGATGGGTGACTTCTGACAGCCAGTGCTGAGCACGGTGCAGAAGAATTTCAGTTTTATTTCCCAGTCTATGATAACCAATGCGACACGGGCTGGGCTGTTTGTGTGGTGGTGGTAAAACTAAAGCCCTAACACCGTATCAAAACAGGGCACCAAGCATGGACAATTAAATCAGAGGCAGTATTTTCAAGCTGAGCACCCAGAAAGAGAAAACACAATTAATGGCCGCCTGGGAGAAGTCTGATCTAAATGACCACCCAGGAACTCTGAAGCAGAGGCAGTTCTCCAGGGCAGCAGTCCACGAGCTGAACCATGAGCCTGTCCTTTCTCCAGCTGTGTTCCCAGTGTCCTCCACAGCACAGTCCTGGTATATTTTATGCACTGAGGCAGGATCCCATTAAGAAAAAATATGCGATCATGTCATTAACGTCTGTCTCGCAAGAGAAGATTAGAGAAACATTTGTCAAGAACGGTCTAGGAATAATTGGTCCTGCCTTGGGGGACAGAGATGGACTGGAGTCCTCAGATGGCTCCTTGAGGTCCCTTCCAGGCCTGTTTTCCACAAAGTCATACATACCAAAATTAAGCCAAATTACGTTTGCACATATTATTTTAATTCCAGCCTTCCCTAACTTCTGAATGCTTGATTTCAATGCCTTTTTGGCACAGATTACAGCGTGCTGCTTTTTAGGATCGTGGTTGGTTTGTTTTAAAGCCAGCTGAACCTAGCAAGGATGCCATGATACGCACACCCACGAGGTTCCTTAACAACCTTCTAACAGATCCACCACAGGGACCTCTTCCAGGGACTGGCAGAGGCAACCCAGGTGACTGTGCCCTCTCCAACTAATGAAGGTAAGGGTGGCAGTAGGAAGAGAATACTGTGCTGCTGGCCAGCATCAGAGGCTTGCCTTTCAAATCCACATGCTGACAGCAGATGAGATGAGAGTCTCAGGACAGCTGGGGTCCCTCCCAAACCCTGGAGAGCAACATGAGCCATTAGGAGCTTGTTTCCATCTGTGTTCTCTCCAGTCCTTTTTTTTTCCAGACCCTTGAAAACAAACAGCTCTTTTGCTATCATCTCCTCTGCTCCCTGCCTCACTGCTGTCAAGTCAGGCTTTCCTCTCCCCCCTCTTGCCTTCACCAATTGCATCCCACCTCAAGTCATGCCCATCAGTCACCTCTGCCCCCCTCCCACTCCTAGGCCCCTGGCTTGTCCTGCCATCACACATTTTTTCCCACTTCTGCTCTTTCCCCTACTCCTTTGCCTTATTTTTTTGCCTAACAGCTGCTCCCAGACCCTCAATCCTCAGTGGTTTAATCCTTCTCTCTATCCTCATTCCTATTCTTTGTTGATTCAGAAAATGAAGCTCCCCATCTTCCCTTCTTCCACCTCCTCCTCCCCCAGCTATTGCAGCCCCAATCACAACAGGTTCTTCAACCAGATTTACCGCTTTCCTCCCACAACCGGCTTTCATAGCCATTTCTTCTGCCATGCTGCTCCATCACCAGCATGGTGGTCATCACCTTTATGAGAAAAACCCCCACCTTCAGCTCAGTGCACCCTCCCGCAAGGGTAACTGCAACGACTCGCAGGTGGGGTGGGCTTGGCCACCACCTGTGGACAGCTCAGGAGCAGGGTGTTCTGCGTGGACATGGAGCATACTCAGCTGGGGTGGAGTTTCCAGGGATAATTTGGGGCTGGCTTTTTGTCCACTAAATGCTAAGAAGCTTCCATAGGTCTGGAGTCATAAAGCGTGGTCCAGTTTGGATGGGTTTTGTCAAGACCCATAGAAGCTAGATTCCCACGTTGTATGCTGTGAAGGAGAGGAAGTGTCTCAGACAAAAAACTAACAGACATGCTTGAAATGGGAACAAACGCATTTTTGTTAGCCTTGTTCTTGGAAATGTCCTGAATCGCTTTAATTTTAACTTTCCGGCACACTCAGCATGAAAATTTTGATATAATGCTTAAGCTTTAAGAAAATGATAAGCAAGTGAGTCCAAGATATTTTTATGGGAAATACTGTGCAGCCTTAATATGCAGGGGATATTATACATCCCAACGCATAGGGATGTTAACTGTTAGATAATGCAATCATAAAGTTTTTCACTTCCTTTCACTTTTGGTTTTCTTATTTCCATTCTCACCAATTATCAAAATCTGCTAATTGCTGCATACTCTGCAGCCTGTAACATTTTACTCTTCATTGGAGACCTTTTTGCTGCAGGACAAAGTCCTCGTTATCTGGAACATCCCCTGAATTAATTTATTCCATTGGTTACTGCAGAGTCATAAAAATTAAACCGGGGACTTAAGTCATAGGCAGTGTTAAAGGAGCAATCTCCTTGAGCAGCTGAATTAGGCTGTGCAGCATAACATCCTTCCCAGCAGTGTCATCGTCTTTTCTTACACCGACCACTTTGTTTTGCAAAGATGATATTCAGGTTTATTAAATGGATTGATGTTATCCTGGGCTTAGGCATGCTTGGTGAGCTGCTGAAAAATGCCACAAGGTTTATGTTAGAGGGGGAAGTCACCATGCTCTTTCCAACAGACACAGACATCAGTAGGACAACTATTGCTGCCTAAATGGCGTGAGCAAATCGGCGTCTTATATCTGTTTCAGTCGGCCCAGCATTTCTTTTATACTCTACAGGTATGTTGCAAACTTGCAAAAAACAATGAGACAGTGGAAATTTCCCTGTAATGAAAGCATGTCTCTCAACACTTCCAGGCATGTTGCGGCAGAACAAAGCTGTGACCTATTCTTTCATCTGCCACCCTAAGGGTAAGAAGATCTTTAAAAGTCAATGTCTCATTTATGACTGTACATTAGAACAGCCTAAACTGGTCACGGAGGGAAATTATTTTATAATAATCCTGTAAAAGGAGAGACAAAAATCTCAGTTGCTCAGCTGTTAGCTGCACAGAGCTTGGCACCAACCTTGAAACCGGATGAATAATGTTTGAAACGATATTGTTCCTAGATTTCCAGCTGCACCAGAAGGTAGGTGGTCAGCGCAAAACCTACCTTACCTCCCGCTGCTGCTGCAAGATTGATGCTGTCTGGATCAGGGGGAGGATAGCCCAATTCTGCAAAATAAATGGGCCCCTGCTGTCTCCAGCATAGAGGCGTCATCCCTCCTTGTAGGACCGTGGCTCCCTGCAGCCCAGGGTGTGATTGGGTAGCAGGGCACTCATTTTTTCCCAGGGGAAAGCTGCAAGAGGATTTTTTTTATTTAAGCGCTTTACCAGACGTATCTATCTCACGTGCTTGTGGGGTTGTTTCTAATGCTGTCATTATCTAGAAAAATCTTCACTTAGTGGTAGAAATCTTGTATTTCCTTCAGCAGATGCTTGGATTGCTGACAGGGAGCAGGGTTCTTGGCTCTTTCTAATCTATGATTGTCAAATTCCAATTATTCCGGATGATGGGGTGATCCTGCGAAACTGAGATGTTTCCCCTTTGTGTAAGGACACAAATATATGCATGAACATGCGCAGAAATATTATTTGATTCACTGAAACCAGCTGTTGCGAACAAACCATCCGCATACAGCAACTACTGATTACTGAACAGCAAAAACATTGGTCTCCACTGTTGATACCCCAGTTTGTTGCCTGAACTCCCTCCCCACCTTCCCTGGCCTCTCACTCACTTTTTCCAGAGGCTGTTTGGGCAGAGGACATTTGGGATTCTCACTGAGGTCCAAGACTTGCCAGCTGAGAAAGTTAACCAGGGCCCAGCTGGGAGCATCAGCTCTCATTTTACTGTTGTTTGATGGGTCAACCTGTCCCTCAGGCCTTCCTGGTGAAGCACCCAAAGCCTTTTTTGCAAACATATAGCGAAGAAGCCTTGATGCATCTCAGGGAGGTGGCCTTGTGTTCACTTGAGTGACAGGTGCCAGCGCGAGAGAAAAGAGACTGTGGTTTTTCTCTCTGAGATGAGCACAATGGTCAGTAGAAGAGACGAGGCTCTTGACTCCCGAGTCTTCTCCTTGAGTAAATTAGACCCCATGTCATCCTTGGGTACTCTTTGTTGTTGGGTTTGTCTGTCTTAAAGGCTAAATTGAGACGCCCTCAAGCAGCCGTTGCTGAAGGCAGCGAGGGCTGAGAGCTTTTTTCCATCAGAGGGTGGAATTTACCCCAAAGGTGTCACACTGTGGCACAGCAGGTACCCAGTAATGCCGGGATTCCAGGAACGGGAGAGCCTGCCTCCCCCATTGACTGCAGTGTGTGGATATCAGGTCTTAGGAGAACTAGGAAAAAGACCTCACCATTGGAGAGTTGTGAAGAACGGGTTGCTGAAGCAGGAGAGCACTAAATGTGGTTTTGTCACTGGTATAAAAAAGGCTGTAACAGTGAGAAAATTAGCTGATATTTGCAAAAGCGTAATTCACCATCAAATGAAAGATTCACCTACCAGAGGAAAGGAAGTCTTTATCCAGCACCTGTATTTGGGGGATTGTTAAAAAAACCCAACCAAAAACCAGCTGCTTTCAAACGAGGGCTTGAATTTGCTGTAATCATGTACAGGGTATCCCACTGTTAATGGATCTGCCTAGCACTGCTGGAAATTCAAGGTGCAATTGCATCAGCTAATATTATTCCTGCAGTTCCCTTTGGTTTGAAATATTGCCCGACTCATTTGGGTTAGATACGAGATGTAATTGCCTGGAAACCAGCACACAGCTCCAGAAGGGTGCCCTGCTAATTATATTCACCTTGTCCAATAAAACGTCCGTGCCATTCCTGCGTTGGATCATGTCATCAGGACACTGCGCAGGGTGTGCCTTCATTTTCCCTTCCTGCAGGCTCTCTGAGAGGTACCAGGGGCTTCCGACGGGTCTGGGGTCCTTACGGATTTCCTAAGCCATGGGAAGCTCCAAGAAGCAAAAGCTCTTCAGGGTTTCTGCACCTGCCAGGCACAGATGCACCTCTCAGCACTTGCAGGAGGTGTATTGGGAGGAAACGTGGATGGACAGGCCTTACTCTGTGAGTATATTAAAATACTGCTGGTAAATCTAGCACCCGATGGGTGCTGGGCACCCCATGTCCATTTCGGACTTGCAGAGAAAAATGTCAAAGTTCCTGCTGACCCACAGGAAATTTGCTGCTTCTGGCCTGCCTTTCTGATGTGCTCTAACTACCAATGAGCATTTCTTCTCATGCCCTTTTTAAAAGGTGAGCGTGATCCTGTTTTAGCATCTTGCCAAACTCTTCACAGCCTCTGCAGGTGGAGGCAGGGAGCAGCGTGTACAGCCGTCCCCACACTGCTGCGGTGGGAAGAGTATGACCCGGTAAAACAGGGCTCTCCCTCCATGCCTCCCTGCAGACTGGAAGAAGGGCAGGTATGAGCTGCTAGAGGGGACTAAAAATAGTCTCTTCTCCAAGTAGACCAGGGATCCTGGGAAGAAAAGGCCACGTTCTTCATCGGCACGTAAGAGAGTAGGTTAGAGAACGAGAAGGAAGAACAGCTACCAACTAGAAGACAGCATTGGCATGAGTACAAGTAGATAAAAATAGGCTATGAAAAAATGTGGGCTGCAAATCAGAAACAAGTTTCCTTCTGTCAGAGTGAGGTTCTGGAATGACCTGCCAAGAAAATTCCTGATGACTCTTAAGACGGACTGTGATAAATTAACAAGAGGGACTTTATGACTCAGTGTTTGTCATAGCTGGGGAATATGATGATGACTAGGAGATCCCTTCTAGCCCCACATTCCTGTTGGTATGATAACAGAGGAATCTGTGTAGGGCGCAGTAAATGCTGAATCACTGAGTGCTTTATATAGCTGCCTGGCAGGACAAAGTCCCTCGCACCCATCCTGTCCGCAAGAACCTCCAGGACAAAAAAAAAAAATAAAATAAAATCCTTATGTAAATGATTGTGCTCTGGCAGCACAAAGCATAAAGCTACCGATGCCCGAGTTCGACGAAAACCAGCTGAGCTACAGGTTCCTCTACACAGAGGAAAGGTGGTGGTGTGGGCACGAAAGCAAGAAACCTCACTGTAAACACTGAGAGGTACACGCTCTGAGGTGAATGCGCTCCAGCAGCTTCGATAAACAATTTTAACATGGGAAAAGAAACTCCATGCTTGGAACTTTGTGGAGGTATCCCATGCACTTTCTCAGCCAGGCGCACGCAGGGATCGTTTCCACAGGGCATGATCGTATAACGTAGCAGAAAGTTCCTGCAATTAACATCAACTGCTAAAACATCCACAGTTCTCCAGCCACCCCAGGATCCACAACTCTTTTGATGGTGTTTTTTTTCTCTGTCTCCTAGGAGTCCCCCAAGGATGGGATCACTTTCTGCAGCACAAGGCCAGCAACGAGGATGCAGCTTACACTGATGCGTTTGCTGCCTCGCAACTGGACATCTCCGGCTTTGCTGCTCCGGCTCTATGAGCAGACCTTGGGGGAACAGCAGTAGCTGCAGTTTTAGTAGTACATAGCTAGAGGTAGAGGCCAAGCAGGCACTCGTGAAAGTGGGGTAAGGTAAGAGACAGGCCTGGTTTCTGGGCTCAGGAGAGTAACATTGCTTAGGAGGAGAGCACTTCTCCACAGCCCTCATGGCTGTTGGACTTGAGGAAGACTTTTCTGGAGCTTCTTCCAGACATGTGGAGGGCATGTACAGATGTGGGTGCTCCCTCACCTCCTCAAAACTTACAGCACAGGCTACTTGGAGACGTAGAGCCCCTGACTGCTGCTCCCCACTCTGCCACAGGAATGTCCCCGCGCAGATGTGGCACCACTGTACACCCACCGTCTCCATGGGTCGCACAGTCAGTTTTTTTCCTCTTGCAGTACTTTCAAATACCCATTATTTCTAATAACTGCCCCTGGTATCAAAGCTCAGAGCAAGAGGTTCCCCACAGATCCCAGCTGCTAACCCCAACACAAGGCAGCGGGGAAACTTCCACTCTTCTCCCAGAGAGCTTGGCTTAATCCCTCTATGCCGTAGCTAACAAAGCTTCCCCCCCTCTCCTTTTTTTTTTTTTTTTTTTTTTAACCAGGCAGCTGAATCACAATCGAGATCAATTTTGTTATTTCCTAAACAGTCGCAAGCTGACAGGGTAACAGAGGCAGGCTGAGCGATGGCAGGTGGTTGCAGCACAAGAGCCTCAAGCCTTCCTGCTTTCCTGGCTCTTGCCAAAGCCCAGCACGCAGGTGGACAGAGACATCTCATCCCGGCTGTGACGTGACCCTTCCTAAACAGCCGTCAGCAAGGAAAGGGCACAGAGGTGTCGGTGCATCGCCGGGGTCAGGGGCAGTGGGCAGAGGCCGCAGAGCTTTTAAACAGAAGAGAAGCACCTGTGAGCTTTCCCTGTGCGGAGCATCTCCCATCGCACCGCGTGCAGCGGGGCTCAGGGATGCCGGTGGATTCATCGTCTCTTCCTATGGTTTGCAGCAGGAGTCACAGAGCTGGAGCCCGCAGAGGTACACAGCTAGCAGGGGAAGGATGGCTTGGAAACACGGGTCGGGAAGCTAAAATTCATTCAAAGGACCTCATCAGCAGGAACTGCTGCGGCCGCCCCGTGCGTCATTGGAAGAGGCAACCTCTCTGCTGGCAGATAGTGCTTGGATGGTGACAGGGTGCTGGGATAAGGTGTACAGGATTGCCAAGAGCTGCTGCGTAGCTTCTGGGTAGCGGGAGTTTCTCACGTGCCCTGAAGTACCGAGAGCACATCTGTAAGACGGTGAGTCCAGCACTCACCTGGGACCAGGTGGGGGACCTCCTTCCAGTCACTTACTTTGTATTTCGGTTTCTGTAAGATGAAAGTTTCTGCCTTGAACTGCAAAGAGGCACAGCTTTTCCCAAGGGGAACAGATTTAGACAGCGGATATGTTGCAGAAGGAACTGCTCATGGGTACTACAGGCTCACTGGGTGAGAGACGGCTCTCTTTAGGCTATATCCATCATCAGTGGCAAGAAAAAGAGTCAGTTATAGCCCGTTATAAATCAGGGCACTCGCGGTCCTGCTGCCATAAGCCGCCTTCTCAGCTCTCACAGTCTTCCTCTCCACCTTCGCAGCACACGTGCCGCTGCCTCTACAGCTGCTCAGGAACCATGGATTCAGGGCAAAGCTCTAATTAAGGCGCTTTGAATGGCTTAATGGGGAGAGACAGGCTCCTCCAAAGACTGTACAAAGAGCCATGGGGGAAGGAAATGCTGAATTCAGTGCCTAAGACAGACAGGTGCCTCAAGTTAAGCAGCATGAAGGCTCCTCTGCGTACCCGTGCGATGCCCGATGCAAAGATCCCGAAATACCGATGGCAATGAAAGGCAGCTCACCGTCTCACTCTGTCCTTTCTTCTCACGTGCAGGCAGCCCGATCCATCACACGGTGCTTTGACTCTTCCCCCCGGAATCAAATGCATATTCCTTGCTAGATACAGGGGGAGGCCAGAGTTGGGAGTCATCAAAAGCACCAGTGAGGTTTTGTGTGTGCACATACATGCACGAACTGCATCAGCCTTCTGCGCACATGTAGAAAGTAGAATCATAGAACCATTTAGGTTGGAAAAGACCTTTAAGATCATCGAGTCCAACTGTTAACCTAACACTGCCAAGTCCACCACTAAACCATGTCCCTAAGTGCCACGTCTACACATCTTTTAAATACCTCCAGGGATGGTGACTCAACTACTTCCCATAAGCCTGTTCCAGTGCTTGACAACCCTTTCGGTGAATAAGTTTTTCTTAATACCCAATCTAAACCTCCCCTGGTGCAACTTGAGGCCGTTTCCTCTTGTCCTATTGCTTGTTCCTTGGGAAAAGAGACTGACACCAACCTCACTACAACCTCCTTTCAGGTAGTTGTAGAGAGCAATAAGGTCTCCCCTCAGCCTCCTTTTTTCCAGGCTGAACAACCCCAGTTCCCTCAGCCGCTCCTTATAAGACTTGAGCTCTAGACCCTTCACCAGCTTCGTTGCTCTTTGGATGTGCTCCAGCGCCTCAATGTCTTTCTTCTAGCGAGGGGCCCAAAACTGAACACGGTATTCGAGGTGTGGCCTCCCCAGTGCTGAGTATAGGGGGAAAATCACATCCCTAGTCCTGCTGGCCACACTGTTTCTGATACAAGCCAGGATGCCATTGGCCGCCTTAGTAGGTACATCCACATCCAGTTTTCAGCTGGTGGCTGCTGGTCACCAGACAGTAAAGCAACTGCCCCAAATTCCAGTGATGACTTTCCAAACAAACCATAGGTTCAAAGTCCTCTGGAGGGTTTTTCTGCATTTGCTAGTGGATGTTAAGTTAATTTTTATATCAGCTGCTTCCAGGTGGCTGCACGGTTGATCATTTCCTATGACCATGCTGCAGTATTTCCTAGCCCCAGAACAAAATGCTACTCTAAACATGCTTGGAGGTGGGGAGAAGTCAGCCCCAGTTTGGAAAAGTGGCTTTGCCCCATATTTAACAGGGTCCCTAGAGCGTTCCAGCCACCTCCCTGTCCCACCAGTCGTCCCAGCGTGGGGATGCCGTGGGATGCGTGGCGTGGGACACCTGAGATTTGCTACTGCACCCGACGTGGCAGCAGCAGCCCCTGCTGCGAGAGCTGCAAAACTGCAGGTGCCTTTTCCCTGGCCCCAGGGTGGGAAGGCGATGGGGAAAAAGCCACCCAAGCCCCCCACTAGAGGACCCCCCCACCTCCCCAGGCACCGCGAAGCCGGACACGCTCCAGCCTGTCGAATAAAATGATGGTTATAAATAAAACACCGGCCGCTGCATGCTCGCAGGGTGCTCCCGCTCCCCTGGTACGGCACTTTCTGGCTCTACACAAGCTCCCTGCGGCTTTGGTGTGGCACAGGGTGGATTCCGATGATAAAAAAACCTGCTTTTTGGGGGTGCCCGAGAAAGCGGTGCGGAGGGGCACGTCGCAGCATGTAGTTCTAACCCCCGCGCCTTCTGCCCTGATCCTACCCACCTCTGGCTTGTTCCAGCATCCCTCCACACCAGCGAGGGCTGCGCTGGCAGCCTTCCCCTCTGCTGGGACCGCAGGAGACTTCCCACACTCGCACCCTTGTCTGGGCTTCTCTGTCTCCAGCCCCCGCTGCGGATTTGGCCCGCAGAGGAAGGGGACCCCCAGTCAACGCACTTCACCCAGGCCAGAGGTGTAAGCGCTCAGACAGCTGCGAAAGAAAGAAAAACATGAAGGAAACTGGTTTCTGTTAGCAAAAGGTGACAAAAAAAAAAAAAATTGGGATTACCCTCTGGGGTGTTTCCATTTTAGAAGCGAAGAGGGGCTATGGGAATATTGTTCCCCATAAGATTATTGGTTTTGGTGATTTGACCTAGAAATTCAGCAAGCTTGGAAAACCACAGGGGCAATGGGGGAAAAAAAGGTGATATCGGTGATGGGACACAGCAGTGAGAGATTTCACCATCGTAAAGGATAACGGAGAGGGCAGGGCTAACGTGCATTGTTCAAAACCGGGTTTGGGATTCCTCTGTCACCTGCCCTTTTAACAAAGCCTTTCTCCAGAGGGTTTTTTATGCACTGGGCCTCAGGTCTCAGCATCCTGAACTTGGGTGGAGGAAATGATATGCTGAAATGCCTTCATAAATATCCTCCAAAAAGCAGGCACACCGGATTTACTGTTCTTGATATTGCTAAGATAAAAATTAAACAGACCATATGAATTTAAACAAACCTCATTCCAGACTACATCATCCATACAAAGACATACAGAAGGGCCCCAGCCCCAGAAAAACAAGGCAAAAAAAGAAAAGAAAACCTTTTCAGATCCTCTTTTACGATTGCTAGCTTGTCTTTCCCTTCAGCTCTGACCTGAGCCTCACCTACGACCGTGCAACTGAACTACACAAAACGCAAAGACACCTCCAGGGGCATCACCTTTGGACTCCATTTTCTCGTTCAGATGCTACCAAAAAAACCCCCAAACCACCCCAAAAGTCTCCTGCACGTGCCCCACTCCGAGGTCCTCGCTTTGCCAGGGAGCAGCACACCCCAGGCGAGCAACCGCAACTGCTTCTGGAGTCCCATCTCCAGCCGGGTGCGATGCCGGTGGGAGGCTCTTGCATCGGCAGCCTCGGAGAAGGAGTCCTCTGTCCGTCTGTCTGTCCGTCCATCTGCTGCGTGCGAGAAGCCACGCGTGTTTCTGAGACGCGGCGTGCCGGTGCGAATCAACCAGCTCTTGCAGGGAAAACCCTCTGAGATGATGAAGTTTGGGCTCTCGCAGGCCACCCAGCCCCAGTCTTTCCGCTGCCGGCACCGGGACGGACAGACGTGCCGGTTATCTGTGGGATGGCAGGCGGCTGCCCGGAGCAGCCGGGACAAAACCACGGCCACCTCCCCGAGTGCTGCCAACCACCTCGCAGCCAAACGCGGTCTGCGGTCACCGCTGGGGCTGCCATCGCAACCCGGAGCGGGGCAAGGTTTATTCCCGACCCCCCCAGATGCCAGAACAAGACGCATCCCTCGGAGGGACGCGTGGCTTTAGCGTCGCTGAAAACACCCAGCGTTTCGGGGCGGAGGGCAGGAGGGCACTTGCCTTTGGGGCAGGGGTGCTCCCAGTCACACAAAGGTGGGTTTCAGATCTTCTTTGAAATTCACCACGGGCTGGGGCCCGCCGTGCTGCTCTGTCCGGGGGCCCGCGCGACCGCTGGGCTCTGTGTCCGTGTCTGTGCTGCTGCTTCCCAGGGAGCCGCGTGGGCTCTGGAAGCAGACCTCGCAGCAGGGCCGGTGGCAGCCGTGAAACATCTCCTCAGAGCTGCTGCTGCTGGAGTCCGAGTCCGGGTAATAGTACAGCGAGCGCAGGGAGGGCTCGGCGGGGCCCCCCGGGGGGCCCCGCCACCGCCGCCGCTGTTCCCGCGGGATGCACGGTGAAGCATCCCGAGATTCTGGCCATCCTGGCCATCCCTCCGGCTGGAGGCAGAGCTCCCCAGGGACGGCTAGAGGGGACGGTGCTGGCGGGTGAAGGAGCCCTCCGCCAGCCATCTCCCCTTCCCTCCCCAGGGAGATCCGTGGCGATTCCCCACCGCCCCAGCCGCCTGCCTCCTTCACCCCGCGGCCGGCACGAGGGGAGACGTGTCCGTGGAAGCGGGTGGAAGCAGCGGGCAGCGGGATCCGCCGCCGCCGCCTTGCCAGGTAGGGGCTGAGGGGCGTGCGGATGCCCAGGTAGCCTTCCCGGCCCCCCCACGTTCCTCCCTGCTCACCTGGGGGGCTGCCAAGCGGGGATCCCCCAGGTAAAGCCGGGCTATAGGCTTTGCCATCCAGGCTCAGCTCTTGCAAGATTTCCCGCAGCTTCTCGCTGCTGACGTAGCTGACTTTGGGGGACGTCTCCCAGGCCACGCCAGATGAGATGTCCTGGCCCGGCAGCTGCTCCGGAGGCTGCCCCTGCCCCGCGGGTGTCCCGCACTCCTGGACATCTTTCAGGCCACGTTCGATGCCGTCCCCCGTCTCAAAAACCAGCACCTGAGAGCAAACGGGCTCGCGGCTGGCGTTGTTCTGGAGGTCCCGAGCATCGCTGCGAAGACGCGGTGTATCCGGCAAGCAGGGAGGCTGCAACCCATCCCGCTCCGGATCCGGGGGACAGCGGTCCCCCGGTCCATCCCCGCGCCGTCCTGAGCTCCAGGTGCGGGGAGCTGGCGGCGGCGCGAGGGGGTCGCAGCCGCTCTCTGCAGACATCAGCCTCATCAGCTTCTCCTTGGCACTGCTCACTTGCTCCTGCAGGCTTTCGATCACGGCGTTTTTCTGCGTCAAACAAACACACCCGTCAAGCGTGGGGCAGGCGGAGGGTACGAAAACGCCGCCGGTTTGGAAGCAGGCACTGCCAAAAAAAAACGTATCGCCCCCCTCCACACCTCTCCACGTGGAGAGGTGCTCTGAGGCAGCACCGCAACAGGGCTGCAGTGTGTGTGACCACGTCCCCCCCTGGAGCCCCCCAGATGTGGGTGCAGGAAGGGGGGGACACCGTGGCAGGCAGCTCTTCAAACAGGGGTGCTCCCACCCACGCAGTGCAAGCTGGCGGCTTTCCTGAGATGGAGCATCTCCCCTCTGAATTAATCATGTTTGACCAGGCTGTGGGAACCAGGCTCTCCTGCTCTTCTCCCTACATGTTTTTTAGAAACCCTCCAGATTACTCCTAAATTTTGGCGCTTTGGGGTGCAGAGCGATGTGACAAAACAAAGCGGGTTCTCCCCTCCGGAGGGAAGGGGCTGGAACGGGGAGCACCGGGGCGTCGGGAAGGGTTTCCCACCCTGCAAAGCCTTCAGCCCACAAAAGGGAAGGGGAGAAGCCGGTGCGGCCGAGGGGGGCCGGCAGAGCCCCGTACCTCGGTGAGCAGCCGCTTCATGGAGTTTTTCTCCCCTATCAGCTGGTAGAGCTGCTCCTCGCTGTACACCGAGCGGCAGCTCTTGCTCGGGCTGGTGAAATACTTCGCCATGTGGCTCACGGTTTGGCTTTCTTCTTCAAAGGCTTTCCACTGCTTGAGCTGGGGAGCAGAAGAGGGAGTTATCGGAGCCTGCCGATGCGGCGGGAGGCAGGCGCGGCTCGCGCGCGAAGGAGACAAAGGGACGAGGGACGGAGAAGGGCGGACAAAGGCAGGGTGTGACGGAGGAGCAGAGACGGCTGGGCGAGGGGCCGCGGTGTCACTCGGAGCCTCCCACCCACCCGAGCCCTACCCTGTCCCTGGCTCCAGCCTTTAACGCAGAGAGGGTCGGTGCCTGCCTGTGCCGCAACCTCTAAGCGCGCTGTAAAAGCCCCCTTCTCCTTCTCCCCCCCCCCCCCGACTCTGTGACAGACAAAGACGGTGTCACGCACGCCTCCTTATCCCCGAATCACCGGTGACAAGCTGAAAACCAGCAACGCTTAGTATCCATTTCTCGCCTACTGTCTGCGTAGAAGCCTTGCGCAGCCCAGCTCCGGCTGCTTATCGATCTCGGATGAGCAATCAAAGAGCGAGCCCGTTAGGAAAAACAAGTTGATGAATTAAAAGATCCAAGTTAAATAAAATGTTCGAGGCCCCCAGGCTACGGCAGAAAAACGGTACAGGCAGAGTGCAAGTACAGCTCATCAGCTCCTCCGCCCTCGCTCCGCCAGACCTCGTGCTTGGCAGAGCATCGCCAGCAGGCTCAGTGCTTGTCAGAGGAGGTTTGGATCCTGCTCCCAAGGGCTGCTCATCTAGTGGGTTGGGACTCTGCAGTGACACGGCACCTGCTGAGGTAGGAGGGGATCTCTGGAAATCCTCCTGCTCAAGCAAGGGCAGCTGGACCAGGCTGCCCAGGACCGTGTCCAGCTGGGTCTTGAGTATCTCCAAGGATGGAGACTCCACCACCTCTCTGGACAACCTGCTCCAGGCCTTTACAGCTTTCACAGAAAAAAAAAAAACAACAGAAAAAAAACACCAAAAAAACCCCCCAAAAAACCCGTTTTCTGATGTTTAAATAAAGTTTCCTGTGTTTCAGTTTGTGCCCATTGTCCCCTGTCCTGTCAGTGGACACCACCAAGAAGAGCCTGGCTTCCCCTTCCCTACTCCACCCCCATCAGTATTTTTACACACTGGTGAGATCCCCCGAGCCCTCTCTTGCACAGATGTGCTCTTTCTTCAGCTTCACCTCTTCCTCCCTTTTTCACCTCATTTCCTTGAGCCCAAACATCCCTCCAAACATTAAACCGAGTAAACAACTGTTTCCTCTCCCTGTAACAATGGGAGCATTTTTCCCCACTAACGTCGTGGCCAGGCATACCGGGCTGCTCCCGGAGGACGCGGGAAGCAGAAGAGCCGAGCCTCATCACAAAAGGCTTCCTTCAAACACCTCCGCGTCCTCCTCCTCCTCCTCGCTTGCGGCAAAGCCCAGCTTTCTTCTCCAAGAAGCTTCTGAGCCTGGGCGAGTCCATCTCAATGGCCAGAGCCTGGCTCCATCCCTGCCGCGGGCAGGAACCCTCGGCAGGAGCAAGCACGTGGGATATGAGGAGAGGACAACTGTGTGAAGGACCGATCCCACCGCCCACATGGAGGAGGAGGAGGAGGAGGAGGAGGAGGAGGAAGGCAGCAGCCTCCCTGGGTGCCCTCCGTGTGGCTGTCACCCGTGGCATGCTCTCGCAGGAGGGTTTCGGAGCAGCAGTTCTGCACTCCTTGGAGACTCGGGGGACTCGCTTGGGGAAGGAGAGCCACCGGGGGCTTGGGGGATGAGCTGTGCAGGTGAGCCCGAACGTTTGGGGAAAGAAGCAGGAAAAGAAGTGCTTTGACCCACGCGGCTGCTGTTGTTAAAACCCTGAAAACGTGCTCGTTTCCAGGCCAGAGGTGGCAGCGTACCTGTGGGACAAAGATGAAGCAGTTGATCGTGGTTGTACACACGAAGATGCCTCCGGAGGTAAAACCAAACAGCAGGTTGTGCCAAGCGCGGAAGAAACGGTGAACTAAGCAGATGGTGCCAGCAGCCAGGAAAACGAGGTTGACCCCGACGATGAGCGTCAAGGACTGGTTGACTGGCGGGGAGCTGACGTTGTCCGTCAGACCGGCCAAGTAGGTCCCATACAGCAGAAGGATACTCTGGAAGCAGAAAAAAGAGGCTTCCAGAGTGTGGAAAATTACAGCCTGATGGTGTCAACCCCCACCTCTTACCGAGCCCGGTGAGCTCAGATACACTCAGCGCAATCCTAATTAATGCTCTTTGATCTATAATGCAGACCTTCAGCGTGCGCCGGCGACGCTGCGGCAAACACCCGGCACACTGCTGCAGGGCAGAAGTGGGGCTGGGGAGGGAGAGCAGGAGCAAAGGGCACTGGTGGGCTCTGGGGGTCCCGGCCGGGTCGGCAGGCGATGCCACGGAGCGAGGCACGGCTGGGAGAGGCGAAAAACCTCCCCTTGGGCAGCCTGGAGCGGGAGCACCAGAGACGGACAGAAAAGAGATGGAGGTCCCTGCGGGGATGCAGTGGTGGTGCCATCGAGGAGCAACGATGTACCTCGGAAGGAGATTCAGAAGGACATTCAGAAGGAAAAAGCGAAGCAGAAGCAGCAGAGGTTTGGGCTGGAGGGAAGGGGATGTCCTTGGTGCCTCTTTAAACAGAAATCCAGAAAACTACTGGGTGCGATTCTTCTCCCTTCCCTTCGCCGTTTCTCGCCCGACTCGAGCAGCAGTGAAAGGGGCTCGAGAAATGTTCTGTACACAGAAGCCCTCCCTCCCCCGGAGCAGACCAGTTCTTTCAGAGCAGGCTTCCTCACCGCGCTGCCCCTCAAGCACCCCACGTGTGCATCTTTCCAGTGTGCTCAGGATTAAACCACCTGGCAGGCTGAATCCCTCCTTCCCCAGGGCACGCTGGTGGGAAACAGTGAGTATTTTTTTTGCCCGCCTCTGTAGCGCAGGGCACGGTCTGCCTTCAGGATTATTTGGAAATACCATCTAACAAACCCCCTGCTCCTGCAAGGACCCAGAATACAGGGAACACGACTCCTACATTATTCCTGTGCTGCCCAGTAAGTGCAACTGTCGGCCTTTTACTAAGAGACAGTAAATTGTTATTTGGGCACCAAGAATTGCTTTGTGACCTGTGGTGCAGATGTTCTGTAGACCTTTCCGTGCTGTGGCTGCTCGATGACCACAACGGCCACTGCCAGGGTTAGGGTCTGGAGGGACACTCTTACAGGCAAGAGAGGTTCTTGTCCACGGTCTTTGGTGAGATTCCCAACTTCAGAGCACCTTGAATTCTCAAGGGGGGGGTTGTAGTAGTGGGACCTGTCTCACTGGGAACTAGGCTGATGCCTGACCCTACTTTGCATGATCTGCACTGGATCATAACCATGTTCACCACGGGGCACCTCCAAATACATGGCCCAAAGGCAAGCCAACTCCTAATCCCTTAGCAAGAAAAAACACAGCACCAAAATCCCATTTAAAATTCATATAGTCTATCTGGGACGCACACAACAGCACTGCTGTCTAGTAAACTAGGACTTTCAGTAAGCACAGGACTAAGATGTTTGGTGGTTTGTTGGTTGGTTTGTTTGTTTGTTTTAACCTTGAGCAGAGGACTTTGCTCCTAATTCCAGGCATGTCCTCGGCAAGTCATTTCTGTTCATTGCTCTGTGCCAGTAAAACCAGGATAATACACTGAACGGCTTCACAAAGGGCTGAGCACATTAATGCTGTGGAAGCTAAGAAGTGCTACGTACACACAGAGATAGAGCCTACTCTCACATTAGTGTAAATCCAGATTAACTCCAGAGAAATCACTAAAGAAATAACTCCATGACTCCCAGTAGGTAGATAGGATCAGGGTCAGGTTCAACACAACACTAACAAAGAGTACCTGGGACCGGTAATGGGGATGTTTTATTCCAAAAAGCAGTTTGTAGGAGCTGTAGGCAAAAGCATTGCCTGTCTAAACCCTAACACAAACTGCGGACAAAATCAGAGGTGAGACACAGCACTGAAAGCCCAGGGAACGCCTGCAATCCCTAGCACCAAAGGACTTTTAAGGACAGGCTAGACTAACGTCTTTAAAATGAAGTGTAGGGCGGAGAAGGACTTGGCCATGTCGTGAGGTCTCTTTCTGCTCTTTTTCCTACGATTTTGGGTAGACGAGTGTTATATTACAGTGAGTCAGAAAGGAACTGCCCGTACTGCACGCAGAGATGGAGCCATTCCCAAAGCAAGGCTGTGATCTCACAAGCTTCATCAACATCAGCTTTCTGAAATGCGTCCAGCCTCTGCCAACCCAGAGACACATGAGACCACGGATAATTACAGCGATAATTATACCTACATAGTTACATCAGTATAACTAACTCTTCTGGAATAAGAATGGCCACGTGCAAAGCTACACCAGTGAAAGTGTACCTCAGTGGTATAATTAAGCTGATACAGATCCTGTGAAGGTAGGCACCAAGCACTTGTCATCAGCACCTCCTTAATTTGGAGTCAGAGGACTCGGGGGCTGAGCCACACAGCGAGTGTATCACTGCGGAGGACGCTCAGCTGAGGCTTTGTGGGAAAAGCGTGCTTTACAAAAGAGGAAGACACAAGTTTTAAGAAGGGGAGATAGAAGAGGCATGGCGGGTTGCAAGGAGAGAACGGGAGAGACAGTATGTGCACGGTGTATGTAAAAGAGATGGTGAGGCAGGGAAAAAGTGGCTAACAGGGCTTTTGCAAGGGAATGCAGGAAAACGTCAAGATGGGAAGGACTGGAGATGAGAGGGCTTTCAAGATGAACAGGAGTAGCCGGAATCTGCAACAGGCATGTAGCTTGGGAGGGCAGCGAAACGATGAACGCTGCCGAACAGTTCAGGCTGTGAGACTGGGAGGAGGCGAGATACAACGCAAGACTCCATAAAGAGGTTACGTACCTTAAACCCTAAAATGAGAACGAGCCACAGATCGGAATAGAGAGATCCGCAGGACTGCACCCGGCTGACGGAGCAGGTCATGCCTTTCTCTGTCGCCTAGAAGGCAAGGGGAAGGCAGAAGTGAAGGCTGCTGCCCCAACCCGGGAGCAGGCACAGACCGATGGGCAGACAGGCGTACGCATCTGAGCGGGTCTCCTCTGTAAATTCCTAAAAGGAAAGGCCAAAGGCTGGTGCTGCCAGGGGCAGAGGGTTAAAGCCAGGAAGGTTTTGGCACTCTGCTGCTAACAGGGCTGGTTAAACCTTTTCCTAAAGCGGCTGCAGATGCCGTGGACCTCGCCTGTGTCACCCAGGTGGCCTGCACAGACCTGGAAATTTTGCAGCAGACCTTCATCTCCGTAATAGACCAGACATAAACCCAACCCAGAGCGCCCAGAAGGCTTTCTGGCTTGTTTTTCCTCTCTCTTTTTTTTTTTTTCAAACAGCACCTCCAAACGCCTGACCCTCCACCAACTTTGTCCACAGGACACGGCGCAACCCTCCACTGCCCCTCCTCATCCCTTTACCCGCAGTGAGATGCTGAGGCTTCGGAAGCATTGGACTGGATCAGAGAATACCCACGTCAAGAGCAACACGGCGTCCGCCAGCACCAACGCTGCCACCATCGCCAGCAACTGGAGGTCTTTGATAATCTGCAAACATGCAAAAAGTAAGCATTACCGTGTGGGGAGGCAAATAGACACCAATAACCTCCATCCCCTTGGGTCTCTTTTTGGTTGTTTCTGCCACGGGACACATCCATCCTAATAATTCCCCCAGAGCAGAGTCCGGCGGCTCACTTACATCTGAGTCGGCCACAGGATCTCTGTCTCCAGCTCCCAAACTCCTGGAGACCTAATCAGGCTCGGGGCCAGGTATAAACCCTCCCCAACGGTGTAGCTAGCTGGTAAATGCTATGACAGAAAACAGCTCTTTCAAAACAAGAGTATCATCCCTTACGCCCGTATCACAAGCAGAAAAAAAAAGGGGGGGGGGGGGAGAAGCTGGTAGGATTATCATTTTGCAAGTTTAACACAGACCCCAGTGCCTCAGGAATGGGAGTCCTTGCTGGTACCTGGTTCCCCTGCAAACCCTCTCATCTCACTTTTCATCTGAGACCTACTTATTTCGCCATTGGAAAGTGGCCACTGAAAGCTGTGAGTGCACTGTTACATGCACAAATTTATATAGGCGGCTCCCATTTCCCTCCCAGCTGCTGTATCCCCTCCCTTCGGTGCTGCAGAGAAGTTCCCAGCGCTCCCTCCCTCCCTTCAAGAGGAGATCGGATGCATCTGGGGATGGCCCTACATCAGACGCCCTCGAGGATACCCGGTTTATTTTCATCCCACAAAAACAATCAGCCCCGACCTGGACGCAAATGCCGGTGCGTAGCATAATGAAGGCACGTGGCCGATGTAAAACGAGAACAAGACCTCACTCGGCGATGGGGCTGAAACTCCACCGGGGAACAGGCAGCCTGGCAGGGCACCCGCTTGCCTCTAGAGTGGAAAAGCTCCTGCCTCATTGCACAGGAATAAATGAGGAGCCCGTGCCCAGCGAGGTGGGAAACCAGACCTGTGACTGTGGCACCCGTCCCCATCACGTGCTGGTTTTATCTGCTATCCTGCACTGGTTTGGAACTTGCTGGTGTTCCTACCCCCCTGCCTTGGGGAGTTTGCTCCCCGTACCCCCGGGATGCTACGTACTCACCACCCGCTTGTCCGGCACCCGCTGGGTGAACACCTTGTAGAGCCGCCAGCTTTTTCCCAGGACGGGGCCAAACACCAAGGAGGTTCCCACGCAGAGCAGGCAGAGACGAACCTACCGGTGGGGGGAACGGCGAGGGGGCTGAAGGGGCAACCGTGGGGCTCGCAGGGACACCCCGCACCCTCCCACCCAGGAACACAATAAAGACGGGTGGGCATGTGTCTGTGGTCTTCTGGAGGGACATATTAGATTCTAGAAAGCTGACCGCAGGGTGAAATCAATTAAAAGGCACATATTCTTCTGCACGCATGCCTGCTGCCTGCCTTTTCCTCCCCATCTCAAGAGGGTCTCGCCGGAGGAGCGGGCAGGGAAAGCCAGGCAGCTTGTGAGCGGCAGGGGCACGGAGGGTCCCAGCACCAATAAATCACTTGCCGGCACCTCCGTTAATTACCCTCGGCCCAGCGGCTAAGCAGGACGGCAGGGCGTGCTCTCCCCCACGTCCCACTCTCCCACCCGGGTGCGTGCCCAGTCCCCGGTCTGGCAGAGCAGCTGCCCCACGTCAGGACACGGGGGTTCGTCACCCAGGTCAGCGTTTCGATGAAGACCTGCTTCGCAGCCAAAAAAACTCGCCTGCAACCTCGCGGCCCCTCTGCCGCGTCGGGCAGTGGCTGTGCGGAGAAGCCCATCTCCCTTCGGGCTCCCTTCTCCCCGTTGCACTTTTACAAGCCCAGCAGCCTGCCCGCCTGTGGGGCAGCTGCCCTCTCCTCTGGGGACCTCTCTTGCACCCCCCCAGGTGCGGCTGTGTTTTACACAACCCCCCCGCTCACCTGAATAAGCTTTTCCACCGAGTCTCCGGACAGCAGGCTCTGCTCCGGAATCCCAAAGAGGTAAGCACTAGTGTAAGTCAAGCCACTGCCCAGCAGGGTCACAATGTTCAGATTGGGGCTGGACATCTTCACGATCCTCCAGGAAACAAAGCAGGGAAGGCGGTGACAGTTACTGAGCGGCATGACCTGGCAGCACAGGGGCAAGGTCCCCTTACAGGGATGCTGATGGCCATAAGGGATGCTGACATACTGTCCCCCCCCAGCCCCCGCTGTTCACAGCTCCTCCAAAAGCTCCTGGCGCACACCCCATCCTCTCCCCTGTATTGCCAGAGCGCTTCACTATCCTTAAAGTATTTGTTTTGCCCTACCCCGACGCTCTTGCGGGACAGCAAGATCCCTTCTCCCCAAAACGGCCGGGTACCAGGCTTGCCCCATGGCACCTCTACCCCCTGCACGGATCTGCGGCACAGAAAAGCATCCCCGAGGCAGCTTCAGCCAGCGCCTTTACGGCCAAAAACTGTGGGAAGCCACAGGCAAAAGCAAAAGCTGCATAGCGGTGCCATCCCCGCGGCGGCCCAGAGCCAGGGGAAGCGATGCCCCACGGTCACGGAGGTGGCACGCAGCCCAGCGCCCAGCTCAGCCCCCCAGCTTCAAGGCCAGCATCTTCCTCCGCTGTGAAGAGGCAGAAGTGGAAAACCTCACCAACGCAGCCCGGGGTGACTGTCCCCAGCAGTGAGCTTTGGGTACAGCGGCTACAAAACGCCTCCAGGAACAGGCTCTTCCCACTGCTCCTTCCTTGGAGGAGACACCGCCACCCTCAGCACAAGTCTCAACTTCAGGAAGCTGCCAGCAACGTTCAGGTTACAGCTTCCCCTCTGAAATTTCACCCCATCACTCATAATCCTGTAACTGGATTCAGGGAGCGGAGAATCGACCCACCGATCTCTCCCGACCTGTCACCCTTCTCCAGCAAGCCCATCGAGCGAAAGCTGTAGCTCCTGCCATTCCCTCCACGTAGCTCCGTCCCTTCGATCTGCCGCTAAGTCATTCCATTTCTCTACCCTCCAGCTCATTCCTGGCTTGCTGCCTCGCAGGCGCAGAGCCTGGGATTCAACCTAGCTCTCTCCCTCCCTGCCTTCCTCGCCATGCCTCAGCCCCTGGGGAAAGATATTCATCAGCTCACCCTCAGCTGCACGCTGAAAAAGGTCTCCTTTGCTCTCTCAGGTTCAGCAGGCAGACCGGTATTTATTTGCTGCGGCGCAAATAAATAACGCACGTTCATTACGGCTTGCTCTGAGAGTATCTTCAGGGGCCTAAATCATTTGGTAATCAATTAACGTGGCCACCGAACTCCACCAGTCTGCTTCAGTAAATCAAGTGCTTGAGACAGGGATGCAGGTCATGCAGCTACTGCCCGGCAGCAGGCACGGGGCTCGATATAAACCCGTACGAGCGGGACCCTCCTGACTGCACGGAGGTTATAAGAAACATTAAGTTCCTTAACACAACCGGAGCGCTGAAACGGCAGCAGCCTGGGCTGCAGCACGCAGAGGTACCTCTCTCTCCAGAACAACGGCACGTGGAGCACAAAGGGTTTGCCAGGTGAAGCTTGGGAGAGGGAGGTATCTCTGGGGGGGGAAGAGACCAAGGGACCGATGAAGCTGAGGAGAAGGTGGCAAGGAGGCAGGTGAGACGTCCAGAGTTGCTGAGGAAGGCTAAAAGCTGGCTGAGACAGTTTGAGCCATGAGGAATTGCTGAGCCTCCTGCTTGATTTATGCTGCATTCAGGGGAGCAGGACTTTGAAAATCCTTTGTGCAGACCAAATGGCACCAAGGAAAGCCTGTGCTTCACCACCAGCTTCTCTCACCAATGGAGATCACGTTCCCCACCAATACAGACAACCACCAAGATCAAAAAAAGATTAGCAATATCTTCAAACTACGAGTGGCCCAACAGCAGGAACGATACGTGCGCACTGTGGAGAGCACGATGGCTTTGCTCATGGAGCTATGCTGCTCAAAGTGATGCTCTCAAGACTGTGGAGTGGAGCAGGAGACCAGCTCTCTTTCTGCCCCCTCCTGTCGATGGTTTTATTGAACAGCACCTTCGGGATGAGGCCATGCACTGCTGCCTGTGCCACGCTGGAGGGCATCCATGCTCTGTCTTGTCCACAGCAAACTGCCTTGGGGAGGAAGGGAGCAGACCAAGCAGGACTGTCTCCACCAGCGATCAACACTGGGTGTGATGGAGAAAGCCGCAATATCCCTGGCATTGCTCTCGCTTGCCCTGTGCTGGTTCTTCAGGCTCGTACCCTCCTGACCCTTAGCTGGCCATCAGCTCGGAGCGTGGTCCTGAAGGAGCCCAACCCCGCTGCTCCAGCTCGGGGGAATTCTCATGGCAGAAGAGGGAAGCCCTTACCTGTTTTTCCTGAAGCGAATGGTGAAGACAAGGAAGAAGAGCGCCAGCAGGACTCCTCCGGTCAGGAAGGTCCACACAACTCCCAGAAGAGCAGCAGAGAAGGACGGGGAGCTCTTCCCACTGCGGTCAGAAGATGTCTGTGGGAGGCAAAAGGAGTGAGGACGAAGAAGACATTGCCGGGGTTCCCAGCGAAGGAGGTCCCTACTCTGGCATGATCACTCCCACGGCTGCTCCTGCTCAGCCAGAAACCCCATCTGACACCCCAGCACCAGACCGAGACCCACAGGCAGAGCTAGTGAGATGTCCGTAGCCAGGACATGTACTCTGCCACTTGCCGAGCGCACAGGAGGCAGAAGACAGTCCAGGAGGCCTCTTCTTACGGCCAACTAGCCAAATACGTAGCGAAGCCGTACAAGTGACTCGTAAACCTCAAGCAGCCCCGGTTGTGGGAGAGAGGGAAATGGGTGACGGTTCCCCACCGTCCTTCTCTGGAAAGAAACCTCTGGAGAAAGACCTCGTGGTACCCCAGTTTGGAGCACGCTTCTTTGGAAGGTTGGGTAGGGCATCCTTAGCTCCCACCCTTACCCCTACGGGCAGCCGATCACCAGCCAGCCGGCTGACGTGACTGGGAGCCAGCAGCGGAGCTGCCAGTCGGTGCAGAAAACAGAGAAAAGGGAGTGGGACAGCGTTTTTTTTTTTTCAGACGCGGTACGCAGTGACACACCGAGCTGGGCTCCACCCGTCTCCCAGCTGGCTGGAAACTACCTTGGTCCTGGGTAGACATCAGCTGAGAACTGGCTTTTGAGGGACACTCCCAAAGCGGGTGTGATGGAGGCACCTCTCTCCTTGCGCGTAAGCGACTTAATGGTTTTAAATCTCCATTTAAAAATATTCTCTAGCTCCCTATTAACATAGGATGGATAAAATGATCCTACGTGAAAGAAGAAACCTACTTCTGCTGCGGATATAAAATACTCCAGCATTTTTAACAGGGTGCGCATGTGGGGGTTTGTTCACACATACTATGCGGGCATGTTACTGACGTTTTTTTTTTTTTCCTTTAAAAAAAGCATTACTTTCACTTAACTGCTGACGCATCCCCATTAAGGGGAAGGAGGAGGACAGGGACTGATCTGGGATCACACACCTCCTCACTAACTTCTCTGGTGCTAAGTCCTTTCTCAGGTATTCCAGTTCACCTGCACAAGACTATTTTCTGGACAGCTGCCACTGCCCCAAACTCCCGCATCTTCCTTCAAGCTCTTTCTGCTTCCACCCTTGCTAGAAATAAATCTGCGGAGAGAAGCAGGGCAGTCGCTGGGACAAACAGCCAGGCGAGAGCCGATGCTGCTGCCTTACGCTGGGATACAGCTGCGTGCGCAGCTCAGCCCCACTTTGCAGCGGCGCAGAGGGATCCTTGGGGAGATGCTCATCTCCCTCCTGAAAACTGCTCCCCACCTCCTCTTCCCTCTCCCCATCCCCTGGGGGGGGTCTTTTGACTCTCTGGGAAATGAAGACCACACCAGCCGGTGGAGATGGTCAGCCAGGTCACTCCTCCTCCCCTTACGCCACGACTCGCCGTGCAAAAACCCCATCACTTGGCAAGAGTCGGGGCTGTCTTCCCACCTGCCTGGAGCTCAGAGGGGCTGACGGGGCTGCTCGGGGATGGTACGAGCCTGTAACGCCATCCTAATTCTGTGTCCTGCCTGGTCGAGCCCAAGGGTAACGCCTGGCTTTTGCCATTAAGGCGAATAGGGCAGACTCAGCATCCCGGGGGCTCCCACGCTTCACTCCCAGCTGCATCCACCAGCAGAACCTTTCCACCTCCGGCTGCTGCCGAAAGCGTTACTGCACCCTCTTCCCAGCAACCACCCAGGGATCAGAAACACCCCTGTGGTCTCCACCTTTCCCCTCCTGACACGCACCCCCCCGGCCCTGACCGCTGTTTCCCTGGATGTTGATGCTACTTGAAGTTGATGGAGCGCTTCGTCTGCTGCTGAGCGGAGTAAATCCTGGCCCTAGCAGGGGGAATATTAATTGTAAGGCAGCTGCCAGAGCCAGAGGAGCCAAGCAGCTTACGGTCTTCTAATTAAAGGCTGATGGTCGTGCGGGACGTGGCGGAAAGCCGAGCAGGCCAAGCCTTGCTGGTCCATCCAACAGCCTCAAGCGAAGCCAACCGCAACTAAGTGCACCCCAGTGTCATTTCTCCTGGCTTAGTGGTGGGGGGAGAGGTACCATTTATTACAGACGATGACTTTTAATTAACTCCTGCTCTATTCATATTTGAAAAGCGCTTTGAAGTTCCAGGGGATGGGGAAGGTCAAGGGCAGAGGAGGCCATCCCAGGACTCCGAAGCGGCCGTCACGCCGGCCGACGCAGGGCTGCTTGACACAACTTGGCCATCACGGCTGCTTCCTCACCTTCTGCCTAACTGCTGGGTGTCATCTAGGCAGGGCTTGTTTTGGAGACCATCCCAGGAGGTGACAGCACGCAGCCTCTGGCTGGACCGGGATGCGTCCCTGTGCCTCTCTCTCCATCCCTCCACCCCCAAATCCCCTTCTGCGGAGCAAACCTCACGCCCCGGTGGGCTCCCCCGCCTCCATACGTACCACCGTGACCGTGCAGAGCTCCTGCAGCGCCCGCCGCTGCTGCTCCTGGCTGCCAAAACTGGAGCTGCCATCGCAGAGCTCAGAGCAGTTGAATCCCGGCTCCATAGCACATCCTCAGCCGTCATCCAGCCGTCCCTTCGCCCCTGCTGGAAGGATGAGGGTCGGCTTTCTCCGGCCAGAAGCCGACTTTCCGCATCTCCCACCCCGGTCAGCGGGGCGTAGGGAAGGGGTCCAGCAACCCGAGGGCTGAGCTTACCCGAATCGACGCGGTGCGCATCCAGAGCCAGGATGGGGAGCGCCCACCTCCCGGCGTCCCTCGGAGCGGGGGGGTTTCCTCCGCAGCGAGGCGAGTCAGCGCGGGGCGAGGGTCCCCACGGAGCACGGCGGCATCCCGAGCCCTGCTCCGCCAGCCACCCTGCAAACCAACACGCGCCGGGGGTCACGGCAGCCCCCGGCCAGTCCGAGCTGGAGCGCGGCACCCCGCCATCCCGAGTTCTCCGCGGCTTTCCTCGTTTTGCCCGTTTTCCCACAACGGTGCAATTTCAGGGTGTATCTTTGCGGGTCCCCTCCCCACGCCGGGAGCTGCTGCTGGTTTCCCTGGTTCCCCTTCTTCTAGCAAAGGGCCAGCGAGCGAAGACAACAAGAAAGAGCGACGAGCATTGCCATCGCTTAATGGGACCTACACCCAGGCCTGGGCAAGCAGGGGAGGAAGGCGCTGGAATTACACACGTACCAAAGCGTTTTGGCTGACTCGGCCCGAGCGGCAGCCTGGCTAGCTGAGGAGCAGGCTGTTTATTAAAGAGATTTAAAAGCCTGGCATCTCCGTGCTCCCCATCCCTCCCGGCGCTCTGGCTGCCAGGTATTGTCCCCGCCTGCGCCCGCTCCCCTCGCACCACCTTTGCCTCTGTTCCCTTTTTCGTTTCTCTTTTTGGCGGGGGTTTTAATAGGCCTCATTACCATTTTAGACATGAGGTCATACTTATCCTCAAGCATCCTTACTCAATTACCATTGTCACCGGTTTTAATTAGCTTCCAGCGCACGACCATAAGCAAGTCTCCCGTCGTTAGCAGCTGGGGAGGAAGCGCAATAGCTCACTCCCTATTTGCTCCTAACAACAGGTGAGAGGAAAAAAAATTATCCGTATCGTGCTCCTCAGGGCTGCTCCCTGGCCGAGCATCCCCTGCGCTCACACCCTGCACCTGGCACCTTCCCTGCCACTACTCCGACACTTTGATCCCCTCTCCTTTTCTTTGGAAAAACTCCTGTCATTACACAAGTAAAGAAAGAGCAAATTAAAACAAAGCGAGGTCACTGGGACCGGGTCTGAAACTTGCTGTTCTTCACAGGGGATCATCAGGATTCAAACGCCAGCAAAGCTACAGGCGTCGTTCTCGCCTCGTGCAAACTGATTTTCAGCTTTAGAGAAGTCACTTACAAGTCCCAGGCCGAAAACATCAGGGTCAGCGGGCCACTCGTCCTAAATTAGCAGAACCACCTCTGAAGCGACAACCGCAACTCTCCCGCTGGCAGAAGCCCCGACGTACCGCGGGGTCTGGACGCCGTCCTGCCTGCACCAGGACGGCCCTCAGCGCGAGATCAGCTCACCACGTCCTACAAACACAATATCACACATCAGCCAGACTTATAAAGGTACGATAGAGGGTTTTTTTCCAAGAGTGCTAACGCCAGGTATTGCAACACCAGTAGAAGGGCAGCGGAGAGGAGGAGATGGGCTCCAGGTGAACACCTTCAGGGGTAACACTGGTAAATGAGATGGAGCGTGGAGGGGCTGCGTGCGGTGTCCAGAGACGGGGGTAGAAGAGGGGCACTGAGTCTTTGAGGCCAAGAAGACCTGCGAGGTGAGCACTGCCCAGCCTCCAAAGGGCTCAACTCTTCCCCATGCTCCCAAGTGTGTTTAAGGACAAGAGGTCTCCCTATAACCCCCTATATCCTCCTGCCATGTCAGAGGGGAAGTCCACCTACCGGGGGACCACTACCAAGGCTGGCATGAGGCCAGCAGGCACGGCCCTCCCGTGGCTCACACATGGAGACGTTTCCACAAGGAGCATCAATTCAACCCCCATCCCCTTGGGAAGCCACCCCTCGGCAAAGGGCAGAAGCCCCTTGGGGTTCTTCCCAGCCCCCACCCCACTATTCCACAAACAGCTCCCACGCAACGCTGATAACGAGTCAAGGCTAATTAGCGCTCATTAGTATGCAACAAAGCAAGCGCTAGTGTGCTTGTCGCCAAAAGGCAACAGGCACTTCCAGCCCAGCTCCTCGTGGGAGTCGGCAGGAACGCCACTCCATGGCCCGGAGAGCATCCGAGGGGGACCAGTGCTGTGGGGGGGGTTCTCACAAGGGAGAAAACACATCCTTAAGCTGTGAGGTTCTCTTGAGGGCAGAGACTTGTGGGGTTTTGGGGGGGTTGGGTTTGTTTGTTTGGGTTTTTTTAAGGCCAAAATTCCCAACAGTTCTGGTGGATCACTTTCTGAGCAGAATCACAGAACGGTTTGGGTTGGAAGGGACTTTCAAAGATCATCTAGCCCAACCACCTGCCATGGACCGAGACATCTTCACTAGATCAGGTTGCTCAAAGCCCTGTCCAGCCTGACCTTGAACCCTCCCAACGATGGGGCATCCACAACTTCCCTGGGCAACATGTTCCAGTGTCTCACCACCCCCATCGTAAAAAAATTTCTTCCTTATGTCCAACCCAAATCTACCCTCTTTCGGTTTAAAACTGTCACCTCTTGTCCTGTCACTACAGGCCTTGGGAAAAAGCCTTTCTCTGTCTTTCTTACAAGCCCCCTTTAAGTATTGAAAGGCTGCAATAGGGTCTCCCTGGAGCCTTCTCTTCTCCAGGCTGAACAACCCCAACTCTCTCAGCCTCTCCTCACAGGAGAGGTGTTCCAGCCCTCTGACCATTTTTGTGGCCTCCTCTGGACCTGCTCCAACAGGTCCGTGTCTTTCCTGTGCTGAGGACCCCAGAGCTGGATGCAGAACTGCAGGTGGGGTCTCACCAGAGCAGAACAGAGGGGCAGAATCCCCTCCCTCGACCTGCTAGCCACCCTGCTTTTGATGTAGCCCAGGGTACGGTTGGCTTTCTGGCTTGCGAGCGCACATTGCCAGCTCACATCCAATTTTTCATCCAGCAGTATCCCCAAGACTTTCTGCGCAGGGCTGCTCTCAGTCCTTTCATCACCCAAGAGGAGTTAGCTCTCATTTTCTGTGTTTGGTACTCTAGAAACATTAGGCTCCCATTTGGGTAATTTCAGAAGAAAATGCAGCTCCTAGAAAGAAGAAGGGAAAGGCTGAGGGCATTAACATCTCCTTGTGCTCCCATTAGCCTGAACATCACAGAGGGAAAAGGGAAGCCAGAGAGTGATGCCGACTGTAAGTGGAATTCACTGTCATTTGATTTTCAAACAACAGACGTGAAGGAACACCACGAGAGCAGTTTCCGACAGCCTGCACACCCCATGGAAGCAATCATAGCATCAGGTGAAGCAAAGCCCTTGTTCAGCCCACCTTGTTCTCCTCCCCTTGCTGCCCTCGGTCTCTGTGGTATTACATATGTGGGCTGGTCGGGTCATAGTGGCTAGTATTTGGCCATGGCTGAGCATCACTGTGTGCGTGGACATGATCCAACAAGCCTGAAGCTGACAGGAAACAAGTGACTGGACCACATGAAAAATATTAGCACCATCTTCTAACGTGAAAAAGGAAGCACTGACTGTTGAAAACAATATTCAGATAAAAGCAATTTGCAGTCATCTCAATGGTTGATCTTCAGGGCTGGAAAATCTGTTCCTTTGGATCCTTCAAGACCCAGGATTACTTATCTACCAATGCTGAGCAACTGTAAACTAACAAATAAATATCCCTCAAAAAAGATGCGTTGATGACATCTAAATTCAAATCTTGACTCTCTCAAAGTTTCTTCTTCCCTTCAAAACCTTTCGTTTGAAAAAGCAGAGGGAAAAAAAAAAAAAGCTGAAAAATTGGTGCAGCATGTATGGGCCCAGAGCAGGCAGAATGAATGTTTCACCCCAACCAGTTCCTTTTAATCTAGCCTTGAACGAGAGACTTCTTCCCAAAGAGCAAGGCGATGTCACGGCTCAGTGAATCACAAGGTGGAAAACTGAAGACGTCGAATCGCAGACAACAGAACAATTGCATTCAAAAATGTCCCAGTATTCATGAGCCCTGCGATCCTGTCCAGTGATATCAGCCCCGACAGCGGAATGGTACATGTACACCTCTGCAAGGGAAGAGCAGAGCACATCTGGAGAAGCACATCTGTTGGGAAGGACCTCTTGGGAAGATGGCTGTGTGGCCGGAGAAGGACAACCGGGGGAAAGGAGGGATGTGCAGAGAGCAGAGCCATTCCTGCTGCCTTGGGAAGGGAGCAGGGGGACCTCGGCTCACCCACGGAGGGTCTGCGCTGCCACAACCGCTGCTGATGGGAGACGGAGGTCTGCTGGTGGGGACCAGCCCCAGCTCGACAGGACGCCGGGCCGCACACTTAAACCAGCAAGTCATCCGGATAACTGTTCCGGCAAGATGAGCACGGGATGGGGTTTTGCAATTCAGAAAATGCTGGCACTTCTGAGACAGGCTCCTGCTTTCCCTTCCGCTCTTCTTGTCCAACAAGATCCCTTCTTGTTTGACCTGAGAAACCTGCAATATTGCCACAACCCCAGGGCGATCAAAAAAAATCACAAGCTTCACTTACTGCAACATTCCCCCCAACAGAGCTACTTCAAAATCGTGAGTTAAAATGCACAGCATATCTGAAGCTTATTTTTAATTTGTATTTAAAACTTCAGCATCTAAGTTTTCACACTTTCCCCTGCAAACACAGAAGGAAAAAGAAAGAAAACCACAAAACTCTGATGTAATCCTAAAACCTGGGTTACAAAGCCTTGATCCCCGGAACACCGGGGAGCTGCAAAGCCATCACCCTACTTCTCAGGGAACTGCACCGCGCTCTTGCTCCATCCCGCTCTTGCCCCTGGGATTTCCAGAGGCACCTCCAGGCCTCTGGGATATCTTCATCCCTGGCCGACAGACAGCTAGCTCGCTGCGCAGCCACGCGATGGGTCACATCACAGGGCCCAAATGGGGTCACCTTCCCACCCAGGCAGTGTCCCTGGCTACGTTCCCGCTCTGTGACCCACGCTCAGGGTACGGGTGGTGACACCAGGAGCTGCAGGACCTCGTCATGCACAAAGGCAGGAGATGCAGGACAAGCTGCTTCTGCCCCCCAGCATGCGGGGAGCTCACTGGGTGACTCTGAAACCTGAAATTCCGTGGTGACCGAAGCTAGTTGCAATTTTGAAGCCTCCTATCCGTTTCTGATAGCATCTCCCACAATCACAAAGGCAATCACTTCCGAATGCCGATCTTACCCATCACCCCAGCGCTACGTGTGTGTCCACTGTCAGTCCTTCAGCTTGGGAGAACGGCACCAGGCTGGCACGTTTAGCTCTGTGTCTAGTCTTTTAAACTTTTTAAATGCAAGTTAAATACCTGTATGGCTCTTTTCACTTCTGTGGTTTATGTTTTGAATTTAAAGAAACCTCCATGCAAAAAGAATTAATGACTTGTTTGAACCACCACATAGTCCTGCAAGGAGCTGACTCACCAATCTCACACCAGGGACCTGATAAGGCTTTTAACTCTCTAATTGCTATACAGTGATAGGCATGCGAGAAATAGAGACAGACAAGATTGGAGATGCTCAAAGAAAGGAAAACTGGGAGGAAATACTGAAAGCCCGGGGGAGCTTATTGCAGGTGAGACCAACGTGACCAGAGCTGATAAGAAGGGGAGCCGAACACCGGGAGCTGCTGCTGAGCAATCCTGCGCCATGCAAAGACCCAAGCTTTGGGTCTGGCTAAGCAGCACACGGATGAAATGAGTGTAAACCTCCAGGTTTCTGTCTCCCCGAAGCGGCTGGGAGCCCGGGGATTGGGACCCCGTCGTGCCGAGCTCATCCCCGCTCGCGCCGGGCGGCTCAGCGAGGCTGACCTGCGCTGCGTGGACAATGAGGCAAAATCTTGGGTTTTCCTTACTCTGTAACGACTTCATCAATCATTTCATTTATTAGTGGGAGACCACACCCGTAGTTGCTGTTCTGCTTCCACAGGGCAACCTCTCCATTTCTCCCCAAGCCTTGGGCCAGGAGGATCCCCATCCCAAGCACCGGGCACATGGCAGATGACCCAAAAGCGGGGCGGCAGGGGCTGATTCTTCAGAAACACACGGCCGTTTCCACGCTGAACCGCACCTTCATCACAAAAAGGCAGAAACAGCCAGGGCTGGTCGCAGGGCTAAACCACCGTGCCCGTGGAAACACGGCTCCTGCCCACCACGCTGCTGGGCACAAGGAAAAGAGACATTGGAGGTGTACAAAAATCCCCAAGCATCTGCTTCGCAATTTGCCCGCCCTGCGTTCCTGGTAGTTGCTGCAAGGCCAAGCAGCGAGCCCTGTCTGCGGGGCTGGTCAATCCTGGATCCCTGGCAGGGATCACTCTCGCATCCTTGCCCCAGGGAGGCTGGTACCTTGTCGGAGACCAAGGATACCGCAGGACACTCTGCCGGCGCTGTGTGATGCTCACCGGGATGCTGATTCAAGGCACTGGTCTGGCATCGACAGGTCTCGGTGCTCAGAGCCTGGGGTCCCTGCCCATCCGCATTGCCTCCGTTGCCTATACGGTCCTCTCCTGCTTCCACCCATCCGCGGACACGACCTCCTTCAAAAACTGCCTTTTTCCAGGCCTTTCCCATCAAATACTGCTACTTTCTGCTCTGTGCACGTGCCCCAGTAGGCTGCTCTCGCACCCCTCGGCTCCCTCTGCCTTCGGGGTGTTCGCACCAGCCTGACGAACTGCAAGACGCTAAACAGCTTTACGGGAAGGCGTAGCCTGCAATTTTTTCCCCTCTTAACTGTACCATCTTTAGAGAGCCTCCATGAATAAGAAGTAAAAAAGCCTGATGATTTAGTATTTTGATTTACAAGAGCGATCTACCTTGTGGTTGAGGTGTGTGTGACTTAATTAAAAAGCAGGGGCTCACCCCCACCGAAGCTGTTCGCTGCTGAGCTATCAAACGCAGAGGAGGAAGAGGCCACAGAGGGAATATTTTCATAAAGTTACATTTCAGATCGAGCCTATGCCCTCAAGAGCTCTCCCTTTCCAAAGCTGGCAGAAAGCTACAGCTGCTCCTTCGTGCAATCAGACACCGGCCCCTCAACCTTCGCAGCACCAGCGCACCCGTGTTTTCACAAGCAGGGCTAGGATGGCCGGGTTGCAAAGCCAGACAGCCACAAGCATGAGGAAAGCTGCTAACCCTAACAAGATCGGCATCTTTTTTCTTTTTTTCCTTTTAAATTTGGCAAGATTTTAGAAATCAAGTGACATATTGCGTCCCCGAAAGAGGAGGCAGAACGGAGTGCCGCAGGTCTTTTGCCTTGCTCCTGCTGACCGAGCACCAGGGAGTATTTTCCCTTAGGAGACAGATTCGACTCAAGGCTCCGAAAGCCGGAGATGTCCGTGGCTCATCTACCTCACCTCCCGGATACCGCAGGCTGCCAAACTGCACCCGGTGGTCCCCTGCTCAGGCTTCTCCTCCCTTTACTGGGAAAAGCAACCACACCGTCAAGGGACAGGGCCACATCAAGGATGCATAAGGAACGCCAGCTGCAACCCAACACTGACAGCTCCCCATTACCAGGGATCTGGTTTCCTTGGCCTCCTCCCTGCCCCTCTCGGGCTGCAGAGCACCTGCGGGGCGGTGGAAAATCCAGGTCTGGGTAAAGGGTCCATGAGCCGCCCTCCCTGAGACGTGCCTGAGCCCCGGGGATGCTCAATTCCAGCATCCAAGGAGAAGCAAGCACGCCGGGGCCTGGGAATTCTTCCCGGGAGGGTTCTCACCCCTCGCAAGCAGGGATGGGACTGTGGATCCAGCACCGAAAGGGGCACATGGGGGTCCCCTCTCTCTCCGTCTCCCCCAAGGGGATAAGTTGCACTGTAAGGTTGGTTGCAACCATTTCCCTCCCCCAAATTAAACCCCCTAACGCATGCAGCTCTTTCGACAGAACAAACCAACCGGCGCCGCAACTTTGCATCTTTGCATCCTTGGAAGACGGCCCTTGCCTATCGCCGAGAGCCGGCAGGGTCCCGTTCCCGCAGCCTCCTTCTGCTCGGAGCGTTCGGGAACGTGTTTTCTGGAAAACTACAGAACCCCGGCCCCAAATCCACCACCATTTCGAGCTTGGGGCGGGCACTCTGGGTACCGCCAAGCCACCGAACTGGCAAAAGGGAAACGCTCCATCCCCAAAACAGGACCCCAAACTCCCTAAGCCCGGAGTGGGAGTGCTGGGGGGGGGGCTGCCAGCCCAGCCCCACGGCCTCGCTGCTGTGTGGGGGGGTCTCGCAGGGCTGCACCCCCCACCCCCTCTTTACCGTGGGGAAGGGGAGCACGGCCAACAAAACACCCCAAAGCAAAAGAGCGCCGGGGCAAAAAAACTCGGGAAGCAAACAGCCCCATCCACCTCTGCCGGCCTCCCTTTCCCCAGCACCCCCCCCCTCCAAAAATTCCCCTTTTCCCCCCCACCCCACATCCCA
>NW_010972664.1:21413649-21444991 GCF_000737465.1 Haliaeetus leucocephalus
AGGCGGGGAGGGGCCGGGGGCGGCCGCCTTTCTCCCGCCCGCCCTCCTTTTCCAGCTGACCCGGGACAAAACTTTGCAGGAAACAAGAAAAAAAAAACAAAAAAAAGAAAAAAAAAAAACACAAAAAAGAAAAAAGATAAAGACCAAAAAACCCCCCCAACAACAACAAAACCGGGGGAACCGCGCACCTTCTCCCCCCAAAGTTGTCATCACACCTGCTTCATCCAACAGCGGTGTCACCCCTTGCCAAAAAAACCACCCCACTCCTCCATAGGTGGGAAAACTGGGGATCCCACCAGCAAAACCCAGCGCCCCCCCCGCTCCGGCCCCGTCTGACCTGACCCCGCCGCCGCGTCCCGTCCCGTTAGCCCCGCGGTCCGTCCCGCTGCCCGGTGGCCACGGTCACCTCCTGTCCCTGCACCGCTGGCTGCAGGTGGGGACGCGGCCCGGCCGGTAATAAACCGTCTCGCTCGGGCCCTGCCTGCAGCTGAGGCAGCACAAAAACCCCACGTCTGTGGCAAAACCGGCCCGAGAAGGTGAGTAAAGGGCGAGGGCGGCCAGCCTGCGCTCCGCGACCTGCTTGTGCAGCCCCATGGCTAGTGGTAGCCGACGTGACTACTGCAATAGGTATGCCTGCCTGAGCAACACTCAGTGTCATGCGGACAGACCCGCCGCCTCTCTCGGCATCCCCGCGCCGCCCGCTTCCCTCTCCTGCTTCCCACGGCCCCCACGCCCTCCTTAACTTCTCACTCTTCCCCCCCGCAAGACATCCACTCAATTTTACCGGATTTTCCGCCCCGGCTCTGAAAGCCAAAAGCTCCGCTCCAGCACCGAAGTTCCTCTCCCAGCCCGCAGCAAAGCGCCAGGTGCTACTGGAAAGGGTTGTTTGCGGAAAGGCGTAAGGTCATGCAGGTTTTCTCTCTTTATACGCTTCTGTTTACCTCATTAGCTGAGGCTCTGCCAGGCCTCGGCACGAACAGTGCTAATTTTTCACTCCTGCCCATTCCCAAACCTGCAGAGCCGCGGACCAGACGCGACCTCGGTCCGAACGGGAGCGGAGAGGTTTGCGCAGCCCCGTTAGGCAGGCTGTGCCACGCGGCGCCGGCGTAAACACGCAGACCCGTTAGGTCCCCAGCCTGGTAAAAGCCTCCAGTTTGCAGCCACCGGTTCTGGCAGCAGCTCCCACCTCCTTTTACTGGATTTGACTGACGTCCCAGATGAGAAAGCGGGGAAGCTGCAGTGGGACCGGTCCGCTCCCGTTATACATCCTCCTCCGAGGGAACATGGAGGGATGTGCCCTTCCCCAGGGAGTCTAACAGACCGCCCTCCAGAAAGCGTTTTCCATCCCAGGATCTGATGGGCAACAAAGGTAGACGTGTTGGGGATCAATCCTGGACCTGGAGCTGCTGGTGGGGCAGAGGGTCATGTCCGGAGCAGGTGAAGGAGCTAGGAACCTTCAAAGGAGAATGAAAATGCCCCTTGGAAAGCCTTGAGAGACCAAGGTCCGGCCCTGGTGACCAGTGGTCTGAAAGCTAGAGACCCTAACGTGGATTAATTCTGTGTTTTGGCACTGAAAGCAGCACCCTGATTTGCAGAGGCACAGAGCACCCGCAGCTCATGGTGGCTGTGACGAAGGTCCCCCATATCTCAGTACCTCTGGAAATCTGATGGCTTTTAAAACATGCCGGCTCTTAGATTGGACTTACCAATCCGGTCTCTGCCTCTGTAAAACCAGGATCATAAACCAAAATGTCTCACAGCGGGGAGGGAGGGGAGAGGAGCGGGAATCTGTTCCCACAGAGACAGGAACTAGATGTTCTTATTTTTGGTTCTTCCCAACGCTAACAGAAAGCGCTCGTGTTGTCCCACTGACCCACGCTTCTTACTAAGCTCCTTGTAAACAGCGATAACAAGAAATCGCCACTTAGTGCATGCTGCGGTTTTGCTCCTGTGTTTCGCTCTCAAAAAAAATGAAAGCTCTTGGGGGGGGGGGGGGATTCGATTTTCCCGGAACACCGCCACAGACGCGTGCACGTGTGTCACCTCTCACTCCTCACCCAGAAGAAGCAGGACCGTGACCTCGTCCCGGCGAGCTCTGCAGCCCTCCGAGGGCTGGGGCATCCCTCCGGTTGTCAAAAAACACGTGGCTGCAGGCAGGGTGTCGGGGACTCCGGGAAAATGCCCGGGAGTTTTGTCGGGAGGCAGGAAAGCGCGTGCTGCGCTGAAGGTAAGCGCCGAGGAAGGATTTGTGCTGCTGGGCAGGTAGGAACAGGGGTCCGGAGAGGCACGGGTGAGGGCAGAAAGTGCCTTTTAAACGCTCTCTTAAACATCTTGTTGAAAAGTTAGACTGCAGAGCTACCCAGAGGGGTTCGGTGTCCATCACGACACCGCCCGGATAAATCCTTCCAGCGCTGGAAGGATAAACCACCTGCTCACACCTCTTCGCTGCTCCTCTGGCTCTTCACCCCCAGCACCTCATTCATCCCGCGCGGGGCTACTGAAGCGTTGTGCCTGCTGGATCCTTCTTGGAAGTCGTGGCTGCCTGAGACACAGCACCTCCTTTTGGAGGTACGGCCCATGTCGTTGGCTCCAAGATGCATACAATGATCTTATATTTTACTTCAAGCTGACTTTTAAAAGAAGTGGGCTTGGAGCTGATTTTTTTTGTGGACTGAGATCCCCTATTTGCCGGTCGTTAGCAGTAACGCCTCTCTTCTGGGGTCTGGCAAGGAGCAGGGTTTCAGCCCATTTAACAGATACGTGTTGTCTGTCCTCAAGATTTCGCATTCAGCTGGAGCGTTGCACAGAGCAACAGCAAAACCAGCCTCTGCTTTAACTACGGCTTTTGGTCATCTGCTAAACTCTTCTTAAGCAACTCACTTTTCAGTCAAATTTCACTAAATTTGCCTAAGTTTTCTTCAGGATAAACTGCAATTTGTATTGTCTTCACTTTGGGGAAAATTAGTCTCTTTAAAAATCCAAATTAATATATGACTACCTACAATTGTCCTGACTTTGCTCACGTTGATTGTAACGAGGCAATGAACTGCCGGTAGCTCAGCGACGAATTCTTCTTTACCTATCGCCATGAATCTGAAAGGGAGACAGCGTGTGCTGGATGGATGCATGCTCTGCTGGGAAATTATCATCCAGCGCACTTAGAAACTCTCATGAGACTTGGCTGTGGCCTGCAGGCAATCTCCACAGATGTGTCCTAGAATTAAATTCTCTATGCAAATACAGGTTTTGTTTTCACACGTTGCAAATAAGCCTGTAGAGAGACATCCATCCTGGGCCTTGTTTGATGAGGTAGTCAGTTATACACACAGGCGTGCACGGAGTACTCCCTCTTGGGCTTTACTAATTAGCGCGTTGATCTACATACAGTCTGCTCCGAGTTACCCCTCAGTCTAAACCAGGTGATGTTGCCATTAGCGTAAAGCACCACCCTTATCTCTTGCATTCATTATCTCCTTTCTCAGCACACGGTAGCCAGCAGTTGTAACATCTCCGTTAAAGAAAGCATCTGGCCACACGTAGGCAATACCAGTTTTGGCCAATTCATTCTTAAAAATGAAACTTTTTCACTTTTTCCTCTGACAAGGTTCGTTATTCTGGATTTTAAACAGCTGATTATTTTCTTCTTTTCACAGACCTGCTTAGTCCATAGTCCCTTGAGTTTAAACTGTTGAAGCTTTTGCTCATTCGAAGATTCTCTTTGCAGGGTTTAGTTGAAAACGTCCTGCCTTTCCCAGCCCCTTTCCAGGCCGTGAGGCTGGGCACGGGGCTTTGGCCAGGCAGGTCATTCCGTAGCATCGCTCCATCCCCACGGACCAAGGCCGATTGCCCCACACAACGCAGCCTCCCAGCAAACACCAGCCGCTGCTTCGACCTCCGGGAGCTTCTATCCTCTCCTCCACCTTGCAAAAACAGGACCACTTGGCCTTTCTTCTGCTTTTCTGCGGTTCCTGAAGTCTTGAATAATCTCCTGCTAATCCCACACCATCCTGTCGGCTTTGTGACCCTTCCTAAATGGTCTCTTCATTCTCTTTAACGCTGCCCCTTTTAATTGCTTGCCTTGTTAGGGCAACTGGGGACATTTGTGGGCCACTCTTGCAAATTGAGCCAGAGAGCTGCACTCAGGGAGGCTCCTGCTGCTCGCTCCATTCCTCCCCATACATCCTGGAAGACTGTACGTTCAGGTGGTGAAATCTCTGCCAGGAGAAGTTAGGCGCAGCTGAGGACAGCAGTATGGACCTGGTCACATTCCCTTTCAAGCCTGTGTCCTATGCTTCTGTAAACTGCTTTAGGATGACTTTGTAACTCGCTCCTGCCACAGCAAATTAATAGGCCAGCTCGTGCTGCTTCATCCGGGGCAAGGGAAAAAACCTGCTTTCTTTGCGACACACGTCCCTGCATCTTCCCAGATTTGAAATAATCTCTCAGAAAGATGATCTTACAATCTTCGTATGGTTGATGTGGACCCCACTGTTGCTAGGTGGGCAAGCCAAGATCTTAGGAGTGACGCCGGTGAGGACAGGAATAGGAAAAAGTGGGAAGAACCAGAGGAATCTAAGGAAAGACTTGAAGAACATGGTGGAAGAAAAGCACCTACTTGCAGTACGAGACCCACATCCCCTTGTAAGCAGAAACTACGGCGCTTAGAACACGTCTAGGGCAGGAACATCAGCTCCAGCGTGGTTTCCACCGTGCTTAGAACTGAAGCTCGCTCCCACCAGTGAAAACCGGTTTGCTAGCAACACCCTACTCATCCTGCCTGTCTTTTATGCAAAATAAGGCTAATCCAAGATTCACCTGACAGGGGGCCAGGTCAGAAAGTCACAGAAAGCTTGAGCCTGAGACACGACCTCCTTCCAGCCACCGTTTGGCTAGTTCCCTGTAAGAAAGGAGCTGGTGCTCGCTGGCGGTGGAAAGGCTGGTCTACTTCAACTCTCCCTGATCCTTTCTGCTCCACCCGTTCCGCAGATCCACGGGGTGTTAAAAACTCTCTGGGAAGACTTTCTGCACCCCACCAGTGGCCAAGCTGGACGGGGATCAGCCCGCCTGCAGACGGGGCAGAGGGGCTGGATCTACCACGAGAGGAGGGCAGCTGGACAGAGCAAATCCTCCGTCGGATGTGGGAGAGAGGTTGCCAACCTTCTGTAAATTGGTTTCCCACACGCTTTCTAATTATTATTTTGGGGGGATGGCGTCAAGAGGAAAACATGAGGTTATGAATTAGGTACTGTGTCAGGCGAAAGGGAGCCGGGGTAGGGTTTCTGAGAAAGCAGCAGACTGACCCTACGCCGCAAGGTGTAGCCAGCCCTTAAGGGAATCGAGGGAGGCTGTGGCCAAGTTTTCTAGTGGAGAAGGCACCAAGCACCTACCTGGCTCTGGCAAACAAGGGTGTTCATACAGATTTGGTCCCAGGACTCCGAGACAAACGATTGCCTCACCTTTGATGAGATCCTCTCCAACCAGTTAGGACCATTCCCATTTTTAGAGGGATATCCGAAGGGAATGAAGCTTATTCAAGTACACGTTTGTCTGTCCAGCGGCCCCTCTTCACCAACAATTTTTAAACCACCCGGCAAATTGCAACAAATTTAGCAGCAGGCTGGGAGTCTGAAAGCTATTAAGTTTCTACAAGTTCCAGTAGATGGTCAGAGGAGAAAGAAACCTGGTGAATTGTTCCCTCTCCCACTCCCCAGGGAAGAAGCATGTGCACAGCTTTTATTAGACATCAGCAAATCCCTCTCACAGGGATGGGATCAGGCAGAATCACACCTTATGGCAAACCAGACGGTCTGCCGGTGGGAAGACAGGGCATCCTTGACGGATCTGCCCACAGAATGACATGGGTTTTTTACCATAGTACAGAAGAATGGGGAAAAGACCCCAAAGAACCATGCGGTTTTCTGCTTGTTACTTTTTCTAGTTGGTTTTTTTTCCATTGGAAACTTGATTTTCATGGGTCCCCACTTTTGGCGAATGAATGACTAACGTCCTCCAAGATTAGATGGTGCTGGAAGACCATGCCTGGGTGCCACACCGGCATTTCGGAGCGAGTGCGGAGGACAGAGCTCCCGAGGGACCAGCTGGGGTTTGCCCAAGCCCGAGTGCATGCTGACACAGGATGCCAGGAGTTTAGCTAATTTTAGGTAAGGGACTGGTCATGCCAGATGCAGTCAATAAGCCTGCCCGCTCTTTCCTTTCATACCGAGTCTCAGTGTAGGATTTTTATTAAAGGTTTAGCATGACCTGGAACTCAGGGGAAGCATTCAGCCTCTTTGATGCTAATCTGAACCACCAAACCTTTTAAGATTCATTTAGTGCTGCCAGCAACACCCAACCCCAGCAGTGATTAGTGGTCTCCTAGGAGGTATCTCAGCCTCTTAGGATTTGACAGGGAAACAATAAAGTCTGCAGTGGAGCCGAGTTTCAGCTGTGCCCGTCTGCTAAATAACAGGTGGTAAATGATAGTTTCCTTCAATTGTAGCACTTCATGACTACTCATGAAGTCATAGAATGATCTCACCTCAGTTATTCACCATGTTCTTTCTTCTACCTGGCACGGTGAAGATGTTTTTCTTTCTAACAATAGAGAACAAAAACAAAAACAAACCCCTTTCTATTAATGCAGATCTAACACGCACACAGCGCACAACATAAGCACTCCTTGCTTCTGGCTCTAGCTGCCACATCTGAAGCATTTTTCCTTATAAGAGCTGGAAAATCAGGCCACCACCTTCCTTTTAAGATGGTCCCTTGTCACAGCAGGAGCCTGGGACTTGTCTCCCTGGCTGCTAAGCACCCTGCTGCCAGGCAAGGACCACACATCCCTGTTTCTGGACCCTCACGGTCAAGCAAGACCCTTGCTCGTGGCAGTCCTTAGACACAAAGACTTCAGTCTGAGCCTGAGGCCGACAACCACGTGGAGCAGAGGGTGCCGGTGGGAGACGTTCATCATGCCGTGTTTGTTCCTGAGGCTGGTGGGAGTGTGTTGAATGAGAATGTTCCCATGTCTGTCCTGGATGGGCTGTCCCGGAGCAAAGACCAGCTGGCTGCATCCTTACCCATCCCCGTGGGGACAGCCTATGGAGTGCTGGGGGCCAGCGGTGGAAGACGATGTTTCTGGGCTCACTAGGAGGAAGAAGAGGAGGCACGAAGAAGTAAGGACGGAAGGAAGGAAGGCCAGCAACCACTTGCACAAGCACTGTGGAAAATGTGAGCAGGGATCCTCGGCAGAGCAGACGCATGCGTTGGCTGCCAGAGAAGGGACCGCAACATGAGGAATGGGAGGGAAAAGGAGTACGACGGGGTCACGGAAAAATCCTTATGCAAAAGAGAGAACAACGAGAGAAGAAAGCGGTGCTGTGTGGAGGCAAATGGGAGTAAAGATAGGCCAGTAAGCCTGAAAAAAACGAATCAATCTGCTAAATCAATGTGAAGCCTCGACTTTCACAAAGACAGCGTTATTGACTTCAGAGACAAAGGCAGAATGGCTTATGAGAAACAGGGTCAGGAAATGGAAGTTACCACCAGCCATTGATGGATTTTATATCCAGATATCCAGTTCTGGCATCTGTAATATCAAGAACAATTCAGTAAACTTGAGTTCAGGGAAGGAACCGGGGCAGGTGGGAAGGTAAAAAGAGGACTAGTGTCCCTGAAGGAACTGACACGTGCCCCTGGCAGCAAATATCTCTAAGAAATCTGCCAAGTCAGGAGAAGACCAGTATGTCCAAAGAGCAGCAAGTGCAGAGGTGGTGAGTAGGATGGAGAGGGAAAGGCAGCTGAAGGGAGGGCTGCTGTGGATGGAGTTCCTCCATGCCCAGGATATAATATTCATTTATGGCATCAACAGAAGATGTTGGACAATGAACTTGTATGGTGGGGAGGACAAGCACATCCAGCAGAAAGAATAGGTTTAGGACTCAAGTAACAGTGGCTGAAGGACATTAAACACTACCCGTTTTAAGGTACGTACTTCAAGATGGGCCACAGCGTTGCTGTGAGCCAGGAGTTCGTCAGCCGAAGGACAGAGACAGTGGAGCACAAACGGGAGGAGGAGTGATGACCAAGAAACAACAAGGCACACGCAAGCCTAGCATACAAGGAAACAATTGTTTCTTACTCTTTGTAAAAGCTGGCACAAACCCAAATTTTAAAGGCAGAACTATTGTTTCAAATGCGGCTTTGCAGCAGCTTTCTGTGGATGTGCAACACCTGATTTAACAACCACTTCAGTATGTCTTATCCTTGATGGGCACTGATCTAAATATGCCTACATTTTACACCTAAAATACAAGTCATATGATAGATTTTCCATGGCCTTTAAAGTTATTTTGAGTCAAGGACATCTACCTCAAAAATCACAGATCTCTTATATAGAATTTTTAATTAAGCTTTGAAGCACATTGATAAGCAAGCTCACTGCTTTGTTGCCACTAAGAAACTCAAAGCGGTGACTGCAGATTGCTTTACCCCAACATTTAAAAACTGAGATGGGAAAATATTTTACAACTCGCAACGGTTTTTGCTTGTTGTCATTTAAAAGTGTTATAATCACAGACTCCATAGAGCAACAGGCATGAGCTCTGACATTGTGAACTCCTCAGTCTCTCTGAAGGTTTTGAAAGACATTCATCGTGGGCTGCTTTAAAAATAAGAGAAACACACCTTTCTTTTCTTAAAAAAAAACAAAAAACAAAAAACAAAAAAAGAGGGATACCTTTGAAAAGCCTTATTGACTAGATATTTACCAATGAAATTTGCATGGAGAAGACACTTATTACTGAATAAAAGACCATGAAGACAAGACATTTGTCAGCTTTTGTCACCCTGGAGAATTATGAAAAAAGTTCATGACAAAAGCAACAGGACTTTCAAGTTTGAAAAGGTTGTTTCTGTAACAGGAAAGGGGAGAGGAGACGAGAAAGTCTTTGCTGAAATGGTTGGGCTGTCATGTAAAATTCAACGGTCAGGTAGAAACCTCTCAGATCTGTGATGTTCAGGCCCGTAATGACGAGGAGAAAACATGGGCAACGGAGGATATTTTTTATCACTCTAACCAGGAGTGCCAGCATTGACGTCTTCTTGTAAAATACCAACTCAGCTTCTGCAATGGTTGGTTAAACCCAAGGGTGTACCAGGTTTCTGGGAAGTAAGCTTAGGAAAATACATTATCCTGGCACCTGGAGCAGTAGCAAAAGATGACTGGAACACTTCTCAGATGCCATTTCAGCCTTTCTGTTGTCAGGCTATTACTCCGGACTTCAGGAATTAGTGCACTGCATGAATAAAGTTACCGTGGACCCATGGCCACCTCCTTGTGGTTGCCTGGACCAGGACTAAAACTGCTACATTTGCCTGGAGAGTTTTTGGAAGGATGAAAAGGTTTTCCCTGGGTGATGAACCAGCCATCATCTTAAGGATTTGCTGGGTCATGATAACCATGAACTTCCTCATCATCCCAGGTACTACTGGAGGATTCATCTGCTGGTGCATTAATATGATCAATGTGAAATACATATTTGTGAAGCATGTTTCTGTATTTCTAACTTGCTACATCCCTATCCATGGAAAAAGCAACATCTGCTACCTTTACACACGATGAAGTATGTTCTGCCTCTATCCACAGGCCCTGTATCACACCACCATTGCTATTTAAGTAATGTCAGACCAGAGCAGATACACCTTATTTTGTCACATCAAAACATCATTAGGCTTCACCTTTGTCCTCAGAGAGCTGGGGACGACACTATGATGGTTTAAAAAAAAGTATCAGGTGAGACTTACCCTCACTAGACACTTGTGATGGGATGGTATAGAAGGCATATTCCATAAATCTGTTGAAAAGCTACCGCTTGTCTGAAGAGGGACTGGAGCTGAGAAATTCCCATTAAAGAGGACATTCCCTCTTCACTTACCTGTTACAGAAGCCACCTTCAGACCCCGTGACGAATGGCACAGATCACCACTTTGCATCGTCCTTTTGCCAGGAGACCACAAAGGACGTTGGAAGGTGTTCTCTGTTGGGAGACCCTTGGTTCGGAAGCTGGTATTGGGTTTGAGGAATTATCCTGGGGTCTATGTTCCTTCAACCGTAAGAGGAACCCCCCCCAAAACTTAGGTAAGCGGTAGCGTGACACAGCAATGATGCTTTTGCCACCCATTTTCAATACACTTACCCAAGGCAGTCACCTTGGAGGGGCAGATCTGTGACTGTGGGACAACCCAGAGCAGAAGGATGCAGCAGCTGGGGAACCTCTTTCTTCAAGAGAAACGACCTTTTGGATGCAAAAGCTCAACCGCGTAATGGCAAAGGCACCCGCCATTTCCTAAGCCCTAGGACGCACCCCACGTGAGCCTCTCTTGGTTTTGCGTGCAACCACTCGGCCAGGGCTGTGCCTCCCCCAGACCACGCCGGGATGCGCGCTTTAACATCGACTCTAGCAGCCCAGCCAGCTCTCCGGAGAGCTCGTTTTTGGGACAGCCACCCACACCGTCAGCAGTAATTACAGTAACTCCCCCTCCCCTTGCACATTGCACATGCATTTTTCCGTGCTGGTGATGGAAGACAAACCCTGCTAATCCCCTTCTAAGCAAACAGCATTGCATACATAGGGGCATTTACATGCAACTGGTGCAGGTAAACAAGCACAAGCTCAGGCTCCTCCTTGCCACGGGAACACGCCGGCCCTGGGAGACGCCCTGCCTGCCTTTGCCCTCTTTCCTGGGGGGAATTCACTAGCCACAATCCCCTGCTTGAAGTGGGGAACACAGGAGCAGGAATACACCCCATCAAGTCTTTGCCAGCCACTGTTAACGCAGGCCAAATTTAGAGCAATAAACCAGAGCAGACGCATACTTTTAAATTCCACATGAATAGGGTAAGGTGCCCACAGCCCTTTATCAGAAGATGGAGCAGCAAACGAGATGCTCCTGTACATGCTCTACAGCAGTTTTCTTCCTTGTGGCCCACGGTCATAGGGACCTCAGAGCGCGGGGATGAAAATAACCCGCTGCTGTGACAAGCCTGGAGTATGCCAGCTGGCAGCGTTCGATCAAGGAAAGTTTTTGCTTCCTAAGGCCATGCTTCTCCCCTCCACATACGCACCAAACAAAATTTGCTTTCCTAAAAGCACTACAAAGTGTTTCTAGGCAGGATGCTTGGAGAGCTGTGCTTGGGACCAGGGACGAGCCGTGGCCAGGTGGGCTTTCCCCTACAAACCATGGCAAAGGGTCATCTCTGAACAGGTTTTCAAAGCGCAAGGCAGCCAGATGGGGTTGTAAGTTATGAAAGACCAACATAAAGTTTCAGACATTCCTGGACCGTTTCAAAACGTGTTTCGACGAGCCCAGTCACACGGGGGTTTTTTGCAAGGCCTTTTATGATTACATCTCACAGTAGAAGACTCGCGACTGCTTTAAAGAAAGAAAGAAAAACAAACAAAAAGATGCAATTTAAGTCCAAATATCTGAAGAGATTAACGAGGGAACCCAACTTTGGAAAACACATTGCAGTGTTTATTTGAAGATAAAAAACACTGCTGCAAACCACTCCGGTCTGATTTAGATTATAAAGGGTATTTGGTTTTATAAACGCAAGGGATGTTTTAAAATCTTCCAGCGAGTCCTTTTCAGCAGGGCTACGCGCAACAGAAACAAAGCGCCGGGTTCAGCCAGTGGTTTCGGCAGCCCCCTCTGCCTGCGGGGAGGTTTTACGGGCAGGGGGCTGAGTTCGGGGAGCCCCACAGGCCCTCGGACCGAGAGCAGGGGAATACACGGAGATACAAAGTACTGCCCTGAGCACCTTGGAGGGATCCTCCACCAAGGTGAGAGTTGCAGTGACCCATTTACCTGATGGAAAGGACATTCTCCAAAAGCCAAACTTCCCCCCCCAAAAAAAATACCTGGCGTGTTTGAAGTGGAGGGCTATTAAGGGAAATGTAAGGTCTCCTAGCATCCAGCTCTGCATCCACACTCCTCCCATTCCCATGAGCTGCCAGCTTGGGGAAAACTTGTTCGGTGTCATCCTGCTCACAAGCAGAATCCGTTAAGTCACCTACGCCAACCAGGTGGCTCTTGTTCCTGAGGAACAACGGGGCCGCCCTCCCCACAGTTAATAACACAGCATTTGCAAAGTAAGGCTTTGGAGAGCAACCACATAATGTCGTCTGGCACCAAGGACAACGTTTGCTCAGTATTATGCATGTTTGTTATAAAGTCACTTTTGTTATGGATGCCAGGACCCCCAGGAATTATGGAAAAACATTTTTCCACAGCAGCATTTTCTTTTCCTATCCATTTTTCAAAGCCCTAAGGCTGAAATGTACTCTTCCAGGGACAACCCCCAAACAAAACAATCCTGCGCCTTTCATACAGGTCCTTTCACCAGCAGTAGATGTCTGTGTCCTTGCTGATCTAAAAGGGTGACACGCCGACCTGCTGGGCTTCAGCTTGTGACCCCCTGCCCCCACCCGCGCTATCATCCAGATGAAGGGTTTGTTTGCCCTCCCAACTTACCAGTTCATCAGCATCTGTGTCACAGCACAGGCAAGGACCTTGTCATACTCCTGATGTGTCACGTTCCCTTACACAAGCAATGATGCAGCTTAGTGAAATCATTCATTTGCCAACACACCAGCAATGATCTTCAGAGATGTGTAAACAGCAGCCAGCCTTGTGGGGCTTTGACACTCTGATCAAAGTGTAATATTTAGGATAAACTTACAACTTGCTAATCAGTACTGACTTCAGGTCCTGCTTTTTCCAGAGTCAAGAAGGAGTTACAGAGGAGGCGTTTGGACAACACTCTGAAGATACGTTAATCCTTTGCCAGTCTCACAGCAAGCTTTGAGCTGCCACCAGTAAGTCCCAGGCCAGGACAAAGAGAAGGGTCCTGGGTGTTCCCTGGGTGACCAGTTCTTGAACTGACACCAGATGAGCTGGTGTCACCTTGCCACAAAAGACCGGTTGGAAGCAGGACTTGGGCTCTACTATGGATTACCTTCCCCTCCACCCTAAAAGGACCTTGGCTGCTGTTAAACCTCCTTGTCAAAACTCTCCACTTTGCTGACTGGTGAGAGAGGAGACCACAGCAAGCTGTAGTACAAGAACACATGCTCTCAATCTGCCTCTGATAAGTCACCATACAGCAGTGGCTATTGGAAGAGACACTCGACACGGCATGTCATCTCCAGACTCTGACTAAGGGTGCAGATGGCCCTGGCCTTCTTCAAGGCAGCACTAGGACTAACTTTCTTCCAATAAATTTCTTTCAATGGTTGGCAACTGCAACTCACAACCTTAGTGCAGAGGAAAAGGTGCATACATTCAGCTCTAGCTGTCTTGATCACCTAAGGCAGCCCATCTGAGTAGGACATATATAGCTCTACTTCATGAAGAGCACTTCCAAAGCATCAACATAATGCTCCCTTTTAGATCTGTGCAATTCTGCATAAGCCTAAAATGTCAGTTTGACATTCTGAGCATCTGCTTCAGGCATCTACGTAACTCACGTTTCAGTCACACTCTTCTCATTGCATTAGTGCTAAAAGCAGAGAAGAAAGTTTGAAAGCCAAGACAGGCAACTAATGTCAGGAAGAAGTTGGACATTTGGAGAGACTTCTGCATCAGGAGGAAATGACAGCACCAGAGGCAGAGACTGGGGACTCTTCACCCTTGGAAGTTTCTAGGAGTCAGCTAGACAAACCCACAGCGACCTCAACTAGTGCTGGCAATAGTCCTGCTTAAATCAAGAGGCTGGCCTAGAGACCACCAGAGGTTCCTTTGAACCAGCACTTCTGTGATTTTGTTTCCGAATATAAGAAAGGTATTAAGAAGCCACAGAAAAGGGTATCTTTAAATTAGTTAACAAAAAGAGGCAGGAACATTCTCAGCCTGGCTGTTACAGGCAAGGTCACTTATTCCTCAGTATTTTATGTTATTTGAAACGGGGCTGCTGCATAATTGGAGAGGTTTTTCATTACACATGCAGTTGAACCATCTCTGAAATAGTTCCTGCTGAAGTTAATATCGAGTAATTCTTGTTTCCCACTGTCCCATTTTCCAATACACCACATTTCTGCACTGACAACTGGTAATTGCACGGCAGGATCCGAAACATTTTGGCAATAGATCACAAAAACTCTTCAGGATGTAGGAGGAAACATGGGATTACACAAGAAATGGGAACACATTAGCCAGTTAACATGATCAGAAAATTAACATTCAGAAAGTCATTTACAGGTTTCAAGGTTAGCACATTAAGAGAGAAACAATTCAAGAAGTTTAGAACTGTTTCGTATTACTGGAAAACTCCACCATGACACCGCCTTCTCTTGTTCATCTATTTATCTGCCAGTGAGTTACTTCTATCTTTAAACTGTGGAGCAGATTTCTGCAACCCTATACCAGAAGCAAAAGAGGGTCTGGTCTGTAACACACACTGGTTTGTCACAAGTGGGCCCCAAAAGCCAGGAGTTTCAGCAGTCCCTTGGGAAGTCTCACCTACTCTTGGTTTTACACAGCACAGGTCAAATCTCATCTGTTCCCCGACCATGTATAGCCCCATTTTTAATGTTTACAATTCTGCAAGGGTTTTGCCTGAAGCAATACCAGAATCGAGATGCCGGCAAATAATGGACAGACAACTGTAGAAATAACATTTTTGGTTTAGTGTTTACAATTTGTTTTACAGCTCATAATGAAATACTGTTAGAGATATTCTACATTCATACATTCCTAGCAAAATACACTTTTAGAAACATAAGGCACTTTTCCTAAAACAAATGCTCATGATAAAAATTCAGCAAGAGGGCTGGATGAGAACCCTTTCTACCCTTAATGTTCAGGTCAGTAAAAGATCAATCCTCTAGTCAGGGAGGCAGATGAAATAATCAATAGAAAGGTTTCCAAGATAGAGTTACTGCTGTATTAGTGTGCATTCTGAAGTAGTCTATTTGAAGTATCTTCAGTTGGGAAGGGAGGGCATCGTGTGAATAAGATGCGTTAAAATAGTTCTTTGAACTGGGTAACAAAGACACATTGCAGGGATTAAGTTTCATTACTTTCATTGGATTAAATTCCTTCCATTCATTATTGCCAACAAGAGTAAGGAACAAAAAGGAGCTGGTTCTCCTCTCCCTCCCCCCAATTCCCATTATAATTCAACACAAGATTTCAAAGACTTAAAATGACCAGGACAGAAACCCCTGAAAAACTGCATCTGGCCACTCCAGAGTATGTTTAAATATTCATTACTGACTTCCTCAAGTCTCACCTCTTACTAAAGAAAGGGAAACATAAAAGAATTGGCAACTGTGTAAGTTGCTTCCAGTCAAATTGATATTTTGCTTCTTTTTAACACGACCCCACTGTTCACATTAAGTACCTGCATTCAGAAACGCACCAGCAGCTCCCCTTGGCAGAGAGACGGCGGGGCAGAGGATGAATGCAGGCAGGGACCCGGGCCCCACGGGGAAGAAGGAATGAGCAACTCGGCTTCACGCTCTCATGTCTCAGCTCAAGAACGGTTTCAAAAGCCGGACATGCTGGGCTGCTGCAGCAACAAGGGGACTGATACCAAAACACTGACTGAAGACTTCACTCAGAGACGCATCTGTAGGAACTGAAATCCACTGTTTAAAACTGACAAAAAGAGCTATAATGCTGGCAAAACCACTGTCTACTTCTCAGGGCCCCCAAGAAGGGGACAGTAGGAACCATCCAACAGTGTAGCTTCAAGTTTTGTCTTACCTATTTTATTGCCAAGTACATTTTCCAGTCTTTAGGGGGCTAACAACTGCTGGAAAAACTTGACTCCCGCTCAGTACATTAGACACTACAGTACAAACCTGCATCCCTAGTCCTCTCAAATCCACAGCCAACCCACCGTTTGTTTTTCTTACAAGTCCTTGATAGTTTTAAATTCTGACTTACTTGAATTGCACTTTAAAGCCCAGCAGCAAAAAAGAAAAACTGGTAGCTATACTCAGGAATACATATAAATTTTTTAAGAGATAAGACATTTTATCAAGTCTAAAAAATGCACAGAGATATCAACTGCATAAGCTGTCAAGTTTTGATCTGGCTACAGTGAAGAAGCTGTGAAAAAAGGTTAGCCTATTGGCCCTACTAAAATGGGGGCAGAAATGGGATGCCTGTTCACTTAGGAAAGAAAATGCAGTTAAGATCGAGCTAAATTAGAACCAGCCACCACTGGTCTTAACCCGTCACACAGAGAGGTGCTACTGTGCAAACAGGAACTGTGGTGAAATCTAACTTTGTGAAGTGAAAAAATGCATGACTTCAAGACAGCTGCTGCTAAAGAGAAGAAAGGAAGGTGGTACCTCATGGCCCTGAGCTCAGAAGATCTTGAGATCTCAACTTGTGTGGCTCACTTACACTGGCAGAAGAGTCAAGCTCTAGATCACTCAGTTGCTCACTACTGTTACACTAGCAGCCAATTTAAAATTGTGGCTCTGCAATCAGTTTACTGTCCTTCAGCACTGGTGTGATGATATTCACTTGGGACAGGAGGAAGCATCTGAAAGAGGAGATGAAGAACAAAACACAGGCCACTCACTGATCCCAATTTAAATAACAGCATGCAGTTGGTTTCTCTCAAAATCTGTAGGTTCTTCTTTCCCAAGCAAACCTCACAGAATTTGCTAAAGTGACATCCAGTTGCTTTGCACATATACCTTATTGTGTCTTAAAAATATACTTTAAAAAAAAATTATTGGGAAAGGCACAGAGCACGTGCAATTTAGTTCCTTGTGGATCTGTGCGTATGTGGAATCTTCAGACTAAGTTGCAATGATTAATAATGGACGGGGTGCTATTTTACAACCAGATAATTTCTTCCAAATTCCAGTTCTCTCCAAAGGAAACTGGGGAAATGAGCAGTGCTGCCAAGGAAATGCAAGGCAAGAAGTTCAACCTGCACACCAAGACAGACTGGAATGTACAAAGTTTCACAGACCTCGTTCTTCAGGTCACATTAAAGGAAATAATGTAGTCTAATTGAAAAAAAAAAATCACTAAAGTTAGTTAAAAAGAGTGGAATTATCAAAGTGCTTTAATATATAAAGTGTCAAATATAATTAAACAGGACCATTAACACAGAGCTGCCATAAGATATTCAAACAGGTACCTGCGTTTTCTGAATGCAGGAGAGGAGCACAGGTTTTTAATTTCCCCCTTAGGACCAAAGTGGGTTAAGAAAAGTTTTTCTTGTTCATTCAGCTTCTTAACACAATGTATTTGCTCTGCTCATGCATTCGAAGGCACAGTTGGATTTGCTCAAGCTGAAACTGCATCAAAAGGACTGTCTGCCATGAAATATTAATAAAGGGGCAGCTCTCACTGAGCAAAACACACAACAGCCCCATAAAGTAGATTTATAGATACCTGCCAATTCATAATACTAATTTTTATAAGCTATTTGATACTTAGAAAATCTGAGCTATTTTCTGCAGCTTTCCTTTAAACATAGTTTAAGATAACTGAATGTGTTATTTGAACAACCCAACAGACTGCCAAAGCTATTCTAACAAGAGCAAATGCAAACAAATAAATAAGGAAGAGGTTTCAAAGCCACCTCATGCAAGATGCTTGGACAACACGCCTTAGCCTCCCTACTGGCTTTTCCTCTCATGTTATGAATAAGGAAAAAAAAACACCAACAAAACATTCTCCACAGCACTTCTCTCAGTACTTCCAATTCATTAAGCTGCTGCCTACTTTAAGCAGATGACCTTAAAGACAGAAAGTAACTCTGTACCAAGCATAGCAGAGCTACCTGCAGCAGGGGGACATGGCTGGTTAGAAATGTCACTCAAGACCTTTCCTGCAATTCACAGATATAAAAGCAGATATGCTCCAGCAAGCTGAGTCTCAAAAACATGATACAGAGCATCGCATCTGGTCCCTTGCATAGGCATGTACGGTCACAAGTCTGAAGTAATACCAAGTCTCAATAGCACAACTCGTCTGTTTTCTGAAGGCACCATAAAGACAGCAATGCTCCAGGTGTAATGGGAAGAGGCAGAGCAAGGAAAAATAATGAATACAGTTAGGAGGAAACACTAAGAGCAGCTTGGTATAACAAGGGAGAAAAAAAGGTGGCTCAGTTCTATGATGGCTGTAACATCTGTAACAGCACAGGGACCCTACGCCTCTAGGCAAAGAAAGAATAACCAGAGTTTGGAAAAATCTACTCCTGAACAAAAAAACCCCAACACAACTCCCATTTCTAGTGGATGGGTCTAAAATCTGTAACTGAAATCAAAGGAGACAGCCAAGAATCAAAACACTATATAAAACATTGGGGCCCATACATACTCACATGGCATCATTAGCCTGTTTCTGATTTACCACAGTGTTAAAAGATCTGGACAGTCTCCTTTGCTCTGCAGGATGACTGAAGTCCAGTGAAGTGTCATATATTAAAACCCTTCTCAATCCGCCAGTGAGAACAAATCCCCCTCCCCAGCCCGTACGAGGGAGGGGGGACGTCTCCCAGACAGGAGATGTTTCTAACAACCCCAGGCATGCTACAGGCAGTATGCCACCGAGTTAGTTCTCCTAAGTAGCACTGCACCAAGCAAGTCTAGGCTTGCTAAGATGTTCTGCCCTTTACATGGACTTGAGGACAGTTTCTCGTGAGCCCTTCAGCCCAGAGGCTCATGCTTCGCTGTTCCATTACTGCTTTTCAAACACGTTTTCCTTCCCGTCTTCCCCTCTCGCTCCCCATTATCCCAGAAGGACTTTCTGCATCCTGCGCGCAGCGACGCTGGCTTCGTCCTCGGAGTCGGACTCGCTCTGGGAAGTGGAGCTCTGGGAGGCAGAGCTGCAGGGAGAGGAGCACTCTGGGGAGCACAGGTAGTGCATCAGCGGGAGGCGATACTTCCCACAGAAGTCAACGAACTTGATTTGTCGGACGCAGCTGTCAAAGTAGACACCTGTAAGGGCAGAGGGAACAGCAACGACATGAGAGACACCGTGCGGAGAAATCCGTAAACCTTACAAGGTTGTTGCAGCTGGTGCAAATGCCTCAAATTAGGATTTAATTGACACTGCACTGAATGCGGAAGCACAAGGGATACTGGAGGAAGAGAAGGGACCAGGACACCTATGAAAATGTGAAGTTTCTTTTCTTCACAAAAAAACCCCCAACTCCTGTAGAACTGTATTTGGTAGGCGATTCAAAACAGCACACTCTACATGAAAGGACACAGGGCACCTACTTCCAAAGAATTTGGCAATTTCTTCTAACCATTAGGGAAGAAATATCAGGCTGGAAATTTGCAGACTTCTTAAATGTCAAATTAATTCATCCACTCTATTTTCAAACTTGTAAAACCTCTTGTACCAGCTAGCAAAAATGCGTTCACAAATAGCCCTTCATAGCTCTACTTTTCTTCTGCTTGAGTGAAGTCACCATGCTGAGTTTGGATGGTACTTTCCATGGCAACAGTGTTGCTGTAACACACAATTACGTTCTCTTCCCCTCACAGCAAGCCATTTCAGACACTGACGTTTTCAGAAGCTTCCAGCGGTGTTTTAAGTCCTAGCTGGTCTGGAGTAAGCTTTTCTCCTGCAGTGCTAGAGCAACACTGCAGCACTGTGCTAGTTCAAAAGGAAAAGTGAAAAAGAGCAACACCAATCCACTGTTATCCAAGCTGTGCAAAGCTCTAAAAAAGGAAACCTTTCTTTCCCTTTCAACACAAGTTCCAGCCCTTCTGCCTTTGCTTACAGAGCATGCTTTGATATTGTCCTGTAAGGAGATAAGATAACAGCCTGCGTTATGACTGCAGGGTAGATACTAATTAATGATTTTTTTCCTTAATCTTCTAAAGGCTAAACGCATAGATCGTTTACTCTGGATAAAGATTAAGCATTAAACCAAATTAAGGCCAAGCATTCCAGGCTTTTCTATGAAGTCCTCTCCTTCCAGGAACTACACGCTAGTAGTCCCAAGCAAGAGCTAAACAAGTTGCTCTTGGTAATTGCCAAGCCCTATAGCCTCTCTCCTCTTTTCCATGCAGAAATGAAGCTTGCTGTTCAGCAAGAGTGCTTGCAAAAGTTCTCCTGTGCATTACTTACTCTGAACTACTTCGGGGCAGACGGATTGGAAGCTTCAGACCATAAAAGCATAGCGGAGTGCTGGGATGAGTTGCAAAGACTCCAACAGAAATACTGTCTTACAATCCCATGCAAATAGAGCAAACCAGCACTACAACTTCGAACCTTGTTTCTAAGTGAACAACACATCGAACCTGACTGAGCTACTAAAGTCATGGCAAGTCAAAGGGAAAGAAAACCCATCAGGTAAAAGCAGGAATCAGAGCGGTGAACTTACCCCCACATTTAGGATTGGGACAGTTGCTGGCCAAGCTCAGATACCGGACAAGATTCTCCGGGAGATCACTGGGAGCATAGGGAACATTGCGAGTTTTAACTGTGCGTCCAGCCAGTTCCTGAAGGCTCGGGGGATTGTAGGTCAGGTCACGGACAAAGCGAACCACCAGTGGGTTCCCACGCAAGCTCAGCTCTTCCAGGTGAACCAGGTTAAGGATCTCTCGAGGAAGGTAAGTCAGCAGGTTATTGTGCAGGCTAAGGGAGCGCAGGGAATGCAGCCTGAGGATGGAGATGGAAACCCAGTCAAGATGTGCAAGCAAAATCATTCCGCAGCTGCGTTCCACAGACCCGATTACTCTCCCCTCTCCCACCAGTTTCTTTTTCCTTGGCTTTTCTTCCTTTTAAAGCATAAACTCATGCTAAAAGAGCTGCTGTTACTCCAGCACACACAATGCCCTAGAAAACTTGGCTCAGCTCTGGAATGCCTGTTAAAGAAATACAGTCTTAAATATGCTGCTGTCCCTCTCAGTATTGCCCCCCCACACATACCCCAAAAAAGGTAGCACAGAACAAAAGTATACAAACTGAGTGCTTTCAGGGGAGATAATGTTTCCTTGTACCCAGTGCATGCATCAAGAACGGTTCTGTGCAATAGTTTGAATAAGTCACCTGCTTTCACTCATGCATTAAAGATGATTGCTGGTAGGCAGCCAACCCTGGAAAACCCCGTGTTTTCTTTGCATGTGGCTGCACCACCTTGCTTTGTGATACTATTAGATCTCAAAAGGTACGCAAGGTCAGGCCAGGCTAGCATCGCCATGGGTGACAAGCAGTTTTTTGGCTTTTGGAGGAGGCATTCTCCTCTCTCAGGAAGCACAAAGCAATGCTGCAGCGCAGTGTCCAGGGATGCTCTCAGACCAGTACAAGTTACAAAACAACTGGACATTGTACATCAAGAGTAATCCCACTACACCATCAAATTCCAACTCAGAAAACTCCGTGCTGCCATTCAGTTGCTTTTGGGGTTACAGCTACACACTGAATTCTTCACCTCCCATCTTAGGCTACCCGTACAGAGTTTGCAGTGTCCTCTTTTCCCCATTATGAAACAGACAAAGCAGTAACTTATCTTCTAGAACTGTGCTTGAGGATTTAACCAGCACGAAAACATTCTGAGATCCTAGAGTAAGAAATGCCAAGGGAACACAGAGGATGGTACAACACAAAAGCACACACAAAAAGGTTTTGGGTGAAAGACAAAACAGACCAAGCATTCATCACTAAGAATACAGTAGCATGGCAGTTTATCTTTTCCAAGTTGCCCAGGTACTTCTCAGGGCTCCCTGTACAATCTATTTATTTACCTTAAAATGTATACTTGATGACATTTTTTTTCCCCATAACCCTTTGATTGAGATTTCCATACTATATATTCATGGTCTGCCCGCAGTGCACCATGCTAAGGATCTTCTCATTCAAGTCTAGTCACATTAACAAACTGAAGGACAAATAGGTCCTCCCAGGTGCTTTTATCCACACATGCAGGAGAAAAAGTCAAGAGTTACAGCTGGTGGCTGATGACAGTAAATACTCACTGTGCCAGCTGAGGTGGAATGCTCTGGATCTTGTTGTCACACAGAACTAGATAACTTAGAGAAGGCAGGTTTGCTAATTCAGGTGGAATTGAAGTAATGAAATTCCCTCCAAGGTATAGAAACTCTAAACTGAAAAAGAGAAGAGAAAACACTGCATTATTTCATTAAGGTAATTTTCAGTTTCATTTAACACTAGGTCTTGTCATCTCCTGCCATTTCTTAAAGAAAACTTACAGATGACTGTGCATAAGATAATTTGCTGAGGGGGAAAAAAAAAAAAAAAGCTGAGTTGCACATCAAAATTACAACAGAGCTGCTGTTTCACAACAGATAATGTTAAAATTTACCTCCAGCCTCCTGCAGTCACCGTTACACCTGTAGGTAGGCACCAGACAACTATGTATTCCTACACCAACCCCAGATGCAAAGCTCCTGCTCCTATGTCCAAGGAGGAGCAGCCTGCGCACGCAGGGTCTGCAGCACTGACGCAGCTCCTGCTGCAGCCAGTGGGAGTTCTCAGTTTCAATAGGAGCAAAGCAAGAGAGCAGTGGCTCTCCTTGAAAATCCTGGCCCTGCACAGGCGCTAGTCGCTCTTTATGGTATCATTTGACTCCTCCATGACTAACTGCAACCTTTCAGCAGAAGTCAGAGGCAGCCAGTCCCACTTTGATACAATTCACATACGGAGAACACCACAGCCACAACAGCACAGAGCACATCTAAGTCACACAAGCACATGCATGCAATTTCTCAGATTGATTTCAGTATACTGAAGTCATGGAGCCCAAAGCTACCAAAAACATTAGCAAGACTTAACCGTAGTTTGGGCTTAAATAATAATAAAAAATAAATAAAAAAAGTCACTGGACATCCTGTGAAAACTCAGTGGATGGGAGACAGGAACAAAGAGAGGCACTAGATCCCTTCTGCCAGATGGAGCAGACAGTATTTGCTGTGCATCTCTGTCCTTCTAGGAAGAAAAATTGGCAAGCACTTCTCTTTGACATAATAGCTTCAAGTCCCCATTTCACAGAGTCAAATAGTTTTCCTCCCCTGTTCTCAGACGCTGCCTGGAAGAGGAGCAAAGGCAGGTTCAGTTTCGGTACTTCTGGCTGGGAAGCAACACCATTGCTAATCACGGTCCAGACAATACTTTTTCCAATGCCTGAAAAAGGTGGATCCCCTGGTCCTGTCTGCAGGTGCTGGTTCAAGATCTCTGGTACATACTCAGGTTAGCTGCCCAACTACAGTGTATATTGGCCCTCTCTGATCCACCAAGCATTCCCCGCAGGTAAGGGAAAGAGAAGTCATCCAGGCTCCATCACCCTTTCTTTAAGAACAGCTAATGACCTACTCGGAATAGGAGACACCTTCATCTCACCCCAGCAACTGAGAAAGGCTATGGATACAACTGGCAAAGAAACACACAACCAAACCACTCAAGGGACATGGTGGTTGACCCGGAGAAGGTCTGAACCCTGCAACTGTGCCCCAGCACGTGTGGAATGCTGGAGAAGCTCCTCTCTGAGGTTCTCCCTGGGATGGAGCAGAAGAATGGTAGAAAGAGACTATTTCCTTCAGTTCTTGCAAGAAACTTGAACCCCAAAGATCCAGTGACAGCATCTGCTTGGGCTACGGGGGCCACTAACACAGCACAAAGGTCCATCTGCCTAACAGCGAAGAACAGAACGACAGACCTCTGCAACATACCAGGAGAAGCTCACAGAGCTTAACATCCCCCGGATTCACTCACCTGTTTGGAGTATGTCAGAGGTAAGCTAAATAACTGAAATTTGACAAAGTGGGCACAAAATTAAGCCTTAAACTGAATCTGAGTATATGAAAGGAAGAACTACACTTGCTTCAGCTGAGAGATCAAGTGGGACAGCACATTTGGAAGTCATTCTGAACATGTGAGAAAGCAGCCAGGAAAAAACCCACCACCGAAACCCCACTGCTCAAAAGCAGCCTCTCTTCTGCACAGACAACCTGTAGGTGAGGAGTGGGGGTAGGAGGAAGGCTGCTGTGCAGAGACTACATCAAGGGGAGATTATTTTTAATTAAATTTTGATCCCCTAACAAAGCCCCAAGTTTTAACCAAAATTCCTTCTGCAACCTCCATTGTTTCCCAAGGTGGATTTAGGCTGCTTGGCTCTCATTAGGGACTTAACTGCTGACCATACAATTCCTAGGCATGTTTTAACTCCATGCCATGGCTGGAGCCCACACTGAAAACTGTTGGGCAAGGGAATTCTAGTAACGTGGATTTCAATGTTTAAACAAGGCTTAGACATGTACAAGTTTCCACTTCCTAGGAAAAGTGAATAATTAACTCTTCATCCTCTGTGTTTTAAGACAACAATGACCATAAAGCCACATTGTGTAAAAAACCATACTACCAGGGAAGGGGAAGAGGGGTGCAAAATATATGGTAAAAGATGGTTTGGAAATTCATTTCAAGGCATGAAATGCCTAAGTTTCAAGAGCAGCTTACTACACAAACTGTAAAAACACTGCCTAGAAACTACTTACAGCTTTCAAATCTGTTCTTTGTAAAGTCTGTGTAATGAGAACACTCAGTTATACTAGCTAGGATATAAAGCCCCAACATCAGACTACAAGCTGATTCTAACTAAAAATCCACTAAATAAGGTAACTCCCCTTCAGCGGCAACAATGGGTTTCTTAAAAATTGTTTTCTTTGTACCTATCTTCTGAATCATCTTTTTGAGGTTGGTAGACTAACAACTCACCGGGTCCAGTCTAGTACAGCAAATTCAGAATTTCCAACATCAACTTAAGATATGAATTAGATGATAAATTTCTTAAAAAAGCACAGGGAAGAGGCTTTGAAACTATAAAGAAACTGATTTTAAATATAGCAAAGATATTCTGATAGCTTCCACTGAAACACTGCTCAGTAGGCAAAAGAAATCTATAACTCCCGTCCCCCAAAATACAATTTGCTAGAAAGAAGGATCTAGCCCAGTCTTGGCTCAGCAAGATGGAGAAATTAACAACAGTCATTTCTGCATCAAATTAAAGTGTCAAGAATTGTTTGAGCAAAGCTAATCATGACACAGGCAAGGATTTTCCAGAGACACAACCCTTTTGTAACGAGCGCTCAACGGCCACAGTTCGCTCCCAGCTCATCTACTCCTGGCCTGATTTTCACGTCGCGCTAAAGCCGTACCTAAAGGCCAAGGCAATGCCGAGTCTCGAGCTGTCCTACTCAGAAAGCAGTTTGCTGCTTGGTAAGACGAGCAAAAGCACTGCTGAGCTCTGCCCTCCTCACAAAAGAGCCTGCAACGAGGCAAGCCACACCGTTTACCATAGTTTTTCACATGAGGACCACAGCAGAGACGGGACTGAGCTTAGTGAATACTTCTAACTAACCTTTCACACCAAGACCCAGTTTTTCTGACAATCATTAATCTGTATAGTCATTTGGACCAGCCAGCTAAGGTCTCATGCATCACTGTGTACACAGAGGGAGAGCTGGAATTTTTCTGTACTTTCAGAAGTCAGTCCAGGAACTTAGAAAAGCCAGAGAGCAACCAGCCTCAAACGAACGTAAGCTCAGTTCCTATTTTTGAAGCTAGAATAAATGATGTACTTCCAACCTGCCACACAGGCTCTGGCTGAACAAGTTTCAAGAAGGGAAAAACACCGACACAATCCATCTCAACAAAAACTGAAAAACCCTCCCATTTTACAGAGTAACTGACAGGGGCTGACACTTTCCCTGCCTTTTAGAAATGTTTACAAATACACTAATAAAAGGCCAGAGTCCCTTTCAGCCTCATATCCAGCAGGCTTCTCGCTCAGCGCAGCCAGTACTAATTGCGGCCAAGCAGCAGCCAGCACGTCGAGCCCATCGCGTGTCGTTCCTCTCTAGCAGGGGATTTCACACCACAGGGCTGTAGGGTGGCCGTGTGAATCCTTTTACATATGGAAAGGGCATGGGGGAATGCTCAAACAACTATGAATTGATTCAGGTGGTGGCAGCAAAGTTTAACACGCCAACAGAATGTACATTCTTGCTTGAGTATGTTCTTGAGGTTTCCAGGTCATCGTATAGCACAAAACAAATCAAAAAGCCCCAAAACACTAAGAAGAGCCCACTCTGAGCACTAGAGGTATTTCTGATACCCTATCAATTACCATGATAACTTTCATAGTCATGTTTCAAGGCGAGAATGTCTTCTGGCGTAGAAGATACTCAAATTTTCAATCCACCCTGTTTCCCCACAGATGCTTCTTTGGATAAAATTCAACCACTGACATCAAACAGATGCATCTAAACAGGTAATCTAAAAAAGAAACAATGAGCCTGAAATAGCTCCAGGTCTTTTTAAGATAAACTTTTTAGCAAGAAATTTCCAGGCAGTTTTGAGGCTCATGCAAGGGAGGAATTTAAAAGCAGCCCACAATACACTCCTGTTAACCCTGTTCTACGATTTGCTAATTCCTGAGAGAACTGCATAGCCTTTGCTGACAAGCAAATTTAAGATCAAACGGTTGTCTGAAAACTATTTGCAAAACGTTTGAAGAGGGGAAGAAAAAGGGAGGCAGCAAACAGATTTCCTAATGCTGTATCTTTATCAAAGCCTCACTTGCCGTTTTTCCCACACTGTAACAGCCATTCTTAAGTGCATGCTTGTCTAACATGCTTAATACTACCCACGAATAAAAGCAAATACTCTGGTTTTCATAGCATCTAAGACTTTACAAAAAACTTGGGTGAATCCAGTTAGGCGTTTGAGGCCTTTGATCCCAGCCCTTGCACAACTGGGTTTTACTAGAGGAATCCAAGCAAGAAGGAAAGGAGCATGCACGGCAGACGCCTGGAAGGAGCCTGGCTCTTTTCCACGCTCTTTCCGCCTGCTCCTGGCACTCTACTGAGCGCAACAGTATTCACTAGAAGAGTAAGACTAAACTCAAAATTCACATCGGGAGGGCCAAGGTATCGATTGCCTTTCGCTAAGCTGTTAAGAATTTTTCCCTTTACGGGGCACTTGCAAGACATTTCCCCAAGCGAGCACGCTGATCAGGGCAATCGATGCACCCTTAAGCCAAAAGCCACAGTTAGACAGTGAAGATCAGAGCTGTATTTTACCAGACTTGTCAAACAAATTTTGTCCAGAATGGACACAAGTAGATGACCACGTTTCTAGCTCACCAGCTATAATACATGTTGCCCCTTAGCGCATCCCCAGCTGGATCAGCAGAGGAAGGATACACACAGCCAACGCAGAAGTGGGATGTCTACACAGATCACAGTTCAGGAGCTGCTGGGGGCTGTGAATGGAATCTGAGAGAGTGACTGACCATAACATCTCACACCGAAAACACAGCAAGGTCAATGTTGGAGGAAGAACTACAGAAAAGATGACACTTATGTCTACCTATGCTAAGCTCATCTTTTATCTGGCAACAAATAGCAAAGCAAAGCAAAGAGGGCTGCTCTCACCCATCTGGTGCATTTTCTACTCTAAATTCACAGCAACGGCCAGTGCTGCAACTGAGGTCTTGCATCATACTCACACTGCTAGCTGACAGTAACTGGGGGTGGTGGGCATACAGAAGGAGCTGGCACAGCCTCAACATGATTAAAAAAAGCCCTCAGCAGGGTCCACGCTTACCTTTCTCAGAAACATAAGAGGCTGTTGCAGGTCACCACAGACGCTTACAGTGGCATTAGGAGGAAAGAGTACTGCATTTTCCTAATGCAAAGGCTATTCATTCTTGGTGCCAGCACGCTATGATCAGCAGCATCCTGCTGCCATCACCAGAGCAATCATGATCATCCGCTTACAAAGCCATGTCAATGAAGGAAGTTTCAAGCATCAGAACATCTATAGGTGGTCCCTCTACAACAGCCTAGGAGGTAACTGATAATCAGGTGAAAGACACTCACCTTCCACGCAGGATCTTGCACTGCACACAAAGATTTGTGTGGGCAAGGATGGGGCAGATGCTGAGGCTGGGAGTAAGACAAGACAGCAGCAGGACTGTCTGCGGTTCTTACTGCTGTTTCTTAACTTGCCAAATCACTAGGAACATGCTAGAGAAAAGGTTTTGCACAAAATGCCTGACCCCAGCTTGCTGCAAAGTTGTGGAATTACTGTCTTCATGTGATTAACAACACACGGCACACGTCTCTCATTCCAGTGCTTTTGCACTTGCAGTTGCCAGCATGTTCCTTCTCCTTCGGCAGATCGGACCCATCAGCTTTCTATTCTTTCAACTTCACTGCGTAGGCTCCTTACCTGCTGTATTCCTGACCTTCACTAAAACTGATGTGCTACCCCTTCAAAAACTACAACAGGAAACTGTGGGGCATAGAGGAAAGACATGAGGCTTAGTTATCACAAATTTTTTTTTTTTAAATCTCATCAGAGCTCAGACATTCCCTGGAAACATAAGAAGTATTTATAGATCTCTGCAACTCTGCTCAACTCTATAATCAGTGACTGGGGCAAATGGGAGTTTGCCAGGGTCACGGGAAGAAGAGAACTGCTGGCCTCAGGAACTCTAGTACCAGCAGGAGAAACGTGTCCGGTCAAAGTGCTACATGCATTCCTCTGTGGTCTCAGAGACCACAAGACACAAGAAAAATTTCTTTTATGGGAAGTTGCATACAGAAAAAGGCTCATAGTCTTGTCTTGCCAGCAACAGTGAGATGGACACTTGCAGCTTGAGCTGTGAGGTTAACAGAAGCCCCTGTACCTACGCCAGGTCCCACCTCCTGGCCCGGAGTTCAGAAATGAAGAGATGTGTCCGTGTTGCCCAAGGGCTCTGCTCTGCCCTTGCTCAGGCTCGTTTTACCCACTTCAACACTATGTGTGCTTACACTCTGGACACCTCTGTTAGTGGCAGATGGGAAGAGGGACTGGCAGCAGCTACTCTCCAGTGCATATCTACTATCTTTTTGGCAAGGGTTTCAGGTCACTGGTTATCTGGCTCCCAATGAGTAGATTCAGGATTCCCTCTGGAGGAACATTAGATTATAAAGTATTGTTCTCTCCCAGCTCTTGCAAGCAAGTGTGCTGCTCCCTTTTGTTACTTAAGCAGACCCAGATACACAAGAGTCACTGATGGCATAGTGGTAAAGAAGCTGACAATCCCGGTGGGGCACGGATTCGCTATCTTGAGCTAAAGTTCAATTATATTATGGTGACACATTAGCAGAAGTTCAACGAGTTAGCAGTGATTACGTGGGCAGCAGACACAAGCTGCGTCTAGTCTCGTTTTTCTACCTGACACATCATTTTGTGATGATAAACACACAGTTCAATAGCCTTGTCCGCATTTGCCCTCTCAGAATTGTCATTCTGGGGTTCAAGCACAACCAGCCCAAGAAGAGCTGCAGGACAGGACAAACAGGAGGCCTGCTTCAGGACAGGCCAGAGGAACAAAGCAGAGTAACCATGCAGCAGTAGTTTGGCAGTGGTGCAGCATGGAGAGCACAGCACAGAGCCCACTGGGGCACCACATGCCTGTACCAGGCTACGCAGCCTGGTACCTTCTCAGGGTCAGCAGCGTAACAAAAAGCAGGACTGAGGTTTGTTGAGGGGAAAAAAAAGAAAAAAGAGAGATAGAGAAACCATAACCACAGATGAGAGCATCTAAGCAGCAGCCGGGAGCCTCTGCCTCAGAGGTCGGTGCAACAATCAGATCCCAGCCACATCCTGGATGCTACCAAGCATGCTATGGAGGCAACGTGGATCATCTCCCACACACAACTGCCCTCCTCCACCAGCCTCCCATGAAGCTGGTGCCACTGTTCTCATTTCCTTCGTTATCCCTGAAGCAACTGCTCCTGAACAGAGAGAAAGCTGAGTTTTCTCCTCCTTATGAGAGCCCCAACCCAGGACGCATCCCAACTCTGCCAAGACGGACATGTGCATTCTCTAGCACTCAAAATGCCTCATAGCATCTCTCAAACTTAGCTTAACCCAGACGTGCTCCAGATCCTCAACAGGTGCATGCTGTGCCATCCGGGCAAAAGCCGCATACCCAATTGTATTATATTGCAGTGGACAAAACCGTTTCCCACCAGCACTCAAGCAGTTCTGGTACTTCCAGCCTAGGGCCATGGGAGACAGCACCCCGCATACAACACCTCGTGCTTCCGCTGGATGCAGCTCTGCTAAGCCATCAGGGCGAATCCAGCTACTTAGGGTCAAGGTTGCTGGAATTTGCGTAAGAGAGGCTGCCTCTGGCAAGCCCCTTGGCAAAGAGCTGGAGTAAAGAAAGTTCAGACCCAAAGTCTTCGCAGAGAGCCACAGAGGGGCTAGTCTGAGGCTTGAGAAACCAGCAGAACACACCGAGGTGCCTGCATGTAACATGCGAGCCAGAACATGGCCTCTGGCTGGCTCAGGAGGATGGAAAGCTTCAGAAGTACCTATCCCAGGTCAATCCAGGCAGTCAATACCCAGTCCTGCCTAAGATCTGTTCCCACCTCACCAACATTCCTAACTGCCGTGATTCAGCCATAGGTTTCTATGCCACCGGCCTACGGTGGTTTGATCCAGCCCAAGAGCCAGACATACCACCGCACCTGAGCACAGACAGCCTAGGGCTCTACACTTCAGAAGATCCATCAGCTGATCTGTCAGATCTACGTGAGCCGGATGGGTGGAGAGAACTACAACAAAAACCCATCCATGCCAGCAAGTACCCTGATGCGACCGGAGCCGTATCAGCAGAAAGGCCCTATTGTTTGCATAAGCCACAACCAGATCTTTATCCTCCTTTGCGACCCATCGTGCAGCCATGAGCCACATGAGACCAGGGGTTTTATTTTGCTCTCGCCTAGAGATCTGTATCACAGCAAAGCCGCAGAGTGCCTGCCGCACGTCAACATTCGTACCAACCACACCGTCATCAGGAGAGCCTCCCCTGCGCCGAGGCAGCCCAAGGACGAGGAAATCCTGAAAGAGTCGCCCACGTGGCGAGCGCAGAAGGCCCATCGACCGCTCGAAGAGCGGCTTTGAGCTCAGGTAACCCAACCTGACGAGGGGGAAGAGACACGTTATAGCAGCAGCAGTGCTTACAGAGACACCTGAGGCCCGACAAAACTCGCTCCCCGAGCGGGAGACACGAGGCATGCTGCCAGCAGCGGCCAGAAAATCCGGTCGGGTTTGGCTGGCAGCTGCCGGGGCTTTTCTTGTCGTGTCCCCCCGGGGCAGAGGCTCGGGTTGGGGGGGTTGGTGGAGAGGGGGGGACCGGCCCGGCCCGCCCGGCGCCCTGCCCTCACCTGCGGAGCTCCTGGATGTCGGGCGGGATGCCGTGGAGGCGGTTACCGCCGAGGCTGAGGCTCTGCAGCCCGCGGAGCCCCTGCAGGGCGGGCGGCACCTCGGCGAAGCG
>NW_010972664.1:21445264-21503656 GCF_000737465.1 Haliaeetus leucocephalus
CCCCCCCCCAACGCGGGGCCGGAGAGGGGCGAGCGCTCTTATGCAGGTTGCGGGGCGCCGGCGGGAGGGAGGCGAAGAGAGCGGGCCCAGCCGCGGCCCCGAAGCGAGCATGAGAGAGAAGGGCGGAGCGGGGCAGCGGCTGTGGAGAGGAGCCTGGCACCCCCGCGCCCCGCTGGCGCCGGGCGACGCGAAAGCTCCGAGTCCCTCTAACGGGAAAATTAAAAAAATAACCTCCCTCCTCGCCTTTTCACTCATCCTCAGAGCCCGGAGAAAAGGCGCTTTGCCCCCTCCCTCCCGTCCCCCCCAGCACCCCAAGGCCTCTCTCTGTGGTGACTGCCGGTGGCGGGGCCTGGCCCATGGCGTCCCGGCCTTGCGGGTTTTGTCCGGGGTTTTGTCCGCTTTGGTCCTTGCGGACCTGCTGCTGGTGAGGCACCAAACCAGAGGAGCCTTCTCAGAGGCACCTCGGCGTATCTCCTTGTCTGGATGTGAAAAGACAGCTTTGATCGTGAGCTAGGCCGTTGGCAGGAGTTAATCCACTTAACACGTTGGGTCTTGTCAGGCGGAGAGGCCTGATGCAGGTTACGGATTGATAACGGAGCTGACTCGGGTTGTACCATATATGAAGAGGGAACTCGGGATTTGGGATTCCAATTCATCGCCCTTTGGACACAGCTTAATGGCGGTGTAATCAGTAATCGCCTGCTGGAAGAAGCAGCAGCCGTGTTTCATGACAATGAGAAGATTCACAGCCCAAGGGAACTTTTGCCCTGACAAAGTCCGGGCTTAAGAAACAGACTTGCTTCCTTATGATGCATAGAAGAACCCGAAAGAAGGGAGTGGCGATCTTCCACCCGCTTAAAACACTTCATATACCCCCAAATCTCTGTCATCTTAGAGTGGAAGAAACGCAAACGAACCACGCTTGGCTTGTACCAGCCAAGAGCTTAAAAACAATGCGTGAAGCAGTAACAGTGCTGACTTTGAAGGTGTCCAGAATACTGTGGACGAAACCCATGGTGCATTTGTCCTTCCCTTGGCGCTCCTACAAACTCTGGATTTTACCACTACAAATATTTTGAAGTGACAGCTCCCGTTCCCATAAGCAGGGATTTGTCAAGGCTGTGCCCAGCCTTCAAGAAATGGTGTGCCATGGTGGGTGGGAATGAAAAGGTCACCTTCTGTTGGACTTGTCTCATTTGTTCTATAAGTCTCTACGGATTCACAGATGCAACCCCTGATGTGAACCCAGAGATAGCCGTGTAAGAGTAGACACTGTACCAGTACAGTTATTTCAATATAATTTTGCCTGCTCTATAGAGGTTGCACTGTTTCAGCTGGATCGGGATAGTTTGTGGGAGGGTTTATGTAAGCACAAGAGCAAGGTCATCTGGATTTTGCTCTTGCCTCCTGCAGTGCTCTGAGCCTGTGCTCTCCCAAAGTTGTGTCCTGTGAACCAGTTCATTTTTTTCAGGAACTGAGTCTTATGATAGGTTAGTTTGTTCTCATCTTCAGAATTAAAGTTAATAAATACCTTACAAATGCAGTTCAGTCTTGATCAACCACGTAAATAGCATATTTCTCAGTTTGAAGCTTAACAGTCCTGGAGAATTGTGAAGCGATTAAGTGCATGTAGTTACACAGTGCAGCAACTCGTTAATACTTGTATGTGCTTAACTCCATAAACAGGTCAGAGTTTTTGCCAGGCCTCTGCTAGAGGTGGACCACAGCCTTCCTGCTCTTCCTCTCTCCCACCCCAAAGTAATTTTGCTTCAGTAAGTATGCATGATGCACAAGGCAAAGTATAGTGCCATCTAGCTAAATTCTTGGCTGACACGTCGTCCTTTCATTCCTTCTTAAAATCCTGGGAAATTCTAGCCGTAGAAATTAAAGTAATAAAGCAGACCCACTTTACAGTTGAGCAGTGAATGGGCTGGGAATGCCACAGTTAAGACTGTTTATGCAGCAGCTGGTACATGCTGAAGAGGCCATTTGGTGTGAAAAGTAACATATAAGAGGCAATTTTTTTTTTTTTTAAACAGCTTTGGAAGGAGCGTACCAAGTGAAACAAAGGAACGCAGCCTTCTCTTCTGTTGGACTGTCATTTGCACAGAAGAGCTCATGGTAGTAGAAGTTGCTAAGTCCATTACAGTTACAGGGGAGATGAATGGTAAGACATTATCCTCCTGTTACACGACACCATTAAAGGCCATTTCATCATTCAGTTCAGCAAAGATGACATTAGCCATTCAGCCCTGTCTTCGTAAGGTCCTATCAGAAACAGACGGGACCTCGGGAGGGTCACCCCCCTGTTCTCCCATCTTGGGGTAGGATCAGCTATACTTGGTCTACTCCCGATAGCTGTTACTCAAGTCTTTTCTTAAAACCCATACAGGGACGAAGTCTGTGAAATATCATGGAAGTGTCTTCCAGTTCTTTGCTAACCTTGACATTCAAAAGCATTCCCTGACATCTCACCTAGATCTGCCCTGGCTGCCGCAACTGAAGCTAGTGTCCCATCCGCCACAGCGAGATGGGTATGTTCATTTTGGTAGCAGTCTCCACCTGAAGACAGCTAGAGCCTTCCTTCTTAACTGTGCGTAAGGCTTCTGATCTGTCCTTGTAAGTCATGTTTTTGAGGCCTTTAGCTATTTTACTTGCCTCTGGGTTCTTTCCACCTGATCCACCCGTTTTGTGAAAGGCACTGCCCAAACCAGAAGGTACTCCAGCTGAGGCTCCCTCGATGCCACACGGGACAGAGCAATTGCCCCATACTTCACCACCTGTGTCCCTCTGGAGTGCGTGGCTGGGAGGCAGAAGTCGTGGCTGCCGGCTGCATCTCTGTCGCTGGCTCGCCACGTGATTGCGACTTCCCACTCCTCTCTGCTGTACCTCGGTTTCCCCAGCTATAAAACAGAGACAGTCATGTCTCACGTTTGTCAAATGCCTCGAGATCTGTGTATCAATGCCATCATGGGGTGTGCAGAAAGATAGCTGTTTTGTTTTTTTTTAAGAGGAAAATGAGGTATATGGCTTGTGAGAAATAAAAAAATCCACGTGTTATTTTTTAAATTTTGTTTCATTTATTTGGCAGTAATATCCAAACCCCCCTGCTTCAAAAAAATTACAAAATCAAGTAAAATAAGTGCACTAAGGAAACCTACAGAATACTGATAAATTTCACACACGTACAGGAGGGAATATAGAGGGAGGAGTGGGACTTCTTTGTTTGTTGCTTAAATTTGGCTTTTTGGAAAAAACAAAACAAAACAAAACCAAACCTGCCTTCCCTGCCCCTTGCAGTCTGTACAGCAATTGTCCCAGAGGGCAATGGCTGGAATTCAGCACTTCCTTCCCCAGCAGCCAAGTCACCCAGCAGAAGTTAGCGACTGACCAGCCTGCTGCAGGGTACAGTCTGGGCATCGCTCACCGAACGGTTGCCCTTCCCCTCAGTGCGGGGAGGCGAGATGTTTCGGTCCTCTTTGGGTACCGTAGCCCTTAGTGCCGGCATCGCTCTCCACAGCTGTGTTTCCCTTTGAGGGCGGAAGGAGGAAAAGGCTCCGCACGTGGCAGCCCTTTCCGCGGAGGCACGTTCACCGCACTCCTACCCCGCTGCCCCAGGCTATCCTAGGATCTGTTGTATGGCTTGTCAGAGAGCTCAGCTTGCCTTGCCCAAGATAGCAGCTCATCCCTCTGCCGTCAGTGCAAGCGCAAGCTCTGTAAACCTCAAGGCCAGCACTGACCTCTCCAGCTGTCCCCAGCAGCCATCCTTGTAGAGTGCACATCCACAGGAGACAGGAAGGGGACTAGAGAACGTATCGCGTAATGCAGTCTACAGAAGCCCTTCAGCCATGGATTAGCCTCCCCTTCCTGCAGGTGCTCTGCTTCTCCCAGTTGGAGATTTTCCTGACTGGACAATAAGATGTTATCTCCATCCAGGGAAAGCCTTTAAGGCAAGCTGTTGTATTTTCTCTAAGGCACTTTAATGATCCAAGCTGGAAGGAAGCGAGCTGGGAGGCACGAACTACCTTTCAAAGCAGGGTTGGAATAAAGCAACACATTTATGAACAATGTTCCTGTGACTCCAGATCCAGCACATGAAGCTGTTTCACTCATACTGTTGGGGAGGAGCGAGGCTATGTCTGATGGGTGCTCCTAATTCCACCAACCACTTCATCCAGTGCCACCAGAACACAAACAATGACCCCGTCCCAGTGTAGCATTGTCTACATCCCCCTCACCTTCACAGGTGACAGCTTCTCAAATCCAGACCCTCATGGGAGAAGAACCAGCCCCCTTCTGCATGTATTGTGCCAAAACCTCCAAGCATGGCAGGGTCGAGTATGACTCTCACTGGAAATGTGGCACTGTGCCAAAGTCAGTGGAAGTCCTCTGGATTCACATCGGGGAAAACAGCTCAAAGACCAGACAGCTTTTAACAAATCTGGCTCATGGGTGAGACCACAGGAGGGACCAGGCTTTCTTCTTTTCCTACGCTTGCTAGGTACCAGCTCATTCTTCCTCTCCAAGGAAAGCACTGTGCAAAAAGGGGAAGGTTGGGACAAAAGTCCTGCTGATCTTCACTCAAGCAGAACATTCTTTTGCAGATGCATGTGGAGTTTTGCTTGAGTAAGCACTAGGGACTGCAAGACACCTGGCAACAACTGCTGAAGTTGCTCACAAACAGGAAGATGGAAGTCACAAGCAGTCATCTCAGGGTACATGCAACTGCTTGGGATGCACAGCAGGGGCGTAAAGGGAACGCGGAAGCTGGAGGTTCAGGCCTGTGAGCGTATGAAGTACATTTGACAACTGCAGGAGAAAATCAGCTCGGCTGGAGGCTACAGAGGTGATTGTCAACAGAACAGCATTTCATTTATATCTAGGACCAATGCTCTGAGAAAGGGGTCAGACAAAAATGACCCGTGAAGGGATGCGAGGTTGGTAAAAGACAGTCTGATCAAAGACATCATGAAATGCGTCAGTAATGAGGCTTCCAGCCCTGACTCCAAACTCAGACCTGGAATCAAAGAATAATGCTGCTGCCTTACCCCAGAGGGAGATGGAAAGCCCAAGATGATGGCTAACAGCCCTGACTCCAACTAAACAGTTTTTTACGTAGTTAAGCCTTTTAAGATACCCTGCTAATGGGATTGCCTGGTCCCTCTGTCTCTGGACTACTTGGCACTCCCCTCTGGGAAATTTAGAGAGGCATGAGCACGGACTTTGAGCACATGGTCAACGCTAGCTAAGGGAGCAAGAGCTAGAGAGCTGCAGTGTCAATCTGTGCCTGGTGAAACTAATTACATCCAGCCCTGTCTCTTCTTCCCATGAGGGACACTGCTATCCCCAGTTGAGAAATACCCTGTAGCGCAGGGCTCACAAATTGCTTGTGGTGTTTGCGGTGGCCGAGCGCAGTGCGATACAAACTGTGCATGGGCATTACAGCACTGTCAATAACAAAAACCCACAGGCTGGGTTTTCTTGAAAGATCTAGAGCTACGAAACATACAAAAGCTGAATTACTACCATAGGAAATAAAGTAATAAAAAAAAAAAAAACAAAACAAGAGGGGGAGTCAGCATGTGAATGTGATAAGAAAAGAATATGCTAGCACCTCTAAGGAGGGGGCAGGGAGAGTAAGAGTGAGATGAGGTCAAAAGGAACCATGTTGTGTTGGAGCCCACAATGTACTGGAGGAGCTGCTGGGGACAGTCCGGTGGAAAGCAAGGAGGAACGTGCTGGACTCATGCCAGCAGCATGGCACCACGACTTCCAGGTGTCACACCAGGCTGACCAACTTTGAGGAGCCTGAACCAAAGGGGAGGGTAAGCAGGGCAAGGTCCTTGGCTAATGATGCCCTGCAGCACACGTGCTCAGCCACAAAACTGCCGGGCCTGTATTTCTGCAGCCAAGGCCGGTGCCGACAATTGTATTGATTGAAGACCCCCTTTTCTATCCAGCACTGACCTCCGTCCTTTCCCCAGATCCAGGGGAACAAGAAAACCCTGTTAGCTCTTGGAGGGAGCAGCTGTCTGCCCTGGGAAAGGGTCCCAGAGGCTGCTCTAAGTCCCTCCCAGCCTTCCAAGGCCCCAGCAGTAAAGCTCCCTGAACAGGTGGGCTCTGCTCCCCTTTCCTGGCCCCATTCTCTGTGTATTACAAAACAAATAACCCATCGCTATACAATGTAAATATCTGTGACTGGGCAACTGTAGCAGACACTTGTGCATACTGAGATCAGCACTGGAGGACAGGGTGGCAGGTTGGGCCCATCCTCCTGGGCTCCTCCAGTGTGGAGGCCCCTTACATCTCCTTGGTGCTCATTCTCTTGGTCTTCTCGGCCGTCTCCTGGAGAAAGAGAGTACAAAAGTGAAGCTCCGCACTGACGCAGGAGCTGGCAGTGCCCTGAAAGCTTTGGTTCATCCACAAGCAGCGCCGACACTGGCTTACACCTCAAAGCCTCACACCTGTATTTGTCCCCACAGGCAACAGAGATCCCCCTTTACTGTGCTCCCCCTTCCACCAGAAGTCTCCAAGTGACAGAAGCAGAGGGAACCCTCTAAGCAAGGAGACGCTTAGTGCAAGCAGACCTTCCCAGCCTCAAGCTAACCTGATGCTTCTGCAGTTCCTGAACGTATCTAGCCAGCTCCTCCTCAGTCAAGTCTTGATCAGGTCGCTGTCTCTGAGCAGGCACCTTCTCATTCTTCCCTGCAAACAGAAAGGGAGTTCAGTGTTATCGCAAATAAGGGATGCAAATTTCAGAGGCTGAACCACGTAGAACAAAAAGAGGCAGGTCGGCGACAGCACACCTCAAGCTTAGGAAGACTTTGCTGGAGGAAGGTGTGGGTTGGCTTCCTAGAAGGAGAATGGGCCTTGTGGCTGCCTGGGACTTCAGAACCTGTGTATCCAGTCTGTCCCCATCTCTCCCTCCCATGTGATAAATAATAAAACCACATGGCAGAGGCTGCATATTATTTAAAAGAAGCACCTATAATTAGTTCAAACATCTTGGCCTCTTGTAGGGAACAAATGGAAGCTCAGTGCTATCCAAGTACAATAACTGACGCCTAATGAAGAGGTAATTTAGCTCAGTGGAGATGCAGCTTGCTGATGTATCTGATCTGAGTCTTTGGTTTCATTATCCCTCTAACAATAGCCTCTAACCCCTCTGCTGCTCAGACATGGGCAGAAAGTCAAGGAATTGTCCCATTGCATGCTTCTGCCATGGATGCAGGGAACAAAGTAGACAGCAAGACCGGGTGTTGCATAGCAACTTTGAAGGTTGTTTCTGGGGAGGCAACAAAAAGAGCCTCTCATTTGGTTGCTTAACCTCTGAGACCTACTCACAGCTCCTCTGGCAGCTCTATCAGTATTACAGTTATCTTTTCTGAGGTGAGTTTCGGCTGCCACAGCCAAGTCTGGTCTGAGGTGATCCCAAAACCTCTGCTGCAGAAGGCCAGATAAATGTAAAAAACTCTGTACGTACCTCTTGCCGTTCCCCTCTCTCCTCTGCCCAAACTACTGGCTATAGATCTGAACTAATGTAGTGCTGACAGCTCCTGCACACCACTGAAAACAAAGCTCAAGCAAAGGCCTGGTTTCTAGGGAAGAAGGCCAGTAAAATGCAGCGCAGTGCTGGGAGAGTGGACATGGCTCCTTGAAAAGGACTCGTACATTTCCCAAGGCAGGGGAAAGCTGGCTTTACACTGGCCCTGGACCGTCTGTGAGAAGGCAAAACGGAGAGCCGATGTTGACGACCCCACCGTGACTTCTCACAATTGTAACATGGCTGTGAAAGTTGAAGAAAGGCCTTCCAAAGGCAGAACAGACAGACTAACAAGCCTGCCTTACTATGAACACCACCTCCCTTCATCTCCATCATCATTATTTTCTTCTACAGTTTTTATGGCAAGAAGCTAAAGTGCTTTCTTGGCATTACTGGATGAAGTCTCCTATCTCCCCTGGGGGGCAAGGCAGGACCCTAGCTCCTGCTTTACAGATACCATAAACACAGATACAGTGAGGATACTGACACACATACAGGAAAGCTGACTTGCTTACACCTACATGTATGGTTGCAGACAGTGACCTGTTCGGCCTGTGCATGCCCCAAGCCAGCTGGATGCAGAGTAGCTCTGGCCTGAAAGATTTGGTGCTGAATTTTCATGACACCAATCCAAACTACAAACCCCAGCAGCATTGCCTCCAACCCAGTTACACATTTTCTGGCCTCTAGAACAGAACCAGCTTGGGTTTGGCCAACACGGAGCACAGGGAGGGTGATGCAGAAGCCACCCATAGAGAAGCTGAGGAAAAGCTGGAGAGAGAAGAAATCTGGATAGCTAGTGCCCTCGAAAGATAAAAAGCAAAACCCCTTTTTGTACAAAACCAAGTACAGTAATTGCCTAGAGAGCATACAGACCCTCGCATGTCATTGCAGTGCACACCCAGTTCCCACAGGCACAGACGCAGCGGTTGCACTCCACCTGGGTCTCTGCTCCATCCTCATAGGTTTCATCTTCCAGGGCACACTCTAAAGAGGCACAAAACAAGGGCAGTGGTTGTGAGATAGCGAGCAGACTAAAGACAACATACTTTGGAGAAGCCTTGAGAGAGAGAAGAGGTACACAGTTTTGGGGGAGGCCTTCCTTCCCCTAACCACCAGAAGTTTCATAATGACTAAAACATTCATGCTGAATTTGGTGTGTGAACTCAGCCAAAACATAATTTGAGAAAGTCAAACACTTCATTTTGCTTCCTCAGAAGAACACATTTCAATTTCTCAATACCAAATGAAATCTCAATATTGGATTTGTTTGTATTTCCTAATCTGTTATACATAGAAGAGAACCCCCAAAGTGAAAGTTTTGGTTACTCTGAAACAATTGCTCTTCCGGGTGGGGAGAAGTTGGGGAAATGATTTGTGTGTTTGCCGTAGCCCTAAGAAAGAAAGGAAAAAAAAAGGTTTCTCATTTCAGCTCACATTTCTCCTCAAAGCTCTATTGTATGTTTAAGTCGAGGCCCCCAGAGCATTCAAGGGCCTGTATGGTGTTAAGTGAAAACCAGCTGATCGTGTTTTCCAGGGGAGGTGCAGCATCCCTCGCTTCCCACTAAAACAGGCAGCAGAGAGTTCACCTTAATATTCCCTACGAAGCATAGCCTCTGTCTGCTCCTTGGTGCCACCGCAGTGGGATGTAAATCTGGCACCTTTGGACCGGCAGCCCCTGAGGAGACAATTAGATGAATAGCTAGGCACGCCTGATCAGCAGAACACTAAGCTGCTTCCACGTGAACTGTAGCGCTAAGCAGGATTTGGAAGGATAGTGAACTTTGAGATGTTCATCAGGGAGGGTCTCTGTGTGAAAGGCAAAGCATAGCAGGACTTTGGTCTGGTCTGACTTTCCTAAGTTATCTAGACATGAACTCCTCACATGATTTATCTCCACACTGCTAAATACATGCCTTGACCTTCCAAGCATACCATATCCATTTAACCTACGCCCTTGCTTCTCAGATCCAAATGTTTTTCATCACAAGAGCTGTGGGAGCTCTGGGACAGAAAAAGCAGTACTTCTGACAATGCAGGGACAAGGGGTGCTGTCAGATGGGAGGTAGCGTATATCAACATTATCTCTGGGAGTGGAGTTACAGCATCCGATGTCTGGCCCAAAGCTGGTCTCTTTTCTTTCCTCCCTTCCCAGGACCCCTCTGGTTCCCCAATACAAGTAAGGAGTTCCTACTTTTCTCTGGTGGGTTGAAGGATGGGCTGAGGCACTTGAGAAATTCACTGAAGCTGAGCTTCCAGTCAGCATTTTCATCTGACAGCTCGATGAGGGCATCTACGCAGAGTCCCCTGAAAGGAAACACAGTGGCATGTTCTGTACGGGGCTGTACTAGGCTGGTTCCTGCTCTATTGGCTTCAGAGCACAGATGAGTAAAACCAGTAATAACTCGTAAGGTTCTGAGATGCCTGGCAGAAATGGCTTCTGTACGGAAACCTCAATGGATACAGACAAAAGAAAAACAGTCACAAAATACTCCCTGTCTGGCAAAGGGCCAGGAAATGGGGGGATATTCGGAACCGCAGGAATAGGACCCTGTTGACATCTACATGCTGTCACACAGGTAGAGATGCAAGCACAGCTAACCACAAGCAGCCTGTTCTCCTCATTGTTTCACACAGTGGCAGACACACAGAAAAAGGGAAACCTCTCAAACTATGTTTTTATGCGATGCTTGCACGAGCTCTAACTGCAGGCTGCCCATGAGCTGTGTTTTCCTACCATCTTCCTTGCACTGGATCTAGCTATCAGGCAAAAGGTGAGTAAGGTCCACTGGAAATCTGATTTATTAGGAAATAAAAAAGACAACAAATTTTCTGTCACCCAACTCACCTTCTGGCTGCACACCTGTAAGATATAAAGCAAAAGAAGGTTGGAATACATGGCTAACGTGAAGGGTAGGGGTGGGACTGCTCCTTCTGCCCGTATTCACACCTATTAATTAAGTGAGATTAATTATTTAACTAAGTGAGAAGCCACTTCATGCACAGTTATCTTTGTCAGTGCAAGCCCTAACTGATATTTTCCATGAGTGGATTTTCATGCCCCCTTCTACCACATCTGGCCCCCGGGCCCTCCTTCTGGCATCCTGTCCACTGCCCACCTGAGCAGCTTGTTGGTCTCCTGGTCCATGTAGGTGGTGATGTTGACAGCAGTCTCATTCTGCTCCACAAACTTCAGGAATTCAGTGGAGTCCAAGCGAGAATCACCATCGTCAAAGCTCTATAGGGGAAGATGGGAGGATGTGAGAGGGTCTGATTTATCGGTTCAGGGTAGCCCTTCCTTCTCCCCCTTCCATATGTACTTAGCATGTTTGAAGCTTCAGTGAAACAGGTTGCATCATCCCTGTTTTGCACGAAGGACAGAGGCTCAGAGAAAAGCAGCAACATATTCATACTAGCATCAAAACTGGGAGACACGATCCTAGCTTTGTTCTCACTGATAAGCTACACTGCCTCTCATTCACCTCCTGCTGCTTGATTTATGGCTCTAACCCCATTTCTTCTCTTTGTTCCAGCCAGCTCTTAGCCTTCTTATATACCTCCTGCCTTAAAGCAGACCAGTTGCATTCAAGGAGGTGTCAGCTTTCCAATATGTGCAAATCCAAAGCTGTGCCTAGACTGTGACAGTGACAAAAGGGAAAATCACAGGAAGCAATTTTCTGCTGATCCCAAAGAAGGAACAATTTAATGCAACAGCACAACGCATTGCCACCAACTTCTTAAGGTCTTGACAGGACTCCTGGCACTGAAAAGCAGAATTTTTAGCCCCGAATCCTGGCTGTACTCCCAAAGAAGTAATTGCATTTTGCTCTCCTGTTTGGAGATGTCATATCACAGCGCTGGGCACTCAGCAGGAACTGCTGGGCCCCCTCAGAGACAGCTGCATTGCAGTGAGGGGAAAATGAATTCTGCACACAGACTGCTGCTGGCTAATTCTTGCTGTGTGACTTGGGGCAGGTCACTGTGTCTCCTTGCGCGTGCTTCCAGGAATGCTGGAAGAGACACTGCCTGTTTTTACCTCTATGTGGTTCAGGAGAAACCTGTAGGGCTAGGAAAATTACTCTGTGTGCTGTAGCCTGCATATAACTGCTCCACTAACATGTTTCAACTTCTACTAGACTTTGAAACCTCTTGTCCCGCTATTTCTTGTGAAAGTGGCCGCCATTCCCTTAATGACCCAGACTCAGTTCAGTTAGTTTTCTTGCCTTTCAATGCTATGGTCTGCATTTACATGTTTCCCCAGAGACCCTCCAAAACAGAGAAGCTTCCCACTACCAGCCTCACTCCTCTTGAAATAATGTCCTTCAAGGTCATGGCCTGCCTGATGTACAACCCACATCCCAGTGATCCACACAAGTCCGGCTTCCAGGAGGGAAACAGCTTAATGACGCATCTACAAACCTCCCCATCAAGGAGAAAAGGGAAAAGCTTCATGTCATCTTTGTCTCCAGTGTTTATTACCTGCAGGGCAGGAATCAGGCCATTTGCAGGGCAGGCGTGCAGAGCCCCGGGACTGGGCACAGCAGAATTCCTCCAGTGACAGTGGACCCTCACTGGTGACACACATTAGTGTGTGTTTGAACCCAATTTAGTTTGCTTTGCTTGGATTTGTCCCAAGTTATTCCAAGCTCTGAATTCTGCTTTAAAAGTATTTCAAAGCTTTAAGGATTGTTGATATGGTGGATTACCACCTGACAGAGAAGGAAATTCCCCCTTTGGTCTGAGAAAAGGTACAGCTTTGTCATGGAAACTTTCACCCACTTGTGCCTGGGATCAGTGCTCCAGAAAAAGAGGGACAGTAAAGAGAACATGAAGCTGTCTGCCTCTGAGCTGCGGCCACGGGATTTCACCACCGCCCCAACAGGCATGGGGCTGGCAGGGGTGACCAGGCTGTGCCGTGGCGGTGGAGAAAGACCGTGGCTGGCTCATGTGTTTCAGTGAAGCCCATGGTCTGGGGAGGCTCTCCGTGAAGGCGGCTGGGGACAGCATGTTTGCAGGAGGAGGGACTGAGCAGCTCTACTCTGCAGGATGCTGCAGCTTTCGGGTGCCAGCGGGGGTGCCTGAGGCAGTAGGCCACAAGTGGGTTTCCACAGACGGAGCAGCATTAATGGCTACAAAGGCAAAGATGCTCTCTGGAGCGCAGGGACCAGCTCCTCTGTCTCACCAGGGGGTGCCATTGCCATGGCAAATTTGCTTGCAGCGCTAACTCCTGTCAGGCACCATTAATCTCTTGCTGTCGACAGCTTATGATTTAAACACTCTCCCCCTTTCCCCACCTGCTCCTCCAGCTCCACCCTGAATGCTTTGAAGTCTTTATCAGGAGCTGGGCGTGAGGGGGAGGGACGAAGCAGTGCATGTGGCAGGAGCATGGGAGAAGCGTGTGATCTGCTGGTTACAAAAGGAGGTGGGGATGGGCTGAGGGACAGACTGACAGGGAGGAGGGAAGACGAACGGGATTATTGCAGGGCCTGACACACACGGTTGGCTCCTCTCTCTCTGCAGAGCACTAGGGAACCGCCAGCTCTTGGCCACAACTAGGTCATACTCACTACTTGCAAGCAAATATTCCGCTTGAAGCCCCCAAGTGTCCCCTATCCCCACCTCAACATGGCCTTGGGACCGTCTGGAACAAAGAATCAGCAGCCTCTGCCCTGGCTTCCTGCTCCTTCTACTTCCATTTCCAGCACTTTCACCCATCTTTTCTCCTCTGGCTATCTTTTGTGCCCTGAGATCAGTTCTCCTCTCCCCTGCCACAGGCACACCTGGCCTGCCCTCCTCCTTTTTCCCAGGGCAGGTCAGATCCACAGGGATGCTCCAGTTCTGGGCTGTCCCATAGCCATGTCAGTGGCTCTGTCAGCAGCTGCTGCAGGCAGCCTGTAACACATCATACTGTAGGACATACCAGAGCTTTCTGGCCCCCTGCTTCACAGGCCCATCACACACTGGAGCCTCCTGGCTGGAGACATGGAAGCTGCTTTGCAGTGACAGGGCAAGAAATGTTCTCTGGCCTCCGAGGCAGGCACTGCTCTACTTGCCTTGAAATACTTGTCCAGGACTTCGCTGTAGTTGCTGCCCTTGGAAAACCAGCCATCTGGGATAATCTCAGCTTCCAGCCACTGGATGACACGGCGACGAAGTTCGTCCCTGTCCGACTGATAGCAGACGACTGTCATGGGAGAAGGTGTAGCGGAAGAAAAAGCAAGGATGAGAGAAATGAAGTTGGCAGGGAGACCACAGAGAAACGACTGGAAATAAAAGCCAGCGCACCAGCCCTGATGGCAGGTTGCAGGCCCCTCTGTCCTTGGTCCTTGGAGATGCTCCAGGGCCAGATCAAAGCAGGGGCGCCATGTGCTAAACGGCAGATGGGCTGTGGGTGACACCGTGTGGCAAAGCCAGAAAATGACACCCCTGCCAAACACCTTCTGCCTTCCAGTCCTCAAAGCTTGCGGAATAACAACCCGGGGCTGACTCGTCTTGGTGTGAAGAGTCTCCAGATTGAGGGAGGAAGGTGACTGACTGGCCCTGGACAGTGTTCCCAGGCTTCCCGATGTCAAGTACCAAAACTTCCATCCTGTGCAAGGGCAAAGACTAGACTGAGCAAGCCGCTGTCCCCAAGACTTGAATTTTAGAGCCTACTATCTCAGGAGATTTCGACTTGCCCACTCTGATTGGAAACGAGAGGGCATTAAGTTGGGCTTGTTCACAGCGCTCTCCATAGTCACAGGTTTCTCTAGGTGGGCATCACCTTGTGTGCTAATACTGAACAACGTATTTAGAAGCAGAACTGAAACCCTAGATGTTCTCGCTTCTGTGAGTCGTCACACCCACCCAGACAGAGGTCAATCAAGCCAGAAGGGGAGTCAGTGTGCATTTGTGTTGCCTACACACACCAAGGATCTCCTTCCGAATCCAGTGACTACAGTCACGACCAGACAGACAGATGAAATAAAAAGCCGTAGGGATTCTGCATGTTTAATGTTGAACTTCCCCGAAACTGCTTTGAGGTGGTGGCCATGCCCTGACACGGTCCTCTCCCTTAAGCCTGTATGAGGGTTTCCTCTCATCTGTCCTGGGAAGCTGAAGTTGATGATTATACAGCTCCAGCAGTTAGAGGCCATGGATGGGAAAAGGGTCCCCTGATGAAGCACGGGCCATGGCCCCAAAATCCAGTCCAAGTACACGAGGCAATGCATAAGGGAAGAAACCAGGCACAGAGAATCAAAGAGACTTGTTGGCTGATGGGAGAGGTGGTTCAGCTACACCTCCTGACTCCCCAGACAATGCCCTTCATTATATAGTGCTGTCTCTCTGCCCTGCACCCATCAGTTAATCACTCCTGAAGCAAAGTCTCCTTTCAAAAGAGTGCTCGTGGAGTTAGGGACATAGCTCCACAGTTATCGTGTCTTAGATCCCCAATGAAGTCTGCAAAAGCGCGTCTCTTCCCTCAGGCTGTGATGAACACAGCTTGTGTCCCTAGGGGCAAACTGGGTTTCATTGCACCTTGTACATGCTCAGAGTCCCTGAGACATCCCAGCACAGTGAAGAGCCCAGGAGATGTATGAGCTCTGAAAGGTTACCCAGGAGTAAAGAGCTGGGCAATCACATTTCAGCTGATGTATCAACTCAGGCTCTGCTACAGCCAGTGCAGAGGTATGACTTTGACACAGAGCTGTGCAACTCCCCCAGCAGACCTTCCTCCCCATCTCTTTTCCCAAATGCATACAGAGGCCCCAGCCATGCAAGGAGACGGACTCACCTGGACTTGCAGCTGGATTCTCAGACTTCTTTTCTGTTAATGAAAGACAGAAGAGGACATTTCTGATGCAACATGAGGCAATACGAACCTCTTCCCACCCTGGGTGTCACTTGGGCAAGAGCAGAGGAACCTGGGAGTCTTCAGAAACACGAGGGCCTGGAACATCTGTCGCCCCGAGGGGAGACTGAGGACTGTTTAGCCTGAAGAAGAGAAGGCTCAGGGGCAATCTCATCAATGTTTATAAATCTGATGGGAGGGAATGAAGAAGACTGAGCCAGACTCTTCACCGTGGTGTCCAGTGACAGGGCAAGAGGCAGTGGGCACATATTTATACACATGAAATTCTGTCTGAACATAAGGAAACAGGTTTTTTTACTGTGCGGCTGGTGTGGGGGTGAGTTAAACAGCCCTACCATTGAGACAAAATCCTTGCTCCTGAAGTTCTTGAGGTCCCTCATGAACAGGGATGGCAGTATGGGCTTTGGGGGTTTATCCTGAGAGTCTGACCTTTCCTCAGCAGGTAGACTGAGACACCTGCCTGGCTGAATCCACGAGCTCAGAGAGAGGCAGGCAGGAGCAAGAAGTTGTGTCCCGAGTGCCCTCATCCAGCATCCCAGGGAGACAATAGCTCCAAGATCCCACCACAGCCAAGGTGTCAGGGTTCTGAGTACACTAATGAGGGCCTCCATCCACACTCCCTACCCATGAGCCCAGGGGCTCCGTTTCAGCTGATGTCTCGGCCCCTAGCCCTTGGCTGGGATTACGTTGTAGGTATGCCTGTCTCCAGCTCTGTCGCAACCATTCCCATACCTGCCATAGACCCTGTTGATCTAGGCCCTGACCTGGTGACTGTCTTCCCACCTTGATCTCAGACCTGCTATAGACCGCATCACTACAGACTTGTCTGGCAATTACTGGCCTGTGCCCGATTCTGGTTACCGTCACCAGACCTCATTTTGTGGCTTGACTTCAGGCCTACTTCATCACCACAAACTTGCCTGGTGATCTGGACTCTTGGTTGAACCTGGCTGCCGTTCCCAGGCTTGCCCTGTTTATCCCACTCAGCTACTGTGGGACAAGGTCCTGGCTGGTGAAGCCTCTGCCTTGCCTTGTTATCATGCTCGGCTTCCGACTCTCCCTCCCTTACAGTGTAGCTGGCCCTCATCGCCGGGGTTACCTTTACAGTGGCCATCGTAATCCACCTGGATCTTGGAGCCAGTGAGGCAGGCATCACGGTGCAACTCACAGTGGTTCAGGTACGTCTTGCCATTGCTACCGCACACAGGCCTCTTGTGAGGTTTGCATTGCTGTGAGAGAAGCCAGAGAAGACAGCATTTTACCTGCCTCTTCGGGACAGCTAGAGGGAGGCAGGTGAGTCCCAGCATCAGCCCAACTCAACAGAAGCCCTTGGCACAGCCTCCTTGGCCCAAAAGGTGTTTGGAACAGGCTGAACCCACCCATCGTCACCCCGGAAAAACCTGCACAGGGAAGTCTGTGGGTGTGGGTTCAAAGGCTTTGCTTTATCCCAGCCTCTGTCACCACCACCACAACAGGAGCCTTCCCGAAAGCAGAGCCCAGCAGAGAAAATCAGTGCCCAGCATAAATACTGAGCGTAATCCTGCAACTGCTGCTGTATGTGCCATGGACATGCCTGCCCGGAGGTGTTTCTGTGAATCTGTTCTGTGCACCTCTGCTTGCTCAGCTCTGTTGCATCTTTTTGTAGACTCTGCTCCACCTTTCTGTAACCGAATGCAGAATAAGCCATCAGCCACAAGCAAACAGCACAGCCTACAGCAGAGGGAGAGTTCACTGGTGCCACTGTTCAGGCTGTGGGCTTCCTTCTCCCATCCCTTTCAGTCTGGCCAAGCCTACCCAGAGTGACAGACTCTCTTCCTGTTAACGGGGCATTTTACTCTCCAGTCCCCAGGCTGGCCACGTCAGAGCTGCAGGCTCTGAGGGAAGTGGGAACAAAGAGCCACATGCCCATTCCCAGGAGCCAGGCAGGAACGGTTTGAAAGCAGGGCAGAGCAGAGTAGGGAGGCAGTGTGTCTCTACAGCTGGGAAAGACTCTTCTAATCATCTCTGGCTCCCTGCTGGATGGAGCTATTCATCCTCACAGCACTCTACCACAATTATTTCCATTTTACAAAAGCTGATTTTTAGTAGGGTGCTTGTAACCTCCTCAAACCAGATGCCAGTGAGGGCAGGCTTTCTTGGAGCTCGCAGACCGCTCCCTAGAGTGCCCTCCAAAGCTAGCGGCATATCAATACCCTACTGGGCTTTCCCAACAAAAGACCTCCAGCCAAGTCTCCTGTGAGTGTGAAGACCCTAGGCAGTTGTGCGAGCAGCACAGCTGCAAGCCCCAGACAATATCTACCCTACAGGGCTCTTCCCCCACACCACACTGGGAAAGGCCCTCCTGTTTGAAGAGCCAGTGTGAATTTGCAGCTGCTCCAAAACAGCCGTAGCCTCATCCCGTCATGAGATCCTTCCAGCGACCAAAACCCAGCCGGGGGGTGATGGTGGTGACACCCGTCCCTGATGCAGAACCTGTGCTGCCCTCATACCTCAATGCAGAGGCAGGTTGGCTCTCCCTTCTCAGTCACTGCACACTCCCGCCCAGCTCCACAGAAAACATTGGCACAGATCTTGGATTTGCTCCTTGGCTCTTCCTGCAAGATACAAAGAAAGAGACACAAAATACTTCAAGTTACCAGGAAGAGCAGCAAAACAGCTTTAAAAAATAACACATTTAACTTGTAGACTGGACCAAAGAGCACCAAGGTGGTAAGGAACAGATTATAGAACAAGAGAGACATGACTGCAATAGATGGACAGCTCAGATGATAACCAGGAACAGACACAAGAGCTAGGGCTACAGCCCCAGCAAGAGAGGGCTTCCTTGAGGTCATTCCCGGACAATCACCTAGGACAACTGGAGCAAACGTGAGCAAGAGAAAGTCTAGCATGAATGGCAAGAATAATTCGCTCATGCCAAGGACTGCCATCTTCAAAATTTTTTTCATGGAGGGTAGGGAGCAGAAACGTCTTTGCTTGAAACATTTAAGAAGAAGGTGAACATAACCCTGGAGAAAGGTGTGATACCAAACAGGCAGAAAAAATTGCCATCGGGCACCAGATAATGCCCCTGTCACAAAAAAAACTTCACAAAACTACAGGACCCATTATCTTGCCTCCACTGGTCAAGATTAAACACTTCAAAGGAAGAAACACTGTCATAAATAATTATACAGCAACCTTCTCTGAGAAAATTTCTTCTGGTCCCTGACAGCCAGCAGTTGACTTATGCCCTGCAGCACAATTTATATGCTTTAAAGTTTTCTCCTAGGCAAAGTCATCAGAAGTATTCTTGTTGTTCACATAACTGTCAAATCCTTTTTTTTGAGTCCCACTGCGTTCCCAAACTGATGACACTTAGCAGGGAAGATTTCCACAGGTTAATCATGTTTTCAATAAAACCAGCATTTACTTTTATCAGTTTAATCCCTTTTTTCCTTAGGCTTTTAAAAGAGAAGACACTTCCAGGGGTTCAGAGTTGGGACACCCTGGTTTATTTCCCTGCTTTGTCATTAATTTCCTTTGTGACTCTCATTTCATCTAACATTTTCCACCTGTACGTTAAGTATCTGGTTCAGGCTAGCCAACTGGCTTCCTCAACAGTTTTGTATCAGAGACAGAATATTGAGGAATGTAAAATAACCAGTGGGATAGGTCAATCACATCTGCTGTGACTCTTCTGTCTAATATACAAAGCGTTTTTTTACCTTCTCATCCGAGTATTATTCTTAACCTCTGCTCATTTGTGGTATCTTTGTACCTCCATTATATACTTTTGAAAGTAGGTGATCAAAAAGGAGCAGAATTTGCCTGAGGAGCAAGCATTATTGATACATTTAATAACAAATGCTGAGCACATTTTTTTCTCCTATTGCTTCTTTATCCTAATTTGGGGGTTTTTGTTTTGCTTTTAAACCACAGTTTCACAGTGAGTTGCTGTCTTTACTGAGCAGCCCACAGTGACAGTCAGATCATTTCCTGAACGACCTTGCCCTGGTCTTCAGAATATTTTGTCTGCCGGCCTACTGCACAGTCATCAAGCCCAAGAAGGTCTTTTCAAAGCACTACAGGATTCCCTCCAGGTTCACATAATGACAAACACCTTCCTTACTCTCTGCAAGTGTTCCTATCTTGCTGCTTATCCTGTAAAATAAAAATATAATATTCAGACACACCAGTCTTAGCTCAGAAATGTGCAGTGTCCCAGACCTGCTCACCCCATGAAGACAGTCAAGAGACTGTCCTCCCATTGCTCTTTCGTCCTCCTTTCACATATAATTTCTGAGCTATGAAAGACACTCTGCCCCTTCTGCCGCATCCACCTCTCTTTAGTTGCCTTCTGGTGGAGGGCTGGGGTAAATGATCTAGGCGCTTCTGGTGTGGGATGGAGCAACGTGAGTGCTTCACCGCACAAAGCGACCTCACACAACTTAGGGCAGGAAAGGAAGAATAACTCATTTTGCAAAAAGCACAAAGAAAAAACAAATTTTCCCAGGCTGGAGTCTAACTAGGGCACTCACACACCTAAAATACACTGTAGATACCCAAATGCTGATCCATTTAAAGGGTTTGGAACAACATGCCCATCCCTTCACTGAGCCAAAGACCAGAAAAAACCAAAAAAGAACTAGACACAGCTTTGAACTGCCACCCACCAAGGTCTGTAATCCAAGTGCCTGGCAATAGATGGCAGTACTCTGCCTCTCCTTACCCATGGCCAGGCAGGACCACCAGCAGCAAGCTCCCAGCTGCGCCCACCGATGCCAAACCTGGCTCTTGTCTCCTGGCCTGAGAATTACAGCACTGCTACAACCACAGCCGGCCTCGGCAGGTGTCCACAGGGAACGAGCTGGGGATGCAAGACTCTTCTCCCCTCGACAGTTTGCTGGAAACCAGGCCTGTGACGCGGCCGTCCTGGCCACAGCTCCCTCCCTGTACTGCCAGAGCCCGGGAGCCATCCCGCAGCTCTCCCACTGGGACCTGGGGTGGGGATGCTGGCAGGGTGACACCGCCAGAACAGCCTCCTGCCAGGCTAGAGGGCCACGTTACTCTGATTTTTCTTATTAATCAAAGCAATATGGTTTGCCAGTTGCTGCTTTTTGTTGTTTTAAGCTGTCCTAGGCTGGCAGTGGGTCGGAGCTGGTTGCCACGTCCCGGCACGGCTGTCTCCACCCCGGGGGTTTGCCAGAGAAAGAAAAGAATCGAGCTGCTCTGCCTGCCTGCCCTCTCACTCTGGCACAGGGTTTCTCAGACTCAGCATGCTCATCCTCCCTCCCGGCAGCAGCAGCCGTGGCAGCAGTTACCAGGCTGGGTGCTGGCTCCACCTTTATTTAGTAAAAGCAGCTCTCAGCGTCCACCCCAGTTCCCAGAGCAGTAACTCAGCTCCCTGTGCCCTCCACTCTTGTAATGCTCGCCCCACAAACTGTACTCTCTCCACCTACAACCTACAAACCATAGCCCCTTCCACTCGTATGCCCCCCTCCCAAAATCCCCGAGACTCTCACCTCCTTCTTTTACCAGACATCACCTCTACCGCTCTACATGTACCCTACCCGGCATCTGCAACCTGACCCATTGCTGCTGCTTTGCAGGTCGAGGTGTGCTCTTCTGCCAGGTGATAGCAGCTGCTGCTGCAGATCCTGCCTTCACCTCCTGCAAGAGCCAGAAACATTTTCCTCCGCCAGCCTGCACACAGATGAAGTTAGCAGTTGCCACCGCTACCGCTTGGTACGGCCACACAGCTCTAAGGTGGTTCACGGCATACCGCAGGGTGGGAGCTCTTTCTAGCTGCTCCCAGCCACCTTCCCGGCAAATGCCCGAGTCTCCTGTGCGGAACTGGGAGCGTAACGGAGATGGCGGTGGACGAATGGATGAGTACGGTGGGGGTCTGTGAATGAGGCTTTATAATCTTCACTCCTGGTTCTCTGGCAACCTCCCAGGTGCTACTAGCTGAACTAGTTTCTTGTGAGAGATATTCTGATCTTACCTTGGACCGTGTTATGTTTGCTCTTTATAAAGCTCCATCTGCCGGAGTCATGCGAGTAAGCGTGGATGGCAGCTGCCACTTCAATATTAAAGAGCTCGTCCTCGCACGTACCATGTAAAAGCTTGAAAACATGAACTGCAAAAGTTTAAATGCAAGGTCACACACAGAAAAGACTCCACAGTGTTTCAGTGTCACTGCCCTTAAATTAATTTCAGGATTCGTGGACTGGCATCACGGTTTTTACATTGCTTCCTCCCTGTGAGCTGTCATTGCCTTTTCTGTCACCGTGGGCTTGGGAAGTGTCACTTGTCCCTGTGCACAGCGCGCTCAGGCAGGCGGAAGGGAAAGGGCAGAGACTCGTTATTAATTGCTGCACGGTGGCATTTACACTGCAAGCCGTGACAAGGCAGTTCCTCTCTTCTGCCTTGGGTAAGTTGCCCAAGCTCTCTCTGTTTGGGCAATGCTTTTAATTACTCCTCTGCTGCCCGGAGAGCAAGCAGGAAGGTGTAAAAGCAGCGAGCACAAAGCCAGGGCAGGAGCACCTGGATTCCGGAGCATCTGCCACAGCACAGGGGCACTCCTGATTCTTCACCCCATGGCCTCCACAGAGGCAACGACCTCCCCAGACATCTTCTTGGGCAAAGACACAGAGAAAGCTGCTCACCACGGCTCACGGGCCAGAAACTCAGGGTGGCCGGGCAGCATCAGGTACGCATAGCCCAGACCGTCTGCCGAATGGGGACAGGAACGCACACTGCTTTTGGGGGGCCAGGAAGTGTTAACCCATGGATGAAGGGTTCTTGCATGCGAACGGGCAAGTGCCAAGCAGAAGACCTGAACTGACAGCGCAGCTAGCCACACGCACTGCTTCTGCCTCAGCTGTTGCTTCCTGGGGAACAAGGAGGAAAAAGAGACATTTCCAAGGTATCCGCGGGTGAGAAAGCCTGTGGCAGCGCTGATGCTGAGGGATTACCATGGCAACCGGCAATGAGGGGCCTCAAGGTGGAAAGCTAAAATTAGGCAGCGGGAAGGGGCTGTTTCTCCTATCTAGCAGCAACCGGCGCTGAGGAGTCAGACCCCCAACACAGCATAAGCACAGATGTCAGGAACATTTCCGAGCCCCTGCCTGCGTCTGCATGTCCGGGACCAGGCATGGCTCAACACATCAACACACGGTGCCATGTCCGGGTCTGCACGGGGTCCCGAGGTCCTGCGAGCTTCCATGCCTGCTCTGCGCTGGTGGGACTACATGAAAACACTGCGGTGTCTGCAGCAAGATATATGTGTGACTGCACGCACGAAGGAAAAGAGGCATCGTGGCTCCTTGGCTTTGCAAGGGAGCTGCTCGCTGAGGCTCTCCTTTGGCTGCTCCCTCCCTTGGCTCCTGCTGAGCCACCACTGCCTGGTATAACTTGGTGGAAATAGGGACTTTCCCAACCAACCTGTGAAAGCTGAAACCATTAACAGTTCAGCGACAAAACACCTCCGTAAGGAAGAACAAGCTTCCACCTGCAGAGAAGAGCTGTGCAAGCAGCTGCACGTCCACAGTGCCCCACTGCCCGAAGGGAGCAGCAGGGATTTCTGCCATTACGCATGCTCTGGGAAATGAGCAGGGAGACCGCCCTGCTGCGAGATGGGGAGTTAATGTGCTTGAAAACAACCCTTCAGATTGCTTTTTGTTTTCTGCACATCCTTCCATACAAAATCTCCTCTTGGAGATCTCAAAAGTCTTTTTCTCAGAAGCCCATGCTGCACTGGAGAAATACTACCTGCTGTCCTGCTCCTACTGACACGACTAAAAAGCTTTTCTGCTATCAGTAGCGACTCTAGGTCTTTTTCCTCTTTTGGCATCAGTTTGTGGCAATCCATAAAATGACTTGACCCCTCACATAATGCTCTGTGCTGTTTGCTGTAAAATCAAGGCTTTGCATTTTTGCCCTCTCTGATGTACAAGGAAATCAAAGTGCTCTAGAGCTGTAGCACTGAAAGCTCCTCTGGGAGGCAATCCCATGTATTATACAAACTTGAGTACTACACAGATAAGGCAAAACCGAAGGGCACCAAAATGATGTCTGGGATTGTGAGGCTTGCACAGATTCTCATGCCTCGGGGAAGGCAGCAGCAAAAGCTGGGAGGAAGTTTTCAAATATAACCAGTACAACTCACAATAGACTCCCTCCATGCAGCTTTGCAGCTATGTATTTCAGCCAGTCCTTCCTGTGTCTTCCCATCCACATCCCTTTTGCCTGTTCCCTGCCATGACTGACACAGAAGTAGGGATATAAGGGGTCTCTGAACGTGCCAAGGTGCCACCTGTAAACAGCGCTGCCTGCACAATTTCTAAACCAACTCAACATCCAGCCACAAAACCTAGCACTTCGTTCAGCTGTTGTCTTGGCAATGTTTTCTCCTCAACACAGAAAGATCTGGAGACACGAAGTGCTAGGTCAACAATGCAGAAAGCTAATACGAGAAGCCACGTCTCCCGATTCCCAAACCTCCTTTCTCCCATCATGGGGCTGGGAGGGAGAAGCACTGTGTTCTGCTGTGATATCCAAAGAGAGGGCTGGGCAACAGAGCAGCTCGGGGTGGGGGGGATCAGGAAAACTTAGCAACTCCTGTACAGCGATGGCACTGAGAAAGCATTTGGCTTGTGCATTTCATCCCATCATCCAAGCGTGCTTCCAGGCAAAACGGCTCCTTCGGCAGCACGCACGTTTTGCTGGAGGGCACGCATGGGCAGGCAGCCTGTCACCTCCCGCCATTTGTGCGGCCGGCTCTGGCAGCACATTTGTCCCGTTGTTCTCCTTTGTGACTAACAAGCAAAGCGCTCGTCCCTCCCCGCAAACCTGACCTAATTCCTGTGGCAGCTCCCTGGATCCTCTAACGCGCTGGTGTGACGGGGCGGAAATTTGGCAGCAGCGTAAACTGAGCAGATTAGCGTGAAACGAGCAGGCACCCCTGACGATGGGTTTGCCATAAATAGATAGGTCAGGCAAACATTGCAATTTCTCTTCCCTAGGGCTATTGCCTCAGGACATCTGCAGACTCTGGAAGAAACCCCACGCAAATTACCCTTAAGTCTGACTTGGAAGGTTTGATTTTCAGTTGTCAAAGATAAGATGGAGATAAGCCCAGTGTGGGGGGATTGAACCACAATTCCCAGTTCGGCTCCCTGATAAAAACCTACCTCCCAGGACATCGCCGCTATTAGGAGGACACAGTGGGCTGTGGAATGATCCTTATCCTCTACTCTGGAAGGAAACCTGCCATCAGAGCTTGCTGTACCCACTGGCGCAGGGTTACACCAGGACCCAGCTGCACCGTTCCTCAGGTCTGGTGTTACCCAGTCCCAAACTGGCACCCTCTGGAGCCATCCCGCCCCTCAGGAGCTCCCTCTCCCTTACCTCTGGGAGGCACATAGTACATGTCCTGTGCCTCAGACCAGCAAAGGTGTTGATTGGCAGCTCAGAAGGCCCGAAAACAGGCTGCCCCCAAGCTAGTTAGTTAAAAAGGCAAAGAAAATATGTTTGTGAGGCAAAGTCTGGACCAGTGCTGGATTCCCCAAGGCACTGTGACCAGACACATTTGACAGCGTTAACAACATCCTATTTGAAGGGTGTCAGCATGAGGTCTACACTGGATACACCATTAAAACTTCAGGATTCCTCCTCCCCCAAATCCTAAAGCCGTCCTGCGAGCAGCAGAACTAATGAAGCCCAGTTTCCAACAGCTCTCTGCACGGCCTGTCAGTTAGTTACAGGGCAGCGTATGGACTCCTTCCTGGGGAGGAGGGGGGGGGATGTCTTTGCAGGCCCCTCTCATTAAGCCAGTCACCTAGAGTCAAAAAACCAGCTGGATCCCATTATCTCGGAGGCCTCCACCGCTTTATCAGCTGTGGCGGAAACAGGCTGATAGATTCAAGACTCACTGGAGGCGAGAGACAGGCGGGCACAGACAGCCTGCTGACATAGCTTTGCTTCCTTAGGGAACCAGGCTGCAATTCCTTTGCAGAGCCCCATGAAACACCCCTCTGGCTCAGCCTCTTGTCTCAGCACCACTACTGCTCACAGCCCTCACCCCAGTCCCCCCGCCGTGACTCCAGCCCCCCTTAGCCTCCCCCACACTGACCCTCGTCCTCCCTCCCCAACGTTTTCCTTGCGTTGGAGGACAGACCCCATCTCTTTTCTGCTTTCATCCATCCCTGGGAGCTTCCACTACTGAAGTATTTCAGCCAGCTGCAATCCAGGGCTGCAAACAGCCCTCCAGACACAGCGCTGGGAGCTGCCGCGCTCCCTGCGGGATGCTGGCTACGGAGAAGCACATGTCCCAATCCAGTCCCCAGTCACCACCCCCCTTCCCAAATCTTTCCCTGTATCTCTTCCTATTCTGAGCCAACATCTAGGACTGGCTCACTAAGTACATCGCACAACAAAATGCAACCCCTTAAAGGCTTTTGAATACTTAATAGATGAATATTTCATGGCAGCTGACTTTTGCTAATGGGAAACAAGCCAGACTATACGTCTCTGCCCATGCTGGGAATCAGGGCATGTTCCCAGAAAACCTGGATGCAGAGACAAGCAGGCAAGAGAGGAAGGGACCTGCACCTCTGGGAGGTCACAGGAGGCTCCCTCTCTGCAAAACCCATACCTCACCCATTTGTGGGTAACCATTCCTGCCTTGCTGGCTGCTCAGTCCGTGATCCATGAACCAGCCGTGTCCATATCAGAGCATTGAGCGTGAGAGTGGTGAGGCTCTAACTGACCTCTGCGATTGAGAGGAGCCCATCAGGTCGGCAACGTCTGCATGAGGCCATAGAAAAACAACATTGCCTGTGGCAGCCTGGTTGTGGGTATTTGTCGGTGGCTCTGTCAGGGAGATGAAGGCGTCTGATGCTACTACTGCCACAAAAAAGACTGCTGTGGCAGTATCGCCTTGCAGAGACTGGCGGGGTGGATACAGAGAGCTCTACCTCCCCACTGACCCCAGTGGGTATATGGCCTGGCCCCCTGACAGGGACTGCAGCCCAACACACCAGCCATGGCTTTCTCGTGTGCCACAGCGAGCTGGCAGGAGCTGGTGCCTGCAAGGAAAGGGAAGCAGGAGTTGGGAGGAAGGAGGCTTTTCTACCCACAACCTAATCAAGAAGAGAAAGGCAGCTGCCAAACAGCTGATTTCTCTTACAGTGCGATGCTAACAGTTATGGAGCCAGGCACACCTCTCTCGGGGACTCCACTGCGTGAGGACTCTGTTTTCCCTTTTAAGCTGGAAGGAATGTCTGTGCTCTGGCCCCCACAACCTCATATTTTCCACCACAAGGCAATGACCGGTGAGGCCCCATAAGGGGAACAATGACATGAGAGTCTGGGGAAGAGGAAATCTCTACTGCAAACAAGTCTGGAAAATGGCTGCTAGAAGGAAGGGAGCTTGTGTCTGGCAGCACTCTCCCCGCTGCAGCCTCGCTCTGCCGCTCACCCTAAAACCCCCCTCACGCTCACAGCCTCAAAAACGTAAGGGCTCCAGACTGCACTCTCTCTTAACACTCTTCCCTCCGCCCATCCCTGCAGCACTTCTGGAAGAAGGGGCTGGATTCCCTCCTGCCGCATCACGCGGTGAAACTGCCAGCTCCTCTGCAGCCACCAGGAACTTTCTTGCTAGCACTGGCTGCCGGCGAGGCACGGAGACAGATCAGAGACTGATTTGTGCACGCCAAGCCAGCTGGAGAGGCTTCAGCTGTGAGCAGGGCAGAGTCAGTCCCACGGGAGGAGAGGAGGTGCTGCTGCTGCTGCACCGCAGTTCTCAGGGGGAGGAATCCGGTTAATCACTTCGTGTTTGGATAAGAAAATAACCCTTGCACACAGGGAAGGATCCTGGTGCACATGAAAGGTCCTATGTGAAGTTAGTCCCACAGGATTTGTGGGATGAGATTGGTATCATACTCCTCATGTGACAGACTGAAAAAGAAAGGCCCAAGGGAGGGGATTTGCTCAAGAACTACCAGAAGACAGCAACTCAGTTCCCTTTGCTCCCTGGTCCGGAGCCAGGACCACTTCACAGTCATACTCCTCATTGGGGCATGACTCTCCTTCCCAGACCCTGAGTGCCCTGGGCCAGGCTCTGTTTTGCCATGGCTGGGCTTCTGGGAACCACAATTCTCCATCCTGCTTTGTTTAAAATAAATATAATTTAAAAAAAATAATAAAAACAATACCAGCATTGACTCCTGACTTTCAAGAGGAGGGGGCTGTCCTGTACGTGGGTAGCACATGAGACAAGTCACAGCACCTTAGGAGTGGTCAGAGGAAGCCCTTGCCAACAGGAGGGTGTGAAGGAGGAGGAGGAGGAGGAGTTCCTTCTCAGGGCAGGCAGGCAGAGGGTGAGCACTGTCCCTGGCCTCCAGACCGGAGCAAAGCTGTGGAGCACAGACTCCTCCTAGCAATTAAACACAGACAACATCACCTCTCTCCTTCTCCAAGCACACCCAGGCTCAGCGGTAAAAGGAAGGTTTCTCTGCCAACTGGCATTTTCCAAAAGGCATGCTCCTTCCATTTGCAGGATGCAAGAAGTCCAAGTCCACAGAGCCCAGCACCAGAGCCCTCAGATCATCTGCCCCATTTCGGGGTGCACTTGCTCAGCAGCCCCCCCCCGCCATTACCCAATCTGAGGCGGTTTGTGCCATATACAGTCTCAAAAGTTCCCTTTCAACCCCTAAATCTGTGGTGACCCACACTCTTTCTGCGTCATGCCAGTTCCTCTTTTTCCATCCTTTGTCCCCCTAATTTCCCACACTCAGAAGTCCTGCAGATTTTACTGGTCCTCCCAGTAAGTTTCGTTGCCTCTTTTTCCAGCCAGCTGGGATGATTTATTTCTGAATGGGACCCAAATCCGGCACATTTCTCAGCCATCACCTGGCTCCAAAGGAGCGAAGGGAAGAGCGAGCTAAGCAGTTGGAGGCAAGTTAGGATTTACAACCCTATGGCATCTCCTCACCTCTTACAGTAACTGGATACACAAGAGGAACATAGAATGCAGGAAATGCTGAGGTTTACCAGCAGCCTCTGGCTTCTTGCGCAAGAGACCTCAGCAGTTTTGTTCCCATCACTAATGCAATGGATTTGGCGATCCCTCTTCCCAGCTCTGCGTGTTGGTCCTTCTTTACCCACCTTCTACCGCAGCACATCGCAGAAAAGCAATGGAAATCACTATGTGATTGGAGGGAAGCACTGAGTCAGCCTCAGTGTGGGAGGGAGAGTGAGAACAGAATTGGACATAAGCCGGTTTTGCACTTCCCATCTTCTAGACTTGGTCAAGGACTTGCTCGGCTCCTTGTTAATGCAGAGCAGCTTCAGGGCTGCTCCACCCAATGGCTCTGCTGGAGATGGCTCCGCAAGAGCGAATCCCCAGGGGACAGCGCTGTCACAGTCATTCCTCGCCTTTCAAGCTTCTTTACTATATGAAAAGTCATGAGATACCCTTTACACAGTGGGAACAGTGAGGAAGGGTCAGAATAAACCCCATTATTGGGCATTATTTTGTCTCGACAACTTTTTTTGGCCCATGGTATTGACGGAGCATCCCCTTTCTGAAACCAAATAGTCAGGAATCGTTATCAGACTAATGGAAAATCTGAAAATAGAAGCGAGGTAAAACAAACCTGCAAGGGGGAGAAGTTTGGGAAGTCTGGGGAACTAACCTGGAGTCCGCTTATCAGTGGTACATCTGCCAAAAAGGCACAGCTCCATCAAAGGTTAAACTGTGTCCCTGTAGCCAGAGGGAGCTGAACGCAAGTCTGCCAAAGCTCTGTCATACTACAACCTTCAAAATGCAAACTATGATTTCAGGAGGTGGGCAGATGCAAAGAAAGCTTTCTAGGTTCTCATAACCTCAGCTTTTACTCCTGAAGACCTAAAAACTGGCAGAAGGGTGTGCGCGCCTACTCATTTGTATTGGAAAGAGGAGAGGAAAAACACTGCTGTAAAAACTAAATGAAAATCCTTGCTGCAAGAAGAACATGGAGAGAGCTGCACAAGCATACAAACTACATGGAGAGAAGTGCATGTGTTTTTCTCTGCTCCCAGAAACATCACATCAGCAACAAGCAAATGCAATTAAATGGCAAGGGCAGTCACCCCACAGCCCCACACTGGGACCAGAGAGTAGCAGTGTTGGGCCATCCAGGACCCAGCACAAGGGGAACTGTGACCCCTGAGTTATGACCAGCTACTTCTTTTCAACTCCTGCTGCCCCTGTTATCCCCCAGAAAGCCTCCAGCCCAGGCACCAGCACCTGAAACCGTCCCTGTGCGGAGCTAACACCATTTCACACCTACCCTGAAGAGGCTTCCCCTGCGATAGGGAAAGCGCTGTAAGTCTCTGTGACTTGTGCTTAATGGCTGACCTCTTTACTGAGACAGCCAAGAGGAAGCTCTGATAAGGCGAGAAGACCATGAGAAAATTGGTTGCATCACTATGAAATATGCTGCAAAATCCAGTCACTATGGTAACTGCCACAGCTGGGAGGAAATAAGAAAAATTCCGAGGGTTTCCAGCCTTCCCATGGATGCCCCAAGGATAGGTATCGCCCCGCGCTAGCAGTGCCCCAGCCACCCGCAGTCCCTTTGCCCCTGCACTGCTCCCTGCAGCTCGTGCTGAACCTGCTCTTGCTCAAGATGCTTGGCCAAACACGGAGACTGTTTCTTAGGCAAACTGATTGTGCTTACATCTGTGTGTCCTTGCGGGTCGCCCATCTCATTCCTGATTTAACCCAGCTTAAACAAAAGGGTAACAGGAGATAAACTATGCTGTGTGGGCTATCAGTGAGGAAGACGGATGGTATTTCCTCGACACATCCCCCCAACCTGTTAGCTTACAATCTGTTGCTCTCACGATATACCTGTTACAACTATGTTCCCTCTCACAGCAGCGGAGCAGTATATAAAATGAAGGGTAAACGTAACTTGAGTAGTGAATAACCTCTGCTGTGCTCATTAGAAGTGGCACACCTCATACCCACGCGTGTAGTCTCAGGGAAGCAGACTCGATCACCTGCACTTCTCCCGGAGCAGAGCTCCCCTTATCACCCCATGGCCTCCGTGCCAGGCTGACAGCACAGACTCGCCAGCACTTACAGCCCAAAGACAACTCTGTGATTAAGAAACAAGAGAAGTGATTATTGATTTCCTATAATTCCTAAATAAGGCTGGGTAACATTTTTCAGACAGAAAGCTAATTCACTAGAAAACGCAATTTGAGGTTGACCAAAACTATTTGGAAATTTGTGCCTAGTTCAGGGAACAGCTTTGATTCCAAAATTATTTCTAAAATGAACTATCTTCCTTTTTTTATTTTGAAATATATTTCACAAAGTGTTGTATGTAAACTTAAAGGTCAAAGAGAACAAAATAAAAACGTGTTTTGATAAGCTTAGCAACTTTTTCTTTGGTCAGTCCTTTTTTTCTATTAAAAATAACAAATGAATTTCAGCTGACCTGAAATAAAATTTTTGGTTTGACTCTCTGATTCCACTAGGGAATTAGAAAAAAAATAAAATTATTCCCATGGCTTTATTCCTAAAACATCGTTATTTGGTGTCTAAAGCAACCTATTCTTCTCATTCTTTCATCTCCTTCCATCTGGCTCTTCATGACCGTGTCTGGAAATAACAAAGAACTGTTGCAGACATCTCTCTCCCCCTCTCTGCAATCATGGAATTTTTTCCTGTCTAGTTGGGAAGACTGTTAATGCTGACTCCCATGGCTTGACTTTAAAAAACAAACAGAAAAATAAGGCTACAGCTCCATTTGGTGGTTATGATAACCCAGATAGATGTTGCTTCAGGGAAAGCATCTTCTCCTCTGAGTCACTCCAGCAAAGCAAACAGCACTTATTTAACAAGGCAGCTGCCAGTCCAAATCATACCAGGGCTGCAAACACCATTCTCCATCCCTGCTCTTCTCTGGTCCCATCTCAACCACTCAGTCCCGTCCCATCGCTTCCCATCCCTCAGACCCTGAGCATCCTACGCTTGCCTCCTCGCGGACACACGCAGGGAGCGCTGGCAGTTCTCAGCAGAGGAGAGTAGAATTCCCTGGGCTGGCACCAGCCAAACCCAGCTGGTAAGCTAAAGGGCGTCAGGAGGTTTGCACACAGAAGCTCAAAAGGCAGGCTGATACCCACACAGAGAGAAGCAGAGAGCGCCCAGGACTCATGCAGAGACAACACGGCACTGCCTGCGGCTGCGGAGTGGGTGCCTGGGTCCTCTTCCCAGCTCTCGTTCCCTGATGGGTGATTTCAAGAGACTTGCTGTCGTTGCCTATACATGCACCCAGAGGTGATGCAACTTGCAGAGATGTAGAGGACCTGAGCACATCACTGCAGTCACTTAAAAACAGGGCTTTTGAACTTCAGTAGCCTGTCTGGCCCCAAACCAATAAGGGCAGGCAACCAGTGCCAGCCAGATACAATGACGATGACCCAAGCGCTTGCCTGTGTCTCTTTTCTCGCTGCTCTGGAGACAACAACAAGGTGTTAGGAACTTGCTATGAACTTCGGTACTGCCCTGGGCTAGAAGGAGAGGGCTCCGAGCCCTGCTAGTGACCCGGAGGCTCTCCACGCCTCCCGCAGCCCACATTCCTAGAAGAGGGATCACTGCTTGAATCACCTCCAAAAGCACGAACTATTCCCTAATACTTCTTGAGCTCTTCCCAGGATGTTTTGCTTTCTGCCCTGTGGCCTGGCCGGGCCGCGTTTCAGAGATGAAAGGCCATGAGCGCGCACAGACGCCGGCATCCTTACGCATTCCTGGCTCGCAGGCTTTCCTCGAAGCAGCTGCAGGCGCACTGCCAGGGAAGAGGAGCTGCCTCCCAGCCTGGAGAAAGGGCTGCCACTCTGCCGGCTGGCAAACCCGTGCTTGCCAGGTATACTGCAAGGTCCCGGCACAGTCCCCTCTGCTTTGGGGCCAGCAAGTGACCCCCCAGGGCCCCCAACCATCCCAGCAGCTCCCCTGCTTCCCCCTAAGGGCTATGACGGCCTTAAGGAGACACAGTGCAAAATGTAGAGGGCATGATGCTATCGGGACGCAAAACTGCTTAGTAACAACATGTGGTTTTCATCTCTTTTGTCCCCACGGCTCCCAGAAAACGTCACAGACCAAGCACATGGAATATGCTGGGAAACCGTGTGCTGTGGGGAGGAAACCCAATGAGTACTTGAGGTCTTGGGCAGAAACTTCAGGATTTGTGCAACACCAAAGCGGCCAGCAGGAGCTTGGGGGGCTGCAGTACAGACATCTGTATGCACCCCAATTCCTCTGCCCAGCTCCAGCACAAGCCAAACCAAATTCCCAACCCCAAACACTGAAGGAAGCTTGCTTGCGGTCTCGGTGTGCAGCTCAGCCCCATCGCGGTGTTAAAGAGAGAGTCTGCCAGTGGTCTGGCGGGATTTCAGCCCAACATACTGTCCCCACCAGCAGTTCTCACTTAAATTCTGGCACCGGTGCAGCACCTCAGCCCTAAACCTCACAACCAGCAAGAGAAGGGGCCTCCCTGCACCCCTCCAAACCCAGCCCTTCCCTCCGGCAGGGTGAAGCTGGCACAGCTCAGGAGAGCCGAAGGCGGCTCTCGAGGATCACACCGGCCTGCAGCATGGGCTGCTGGCAGAGATAAGCTCAGAGCCTGGCTGGCGGCTGCAGCCCTCACACCCTCACACACCAGGACAAGGAATTATAAACACTTTCCTGTTAAAAAAAAAAAAACCAAACAAAACTAAAAACAAACCAACCACCAGAGAGCGTCGAAGAGAAACGACCAAACCAGCTAGATCCAAAGGGAAAAAGCTCAGCCTCACTGAAATGAGAGGTGAGACTCCCCATCTTGGGAGGATCTTGATGCCCTCGTTGCTTCGTGCCAGCAAACCAGAGGCATGCCAACAGACTTGGGGTACGCTTAGAAAACCGTGGGACTCCCTTAGCTGGCCACTGTGCCTGTTTCTTTGTGCAAGGGAGCTCCTGTTCCTGGGGCTGGCCTGTTCCTGTTGTGAATACTCTGAGAAGCAATGTCCTTGCAGTCTGTGTGTATCATACAGTTTGAGGCAAGTGCTCCCCTATTTCCCACCACTGTCATGATTCAGACGTGGGCTGAATTAATTGCATGCTCTTTCTCTACGAGTGTATAAACTACAGCACTGCCATATGCACACAAGACAGATTATAGTCAGTAAAGGAAGACGGAGTAAAGAAGTGGCTCTTTTTGGGTGTGCTCTTTAGACGGGTCCTTTTCCCCATACCTCCCCAAGACAATTCTCACTTTTGTTTCACACCACCCAGGCAGTCAAACAGCCTCCTTCCCACCACCTCATAGAAATCGCAGTGCGAGAAAAGGCGGCTTTGTGCCACCTGCCTGATCACCAACACAACTCATGGCTGCTGTTGGAGCTGTGGCTGGCACAGCTCTGTCCCTGCATCCCAGCGCTGCTGAGTCTCAGGTCCCCTTGGCACCATCCTTCCCACCCAAGCCTTGTCTTGGACGAGGGAGCCCCAAGCAGGAGCAAAGTCAACAGCCCAGAGGGGAAATTTGTTGCGTTCTCTTCATACCACCGCTGCGGCATAGTGTTTCCAGCAAAGATGCTCCTGGTAATAAACTCAGTCTTCTGGGGTGTCTCTGCTACACAACCTTTCCTGCTGTCCACTGGCTGTTTAATTTCTCTCTTGAGTGCCAGACCTTCTGTTTGTTAGCGCTGAACTTCCTCCAGCTGCTAGCAGCTCTTATTGCTCTGTGTTGTCAAACTGAAGACTGCTTTCCCTCCTGCCCCAATTGATTTCTACTCCTGTAACTTTGTACTGGTGGAGCGTTCAGTTTTCTCAAGGTGTTTGGGCAGTCATGGTCTTTGAATCCTTTCTAATGCTTTGGGTTTGGGGTCTTTTGGTCAAAAGGAAACTTAAACTGCACCTCCCTTCTTTTTTAACAGCAATCACTTGGACGTCATGCCTGCATTCTCTCAAAGACGTCAGAAATAAAAGCTTTAATCTTGTTTGTTGTTCAGGAGTCTCTGAGAGAGACTGAGAAAAGATCTTTCCAAGACCCAAGTGGCAGGACTCGCTGGTGAAACACAAGCCACAGAGACAGGTCTGATCGTGTCCTGCCTTGCCGCCGAGCTCCGGCTCCCCACTCCCTGCCTGTCCAGACGACTCTCCTTGTCCTCTTTCCCAACACACTGGTCCTACTGCCCTTCAGCAACACTCTCCATCACCAACACTTGCCTTTGAGTGGCACTGCAAAGCTCCCATGGGATCACACACATGTAGGAAGCACACAGGGCTGGGAGGCACCTCTTGAGTCACCAAGTCCGTCTCCATGCTGCCAGTGTCTCCTCTGTGTACAACTCCATTTACATGATACTGATTAAAGGATGTTATTTTTTGCCTGTCCCACACCCATTGGAAGCCCGGTCTCAAAACCCTCTTACAGTTATGAGCCTTCCCCTGATGTCAAGACTGACTATATTCATGGCCAATTCATACCTATTTATTCATACTGGCGTATGAATAAATTCTATGCTTTAACTCAGCTTAAAGCATATGAATTCTATACTTTAACTTAAACAGCACATTTCCTTCCCTGCCATTTCATTCCCTTGTCCTGCCCAGCATAAGGGAGCAAAACAGATAGCAATAACAGATGTCTGTCTTAATAAATGATGCTCTTTTATAAAAGTAATCTCTGTTTCGATTGTTATCAACAACACTTTTAAAGAAGCATGGGATCCAAAAATCTTCAATTACAGTGGAAATCTGGGGGACAGACCAAAGCAGGGGTGAAAATACGCACTTTAGCACCATTTTACGGCCAGAAGAGAGCAAAGAAAAGTTTCAAAACTGAATTTAATATTTTTGCTACAGTGCAAGCTTAGCCAAGATTATAATCAGGACAATAAGTCATGACCGCCAAATTCCTGTTCCTTCCAGGGAAAAAGAATCCTCTTCTGTACAACAAGACGTGACATGCAAGATTAGGGATGGAGACAGAAAGTAGAAGGACTTTGCTCTTGATTGCATTAGTCTAGGAACAAACAGAACAACAGCTCCTAAGGTGAGGCAGCTTTATCGTATTTCAGAGAGGGAGCAGCCCCCTCCAGAACTAAGTCCCCTACTGTTTTGGAGCTGATATCCATTATTAGCCATGCTGTTATCTCAATGGGCAGCTGAAAGACAAAAAGCAGCATTTTCCCCACATTGTAAACCCTCTCCTATAAACCAGGGCTACGTATCCTGCAATTAAGAACACCATGCTACAGGCAACAATTGCCATGGAGGCTTGGGATCTCTTCATGTAACTAAGCGCCCGCGTCCCCACTGATGGAGCGTGGGGGGGGGCTCAGGAACAATTCCTGGGAGAAAGAGAGGAGCAGGAGGGTAGGGATGCTGCCACAGAGCAGCTCACATCTGGCTCTCCCACTTTGTTCCCCTAGCTTTAACTCCCATGGAAAGAAACAATTTTTTTTGTGCAGCCTTTTGCAAAATCTCTTCAGTGGGACCACACGTTCCTCCTCCTCCTCCTCCTCCTCGTTCCTCAATCAGCCCTCGTGACCTCGTTTCCCAGAAGGCTGGTTAAGTGCAGATGGGTTCAGACACCCACACCAGCCCTTTGCCTTCGGCAGACTGGGAAGGTGTCCCGCGCTCCTTCCCAGCACAGGGACCTGACCCTGAGGAGCTGGAGGCTTCCAGCAAATCCTCTGCCTCCGCTGGCATCTCCAACAGAAGGCAGCAGACCACACAGACTTAGTTGTCCTCTCCCAGATGAAGAACGATCCCTTCAGGACAAACTTAAGGCTCATTTTGGGAATGCAGGAGGGATGCAGAGGATGGAGTAGAGAGAAAGGGAGGGAGGGAGGCTGCATTGTTGTCTTCCCACTCTTGGTTGCTCTTTGGGTAAATAATGGACTTCTGTCTCCAGGGCTGCTAATCAGCTCTAAATGCCCTCAAAGAAAGCAAACAACAGCACAATAGGAAAGCCCAGAAATAAATCCATTTCATTATAAATTCATTTTGTTTTCATTCCGTTTTTCTTGCAGTAAAAAATTCAGGTTAAGCTAAGCACTTTCTTTTCCCAGCAATCCCTGCTGGCTGTCGGCTAATGCAAAAGAAAGTTAAGCTTTTGACAGTATAATGGCTTTGTTAAAAAAAAAAATAAAATTATATTATTTCCCAAGACAAATTCTACAGTATTAAACGTCTGAGCAATGCAGCATTGTCCTTGAAGCTGTTGGTGAAGGAATTTTACATGGAGAGATAGGAGGACAAGAGCAGCTTTCATGGGAGATGTATTTTACTGCATAGATCTCCACTGCTCAGAAATAAAGAGATTTTGTAGCAGTGACACAACCCATATGCCAGATAACATGAGTTACGCAAGCTTTTGCCTCTACGCTACTTGCAGTTGTGTCACCCATAACTAGAAATTGTAACCATCTGAAGACTCTTCCGTGGCATGCAAACTATGTCAATCCATCAGTGTCAGCACATCTCCATACTGGTGTTTCTAACAAACTCATTAGCAATAGCTAAGACTACTAATCCAGGAGTAAGGAGAAAGAGTTTAGAGTACTAAATGGAGTGAATTCATAACAGATATCACAAATATTTCAGTAATCCTCTGTGTCTAGGCTAATCCCAGCAAAGCTGCTTGAAGTTCAGCCATTGACAGGAATACCCCCAGGCAGCAGGAGAAGCCACAAACAGCTGACCGAGAGCAAACCCCTCCTGAACACCACGCAGAAAGGGAAAACTGGGTGGTTCTGGGATGAGCATAGAGTCCCGAGGCTCAGAGCCTGCACTTACCCTGCGAAATTCAAGAGGGCCAGACACTAGCAGGAAAATCCCTGGCACCCGAGCTCAAATGTCTGCGCTGTTGAAGCAGGACCAGGGCCACTGGTGTGGTCTGCAAGTTCTCAGACACGGTTTAGGGCTTAGCACAGACCCTGGTAACCAAGAAGTAATTCACACGCAGCCACCCTAATCAGGAGGTAAGACAATTTAAAAGCATAGATGTGGGCCATTCTGTCTCACTTGGCCTCACAGTCAGCAAAGAACCCTGTGCATGCTTGATTTATTAATGCAGACATTGCCAAAGCCATGGCAGAACCGCAGCCACAACCTGCGAGGAGTCAAGCACCACGATGGGAAATCTAGTAATGGCCAAGACAAAGGCATTATTTTCCACGCATCTGGTATTTGCAAGACATCTTTGTAGCTGGAAAAGACCAAGGCACGCCAAGCTCTGTATCTGAAACAGCAGCTCTGATCCACCTCCAACTTCACTTGGGTTTGTACTTCACGGCCTGACCTCTTCTGAAGGTCTTCAGAGGGATGGAGAGCAGTCAAGCCAGCTGATTCACAGAAGTCAAGGTGTCACCCCATGTTATGGGTGGAACGGGTAGCACCCCAATGCTTAAAAGCAGCCTGACACTTCCCCTTATGAAACCATCTTTTCTGTTGCTGAGAACTTTGCCGGCACTGAACTGCTCAGGTTGAATTTTTCCACGCCAGGTGTTTGCCTCAGGCTGACTTTTCCTTTTTAAAGTGTCAACAGAAAAAGGTCAGTGGTTTCTCAGAACAAGATTAAGTTGTTTTGTCCGTGTTCAAGGAATTGGTAAAGTTGTTGTGCTCAGAATAGTCCTCAGTGCCTCAGCCTGAATTTGGTGGGAGAGTCACCCTGGTGCCTCTTGCTTGTGGGAAACTATCCACATCTGTCAGACTGTAGCAAACATGTGTGTGTTTGTGGAAATCACCAGTTTACACACAGTCAGTGACCCTTCTAGTGGCTGATTACTTCTGAAACTTCAGAAGTTAAGAAAAATCCTTCCCCTTACAGCTCACAGATCCTGATTACGTTGCCCAAACACTAACTGAACATGATGACCAAACAAGCTCTCTTCCGGGATTGCAGGATTTCACAGGCAGCTGCTGCTTGGGCTACAGCATGGAGCAATGAAATGAAAGGCAGGGGACGACATCTCCCTTGCAGGTCATCAGTCATTAGAGCCAGGAGGGCTGATGCCAGAAGAAAACAGTAATTTAGGACAAATAGTACAAGGGTGGAGAACTGAATCAGCAGATGTTTTGCATAGAAGAGGCAGGCTCAGGACATGACTGAGACTAGAGAGAAGAGGGCAGGTCAGGTAGGACATGACCTTCCCCTGGAGCTAGAGGCCAATGTGGGACCTGGATCCTGTGGCAGCAGGTCCCAGTGTGTGGTTTATGTTCCCTCACCAAGCCAGCCGCATGGTGGGATCCAGCTCAGAGCCTGAATGAGTACCAGAACCAGTCTGAATGTGCAGGTACTACAAACCTTTTACCTGTGAAGGTGTCTGAGCTACTGCCGCTCCATGATGAAACCTCTATCCTTCTCGGTCACTCAGTAAGCGAGCGCTGCGGATCTAAGAGCCAAGCACACGGGCAGCTCGCACTTCATCTCTGACCTTCAGCTGTTTTTTTCTTTATATTTTCTCAAAAGAGAAGCATAGCCTTGTGCTCTTAGTGGTATGGAGTCAACAGTTGCCACCACATCTCTAGACAGAGCATGAAGACCACCTGAGGTGATGGCTTCATTTGCTTGTTTTTGTCTGCAGTGAGAGAGATGTAGTAACAGCCAACCTTACAGAGGTTTGATGGCAGCTTAAGTAATTAACCAGCAAATGCTCTAATGGGCTGAGATAGATGATGCAGCAGACGGCAAAAATATAATTACAAATGCTCTGCACCACAGAGGCAAACAACGTTGAGGAATGCCAAACCAACTGCAGCCAGAGCTCAGCGCTACAGGTCCCAGGTCTCTCTCTCCCCCACAGCAGAACAGTCCAACCCTCCCTCCCCAGTACTCACTCCTAGAAGGGACAGGGTCCTTCTGGGCAGCCAGGTCTCACCAACACAAGGCACTGCCTCCAAGTGCCATTTGCCCTGATCACACAAGGAGCAGCCACCCAAGCAGCACGTATCTCCCAACAGAAATGAACTTTGCACGGCAGCTGGAGCTGCAGCTCGGCGGATTTACGCCCCGGAGCTCGGGAACACGGGATGGGGGGCATCCAAGGCAAAACAAAGGTGGTGGAGCAAGGTAAATGACAGGGCAGTGGCTCACGCAGAAGTAAACAGTACCTGCACAGCAGCCATTCCTCCCTGAGCAGCGAACATGATTGTGCCAGACCTTGGGAAATGTCCCAGAAACCTGAAAGTTTATAGTGGCAGTAGAAGCCAAGATCTCTGCATAGACAACAGATCTCCAATTACCAAAGCCAGCTCAGTTGGCTTAAGGACAGATTATTTCCATGGGGTTTTTTTTGCTTGCTCATTTAATGATTACATTTTTTTGTGCGGATCTGTTTTCCCATATAACAGCAAGAAGCCAGACATCAGGAATTTTTGCTAGGCCTTTCTAATCAGAGGGACTATCTGTGATGCAACTTGCAAACACAACGCTACCAATGCTTTCAACCACTGGGGTTCCCATATCTGCCATTCCTCCTTGAATCGGAGGTGACCCCACTGATCATCTGAGGTTGGCTTCCCAGCCTCCTGGGAACCATGCTACAGAAGACTGACATTCTTCTATTTACCTTTTGTATCCACTCCTGCATGCCTCCCTCTAACCTCCTCTCTTGAAGAGAAAATCATCCCATCTGCTCTGGTTCTTGTGCTAGGGCTGAATGTTCCCCCAAACAGCCTGATGTTCACAGATGCTGGAAATGCACGGAAGGGAAACAAAAGCCTTCAGCCTCACTGGAAACCCAGCCCACAGCACCAGCTTAACATTGCCCAAAAATATCCTCTCTGATACAGGGCACGCAGCTCCGCAAAGTGAGGGCAGTGGCCATGTTCTCCCTTTGTTAGCAATGATGTAGAAATGGCTGAGTTAACATTTCTCTACAAATCCCCTTGTTTGTGGAACTGTATAGACGACACAGAGACATCTGTGGCAGGCCGAAACTTGGTGTTTTACATGCTTTATGTCAAAATTAAATCAAAGACAGGGGAAGCACACTGAGCTTGGACGTATTTTAAGTCAAACAAGCATAAAATATTTGGCAAATTTCCCTCACTTAATGCGGTATAAACAATTTTGGTATTCAACAGAGAAAATTTCCCATTTAATGAATGTAGCAAGTAACTGAAAAGAAGGTCACACTATTTTTGCAGTTTCAGTTAAGCACAGGACAGCCCCAGCTTCTGCTGCACTATTAGCAAAGTCCATGTGCTTAGTTAAGCGGCTCTTTTGCAGCCAGGGCTGCACTGGGGATGTGAGAGGAGATACTCCTGCAGGACACTAGGTTCTCCCACAGCACCCAGCGAAGACAAGTGGATTTTTGCCATCGCTTTCAGAGGGGGGAAAAAAAAAAAATGAACTCCGATAGACAAAAAACTGAGGCAGACTAAGGGTTTCAGAAGGCAGCCTCTGGCAGATCCAACCGCAGCAGTTTAAGACATTAGCTTGCGCAGCTGTCTGCCAGCCTTGGCTGTCCACCTTGTCGGCCAGCCAGAATTTATTGCTTCTCTAATAAAGTCAGCAGAAAGAAATACATGCTTGTGCCTCAGCCACTACACTTCGCAGCCCAGTATATTAGACTGAACTGCTGACGATCATTGGTTTTCAGTAAGATCACAGACTCGTGGCTGTATATCCAAGGAGGGGAAGAGCAGACAAGAACAGAACAAAATGTCTCCCTCGCTTCAAAAGGCTTAGAAGAGACTTGAAAGAAAACAGACAAATAAAGGGGCTAAAGAACTTACGAAAGATGTTTATTCTACAGAAATTGCTGCGGTGCCTCTCTTCTGCATCCTTTGCTGTTGGAAAGGCTGGTTTGGCTAGCTACTGCTCACCCCGGGGGAAGGGAGCTGTAGGTGCAAAAGATAAAGCCAGGTCTGCAGGAGTTATCACCCCTGCTCATGCCCCCGCTAGCCCAGAGCTCTCTGTAAGAGGAGGAGCATGCCCCATCACCTCCAGCTAGAACCAGGTATAAGGAAGCCGAGAGCTCTCCTGACCCTAAGGCCTGCACTTCTGACACTGCCCTCCCCTCTCCAGGGCTCGGCTCCAGGAATGACATCGCCTGAATGTATACGCAGTCTATTTTTACAATTCCTAATGTAACCAGACCCTCTTCTCCTACGCAGAGGAGAGATTTCAGTGGTAAAATGGCATGCGTCGAAAGAAATTCAGATAGGAAACTCAGAAGGCACAATAGGTTTTCTTTTTCAACAAAGATTTAAGAAACCCCAGGAAATTCACACACCCAAAGCGTTTATCAAAACGTGTTTCTAGAGCTGGCTTTGACTTAAGCACACCAGGAAATCAGTGGTAGCTTTTTGAATACTGAGAACAAATTGCTTAAGTACATATCATTGTGTATGTGTAGACATTATTCTCATGTACTGGATGTCACACTTGCCTTGCTGAACAAAGCTGTACTAGATGCTACCTGTATAAACATGCAGGCTGTCGGAAATAAATATAACATCATCTGTTTCACTCCACAAGACTACAGAAGTAGCATGTGATATTATAACAATGTATTGAGCCACAATAAACAGATGTAGGGTGCTGCAGGCCACCTTGAGGTTTTGCAATTATTCAAAGTCTAGTATAGTGCAAGGAAAGGTTCAGTAACCCAACACTGAACTTCAGCTCTTGAGTAAAACCTCTTGGTTTGTTTTTCAAAGAAAACAAACCTGACTTTTCAGCTCCCCAATAATCTGGGTTAGCTCAGTTTGAAATAAATTTTTAAAAAACCCAACAAGCAAACAAATAAAAAAATCAAAAAACCCCTGCTACCCAAAGAAGCACCAAAAAGCTCTTTGTTTCAGGTCTAACAGCCCTCCTAGGATAAAGCTTGCAAAGTCTGCCACAGTCCTTCCCTGTCAAACACCCAGACCCTGTGAGGGTGTAGACACTTCAGGTCAGATACACACATAAAATACCAGACAGTTATCTAGAAAGTTATCTCACCAAGCTGAAGGAATGGTATGCATGTGCTCCTTTAGCCTACAGCAAAAGCAAGGTAAGGTAAATAATCTTAGCCTGCAATGGAAGATTTACTGGAATGACAATATCTAACATCTTATCACAGCCTACGCAAATCCAGCTGCTGGCTGTATGTCCCTCCTTGCATTCTAAGTGCTCCAGCACTTAGAAGACCTGAGTCACTTCAGTGTGCCAAGGCAGAAGAAAACAGCCCTGACCAAAGAGAGACTACTTATCTTACAGTGAACATGAGCATCTAGCACATCTGTGCTGATCTGTAAGAACTTGTCACTCATGGGGCCTTGACACTGATTCTCACTTACCGCATGAACCACAAAACCCTTACCCATGCAAGTATTACTTGCTTCTGCGCTTGGTACCCTTGCCTCCGTGAAACCTGCACATAAACACAGCCTAGTCCCAGCAGTGATCATTTACACAAGAAACCTGTAATGTTGCAGTCAGCAACATCAAGTCCAGGGTGCAGATGAAAATCAAGTGTCTACAAGGGACACTGCTTGTGGCTGCTTCCTTCTCCCCTCTAGGAATGAATACTTGCTCTACAGCAAAGGTATCCAAGCTGGTTGTGAAGCAGTTCCTGACGTGTTGCAGCTTACTACTTCATCCACGATAGTAAAGCTGACCCAAGTCCAGCTGTCAACGCACACTGTGCCATAAGCAATTCAGGATACGTTTTGTGACCTGTCCAGTCATCCCTGCTGCGTGATGGCAATTTCAGCCAAAGGGTGGAGCAGATGTTCATGGTCACAAAGCACATCAGCTGCGCAAGTTTAATCCTCCAAGTCCTTTGTTACAGCAAAACACAATTGACTTTCATGAGCCTCATATCCTCCAAAACACCAAGATGTCAGCACAGCCCTGCCATGGGGACCCTGTTCCTTCAGTCACATCAATGTCCCATTAAAAACTGTCATTTCTTCCTTTTCTCATATGTCAGACACACTAAGCAACAGTCCATGAGACACGTGCTTTACTTCTGCATGCTCCATGCCTGGACTTCACTGTGTTTCCCCATCTCAACCTGAGTTTTGTATCTTCATCTCAGCCAAGACATTGTAATTTCCCCCTCCCCCCTTCCCTGTCGGAAACCATGCAACTGCAGAGAAATCAGACTACACTAATACTGGGACAGCAGCCAGCAGTACGTGGTGTGCCTGGCTTTTAACAGCTAAATCCTATCAAAAATAATGATGCAAATACGGGCACTCCTCCCCGAGACATCCTAATGCTTTTAACAACCTCTTGGGAATGTATAATGCTGCTGGATGGGACAGAGGCCGAAAGGAACAAATTTGGGACTCCTGGTACTTACTGTGTGAACACCAGCTGGCTAAACAAACAGCCCTAGGTCTGAAAGTAGAGATAGCTGTATGCATGTTCTTCAGCTGCTGTATCAGATAGCTGCTTCCTGAGGACAGGCATGAACTGCACCAAATTATCACCTAAACGCAGCCATGAGGTGGAAAGCTCTCCTTTAGGAATCTCACCCACAGATGGAGGACCAGGGGTTCTACCAAAGCATCCTTAAAGTACTTGGGCCCAGACTAGTATCACCATTTAAGAGACGAACTCCTTTGCTCTCCCCATAAACCTTAGCTATATCACCTGTCTTCAACGCCCTGGGTTTCAGCAGCTTTTCCAGTACCACATAGGAAGTCTGTGGGAAGCAAAACTGGGACTTACAATTCCTGCCAGGTAAGCACATCCCCATCCCTCCGCCAACAACTGCCGTCAGTCCACGACACTACCCTGCCCACGCACTGCATGAGTGCGAGCAAGGGCAAAAGCCCCCCTCACGCAGAATTAAGCCGAAGGATGCAGAAGCATCCATCCTTCAGTCATGGCACCCTGTGTCCTTGAGTACATCACCGAGTGCCCTCTGGAGTCCGTCTCTGCAATAAGTGAGCGCTTGACAACTCCCCTCATCCCTGGCCGGGAAAGCTCCCCATGGGCAGACACCCCTGGCAGAGATGGAAATCACCCCCCTGCTGCCGAATGCTGCTGGAGGCCGTGAAGAAGAGGTCTCGCCAGGCCCTGCCGCAGCCCCCGCCAAGGGCTCTGGCAGCCTCTCGCTCCGCCGACTGCGGGGAAGCGCGGCAGGGACGGGCGAGCAATCCCTGGGACACGTCCAGCACAAGCTGCGGCACGGTTCCAGGTCACGCCGGCCGCGCTCCTCGCATCCCCTGCCGGACCCCAGCACCTGCCGGCCAGGCTCCGTCCTCGAAGCTGCCGAAACCTTCCCAAGCCCATTCCCCTGAGCCCACTGTGCTCCCCCGGCAGGGTGGGCACTGGAGGAGAGAAGCCCACCTGGCCATGCTCCTCCGTCCCGGCGACACACAGCGACTGCCGCAGATTTTGTACGAGAGGAACGACGGGGACAGACCATAGCTTCTCTGAGAAAGCGTTAATGCTCTCCTGCATCCAAAAAAACAGAACAGCCAGCAAAGGGGCCTCTCTCATGGGGGCTGTGGTCAGCAGCACGGGATGGGGCAGAGAGGGAGGGCACCTCCTTTCCCATCCCCACGCTCTGCTTTCCCACGTTTTCTCTCACGCCTGTGCAAAGACAAAAAATGAAAAGCTACGTACCACCCCCCCCATCAACCAGAGCTTTTTGGGGCAGAGTTCAGTTTTCAGCTACGCAGGGGCAGAGGAAGAAGAAGAAGGTGCAGGCAGGGAAAGCAGCAGGAGAGGTATTCACCTTTCTCCATGGCAGCTCACAGGCAGAGCAGCTCGCACCCGCTGGGACAGTGCTCCTTTAGACGTAGGCTGCAAGGAAGTTTGGCTCCAAGTTCAAAAAAGTCACAGCCCCGAGGAACACAGGGCTTTCTTGCCTCTTGCCAGACTTCTATTAAAAAATGGGTTTTGAGCTCGCGGCAGAACACGGGGTGAAAACGTCACCTCAAGAGAGGGAGCCACCCCTTCTCACCTTTCATCAGTGACCAAAAGAAAGGACTTCCAACTAGCTTGCCCACAGAAAAAGTGCACAAGCTTTCTTTATTTGAATGCCTCTGCTACCCAGTTAAGGCTGCCTTGCAGGAAGATGCCTTAAGGCTATGAAAGCACAGACCTGCAGCCTAGCCCACTCGGTCTTCCCGAGGTATGAACTGGAAGGGACCCGAGAACAAGAAATGCAGAGAGCTTTCTTCTTTCTCTAAGAGGAGGGAAAACCCCCAGACACGCATATTTAAAGACAAAGTTGGAAATGGAAAAAGAAACAAAAAAGGGGTATTTTAATAACCCCTAAATCTTTATTATGCATTTTTAGTACAGAAGCTTCCCAAGGTCCAAGTCAAGATCCAGCCCAGTCTGCGCCAAGCTCTGTACAAACACATCTCAGAAGAGAGTCCTTGCCCCTGGGACAGCAAGCAAGCAAGATTTGCTCTTGGAAGAAATTCCTGTATTGTTATTTGGTTAGAAATGGATCGTTTGAGAAGGGTGGAGTGAACAGCAAGAAATCTGGCTCTGCCTGCACCTCTCTAGCTCTATCCAACGTGGGTCAGACTTGCGGGCGATGGCTTGAGTTGTCGAGAGGGGGGGCAGCCTGCGTGCTCTTCGTGCCCCCCTCAGTCCCAGGACTGACGCCTGCGTGTAAAACAAACCAAGTCCCACCTAGAGATAGACCCAACAGACCCAGCCTCCAACATCAGCGAGAGCTCTCCCTCCCGTCAAAGCCTAGTTCATCCACCAGACTCGGCCGTGAGAAAAGGAATATAAATCAGAGCAACAGCAGCGTGTGCTGGTGTACACATGGGACCTCACAGAGCACGGAGATATGCTCACCGATGTCAGTAGTGCAGCCTTTAACAGCTCTCAGGCCCCAGTTCTGCAAACTATCACTGCTCAGTTTAGATACTTTAAGTGTAGGCACGCAAGAGACCACAGATTTCCTCACTACCGTGCCTACCGCATTAGCAGACTGGTAGCTGCTCTCCCTGCCCTGGAAGCCCGTGCACTCAAACTGGCCTGTGAGCCTGGCAGCCGACCGGTCTGGTGAAAAGGGCCCTGTGACGGCAGAGACACCGTGTTTAGGGCACTGGTCGGGGAGGGTACATGCTCTAGCGGGGCTCAGCTGAAGGTGCCTGCCAAAGGACAGGCTCCAGCTGGCCACCGTGCTGCCACACAGCCCTTTGCCTACTTGCAGGGCTGAGCACGCAGACCCCCGGCCCCCAATCCAGTCAAATCTCACCTGCGGGGTCAAGAGGGTCGAGAAGCCTCTGAATATTGAGCTTTAACTTAAGCATGTATTATAGGAAACTCAAACCCAAGGCTTTAGTCGGTAACAACAGCAGCACATTTGCGTACTATGGGAAGACTCCTGTTATAAAAACCTCGCCAGCTATGTTTCCTGATGGTGTGTGGGTTAACATATAACTCCCTAATAATAAATTAGGGCTCATATTGTTTTTGTCTTTCTTCTTTTTACAACTTATATCACCCAAGGCTGTACAGATTCCCAGTAACAGCACATGGAGGTGTGCTGTCATCACGTGGCGAGGGAGTGCTAACAGACTGGGAAAGGGGATGCAACGCCTGGAGACCCAGTACTGAGCAAGGGATTAAGAGACATACCTTACCAGGGGACGGCTTGAGGAGCTCAGACCGTTTAGTTTGCCAAAGACAAGACTGGGAGCGGTCCTTGTCGCAGACCACAGTTACAATGGTGGGGAATAGATGCGCGGTACTAAAGGCCTCTTCTGTTTAGCAGATTAAACTCAAGATTCAGCATTCGGAGATCAAAACTAGACAAATGCAAGCCAGAAATGAGGTGTAACAGCATGTGGGTAATTAACCACTGCAGCAACATACCAAACACAGTGGTATTTTCCATTTGTGGTAATTACTTAATCAAGACTAGATGTTTTTAAGACACGCTTTAGAGTTCAGAGCAAATGGAATTAATCAAAGAGCTGGATGTATGGGCTGTATTATGCAAGGGGGCAGAAGAAGTAAAGCACAATAGCTCCTTCTGGCCTCGCCATCTACTAATCTATGTGGAAAATTGTGCCTTTTAGTGTCACTGGCATTGGTAGACAGCCATATTTTTAGTGACAAGACATGCTAATGTTTACATGAAATAGTAATAATAATGCCTTGTGTTTCACCCACACTTCTAATCTGAAATGCTTCAAGCTCTTTGCCGTCACTACATCAGTAAGCCTGACAGTTCACTGGCTGATAAATTGGCATTACCATCCCCCTTTCTTCCAGCTTGAACTTTTTCAGAGTAGCTAATCATCTGCTTACTATTTACATGGGAAATAGGCTACCTGTGATCTTGGGCACCTACTTTTAGGCCTCTTGGTGAGAAAACATTCACGTGGGCACCTTGCAGAAGGTCTTGGGGTGGGAAGAGGCTCAGCACACCGAACTGCCCAGCAGCTGCCTACTGCAGATGCTTATCCCCAGTACATACTTTACTGCACTCAAAAACTCTGTATAAACTCTCTAGAAGACTTCTGGTAACAATGCACTACTTAAGACCAGAAGTCAGCAGTTAAAATGTAAAAAAAAAAAAAAAACAAGAAAAAACAAAACAAGAAAAAAAACAAAAAAACCCCCCCAAAACATTGAGAGAGAGAGAATGTTTCCTAGTTGTTTCAACAAACATCGTCATATTGGACAGACAGACAAAAAAAAAGTAATTTCCATTAGTTACCATGACAACCAATGGAAATTGCTAACCCATCTTCTCTCCCTTATCAACCTTTGGCAGACCTGTCAAGGAAAGCAAGCGACTATGCCCCGTATAAGATTCTCTACTTAACTACAACATATAGCTCACAGGGAAGTCTACATTGCCACAATGTCAAAAGTGCTCCCCATACAGCACATCTCCAGTTTGTCTCCTCTGAGCTACAAACAGCTGGAGCGATGCTTGCTGCTCCCCTCAGAGAGCAAACCCTCCAGAAATGCAATCACCCCTGTGAGACACTCCAGCTCTCCTACCTTATGCCCTTCCTCTCCCTCTCTGGCTCCATAAAAACATTCAACCATCTCTTTCTTCCCATCTGTGGGCCATCAGCTCACATCTTAAATGGGGCCCCTACAAGCCCTTTTTGCACATCTTTACTACCTGGCAAGAAATTGCTGTATCACACAGCAATTCTGGTCCACATTTTATCTCAGTTTTCCTCACTATTGTTATTGATAAGGATAATGACCCTCTGCAGTGCCTGCTGCACCTTCTACATGAGAGCTTTTAACTCTTCTTAACAGGAATGCATTCAGCTTCATAAACCCTTCCAAGAGGCATAGCATATCATCATCCTTTTTTTACAGATGTGAACACTGCAGCTTAGAGGAATTAGGTGCCTTGCCCAAAGCCTACATACAAATCATGGCATGATGCTAAGAGTGAGAACAAATAGGTCTGGAGAGAAGAGTCTGTTTGCATTTTCTTGATGCCTACAGGCTATGAAGTTGTTTGAACCACATACACTCGGATTCCCCTTTAGTCCCTCCACGCTGCCAAAACCCCACAGCAAATAAATACAAACCTGGGGAAAAAAAAAAACCAAAAACAAAACCAACAGTTGTGTCTATTTAATGCTGGTTTACTGTTGACCTTGCATCTGCAGCCAGGATGGCCTAACGCACCCCAGCGTCTGGATGTGTGCTGCTGCACTGCAGAATAGCTTGGCAGTGATTTGTGAGGAGGTATTAACGCCCAGCTGTTCTCCCGTCTCTTTCGATTTTCACGTGCACAAAGTTAGGAGTGGCCCAGGCACTGTACTGACACCATGCGGTCTCAGGCAATTCATATACCACAGCGAGATTCAACACTCATCCGGCAGGATCTGAAATTCCCAAATATTCCACATGAATTGCAAATTTTGCTGCATTCTCCTCCACTCCCCCATCCCAGGTCTGGGTGGCAGGAGTTAGCAGCAAGTTACTCCGTAACAGAGCTGAGCAAGGTGGCTCTGTGTGCACGTGTGTACGTGCACACAAGGTGTAACAAACCATGTTTTGTGCCCAGTGATTAGCCATGCTTTGGCTCAGTTTCCTCCATGACACTCTCCTGGGGGACTGCACGCAGCTCCGAGCACCAAAGAGGGGAGGACAAACCATAAAGTGCAAAGCCAAGGAACCACAAGCTCTTCTACAAGCTGCTTCCCACAGATTCCTGTCTCCAGGCTGATCGCATCTGGTGGCTACAAAGGTATGAACTATGATCAAAGGGGAATACTCACAAAACACTTCCCTGGTCTGTAGTAAAAGCTGATCTCAAGCTGGAGCTTTTCCCTCAGGTAGGGCAGTAACTACTGCACTGTGTCTATTTTTACAAAACTTAGAGGAACACAATATCTTGTAGGAAATTAAAATACTTTGCTAAACATGGCTGAAACTGGCTGTTGGGTTTAAAAGTTTTTTGAGGAGATTCAAAGGTACCAACAGAGAGTAAGATCACATAAAGCTCCATTTCTTTAGGCAGCCAGGGAAAAACGTTCTGCTTTGACAGGAGGAAGGGAGCTACAAGGAGATCAAAAGAGGTGGGCTAAGCACAGAGCTGAAGGACCCCAAAAACTGGCTATGTGTACAAGGTGGAGATCACTGCACAGGGGAGGCACTGATTATCATTGAACACAGGGGCATAATAAGGACCGTTGGGACAGAATAAAAAGATTAACAGTCTACTTGCTCATAGAAGAGGACCGTGAAGATAAACTTACTGACTTTGAGATACTCCAGAGCATGGTATCATTTTTCACAGAACAGGAAGGGGGCATCACTTATCGGGGATGTACAAAACTGGATTTGATGAGACACTAATGGCTACGGTTTGTACAAGCAGCTACTAATCCCAGGGCACACAGCAATACCTTGTAGAAGAAACAGTCTGTTTTTCTAAAGGGGGATGCTTTGAATGACCTCGAAAAGCATTATCACATTTGTTACTAGCCCCTCTGAAAAGCTTGGCGAAACGCATGGGCTGCGGGGAACCATCCTGCAAGTGTGCGTGCATCTTCCCACGTACACTTCTCAGGTGAACAAAGGTCTGAGGACTTGCCTCTCACCCTCCTGAAAGTGCTCTTTTCAGCTAGGCAGGGCTGGTTGCACCGACCCATCCGTAGCTCGGCAGCCGACGTGGCCAAGGAGGCACTGGGAGCAGCCACCGATGTGTGCCACCGGCCACACTGCGGCCCCAACCCCACAGCAGGTCAAGTAGGGGGAATGCTCCTTGCCAGGGATAGCACGGGCCACCAGCCCAGCCCTGGTCACCGGGAAGGGGCAATATGCCACTTGCTGAGCAAAGCTCAGTGCATGAGCAAGCCCAGGCTCACTCTTTAACTGCGGACTGGGTATAAAACAGGCAGTTAAAATTAAAAAAAATTTTAAAAGTACTCCCTCCTTACCCTTACACATCATCCTCTACCAATGAGTCCAGGCCCCAGTCCTGGGGACATGAGAAATGGAGCTCCATGAGAAACAGAGCCTCTGTTGGAACCCGACTTCTCTGTCATTCATCCGCAGGGCAACTGGAGAAGGGGAGGGCCGACTGAAGAAGATTAGGCTGATACTACTCATGTGGCATTCATCGTCTTGGGGCTGGAATACCCCAGAGCTTGCATCACACGGAGCAAACACGCTGTCCTCAGACAAGAATACCGCAGCTTCTCTGCCAAGTTGAAGGCAATGCCTTCGACGTGAATGCTTGGTCCCCTGCCACCTTAATCTTCCAGAGCCCTGGGTTTGAATGCGTGAGCTGCAGACCAGAGCTGGGTCACAACCTTTTCGGTTATCCCTGAGGAATTTTACTCACCCAGACAACGAAACGATCCAGACGTAGCAGAAGTTCCCCAAGGAAATCACTTCCTGCTACATATAGGAAACGAGACAACAATTCCAATCCCTCATACTTAAGCTTCCTCAAACATAAACACGAAAAAGTGGCCAAAACGCAGGAGGGGAAAGAAAGTCCCAGAGCAGCAAGGAGTACATATGCAAAGAGTTACGTCATGCAGAAGGAAAGCTCTTGGCTTCAGGCTACAATTACCAGCACTTAAATGGCAGGGGCTGCTCTAGCACAGAGGGGGCCCCCCCACCAGGCACCGTCCTCCAGATCAATTCATTGTCAGAAAAAAAACGGCAACAGACTCTGCCGTCAAAACCATCCCCGGACAGCGCGGCACTGGAGGCCAACCTGGCAACTGGCCAGCGCCTGCCGAACGCTCCCTCTTCCGTCCGTCCCGCTGGATGGACAGAAACTCCTTGTTCTGTCCCTCCGTCGCTCAAGCCCCAAAATGCCTTGCCCCGGCAGCGGGGTGACGAGGAAAGAGAGGCCAAGGGCAGCATTTCTGATGGCAGGAGGCACACCTAGGCCACGGGCTCCTGCGTTAGGACAAGGTTCACCAGTACATCTCTCCATCAGCGGCAGGTACCTTTGCCAGCCCATCCCTGTCACTCCACTCTTGCTTCCTCCTTATCCAAGACTGTAACATCCTCTTCTCCCCTCCCCTGACTTGGAAGACTTGAAAAGACTGTTTCAGGCTTGAGTCTTACTCCTGCCACAGGTACCTCTGCAGCAAGTCCTTCCACTACCTCCCTAGGTCTCCTCACAGATAAAGAAACAAAGAAGTTGTCTCTGGCTATAGACAAACTATGAAGCTATCACCATTTCTTGAAAACTTTCATTGTGGGGGAAAAAGCTGATTAAGCATGGAAAGCTCCACCAGCATCCAAATTCCCAAGGCCTCTTGATCCTGTCTCGGGACTCTGGGTGAGAAGCAGGGATGGAATGAGGAGGAACATGTACTGGCTAGGGACAACCAGCAGTGGGTGACAAACAGCCATCCAAACAGTCCTATGCTTGGAGCATAAGGTGTGCAAATCCTCTCCTACCAATGAAACTCGGCTGCTTTGCCTTGGTGTTTTTATCTGTTTCTCTCCATTGTTCCTTCAAGCTGGTTTGCTGTTCTTTGCATTGCAAGGCCCTCTACAGATATACAATCAAGACCAAAAAGAAAAAACCAAATTCATATGCTGTGTAACAGAGCTGCAGAATGAAATGAGGGAAGGATAAAGCAGAAGGAACAAGAAGACAGGCTGGTTGCTATGGGGTCCATTACATAGCGTTACAGTATTTAGAGAAAGTGGTTAGAGGTCCATCTCTGGGACAGCGGTTGACAGGGTACAGCCATGGGAAATGCTGTACAGAGAGCCATCCTGCAATGTGCATACAGAGATGACCAAGATGGGTTCTAACAAGTCTTTCAAGCTCCTGGTTTTCCTGGTGCATTGGGTATTCTCCTCAGAAGCATGGAAGAACTAGCACCCTCTCCCCAGTGAGACAAAAACCAGATTCCTGTCTTCAAGCAGCATTTAGTTTCTTCCACCAAATATTTGCTTAGCTGTCAAACAGTGGAAATGTGAGATCCACCTAAAGCTGAGCTAATGAGACGCCAAATCCTTCCCCAATCATCATCCCCAAACCCCTTATTTTTTCCAAATGTGTTGGTCCAAGAGGAGCCTCCAACTGTTTCCAGGTTATGGACCCCTTGACGCGCTCCAAACAAGGTGCGGGTGTCTCAAGAAATTCCACATATGCAGACTGGATCATGAGTTTGATTTTCTTCATCGTTTCTCACAGGCAGCCTACATCTAATCCACTGCTCCAAGCAACCACAGGCCCAATGTCAAAACAGAGAGGTACAGTGAGAGAGTTAAGGCATAGAGCAGGTAATAAAATTTCACAGGAACTTACATGAACTTCACTTCTGGGTAGCTGGTTTGCATGTCAGAGAAGGGACATAGTCACTCATGACTGCTGGCTGGTGTCTTCAGATCAGAACTGGAGCACACTTCAGAGCAAGTAGTAAGAAAATGCCATGCAGTCGCTGCTCGGGCTACAGTTATCTGTGCTTTTAATATAGCACCGAAGCCTCCAGGCCTGCTTATCTGCCATTTGTTTATTTACTGCTGCAAGGCGTAAGAATTGCAATCAGAGCCCCATAGTCAAGAGCAAATGAGCGCCTGCTCTAACTAGCTCACATCTAACTTAGTACCCTAGCTGTGGCAAAATCAACAGCCTCTGGGAAAGTCAAGGCGTATATAACCCCATGTCTGCCACCCAGACACAGCTCTGGAAGGAATTATGCTTCACAGCATAACAGCAGTCTGCTCTTTTCTTTTGCTAAACTCAGAGGCAATGCTGTGAGGGATAAACCTCTCCAACGAAATGCTGGTTATTCACAGATTAGCTTAGATATCATAGTACGGGAGAAGCCAACCCCCCTGCAAAGATAGATGCAACTCAGCTAAATAACGCATTTCTGGGAACCAATCTCATCTAGCTCACAGGATATGTGGCAAAAACACAGCCTAGTTAACAGGAGTCTCATGAGCCCAGAAAGACACATCTGGCTGAGATTTGTGACAAACTCTCTTCTGTACAAAGAGAAACATTCCCCAGCTCATGTAACACCACACAAGAAAGATCAAAGGTGCCCTGGTGCCTCCTGATGGGTAAGCAGCTGTACCAATAACAGCAGCTGGAAAATGCAACAGGAGACTCTCAGCCAGTCCTCTCCTCCTGTGCTGGGAGCAGAGCTGCCTCCCAGGCAGGCCCCAGCAGCAGCCCCCTGTTAATTACCAGCAAGGAATTTGCACGCTGGCAGATAAAGTCATTCACTCAGCTACAGCACATTTGCACAAAGCAGCTCGGATCTGACAGCAGCTCCAGGCGAGAAGCAGCATCGGGGTGCCACGCACACGTACGTGCTATGCGACATCACTTCTGCTTCAAAGCTTGCGCCGTGCACGCTGCTGCTCAGAGGTTATGGTCCCTTGAAAACAGCCGGGGAGGTTGTTTAAACACTCATACATGGGGCATTTGGCCAGCGACTTCAGCACAACACGAGGTGCCTCAGACAGAACCACTTGGTTCGTCTCCCAGACTCTGATCCCTGGGACCATCCGCAGCACAGCAGCTGCCCGACGGCACAGCACGCGCCTTAAGAAACCGGCTTTGCACAGATAAGCCTTTGCTGTGCGCCCAGGGTAGAATCATTTTTTTTCCCTGCCTCCCCATTTAAAATATGCTTATTGCCTTGAGGCGCAGCTCCAGCAACGCCTGGTCTGGCACTCAAGGGCAGGATTTCAAGGAGGAAGACGCCTATCACTCCAAAACCAGCTCAAGGAGAAAAATGGATGCAATTTTTCCTTCCACTGAAGACTGAAGATGTGCCTGCTCGACTAGATCTGGGAAGGTAGTTTTATTACATTAGTGGGTTACATGTGACTGCTGGGTTTTATTGCACAAAGCCAGTGCATATCAAAAACAGCCCGAGTTACCCACGTGATTGGCACCACGGTGTCTATTCTTTCCGCTGCCATGGACAAAATATCAGCAAGAGGAGGACTGAACTACCCACAAAGTCTCTATCACTAAATTTCAAAGGCAAATGCACTCTTCTTAAAATGATGGCTTCAGGGCCAAATACAGCCAAATATCGCTATGCAATTACATCAGGATCTCAACTTTAATTTATTCAGTTTCACTTAAGACAGCAGTTTTTAGTTTTCACCATTGCAGAAATGTGGGAAAAGTTTAACCAAAGCAAGTTGACGATGCTGGCCAGACTGTGTGAACAGCCCAATGGGAGGAAGTACACTAGGCTTTAGGAAGACCAGCTGAACTCCCAGCTCCGTCTTCCCTCGGGCACACGAGCACTCTGCTGGCAAAAGGGGCACAGGTCTTGGAAGGGGTTGAGCGTTGCCCTCCCTACATGCAAAAGCAGTCAAGTCAGATCGAGAGGAAGCACTCGGGTGAGATAAGCAAACAGAACTTAGCCAAAACCTTTGTCTTTTCTCTCCCCCGTAACATCCCTTTTCAGCTTTTCACATGGAAAAATTACACCGAGGGAAGAGGAGGTGGGGTGAAAAAAATTAATCCCAGGGTTACAACAGATGTAGGCACTGCAAACACTGTGCTGTTAGAAAAGGTTCTAGATCTGCCTCCAGATGCTTGTCATTGCTGTGTTGCTTGGGGGTTATAGCCCCCTCAGATCTGTCAGTAGACCTCCTCGCAAGAAGAAAGCCTCTAGCCCTCCTCCTCTAGCCCTTTTTAGCCAAAATGAGATGAGTCAGATTGAACTGTTTACACAACTCTTCCCGAAGGGTGGCTCATTTGACCAGAAATGGGTTAAGGATGGTTCAGGAGAACAGCTCCAGGTCCCAGAGATTAATCTGCTCCTTGCCAGTTTTCTGGCAAGGAGCAGGGAGCCGGCCAGGGCAGTGACTTCTCTTCTTGGCAAGGCTGGATTCAGGATAGGACTTCTGTCCACAGCACACAGCAAAACATCTAAAATTCATGGTGAAAATAACTTCCTTGATGATTCTGAATCAGGTTTATGCCAAAATGAAAAAAGAAAAACCCTCACGCTTATTTTGAGGTAAGTACCCTGGTGGGACATGTAACAGTGCTGGCATAATTACAGTGGTACCACCAGTGGAAGCCCTCCCGCCCACTACCCTTCAGACCTCACGGACACAGTCAAACAGCGACTGGACTCCTCTCCAGCGTTAACTAGGTAACTTACTCCAGCAGGATATGAACAACTGACTAACTTTTAATACATTCATCAGACATTTCGAGCCTCTCCCTTTTCCTCTATCGCGATGGATGCTTCCCAAAAATCACTCCATCTGCTTCAGAAAGCCCCAGCTGAGAACACAAGCAGCTTCACCTCTGCAGCATCCCCATTAATACGAGCGAACGGCCGCCTTATTGAGAGTCTGACCCAGGAAGAAAGAGATAAAAAGGGCTGTCTGAAGCTGGTGGCTGGCTTCTATCCGAGGAGTACAGTTCACCGTCTATTGCTCTTGTGACTATTACTGAACCGGGCCAAGAAAAGCTCCCAAGTTTTGGCACGTCTCAGATTTTCCAGTCTGCACAAAGTCATGCCAGGAACATTTACTGAAGCAATTTCTTTCTTTCTTTCTTTCAAGATTCTAATTATGCACCTAACAATGTTGTAGAAATGAGTGTTGTACAAAAACCCCAGTACAGTTCAGATACAGTTTTGCCGACAAAATGATTAGAAGCTTAAGGCTCAGTGTTAATATTCTGAACATGCTGAAAGGCACAAAGTGCAAACTGCAGCAGAAACCGAAGAAATAGAGGGGTTATCACTCCCAAAATCTGGAATAGGGAAAACCACACAGGAAAATGCCACACTAATCTTATGAAATGCCAGTGATGCAGCAGAGTAGTAATAAGAAACATTTAGAAGGGGGCAACCGTCAAAGCTGTCTCTGAATTGCAAGCAGCTCACCCTCAAGCACAGCCCACTCCCTAGAAAATGAGAAGGTCTAGATACCCCAGAGGGTGAACAGATGTTCATCACTCGGCACCTACCAGCAACGAGGAATCAAACTGAACCCCAAACCAAAAGTTGTCCGAGGTGTCAATTTTCCCTGAAAGCAGACCCAAACCTCAGTCATCACTCTCAAGTTTTGCTGAACTTAGACTGGAATCAAACCAAAACGTTGGCTGGTTTGACACCTGGACCGTTACCCCTGAAAACAGTCAAATCATTCATTTATCCACTCAAGCATGAACTGGCCTTTAAAACCAAGTTTTGAACATGACAGCTGTACATTTTTCTTACTTTCAGTCTGCAGATGAGGCACAGAGACATGACAGTATTTAACACTTGGGAAGCCACCCAGGTACTCCAAATTAGAGCACATTAGGCAAAAAGCAGGATTTAGCACTCTGACTGTTAACATAACATTAGCGGCACCAGTGAAATCAGAAATCAAGGGCCAAACACATCTTGGCTATGTTTCTCTGGCTTACTGACTCCAGGAGGCTTTACTCAGACCAGTGCCATCACTATTTAGCTGTTATTATCATTCACCTTACGGATGCACTGCTGTGCACTTCCTCCCTACAGAGGTTTTGCTGTATATTGACCGGAACTGGTTAAGGTTTATTTAGGGTTCCTAAGAAAATGAATAAAACCGACCTGGCTTTTTCAGGACAGTGTTGGAGAGGATGCATGGAAATGCTGACTACATAAGATTGTCACGCCTTGGGAAGAAAGCGTATTACAATATTATCGTGTACAGGCAGATGTGAAACGCTAGCCCATACTACAGCTCAGTCCTGCTCCCCTTGGTTTTCACGATAGCTGTGACCAGAGCTGTAGCTTGACAGTGTCGGCTCGCAACCGCCCTGTCTCACCTCCGCTCCTCGTGTCCCAGCGTTTGCATTGTTCGTCCCTTCAGCGAGTGGCTGGCAGTTGCGGGGAGTTCGCCGAAGAGCTTTGCTTAGGGGGACAGAGCAACAGCGACGGGCTTCACCCTAAACCCCCCTCCTTGCCATCACCCGGGCAGCACGGTCCACGGGTGGGAGGCAGAAAAAGACGGAACCGTCTGTAGGAAATCGGACGTGTTTATTCTTTTTTTTTTTTTTTTTTTGTGCAGAGCCAAACTGCGATGCTCTAGGGTGGGTCTCGCCATCTGGGAGAAATATGTAGGGAGAAAAAATGCAGGCGGGGAGGACGAGCTGCCTCCCGCCCCCCGAGCGGGACCGCTTCCCTCCGAAAGCGGGCTCGGCCTCCCTCCCCAGCCCAGCTTGAGTTCATTTTCCTCAAATCACTTCCACATTTCCCCCTGCCGTAATTATCAAATATTTTGTTTCTGACCTCACTTTTACGGAGGCTGCCGCAACCGGGAATTCAGGCACCGTTTATTTTCTGTCAACAGAGCTGGGGTGGGAGGGGGGGGTGGGTTGCGAGTTGGGGGCTTTCAATGTCATTGCAGTAAAAAAAGGAAAAAAAAAATAAAAAGAGAAAGAAAGAGCGAGCGGGAGGGAGGGGAAGGGGAGCCCAGCCCGCCGGCAGGCTGAGGGGGGGCTCCGGCCCGGGCCCGGGCGGGGAAGCAGCCGCCCCCCCTCCGCTTCTCCTCACACGGAGGGGTCCGGCGATCCCCCAACTTCCCTCCGGACCCGGCTGCTACTTTCCCCCGTCCCGGCG
>NW_010972664.1:21503813-21636932 GCF_000737465.1 Haliaeetus leucocephalus
GTGCCCGAGGAGGAGGGGGGGGGGAGTTGCTACCTCACCCCACCCGGCCTCACACCCTCGGCCGGGCAGGAGGAGGGTGCGGGGAGATTCCCCACACACGCACATTGTGGCAAAAAAAGGGGGAAACTGAGGCACGAGGTGGCTTCTCCGCAGGCGGGGTGCTGTGGAAACCCGCTGCCGCCGTGCTCCAGCCCTGGCGCCCTGCGGAAATCCCAGTCGCAGCTACAGGTGCCGTTCGCGTCGGGATGCAAGGAGGTTCAAAAATAAGGGTTTAAGGCCGTTGGTGTTAGGGTCCAAATGGCGTTGGCTGAGCGGAACAGGCAGGCAGGGTGTTGTGCCAGGCACAGGGGGCCTGAAATCCCCCCCGAAATACCTGGCGGTGCTCATTTGTGTATAAATACCTGTGATCCTCTTGTCCAATCTCTTCATCTCTGAATTTCAGAAGCCTCCGGTAGCTAGAAGGCAGGATCTGACAACACAAAGAGACTGATTGTCCTGGGCGCATACAGAAATCTCTCTAACAGCAAGCAACACCATGACACCAGTTATCAAGGGCTTTTCCTCGAGTTTTGAGGTTGGTTGTAACCAAAAATGACACCGCTGGCTTTGAAATATCATCTCGCTCCGTAGCCAAGCATGCCCATAAGCTGTCTATCTTCTCACCCTGCTTTATGCTGTGCCCTCAGCGCAGGCAGGCACCATGGGAGATGCTGGCGTGTGTCCCCTCATCGTTCACCAAGACCTAAGATTATTCCTGCATCCTGCTGGAAGGAGAAAACTCTGGGGAAGAGTTATCCTAGATCAGCCCACATCTGGTCTGTTCACGGCAGCTGTGCCATTTTTCTGTGCTTCCTCAGGCTCTGCTTCCTCACTCTGTTTTGTTTTTAGGACTACTGTTACTAATTTTGCATTTATAAAGCATCCTCCCCAGCAAGTTCTGCTTCTGTCTGTGAGTGGTACTAGCCCATAAATCTATCCTGAAGAGATGTCTTAATTATTTCACTGCTGATGCTGAGCAATGTGGTTTTCATTGTCTTTTTTGTTTTTTAAAACTCACCTTTCACAGCGTACCTCTTTGTTTTGGAGTCATTGATTGCCTTGCCTCATGACACAGCACAGGCAGAGTCATGGCTGAACTCAGCTGGCCTCTAGTTTGCAGAAGCATCATAGGATCAGGCTCACCCTGAGTCACCCTGATGCGAGTGCCATGATAAGAAAAAAAAACAATTGGCAAATGATAAATACGTTTTAAAAGATTAATCAATTTCTGGCCTCTTCATGCCCTGCTCTGCACAAGCAGTGCTACACAAGGAGGCTCTCTATTTCCAGAGGGTAAAAATGACTCATACCACTCTTGGGAACAGAGCACTAGCAGGGGTCTCCCAGCTCCCGCGTTCCCTCCCTGATACCATAGGCAGTCACCTCATGTAAGTGTGATTAGCCACTGTGCTGGATTATGTAGGTCACCATGAGCATGGGGTTTTTTCCTGTGTAATGAATGGACTGAATACGAAACACAAGGTAAAGGATTAAATCCTCTATTCATGCATTGGCATTCAGGTACACGAAAGTGTACTTCTTTAAGTTAGTTTTTATCATGTGGAAATAGGTAGAGGTGAAAACCAAAAAGCATCTCTCATGCAAGCATCAGAGAGCATTACCACAGGAGGACAGGCACCCATGAGGGGAAAGAGGCATTTGTACAGCTACCCCCTTAAATCAGATAAAACTTTGGTGTGCAGATGAGGCCTGAGCATCTCTGGTAGACTGCGGGGGGAACAGTCCTTAGCCCTTTGCTGGAAAGACGATGACAGTGATAGAGCCACAGTTGTTTCTGGGAGCACGGATGTCTGCTGTGTCAGGAAGCTAACTTATCAAGGCAGGGAAAAGGTGTGTTATCTCTTCTGTCACAGGCAGCACAAAACAATCTCAGCACAGACACCAGAGCCTTAACGCTGTGTACAGAGGTACACATTTTATAACCAAGTACACGATATCTGACAAACTGTTCACTTTTATTCCAAACTTTCACCATTTAAAAGTGTAAACTGCAAAGGAGCAGTTTGTACTATCTGAGTGCATAAGAAATAAATCTGCCGGGAATGTTTGCTCTTTCGTGATGGACACATAACAGGGAGCTTGAATCAGAAGCACTAGAATAAGAGGAAAGCAAATGCATTTGCAGTTGTGGTTTCAAGCTGTGGCCATAATGGATATGGTAATTCATCATTGCTGGCTACACAACCGAAGTAGTACCATAAAAACGCTTTCAGCTAAAAGCTTCATTATAAGGGTGAACGATGCTTGCCTGAAATTTTGAAGGTTGCAATGCTCTGGTGGGCCAAAGAAATTGGGAATCATTGCTCTACAGAGAAGATGTTATTCTATTACATACATCAGTATTTCATTTCTGCTGACGCCAACTTTCCAGTCACTGGTACTTCTAAAACAAACATTTTGTTATACGTATGGGATCGCAAATTTTGACATACACACACATATATGCCCAAGTGGCCACGCAACCGGAATTCAGTAACAAGCCGTTGCCTGAGAAGCAGAGCAAAAGAAGCCTGGACTCATGCAAGCGTACATCTCATGGGTGGATACATTCCCCTGTGTTTAATAAAGCGCAGGCTCCAACTGAAGCTTTCTCCATTCTCGAGGCACTGTCAACATCACTCCCCTGGACTCTCTGGTGTCTCATGAGGGTTACTCTGAAGCCGCAGCCTCTCCCTTATTACAGCATGTGCACACACATACACCCAAAGTGATTGTGTAAGCCTCATTTCCTAGGGAAACGAGGCTAAATACATGCCAATAAATTACTTCTTAAGCCCTCACCCAGCCCTTGTGGCTATACCATGATATCACCCTCTCCACATTACCTCACTCCTATCCACCACCCACATCCTTCACGTCTCCTCCTTTCCCCCCTGCCATACGAAGCATCAGCCTTAAGGGTTGGGGTTGTGCTTGCAGCGTGACCACCCTGCCAGAACTGCATTTTAGGTGACAATTCAAGAAACCAAGTCGTTCGGCAAGTGGCCCTTGTGACAGGGCAATCACCTATCCTGCTGAAGACTAAGAAATTTGCAGCAACATTATTCGGTGGAATTAGGAAGCAGGGTATCTTTTTTGAATAGCAAATGTGTTAAGGTTGTAGCTGAGAAGGCTCAGCTCGTGTGGGACCGGGGGCATTGGCATCATCTTGAGCTACGTGAGCAGTGACTCCTGGTGGACCAGCGTAAGGGTCTGCACCGGCGCCTGAAAAAGGGCTGAGGGACACCTGGGTTTTCCCAGCAAAAACAGGTCAGGGCTGCCAAATGCGAGGGGGAAGCCTCGAGCGGGGTTACAGCCACGGAGGTGCGGGCATCAGACCCGAATGAACGCTAGGTTGACCGCAAGGTCGGTGTGAGGGTCCCCGGGGCTGTCACGCGTGGATCACGCAGATGCCTCACCGCCGTGGGTGAGAATTGAGGCCTGCAGCAAACTTCTCCCTGACATGGCACTCCTGACTTCACATCACCCCCAGAGCGTGCCCTGTTCTGACCCCCCCGAGGAGCTTTACCGGGACCTTGCTCTCAGCCCGTGAGCGGGGAGTAGTGGGTTGGTAGGAATGAATGGTGCCTAAGTAAGAAGACAGCTTCCTACTCTGAATTTTGGGAAGGTGCTGGGTAACTCTCATTATCCCAGCTTCTGAGCTGCAGCACACCACCCAAACTCTTAAGCTGAAATAGGATGGGCCTCTGGCATATGTACCCGGCTGGGTGAACTAACTCAGGTCTAAGGCTTCTCTGGTTCAGGCACAGTAACTCAGGGAGACACTTTTCTCACCAAAATTCAAACTCAGGTAAGAGGTAAGTGTAGTTAACCGTGATGTGAGGATACACCCATGACATGCAGGTAAGTTAAATCTCCTTTTTTTACAGCACAGTTATTTCTCACATCCATATCACTTTCCTGTAGTTTGGTCACCTTCCAGCCTGCACTTTGTTAAATACAGCTGGTTTTTTCTATTCTTCTAGCTTTGCTTTTTGCTTCATTTCCTTGCTCTCGTAATTTTATTTCTCACTGTGGTTCCCCCATTCCTTGCTCCTGCTCCAGATGCAGCATTTGTACTAATCATGATTGCTTAAAGCTCTATTTCAGACCTGATGTAGTAAAGTGCTGTACCTTCCCCCTTCCCCACCCCTCCCCAGCAGATATCTTTATTTTGCAGGTTTTGCCAGGGACATTGCTAGCGAAAAGGCACACAAGTCTGGCACTAGCAGGCTATGTGGTTTGTATAAAGTGCATTTTCTAATGGTTAATGGATCTGATGGGCTTTTGGATATTCCATTAGCTAGAGCAGTAAAATGCCTAAATACCTTTGACAACCTGGCCCTTAAACTTTACCCTTGGCATCCCTTATTCAAGGTGAGGTTTTCTAACCTAAGACAATCTCTCAAGGCATCATTTCCTCACAGACTTCATCCAGCCCCAGCACCCAGGTGTGATAACCCAGGTAAACCATGCCCACCAGGAGTGGGCACAGAACTGCACCTGCGTCCAGCCTGTGTAGCCATATCCACTTTGCATTTGCCACTGCCATTGTAGTCCGAGTCTCATAGACTCGGACTACACTCAGATCCAAGTCATGGTGCGAGAAAGGAAAATCTGTCTCAAAACCTCAGTGTGGAAACAGTCCCTCTATCCTGAATAGCGTAACATGCTTCTGTCTCAGCATGTTCCTTGTGCCAGTTCACTCCAGCTGCTGCCAGGCCATGATGCAGCACAGGTAAGTGGAATACTCCTGCTTTTGACTCTGTGATTGCACATGCCCTTTGTAAAGAGGCTGAGGGCACGGGGCTTGTTCAGCCTGGAGAAGAGACCCTCTTTGGAGCGGGAGGATAGACTAGAGACTTCCCGAGGTCCCTTCCAACCTGAATTATCCAATGAACTTGTTCAGTCCTGTAAGTTTGCTGTAGCCTTCAAGCTAAAAGCACTAAAAGAGAAGTCCTACCCAGCCAGAAGCAGATTGGTACCATCCCCTGAGACCCCCGTAGGATGCTACTAGCCCATGGCTGAACAGCTCAGAGCTTACAAATCCATTAGCTTTGTCCTGTCAGAATTACTGTGCTTCCTTACTCACAATGAGCATTGCTCACACACCTGGAGCAACAGCTGGCACGAAGGAAAGAGGGTTCCCAGGCAGTCTCACGGCCCCTTCTGGCACTTACAAGGCTGCCCTTCACCCTCATGTGGAGGTAAGGTGAGTTGTCCATCGTACAGGCAGCTGGATGGGCCCGTACGATTCATGATGGATTTCCTAGTGTGTAATGCTACATCACAAACCAGCATGCGGGTACGTACTGCCATGGAGATACACTTCAAGGCAGAGTCCTGACTTGCCTCCATATCTGCTAATGTCATATGCACTTCACAGCACACACTGTTAAATATGACATTATTCTCCAGAAGTGAGGAGGCAATCATCACTGCTTTCCACTTCCTTCCCCATTATCTCCCTCATTTTGCAGACACATTCACTGAGAAGTTGCTAAGGTCACTTCTGGCGGAGCGTAGAGTCAAACCCAGGACTGTTCTGTGGCAGGATGAAATTTCAGCTACTTTTCCTGCATCATTCAGCTACAGAGATTTACCTGGCTCTGCCATGCTCCATGCAATGAGCCCAGGCACCCCATCCTCAACACGCTATTGCTGTGGAGCAAGCGGTTGTCCGCCACTGGCAAATCCCGATTCACACAATTAAGAGTACTTTCTCCATTAGCTGAAACAGTAGGGGGTTTGCGGTCATGAATGTACCGGGAAATCAACCCAGGATGTCTTGAGCTCAGGCACAGGCCATTATAATCTATCAATTATATCGCAACAAAACACAAGTGTTCCACATGCCACTCACTTGTCTCACCTCTCAATCGCTGCTGTCACGCAGGGGCAAGCTTAACATTTGAATGAAATATCTGGGAAAATTTCCCAGAGGCGTGCGAACACAGGCGCTCTCTCTTCACCAACCAAAGGTCATCACTTGTGGCTTGGCTGTGGGACCCACAGCTCTTGACTACCAAGTCAGAGCGCCAAGTGCCAGAAGAGCCAGAGGGCATTTCAAGGGGATGTGTTGATGAGCCCCCTTCCCACGCTCTCTCAGCTGTGCCCTCCTCCCCTCCCTGCAGCATTTGAACCCCCCCCCAAGCACTGCTTGCAGCCAAAGCTGAAGAGTTGTTCCAGCGCTGGGCAGAGCCCCTGGAGGAAGATGCTTCAGAGTGTGTTGAAAAAGTGTCTGCTGGTGGGAGTAGATTGGTCGGGGAAATCAGCTTCTTCAAACTAAGGAAGCTGGCAATGAAAGTCTGTCAGATCTCCCGGAGCTGAGGCAAGAGGGCTGGGTTGCACCTGGATTAATATGAGCATCACAGGAGATGCCGGGGTATGTGGAGCCAGCCCCTTTTTGGGAAGGGAAGGCGTGGACACAGAGCTAATGAGCCTGGTGAGATGTGGTGGGATTTTGTGTAAGAGGCTTTTGTGTGCCTCAGCACCATGCAATCCATCTATGACAGATGGGAGCTCGGAAACCTCTGAGGTGACCCTCTGCAGAGCAGCTCTGTCTGGGTATGTCTCCTAATCTGCATAATCTGTCCACAGCTGTGTGATGATGGAAACTGAGTGCACCTCAAGATGCCACCAATCCATTCAAACAATTGCTACAGCAGATCCTGGCTCTCAACACTGTTACCAGACTGTCAGAGTTGCATCTCAAACTCATTTCCCATAGCTACCCATTCCTTACCCTTACATTATATATCTACAAAAACCTCTCACGGGCTGTGCAGGTCAGTTGTATGGTTCAGAGGACAGAAGTTCCTGGGTTCTCCCACCCACACTCCAAATAACTTTGCTAGCTATTTCTCATCCTCCAAGGATGGACAACCAACTAGCATAGAACACGCTTAGACACACTCAGCTATTTGTCCCAGCCCTTGGCAGATCCTGGGATGCTTGCTAGAAGGCGTTCAGAAATTTTTCTGCCCAAAATGTATTTGAGTAGTGTGAGTCGTGCCTGGGTGAGTAGGGGCTGGGTGTGGAACAGCAGCTCTGTGAGTCACCAGGGGTCTGTGAGACCAGGAGGAGAGGTCCACACAGCCCTACTTAACTATAGACTGTTGCAATGTTCAGTACATGAATTTGGGATGTCTGTTCTGGTGGTCTGTATGAGAAAGCTTGGGAGTTAGCAATGTAAGTTTGGACAGCTGATCTAGGACACAAACATTAGCTCAGGGACTCATAAAATGAGAAACTGTGCTGTTAAGCAAGAAAACGTGCAACGTGTTAGTAAACACAGCTCACCCTAGAGACTAGCTCTTGTCATTGCTTAGCAATGCTATGAAATCATATATTCCCCTCCCAGCCCTGGGCTAGGCAGTGGAAAGCAAGGGGTTTTAGTTTTCCTCCATACAGAGGTGCAATGCCTGTCTTCAACCAGAGCTATCATTCCCTAGAAGATGCTACGCACCCTCAGCTCCACCACAGAGGCTGAGCACCTGCAAATCGGGCTGTTGCATTAGATTGTAAGTACGGAGAAAGTGTCTGACCTTAGACATCCATATTTGAACATGTTGGCCTTTAATTGCTGCAGTCAAGCTGCCCCAGCAGGTCAGGATTTATGCCAGACCTTTTACGTGTGAGAAGAGGATAAATAGCTATAAACAAAGCCAATCCATAGGAAAAGGTCACTGCTTTCAACCTGTGTGAGAGAAAGCTTTTGAATTGGAAATGTTAGTGACAGGAGGCAAAGTGGATAAGAAGCTGTGATTGCAAACTGGACAAGTTGTCCCAGGAGAATGGAAACTGGAAGAGAGGCGCGGGCGAGCTGGGATGTCGTGCTCACTACTCTGGGCCAGTGCAGTGCCGCAGGGACCCTGAACTACCTTAGGTGGCAAGGCGAGGAGGTGAGAGACACTTTTCTAGCAGAACAACAGACTGGAAGAGATAAGCAAAGCAAGCCATGAGCGAAAGGAAAGCATGAAAGCACCATCAGAGGGCTTGGAAAGAGGGACAAGCAGGTTCTCAGCTGAATGGCGCAGGTTCAGAGGGGCCTGCCCAGAACTGGGAGGCTGAGGGAGGGGACAGATTCACGGTGGAAGTGTGGCATCTCCTTCTCAAATCCCAGCTGGACAACCAACACTCACAAGTTCATTAACTTTAACACTAGAGCATCCCACCTTTAGAAATGGAGTCTGTTCACTGGATTTGAACCTTTGACTCTGTTTAAATGTCTACGTCCGTGAGTTCCCACAGCAAGAGGTGCAACCATTTAGGAACAGCTCTGGTAGAGCCCAAAATGCTGAATAAAATCTGAACCCAGACTGCCAGTACCTTTCACAAGTTTGCATCTATCTCCATTTAGCAAGGTATAAGGTCCTCTGCTCCAGACAAAACATCTGGCTTGGCAGTTTTGGCTCCTGTGGGTACCTATCCCAGTCTGGTGGGAGAAGCTCGACAGACAGGTGACACAGGCAGGTCTGGATGAGCCACGCTTTGTAACTCTGTCCCCATGCAAGGCTGTACATGATGGACACAAGATCTGGCCAGAAGCGCTGGGGTGGGGGTGTCAGCAGCCTCTCCTATCATCCCACTCCCCAGGAAATGCAAACCTGGCAATGGCCTGGCCCTGAGTTAGTGTCGAGACTGGAAATGACAAATTAACATAAGCTGTGAATTTACATACTTTTCAGCCATTTATGGCCTTGTCTGAGCCTAAATAAAAGCCATGGTCCCTGGAAAATTTGGGCCTGTTTGTCAGCGAGGCATTCCAGAGAAAACATCACGTGTTCGTTTCATGAAATGAAATAAGAGCTTTGTTCTGCCTGCTTTCCCCCCTCCCTTTTTCTGAATGAGGCAGTTTCGTCCGGGGATTACAAGCCAATGTTCCAATCCCTCACAGACGTTTCCCATTATCAGAGCTGCCTCTTGTCCTCCAAATCATTTTCCACAGGAGTCCTGTAACTTGGGCTGGGAAATGAAGCCAAAAGCTCGGAAGAAAGGACCCTATTCCAGGCTGCTGACAAGACTGAAAAATGCTGCTGGGGTGTTGCTGGGACCACCCAGCCTGAAGCATCCTCAGCAGGGGAGCAACCGAAAAAGATGCTAGTGGTGGGAGGAGGCTCACTCTACTGTACAGCCGTTTAAACAGCTTGGTAAATTAACTTTGATGAGGTATAATCACACTGTGTGGAATTGGCTATAGAGTCTGCTGGTAGACAACTGTGACTGATGATTATCTCTGCAGCGTACAGCACAAAGGGCCTTTGTGTTGCACTCTTGAACCTGCTCATATTTTGTGAGATCCCCATGTCTGGGGATCAAATTGCCCCTGCTGTAGAAAACTACCAAAGGATGTTGGAGGAAGGGAAGGAAAACTCAAGTGAGGCTTTCTGTTTGGATTCCTCTTTCCTCCCCTCAAAGCATTGTTCTCTGCTGGGGGGAACCACATGTATGGAGCTTGGAGCTGGACCACCTACTTACTGCACAGACCCAAGCAACTCCCTTCCTGGAAACAGAAACCAGCTACTGGAATGGCATCAGGCTCGGCTCTGTAGACTCCCCGTCCTGTCAAGCTCGGCTGCAGAGGAGGTCACCAAGCTGGGAGGGCCCATCTGAAGAACCCATGAAGCCCCTTTCTGCATCGTCACATAACTTTGCCATTCTGGTCCTTGGAGTCTTCTGATGAAGTTTCTCCAAACATCACGATATCATCTGCCTTGAGAAGGAAAGTCTGCAATGCCTTATTTCATGTTTGCAAGAAGGTTAAGGAGCCACTAGATGCAAACCATCCACAGATGAAATTACGTTCCCTACAGCACATACTTAGGGGCCCTTCCAGCCAACTCAGCTCTAGGAACTGAAAAAAGCTACAGCAGAGATGTAAAACAGACACTCACAACCACATCTTATATTACTGCAGGAAGATTTGCCAGGAGTCCTCCATCAGCACCCTCTCCAGGAAGGCATGGGGTTCTGTTGCTCCATGAACAAGGGCTGTCCTAGCACAAGGGAGGTCTGGGCAGCGGTATGCTATTCCCAATGCTGTATTTTGTATTTTATCAGGCTATTCTGGGAAGCAAAAGGCATAGGCAGGCCTGGTTTCCAGGATCAGAGCTCATAACCCCTACCTTCTGGACCAGACCTCGTTTCAACTGGCTTGATGAGTTTGACTTATTCTCACTGGCAAGCCCCATGATTTCAACAAAAGTGCTGGAAAATTCCTCATCTCTCCCTTTTCGCCACCCTAAGCCTAGCAGCATGTCTCACCAACTCCAGGTAAATGCTCCAACCACCTGGGTGGATGGTGAAAGATGGAGAGCAACTACTTCTTTGGCAGCTGATTGCAGAGCTGAACTGGCTATTAAAGTGAAGGGGATGTGATCTGAGCACCTCTGCCAGGCTGGGCCTCTGTGGGGATTTGGGCGGTCCTGGCTTGGAAGGGACCCCAGTGGTCACATAGTTCAGCCTCCTACCTGAAGCAAGGCTATCATCACCAACAGGCATTTGGTTGACCATGGCTCTGTCTAGTCAAATCATGAAAATCTCTGCAGATGGGGATTCCACCACCTCCTTGGGCACCTGTTCCAGTGCTGCACCACTGTTCCAGTGAAGCCTTTAGTGTTTTCCTTGTCCTCCCTAAACTTATCCTCAGCCCCTCCTATGTCCCCAGACATGGGAGTTCCTCAAGATCTGTAGGAGTCTCCATATGTAGGAGATGAGTGATCTGAAATGGAGCTGTTGACTGATCTGAGAAACTTCCTGGAGCTGGATGGATCTTGGTCACAGACGAGCTGAGTCACTGCCGGAGACTCTGACGCTACTACAGTCTACCCAACATCGGGACTTAGCCTGAATTTAGGCTATGGATCCAAATTAGGAGTTTTGGTCATTACATAGTATTGTATTCAGGCATTAATAGTGTAAACTTGCTACAAACCTAAAAAGTAACCTAAAATGCTGCCTGAAAATGCATAGCTAACTACATTAATTCTTTTCTACAAATTCCTCCACTTGCATTTCTTTCATTAATAGTGGGTAAATAAGCATTTGACTGCACAGAGCCGCCTTCTGCTCCTGTTCTCTTGCTCTGATCAGGCATAAGGTTGGTTAAAGCCTCTTTTTTTTTTTTTTTTTTTTTTTTGAAGGCAGATACAGCAACTGTAGGAAAACCTGGCAAATTTAGCTAAGACTAATGGTGTACTGCTTCATCAAGCTGATTCTCTCTCCCCTTCAGGGGCCATATCTTGTTTATCTTGTTCTTTCTTTTCTTGCAAACATTATAGGGCAATGGTAAGGTAAACAAAATTAAAAACAACTTAGTTACATTGTTCGGTCAGAGCAAAGATCAGACATTTTCCCCAAAGCAATGCTGATTTTTCCTTGGCTGCCAAGAAACGCTGCCGGAGTGAAATCTGTTCTGAATAGATGAGACACTCTGGTAAGGAGGTGATAGATCATTTGTCAGTTCACACATGTTTAAGGAGAGATACGGGATGCCCAAGGAGAGATACCAGCTATTGCAACCAAGAAGTAAGAACAGGGAATAGAAAAAAGGGGGAAAGACAAAAGGAAGTACTGATGTTTGAAAAAAAGACATGACAGAACTGAGGCTGATAAACTGGGAGAATTCAGATCTGGAGGGATGCATCAGAGAGTGCAAAGACAGGACAGGTGGTAAAAGCCATGGAAAGGAAAGAATTACAAAAAGTTCTATCTGTCCTTCAGTGGGAGGGTGATACCTAGTGAAGTAAGATAGTTAACAGAACTAGATCACACACAACCCACCTGCATGGGTTCTTTTTCTTTTAAAAAAATTGTGTTTCTGTAATATTTCAATGTCTTAATCCCTGGTCTGTGTACAAAAGTTCAGTGTTGGGGGTCTTACTGTCCTTTCAGGTTGCACAGTGTATAACACAGGAGAGCCACGCTGATACCCACCGAACTCCGTAAAGCGTACCCTGGAGGCACAGCCTTTGCAAAACTGTTTGCAGCTCCGAGCTAGGAACTGCCTCCCTCATTTTGGGAGGATGCCTCTGACAACACATTGCTGAGGGGGTACAAGGGCAGAGGGGTCACAGATGCTTTTGCTTCTGGGCAGAGGCTCAGCTTCTGTCCATCTCAGAAACACCGGACTAGACGGATAGCAAGACAGCAGAGGGCACACTGCAATCACTGCAGGTACGGCTTGGCTGGGGAGCAGCCCGTGGTTAGACCACACAGCAAGCACACACAGATGTCTCCTGATGTACCACCGTTCAGGGAAGAAGATGAGTCTGTCTCCCTGAAGAGACAGACATCAGCCTACGAAAAAGGGGAGGGAAGAGAAAGGGAAGTGGGGAGCAGGGCTGTCCTAGCTGAAGTGACAGCACGGGGGCTGGCAGGGGCCACGTACGGAGCTCCTGAATGGCAACGAATGTGAGGGGGTCACTTGGGCTTTCACTGCAATGCAAGGGACAATCTGAAATATCCTTCCATGTCCTGGTGATTCAAGGCATTTCATCTTGGCAAGACGCTCATCTGTCCCACTTTCCAGAACAAGAAAGTAAAAAAACCCCAAAACCAACAGCAACAACAACAAAACTCCATGCTGTGGTATCAGATGGACACTCACCGAGAATGACAGTGGGGCCACAGCCTTTACCGATGGGGAGTAAGTGACAACCTCTGTAAATGGACCAGCAGGAGGAAAGGATGCTGCCCATGCGGAGGAGCGGGGCTGCGGGGAACAGAGCCCAGCCACTCCTGGTGACGGTGTGACCCAGCCCTATCTTCACAGTCTGATTCCTTCATTTCTACCTTAGTCCGGTTTTTCCTGTACCCAGGGCTGGTTTCACATCCCAGTCCCCCTTTTTCACCGGTCACTGCTTTCACTCCACAGAATCGGTCCCTGCTTGCTTTCTTCATTCGGCCCCCAAAGCACTTGCCTACCTTCAGCTTTGAGGCTCTGCCTCCTTCATCTTCTCTCTGGCATTCCCCCAGATATCATCTCCTGCTCCCAGTCTCCCTCCTCCAGCTCCTTGTCCAGTCACCCACCTCCCAGTCTCTTTCCTCAGGCTCGCCACAGCCCTTCCACCTCAGCTGCTTCTGGCTGTGTCTCCCCACTCCCAGTCTGATCTCCCCCAGTAGTCCAGATGCTACCGTTCCTGTCCTACATATCCCTGGTCCTCCTTTGCCACCCACAGTCACTGCCTTCTCCCTGTTTCAGCCCCAGGATGCCTGTCCCAATTCGATTCCTTTTCTTCCCATCTGGTCCTCGCCACTCCGTTCTGCATTGCAGGTAAATGCCTTTCCTTCTCCAAGCTGCTTGGGCAACTGGTGAAGGCATCAGAAGAGCACAGAAATAACAGTCTCCCCGCCTCCAGCTGGGAATCAAATGGGCAAACATGCTGTGAAGAAACTCATGCTGCTGCCTTCACCCAAACCTATGAAAATCAGTGCTGGAACCCATGCACCCACCCAGTGTGGGGAAAGGGCGCAGGCCGTCTTGGTGGCCTTCAGCTGGTGTGATGACAGGGAGATATGGACATTGTGTTCCTTCTCAGTCTCAGCTCCATTTTACCTTCTCGTGGTTGATTACATTTCAAACAAAAGTACTGCTCTGTAGTGGAAATGCCTTATTTTAGTGTTTGTGTATGGAAACATAATAAAGCAAAGCCCTCTTAAGACAGCCAGCTTTTTACCCTTGGGAAAAGCAATAGGTTATCTATGTGTGGAGAAATGTACATCCTCGGGTCATTTTCTGATGGGAGATAGGAAAGGCTGTGAAACCTGATGGCTGCAGTCTTGCATCCCTAATGACTGTACTTAACATAACTGACCTTCCTGACAGACAGGTAAGGTTGCACCACAGCTTCCCATCATTTCACAGCCCTTCAGAGTGCAGAAAACACAAGCTAAAGCCATTTGTTTCCCTTTTCACGCTGCTGGCAAGGCTGATCTCAGTAAAATAAAGGCAGAAGGAAGTGGGCTGGAGCTGGGAAGGCTGAGTACAGCAGGAGGAAGAAAAAAAGTTGTGGCTAAAGAGTTCGGCCAAGGCTGGGACAAGGGAAAGGAAATGAAGGAGGGGACAGACATTTTTTGGGAACATACTGGACTCCATCTGAAAAAGTAACTGCTACTTCTTCACCGTAACAGTCTTTTGGAGCATTTTCTGCAAAAGAAAATACATTCCAAGAGGCACTTTTTTTTTTCCTCCTTAGAAATCTGATTGTTGGTAGAGCCAACAAGACAACCCCTCTCTTACAGTGTATTACAAAACCCTGTCAGCTCCCGGCTGCCAAACATTCACCGTTTGTTTGTACTGAAATTTTCCATTCTTGCTCTCTGTCTCAGACATGTATTTCCTTTTAAGTTCTTACAGAAATAGCATCCTTGCTTTCTGAAAAGGGGCTTGGGAAAAGAATAGTTTTAACAGTGCAGCTTGTTTTTCCAACCATTCCAGAAAGGAGTAGAAATTCAGGGAGCTGAAGCAAGAACTTTAGATGAGAGAGAAGAGCCATTGCCTTAGTGGTTTTTTTTTGGTTCCTCGACTGACTGTATCAGACCCCTCAGGAAACTGTGTTTGGATTTATCAGCACAAATACCAGTCTTTTGGGGCTACAGCTAAGTGGTTGCTCTAACTGGTGGAAATAACCAGTGGACCCTGGCTGAAAAATGTGGATCCCGATTCCTTTGATTTTACAGAGGAGTTCACATTCCTAAATCTCAGCAGTCTGACACATTCCTTAAGATACAATTAAAAAGTTCCTCCCCCACCCTTTCGTGACTTTCATTTTTCTTGCAATACTTGCAGTGTTGCGGCAAGACTGTGAGATTTGGCAGGGTACATAAGTCAGGGAGAGAAAGACAACTTTTTTTCTTTTTTTTTTTTTTTAATGTGGTCTCATGAAAATCTGTTCAGATTTTGGGTTGAAGTACAAAATGTCACAAATTTCCACTTCCCATCTGTGACTGGCATAGCACAGCTTGTGGTTCTGGCCACTTGCCATAACTCCCTGACAGTTTTACTGCCATGTGCAAGTCCTGGCCCTGTGTCCCACTCTACCACTTTCCAGAGAGCTTTGGTCCAGCTGATCTATTGCCAGCAGAGAAGACGTGGCCAAATGTGATACAGGAAAACTCTTTGATGGCTGATGTCTAAGTGCATGCATATTTCTCCCCCACCAAAATGAAGTGTTGGATTACTAGAACATTGGCCCGTAGTATCCTTGTAGCCAACACAGGGTAGTATGGACTGGATGAGTGGACTACAAAGTGAGTGAAAAACAGGCTGGACTGGTAAGCTCAAAGTGCAGAGGTCAACATTTCAAAGTCTAATAGGAAGCCACTTATGAGTAACATTCCTCAGGGAGTCAACACTGGGACCAATGCCATTTAACATCCTCATCTACAGGAGGAAAAGGAGGCAGAGAACACCTTAAAGAGTTCACAGATGATATCAAACTCGAAGAAGTGGTGCGTATGCTGGAGGGCAGCGCTGCCATTCAGAAGGACCTAAATAAGCTGGAGAAGTGGGCTGGCAGAAACATCATGAAGTTCAACAATGATAAATGCAAAGTTTTGTGCTGCTTGCAAAACCCCCATTCTCTGTGCAGGCTGGCTGCTGACTGTCTAGAGAACACTTTTGCCAGAAAAAAGCCTTAGGGTCCCAGAAGACTACTAGTTGAACAAGACTCAGAATTGTACCTCAGCAGCCATGTACGCCAAATGCATACAGGACTGCAGAAGCAAGAGAGCAAGCCAAGGGAAGAGATTATTTCCCTTTATTCGACACTCATGAAGCTGCATCTGGAGCACTGTTTCCAGTTCTGGTCTTCCCAGGGCATGGGTGATATTGATATAGTGAATGGGTCCCAGGGATCTGGAGCACATAAAGTATAAGGAGAAGCTGAGGGACCTGGGTTTGTTCATCCTGGAGAAGAGAAGGTTGTGGGGGGCCTATTTGCTGTCTTTGACTAAAGGGAGGGCTATGAGAGAGTCAGACTCTTCACAGAGGTCCAGGTTGAAAGGCTGAGAGGCAATGGACATAGCTTGGAATGACGGAAATTCCAACTACATTTAACAACAACAAAAAAATCCTGGTGGATTTTTTGGCAGGGCAGAGTGGTTCAGCACTGGAATAGGTGCCTAGAGAGACTGGGAAATCTCCTCCCTTGGAGATTTTAGGACTCATCTGGCCCTGAGCAACCTTATCTAACTTTAGAATTAGCCCTGCTGGGAGCAGGACGTTGGATTAGTGACCTCCAGAGGTTTCCTCCCATCCACGTTGTTCTCTGACTCTGAATACATGCAACTGTAGGACCTTACAAACAGCGGGACTGAGATTTGCTTAAACAGCCAGAGTTTTACAGCTGAGGTTTGGCCAGGGTGGGATACTGGCATATGGCTACAGTTGGGTAAGTCCTGTAACTCAAAGCCACAAAACTTCACTCAGCTCCTGCTGTCCTAAGCATTTAACTTGTACTTGATGAAAGCACCTTGATTCGGAGAAAGTAAATATAGAGCATTTGTTCCTTCTGTTGCTAGTTTGTGCTACATCCTGGACCAGTGCTGCACTGCATGGTCACTGGGTCTCACAACTATTCTTGCCAGACAGAGCTGAAGAGAGTCACTTCACCGTTTATAACCTGGGGTGGTAAGTGCATATTCCCAGACTCATCCCCCTTGTGTGACACTCGTTCTGGGGATGTGGACCCTCTTGCCCACCAACTTGGTCCTCTAAAACTAGTACCTGAGATATCTGAGCCCTCCCAGTTAAGTAACCCTGCTCTCTGGGACGTCAGCCTGTAGACTCCTGTTGGCTAAACCCTTCAAAGACAGTGCAGCAGGACTGAAAGCAACACAAGTTTCACAAAGGAATTCCTTAATCTCACTGAACACCTTACATTCCTCAGTGTCCTAAAATGCTCAAATTACAGACCTTTGAAAACAACAAAAACCCCATGAGGTGCTGATATTTTTAGTGAGCCTGGCACTTCGGGATGGCCATGACTGACTTGTCTTTTGCAAATGTATATTGGATGTGATGCAGGTTAGCCCACCTTTAAAATAAGCTCTCTTTTCTCCTACTTGCATGCTCAGGCTGAAGACCAAGATTGCACTGTCCTGCTGGCCATCTCCCTCCCCTTGCAAAATTGTTGCATTTCTGTTGAGATGGGCCGAAAATTAGATCACAGCTGGGACCAACGCAAAATATCATTTGGTATTCAAAGGGAAGATAAAACCCTTACCTCTTTCTTCTGGCACCTGTCGCAGATGAAGAGCCATCCTTGCTTCAGCACTTGTCCCCTCATGGAGGTGTGGGAAATTTGGGGGCTTTGTGTTGGGCTTTCAGGGAAACAGAGGACTTGGCAAAGTTTTTCTTTTGTCTTCTAGTCTTTGGTTCTAGCTGGGTCTCATTTTCAATTTTTTGGTCTGAAACCACAGGTTTCTTCTTTGAATTAATGAATGCCAAAATTCATAGAATCGTAGAATCATTTAGGTTGGAAAAGACCTTTAAGATCATCAAGTCCAGCCATAAACCTATCACTGCCAAGTCCCACTAAACCATGTCCCTAAATTGCAGGAGTCAGTCTCTGATACTTTTGATACCATGTCAAACATCCAAAGTCTTGCACTGTCTATCTTAGCTGCAACTGCCCTCAGCAAACAGTGATCAGCCTTGAATTAAGTCAACATTTCAAGCCTCCCTCCCACCCTGTGGCTCAGTTCATCTCCATACATACACATGTACACAAACAAGAGGAAACAACCCAGAATCACTTGCTGAGTCTCTCTTAAAATTCCCCTCCCCATCTTTACACCCCATCTACAAATGGAAAAAAGCTCAGAGCATGACATATGCTGCCATTTGATTCAAATAAGGGGCAGCTGGAGGAGGTAGTGGACAGAAAAGGAAGAGCTTGCCATTGCATTTGAACTCTACTGTGTCATTTAGTGAGCACATCCCTTGTGGTGTAAATGGCCTCCCTGCTGGTGATGACGTTTCTAAGGCCAGCTCAGAAATTGTAGATAATAACAAGTATTAACGGTACAACAACTCTGTGCGCGTCTCCATTGATAGCTGGCTCCCAACTCCTCGTGGTCTCCACACACGATGCATTAATCACACAGACAGCACTTGACTGTCCCAGGGACTTCTCCCGAACCATCTCACCCCACCGTCTTTATCTGAAGAACTGCAGGCATCATTGTATACTGAGTGAATATTGCCTTCATGGGATTCGACACAGTGCTGGAAAATTTGTTATCTAATGGTGTAGCTAAACAAAACCTATCTTTTAACAAAGATTTGCGATAAGTAGGCTGTGGTATCTCTTCTACTGAGTGCATCAATTGTCAGCTGCTGCCAATAATACAAACCATGATTCATCTCTTGCAGTGCTCTTTCTGTTTGAGTAACAATGTCCGATATTTCCTTCTACCTGTGCTTTCACACCATGTCAAAAAATTATGTTTTCTTTTATTTTATTTTTATAAAGCACTATAGCAAAATGCCCTTTACTCATCTTTTTTTCAGGTCCTCTGTATCCATTTTGCTAGGAATCACTGTTTCTCCTTACCTTTCAGCCTTAGTCTTTTCTCTGTAGACAATGTTTTTCTCATTTCAAAAGTCTGCGATAGCCAAGGGAGCTTGTTATTCTTGTGCAGGTCACTCTGCTCTCTTTACTTCTTTTTAAAATCCAGCATATCCCACACTCTGCTTCTCTTGCTATTTCTGATAACTTATTTGTAGACACTATTAAGTGTTGGACTATCACTATGGATCCCTTCCTCAAACTCTTCCTCCTCTTTTTCTCCTATTCTGTAAGAAACGTTAAGAAAGAAGTTATCCTAGAAGAACTTGTCTTCCACTGATTATTTTTTCCCCTTCAATTTGAATCTTTCTAGTTTTAGAATTGTGTGCTAATAACTTGGTGATACAGGAGCGTGAGACTTGTGAAGAACATCTCCTAGGGGACCGTAAATCACTTGCAATGTTAGCCTGTGGTCCAGTATGTGCCAGACAAAACTGACATCCAGACAATGGCAAACAAGTGCTTTTCTAGGAATATAGTTTTGCAGCATTGGCTTCAGTTCATCCATACGCTACCAGAGCTCTTTCCTACTACTTTAACTGTCTGACGTGGTATTTTCCTTGCTTTTGCTGATTTAGCCTGATTTCAAAGCAACTGCTTTGGAGGTTTTGTTCAAGGTTTCCTCGCCACTACCCCTTCTTAGACTTCCTCATTTATACCCTTCCCCAGTTCATAAGCTGTGCATTTATGCTGCTCATGGCATAAATCTTGATAGGTATGTCAATATTCCTTGTGTCGTTGCTGAATTCTAGAGGGAAGTTGCTGTTCATTAGCTGCTTTCTTTATTTTGAATCAAATCTGATGCCTCCTCTTTCTGCAGCATGGACAAAATAATTCAGTTTCTCTGCGTGGATTTGCATTTTGCTGTGACTCAATTTTAGGCTGCACTCTCTGCTTCTTGTAGGTAATGCTGTTAGGTTTTTTTGTTGTGTTTTTCTCTGGGTCTGTCATGCGTAAGAATGTCATCAAGAGTGACTCCAGCTCTTCACCATCTTTGTGTTATTTCATGAATCTTTTGGGGCATATTGCCAGGATAGGCAATATTTTAAGAGGCAGCCACTTGAAATGCTGTCTTCTTAAAGTCATTAATATTCTGCTTTCTTGTCCCAGCCTGAACTGCTGGTGCTCAGGTGGGGGCCAAGCGTGAGAGCCTTGACTTAAAAGCAGGTCCTGGGCTAAGGAGAGGGGAGCCCCCACAAAATTGTCTCAGCAGAACTATGCAGGGGATCCTCCATGTAAGCTTCTTCCAGCTCCTTTTTCCCCAGCAGCTCTGACCAGCCAGCTGGTCTGAAGCTGCCAGTCAAAATCCTAGAAGGGAGAAGGTGCACTCAGGGGACTGACAAGCTGCTCATGAGATCTGTTTGCCACCCTGTCCCATGCCTTCAAATTCCAGGAAAGTGTTTAATTTTCTCTACTGCAAGGCAGACTTTAAGATTTTTTATCAGATTTCAGGGAGTGAAGACTTTTGGTCCCAGGACTGTGGTTTTGGCATTTCTATAGCACAGAACTGGAGATATTTGACACATTGATGTAAACCTGCATGAAGCACTGCATTTCCCTGCTGTGCCAAATGCAGGTCTCTCTATCCTGCCAGTTTCACAGTGGTGTTCATGGGGTGACTTGGGCTGTGCTTCTTCTTTACTCCATCCCAGGGTGGCAGCTGGCCTGTGTCCCCATGAGAAGATCCAATGTCACCAGCGTGTCTCCTAGGCCCTGTTACCAGAATTAGAGATGCCTCACCACTTTTCTCCTGCTCTGTGCTATGTCAGGCAGAGTGCAATGTCACTGCTGCTGGATTGCTGTTCTCAGAGGTGCTCTGCAGTCACACGTGTGGGTAGGACCAGGTAGCTTTCCATCTGCTGAAATGACAAGCTCTCACCTGGACTCCCGAGAGCCAGGTCTGCTTGTTGCTTTGCGCAGTGCAATGCACCGCACTGATGTCCTGCTGACGTACCTCTGCTGCGTGCTTCGCTTTAATTGCTGGATGCAGCTCAGGCCTTCCACTTCCTCCCTCCTCTCTCAGCGATGCCTATGGCACTCTGCTATCCTTGGCTCTCCATTTTATGAGGTACCACCAGACCACGTTCTTCTTCTAGATGCCTTTGCTCTCTAAGCCCCCTCTGTTCCAGTGCTAAATGTCTCTTCATCAACAGTTTTCTTTGTGGCCCTTTCTGTTCTGACCCTGTTAAAACCTTCTCCTTCAGTGCACCATTCCTGCCTGTCAAAGCAGTTTTCCTTATAGCCTCAGCCATCCACTCACTGCTGGGCTCATCCTGCCCAGTTTTGGTTTTTTTTCCTGGATAATTTGTGGTTGTGCAGAAATGTTTTTCTTTGGAGAGCTTCTGCACGTGCACTGTTTCACTCCAGCCCCCTGGTCACACTCTCCTCCCCCCAGGACCCTGGTCTCACCCTCTGCCCTTGCAGACACCCCCCGTTTGTTCTCCCCCCTCTTCAGGAGCACCCATCCAAGCTCTCCTCCATTCCAGCTTTGTTCAGTCCGTGGCAGGGAGCAGCAGGAGCAGGTGGGGATGAGAGTTAGCAAGTCAGGGTCAGGATCAGGTCTGGGGGCTTTAGCATCAGTTCCCCACCACATCCCTCTGTTCACACTTTGTTATGCTCTAGATGCCTTCTTTTGCACTTTTTCCCCACCACACCCCCCTATTTGTGCTTTGCCCCCTTCCAGTCCTTTCCCTCTGAGCTTGCTTTGTCTCCTGTCTGTTTGCCCCGAGTTCCTCACCAGTCCCCACTGCCCACAAAGTGTTCAGCTCCAGCCCACCCCTTTTGCTTTCTTTCCAGAAATCCCCCGTGCCCCTGCTCTGCTCCCCTCTGCTCCTTCCCCTCACCTCCTGCTCCCGTCTCACACGATGCCCGCATTTCTGCCCACGTCAATGAGGGAACCAACGTCTTACCAACTACTACTCAGAGGACATTTAAGTGCGGGTTGCCAGCAACCGAAGCCATCCTGCTCCTACAACCCACCCCATCATTGCACAGTTGGACAGCCACTCAGACCAGCACACTCACCCCACGGACATTTTCCTGGGTTAACTTCCAGCCGAATAAGTGAGCTGATCTGATTTCACCCCACAGCCCCTCGTGTCAGGTCCATGTGGGGGCATAAGAGGTGGCCAGAAGCCCCCAGGGGAGCAGGAGAAGAGAAGTGGGACAGCCCCTTTTGTCAGCACTGCAGCATCAGGGTAGCTAAACAGGACCATGCACAGCACCGCAGAACAAATCACCGACAAGGAGATGCTATTTGGCTTCTTTGAGCAGCCTGATGACTATCACAGGTCTTCTGCCTTGCAGGGAGAGGTTCAGACATCTTTCTTTCTGAGTAACACTATCAGGGGACCAGCAAACGATGCAGTTTAGAGGTAATTATGCTCAAAAGCACAATCAGAAGAAAAAAATGTGCCCTCTGGCTCCGCAGGCATGAAGTCCAGTGTCAGCAACAGTAAATCCGGGCCCTGAGCCATAATACAAATAATAAATAACAGCACCAATGAGGTCTGCTTTTCTTTTGTTAATCTGGGAAAACTCTGCTGGGATGCTGCCTTGGTAGGGGTATAAAATGGGTGTAAAGTGAGAGCAGAACAAAGCCCTAGGAATATGGCTCTTACTTCATGTGGGAAAGGCTGTTCAAGAAGAACTCCCTGAAATCAGAGGAAAGTCATTGTATTGCTTGGCACCTGCCCAAAGTGATTTCATTTTCTGTTCAGGATTAAGATGCATTAATAGCCTGAGGGCAGCAGTTTCCTTGCCAAAAAATGCCTTTCTTCCCCCACCACCTACCCAGCTTGTTTTAAAGACGAAGGCTTGCAGGTCAGGAGTGAACACTCAGCGAGTATTACTTGCATTATCAAATGAAAGTGCAGCAATGTAATTTTCTTTTGAGCAAACACTGAGTTAATTAAAACGTGCACTCTGAACTTGGCAAATTTCACATTATTCATGAGAAAGGTACGGGTCTGTCTATTGCAAAGGCAAACTAAAAATAACCAGAGATATAGCACCGGAACGGCAGCTGTTAAGACTAAGCCACACTAAAAGTTTTTCTGGCAAAGCTCTATCTCTAAGAGTGTCATTTACCCTCAGCCAGCTCTCTACCCCCGACCAATATAGCAAAGCTGGCAAAAGCCTTCGTGTAAATGTGATTATGCTGGCCAGAAAATCCTTTTGACCAGAGAACTGTGCTCTTTTGGGGGAAACAGCATAACCTGTACGGGCCAAAGCACTCCTGCTGACCAAATTCTGCCCCAGAAGGGAGCAAGGCTGGTACAACTAGAGGGAGGTGGCAATCAAAGGCTGCAATGAGAAAAGTTTCCAGCACTCGGAGGCCCCGTCTAGCAGACAAGGGCTACCACGCTTCTGCTACCGGCTTGTGGCCTCCTGTTCTTCCACTGAGTAGCTTTCTCCATAGCAGGGCCACGATAGCAGGAGGCTCATCTACTCTCACCTACGTCTCTGTATCACCATGGGTACCTGCACAGGTCTCCCTTTGGGTCTTGACAGGGAACTGAGGACCCAGACAGCCAGTATGTGCAGTGGGACTGGACAGACATGGGGCAAGAAACCTGGAGTGCCCAGTGCCATTAGATGAGCAAAAGTAGCAGCAAATTTCATGTTGACAGAGCCAAAGCAATTTTTCCTTAAGGTTTTGTGCAAAGCACACTGCAAAGGGAGGTGGTGAATAGCACTTCTGTTGAATACCACATTAATAAAAGCCTGTGGACAGACCAAAGAGATGACTTACCCTTTCTCCCCCTTCCCAAACTCCTTTCTATTGCTTTGCTCTTATAATCTGAGTTCGGTTGATTTGTGTAGTGACATCCCAGTATGAAATTTGCCTTCTCTCCACTGCACCTGTCACTCTCTGGCCGATTGATCTGAAAACACAGTCACTTTAGTCATCTGAAAATCCCAGGCAAGATGTTTTCACTCCTACCTGTGTAAGTCTGGGACAATCTCATCTGTTTCAATACATTCATTTGATAGCCGATGGAAGCCAAATAGCTATCTGAAAAGTACATAGGCTGTGAAGGCTGGCCAGCTTGCTGTACATCCAAACCAGCTCAGGAGCAAAGGCTTGTTTTGTGAGATGGCATGGGCTGCTTGCTTAAATTCAGCCCTCATCCCTAGCTTGGAGGATCTGGAGGAATACTTATAAAAGATGCTTAGAGAGGACCTAGTAGGTAGAGATGGGGTGTTCTTGCAGTAGGTTGTGGCAGAGACATAGCAAATATTTGATGAACTATTTTGTCTAGTTTTATGTTGAAGAGTAAAATGTCTGCCCACCAGTAACTCTGGGAATGGTAGTTACTTATTCCTAGCTAGGAAAACAGGCTGGCTTACCAACAGATACTTTGAATAACAGAGGAGTGTTTGTCTCTCATCTGAAAGCATCATCTGCAATGGATGTCACTCTCACAGAAACTGTAAGACTTTAGGAGGTGTGTTGGAAGACATGTGGGCATTAAGCAGAATAAAGCATTTTCATTGTAGGGACAATTTCAACAAAAAGGAAGATGAGCCAACATCCAGCTACAAAATAAAAAGGCAAAATATGACTAAGAACGGAGACTTTTTTTATCTCTAAAGGCATCCAGAAGGAGAGGAATTCAGGTTGTGCACTGAAATCCCCAAAGGCTCATACCAGGAGCAGATTGGTATAGGTACCCTTGTAAAATGAAAACAAAACAGCTCTTCAAGAGCTTGCTGAAGTAACAGGCAGATAATAGCTGTCTTGGGGCACCCATGTTTTAAGACAATGCTTAGCTTGATTGAGGAGGCAGCTGGAGGTATGAATGGGCAGACTGCCATGCTCCTATGGAGGATGCCACATCTGATCCTGACAGCCTGGAACAGCTGGAGTCAAGAGAGATAATATTGTGGTTGAAGCTACAACCTTGAAATTCATGGCAAAGCTACGTGCATCTGTATTTCTATTGTGCAGGTGGAGATCAGACCACTGGACCATGCCATGGGCAGGGTGTGACAGGAGAAACCAGTAATGCCTGTGGTAGGTGGCAAGGAGTCTTTGAAACACCTTATTTCATAAAAGACAGAGATAAAGGAAGTTCTGGTTATATGCCACCAATATCTCAGAAACCCGATTGAGAACCAGGATCCTGTTGGGCTGGATGCTGCCCAGAGGACCTAAGCCCTGCTATGCGTTTCTTTAGGGAGCAGAGAGCTGACTGCATCTGCTCTGTGTCAAGGAAGCTTATGGACAATGTGTCCATATGTCATGGATGCGTAGCAATCCCACCCCATGTCTTGGCAGCTTTGTTCCACTCTTTGACGTGGGACTGTCCTTTCAGCAGCTGTCCCAGAGCCTTTTGAGGGCTAATTTTGTGACGCAATATCAGGCTGCCATAGCTGGATTTGCTACTGAGAGCTCTGTGAAGAGCAGATGGGACCAGAACAAACATCAGCTCTGCTCAACCAACAGTGAGTCCAAAAAAGACAGCAGCAGGAGAAAGAGAGAGCCATCTTACAGCAGCAGCTCACCCCTGGCTCTCCTCCTGCCTGCCTTCCTACCGCAGCCAGAGACATTTGACTTCGGCACTGGGACTGGCACGCTACTGACTATGGCACCTGCCTCTGCTCCTTGGTACCAGCCTCTTCTCCAGGCTGTGCTATTTATTAAGGGTGTAAGTGAGCTGCGGCAAGTCAGCAGCAAGAACATTTGCTATGCTCAAACCCTCTGCCATCCTTGCAGCCTTGCCCAGCTTAATTTTTCTAGTTGGGTGAAGCAGAATTGGTTCTCTTAACCTGACCTTCTCCATTTTCCCCTTTTTTTGCTTTTTCTCATTGAGAGGTTCAGCAGCCCCTGTTGCCTTCAGGGTGAATGTTAAACCTATAATCTCCTGCAGATTTTGTTTGTGTTGAAATGTCACCTGTGTAAACTTATCTCTGTTCAGGCCACGCAGAGTCTGGTTCATGGAGACTTACATCTGCACTGGGGAGGACAAACGGGAAATGAAAAAGAAGTATCTTGCAAAAAACATCACCAAAGTTGCCAGCCTGGCACTACAGAGTGAAATGAGACTTGCTGAAAGCTGCTGCGTGGCAGGCAGACGAGTCTCCTGCATCGGCCTCAGCATTGCCCCTGTGTTGGTGACCAAAGGCCATCGCCGTACCTCCGTGCGTAGGAGGGTTGTGCCTCTGGCAGCAGCAGGACTGCCTTGGAGCTGTTGTCCTTACCACTGCTCTAGCCAAGCGATGGCCCAGTCCATGTCTGGTTGCAGCTAAGTTATTAAATAAAACAGGATGAGAGGTCCGAGGGCTGAGGGGCATGGCACAAGTCATGTCAGTCACCTAAATTCTCCACCAAAACAGGATGGCTGTGTCCAAACCCCTCTTGTCTGCTGCTGTGTCCATAGACCTAGAGATGCTGCTAAACGCCAGGAAAGGTGCTACCTATATTCATGCAATACATTCTTCAGAGCCTTAAAAGTGAATCCAGGGCTTTATCCCAGACCTGTCCAGGGGGCTTTGATGTGAACAGAAACTGAGACCAGACTCAGGATTAATCACTTCATAAAGAAATAAATGGGAACTGTTCTTTCACAAGCTCTTACTCAAACAGTGTCCAGGCCTTTTCTAGGCTGGAGCTGGTTGGCACAGGCCAAAACATGGCCAGGGAGCACGCTAACCATTAAGCCGTACAGACGTTTATATTTACTAGGATAGACGAAGCCTCTGCTAACACAGCTGGCCAAACCTGGTGCCCTTCTGCAGGGGCTCTGACTGAATGATAGTCCAGTGCAATCAGCCAAGGGCAAACCATGCCCCTGAAAGCAGGCTGTAACAATAAACAGATTTTTTTTCTTGCCACATATTTAAAAGAAAACTAACTTGTCTTAAAACCTAAAACGTAGGGCTCTGTGTGTGCCAACCAGGATTGCTTAGCACAGGAAGGCATAATAAATATCCCTGGCTGTGATGCCATGAGATCTCCTGGAAGCCCAAAGCTCATTTCATTCATTCTTCCGCGTGCAACAGCAAAACCATATGCCAAGCACTAGCTGCAAATTGAAGTGTCTCAGCTCCCTCCTGGCCAAGGGAAATGTCCCAGGCTTGTGAACAAAGGGATTGTTTAAGCCTGGAAGCAGGCTCGCACATATGAAATAAGGAATGGCTCCAAAACCATTTCTTTTTCCTTCAAATTTTATCTTTTCCCTCCCAGTCAGTGCAGGCTGCTGAAACAAAAGTGCTTCTGCCATCCTGGGGAGCAGCACTCCTCTCAGGGAGGTGAAGGGCTGCTCGTGGAGAGGCATTGGAGAAGCAGACCTTTTGCAGGCTCCTTCACCAACCTCCGCTGATGCACTTTGTCCCTCGCCTCTGCTAAGTCCACCACTCCAGCACAGAGGGAGATGCGAGGTGGGAACATACTGGTACTGCTGAGACTCACACCAGCAGAGGAGCCGCATCTTTTACTTTTCCTCCAGCCAAGCAGTCAGAGAAATGGAGGCGCTTGCAAGCGGGGCTCTCTAGGCATTGTACACCTCTCCTCATCATCCTGTTACACTGCAAAAGGGAGCCCTTGCAAGTAGAGTTGCTTTACCCTTAGAGACAAGCCTGCCTGCCTGCGTGGATGTGACATTCCAACCAGATGGCTGCTGGCTCCCACGAGGTCCCTGTGTTGGAACCAGCATGAAGTGGAGAAGGGAAATGTTCAGGATGCAAGTCACGGAGGAGCCAAGACAGTTGCCCTCCCTGGGATGGTAATACTAAATTCACATTCAAGCCTGGTGGTGACTTTCTGCGGCCAGCCTCTCTTGCAGAAGCCTGGGGGCATCCCCACTGCAGCACGGGGTGCAATGGGAATCAATGCCTAGGTGTGTGGGGCAGCCTAGCCTTGCTTTAAAAATAAACCTTCTTTAGTACATTTCTTTGTTACTTTCTTCTCCTTAGACTTCCTCCTGTTCTCTCTCTTTTAAGCTTTTTGCTAAAAACCACAATAAACTGAGAAAGCCCTTCTTGTTCTCCCACAGACCAAAATAATTCCCTGCCATCTCCTCCACCCCATCCCATCCTGTCCTGCACATACTGGGCAGCAAGAGCTTGGCCAGACCCTGGCTACCTTGCCCTTGCAGGGCACCACGTGCTTCAAACACAGCTGGCCGCACCGCGGACACATCTGCCAAGACAGAGGGGTGAGATGAGGCCAGGGGAGATGCGACAGGCAGCAGCAGAGGCTGCGCAGGGCTTTGCAGACCACCGAGGACTGCTCTGGATGTCCAGAACTGTGCCCATGAAAACATACACCAGAATTCAGGGTCTTATTGCTATAGTAATCGAGCCACGTACTTTCGCTCCCCACGTGCCAGCAGACGGGTTAGTAATATGCTGTTTCTTTATTACAGATCAACAACCGAGTCACAGCAAGAGCAAACAATTTGCCAAGGACCACAAAGGGAATTTACAGCAGGGCAAGGGATGGAACGTGGTGTTTCCAGTCTAATCTTTGCCTTTTCGCAGCTAAAGCAGGTGAAAATGGCCAGAAAGAAATGTGAAGTTTCTTTCAAAAGCCAAGGGTGTTCTTTGAGAGTAAGAAGATGACACAACATTGCAACACCAGCTAAATAACATGGATTTAAACCTGACTGAGATGACGACTTTTGCGTTTTGTTCTTGCCATCTGGGTGTAATGTGGACACAATGAAATATAGGAGCCTATAGGAGCCTATAGTCTATAGCACACTATAGGAAATACAGGAGTCTTCCCTGGAGGACCAATGCTGTTCATTAACCCACCTTCTAATGTCTCATATACAACAGATTGCACATGAGTGACTAGTTTGGCATGATAAGGGGTGGTTTTGTGTGGCTAAAGCAGGCATTATAAGTAAATTAATTATAAGATATCAGAACCATCAGCCATGTTACCTCTCAGACAGAAAAAAACCTGCCAGCAGCAGGCTGCTGCCTGTGGTCCTCCGCTGCATAAAAGAGCAGCATCTTTTACAAAATCCTGTTTCCCCATCAGCTGCAAGGAGACACAGACTTTCCATATGTTTTGCTACTGCGTTGTTGCTATGATTCTATGGGGAGTGGTGAACCAAGACAGTATTTTAATATCTAGTTATAAAAAAATCCCTTTGCAAGTTGAAACTACATAGGCCAGATGTGTATTTAGGTGGAAAAGGCTGGCTTTAAATCTACCATGAAATACATAAATAATTGAAGGGATTAACATACTGAGTGCATGTGACAAAAATACAGTCCCAAGCAAAACTGAAGAATAGAATGGAAACTGAAAGTATTCCTTTCTAGTAATTCAGAATCTTTAAACATTGCTTCCAAATGGCAAGAATAGCTTTTGCTTCTTGTGCAAAAAGAGAAGCTGAAAGTCCTCTTCCAAACAACAATTATTTTTTTTGTCCTGCTGATTGCTTACATTAAGAATTCTGGATTCCCTACTTTTTGTTTTCTTGAACTTTCTATAGGCAACAGAAAAAATAGCACTATTATCACAAAGACAATATACTAGTGAGTGCAAATTTTAATTGAGAAGTAATTTCTGTTGATATTAATCTGTTAAAATTATTTTTGTTTGCTTTATGCTGAAAAAGTGTAGCTCATACAGCAAACAATTAGGGGAATAGGTATGTTTTCTAGCCTTTCAGTTCAGATCTGACAACATCCCTATTTCATTACTGAAGTTTCAGCAAAACCTCGACAAAGAAGTTAATGAAATTTTAGTCTTTGCATTCCCATTGGAAGCAAAAATTAAGCAGAAAAAATATTAAAATAACAAGCCAACAGTTTTAGGCTCTTAACTTATTTTGTGAAGAAATAAAAAGCCCACGATTGTGCACTCTGTTCCTATTTGTGGGACACCTTTAAAAATAAATCTCAATCTACTATTTTGTAATTTGAAACCAATCTTCCCAAGTCCACTGGGTTTAGTGAACTGAGCAGCCTGCTATGCATGGAGCTAGAGAAATAATTTCTCTGCACCAGCCTTCCCTGGCAATTAATTTGAGGTGTGACTGACCATATAGTCTTCTCGCACGAGCAGTTTTAATTATTTCAAAGACTGCTATACACATGCCTAAGCTCTCTTGAGCTCTCCACAACAGAACATCCTAATAACCACCGAAATATAATATCCAAGCACAGACAGCTCCACTTGAAGAGATACCTTTGCAACCACAGTGATGCACAAACCATTTCAGATATCTACGAACAGGTTCCATGTCCCTCCAGCATCAGTAACAAGAGTTACGCCAAGCACCAAGCCCTGGGCTTACTTGAGTAGAAAATCAAAACCAGGATACAAAGGACCCATGTGATGAAATCTGTCCTTGCTCAATTGCTGCATACCACTGAAATACGAGGGTGAAGTGGAAAGGGGGAGACTGGGAGGAGTTTTCACTTGGAAAGTCCTTTTAAAGTCAAGCAGGTCTAGTGTATTCAACTACAGCTAGTGATAATGTACCACTGTACTGATGAGGAAACAGATTCGGGGACCTGAGGCTCAGGAATTTCTTCTCTCTATATATTCTTTCCTAACTCCCCATATCACCCTCCCTAATCTCACTGGCTCCTGGCATGACCCTGCGTGGTCTGCACCCAACTGTCTGTGCAAAGAAAGATGCAGGAGGGGAGCACTCAGCAGCCAAGGCTTTGCAGCAGAAAGGGTGCTGCTGACCTCCTCTAGTGGCAAAGCTAATAGGAATGAAGAGTCTTTCTGGAGGCTCTGCGTGCCTAGGATTAACGTCATTTCATTCAGATTCAAGCAGCCTGCAAACCAAGGATCTCCAAACTTAGGTTGCGAGGTCACGTCAGCAGAAGCGGATGCAACAGTGGTGGCTCCTGCCTGTGCTGTGCCAGGCTGCGTGATGGAAGGGGATGGTCAGTTGCTCAAGTAACATTCAGATGCTGAGCTGAGGTAGCTCACATATGATGTTTTTGCCACATTCCTTTAGGTGCAAAGCAACCGTAAGAAACTCATTCTTCAGTGACTTGCAGTTTACACCCAAAGAAGCAAGTGAGGATGAAAGGAAAGCACCCAGGAAGGTGTGAAGCCACAGTCCCACGTGGGATGGGTACCACCAATGCCAAGAACAATGCAGCCACTGTGCAGAAGATTGCTCTGGAAGCATAAAGACATCATGCATAGGAAACAAAAGCTTCACAGCTTGATAAACAGCTCACTCACCCTAATCACAGGTGTTCTTACTAAAATCCATTTGGTCTGGGCTCTCCCTGCAAGTAGCAAAACTCTTCTTGCTTTTCACATGGCTCTGAGGGACAGAGCTGATATCGAAGTGCTCAGATGCTGATAACCCTGGCTGTGTACCTTGGAGCTGCAATAGCTCAGCTAGAAAGCAGAGCACTTTCCCAATGAGTCGCTGGAGGACTCCTCCGAAATCTGCCATCCTGGCTGGACGATGGCGTGCCCAGGACAGGCGAACCTCAGGCCGCAGCAAGGAAACCCTGACGGCAGCAGGGCAGCCCACCGCATGTGGGAGTCGCTTGAATTTCAAGGGCAGTACGAACCTGATCAGAGGCCAAATATTTTGGCCGGGGTTCAGGGTGTACAGATCCTGCCTTGATGCCCTCGGACTGGCGATTCGGAAAGGTTTTAAATTTATTTCTCCCCTGTTCTGCCACCAGAGGGCACGGCTCCCTTCTCTGCCAGGGGAAGCATCAGCCAGCAAGAGCAGGGGGTTTGCCTGCTGGAGAAGTTTGATGTCCTTTTTCTCCCACGTCCCCCTATACCTGCTTTTCAGCCTCTTGGCTGGACCTCAAGCCCTGTCTGAGAAGAAGAAAGTACCTGAGAACTTTTGCCGAGGCGAAAGAGAAGGCAGCCGGCTGTCATTTCGCGTGGCTGGGCAGAGCATCCGATACGGCTCGATCCTACGTGGACCCCATGGGTTGTGCAGTAATCAGAGCCCTGCCTCAGTGTCAGTGATGTTTCCCAGCACCACAGGACAAGCTGTGCAAGCCTGTACTGCCCTGTTCTCAACATCAGGGACTGTCCCTTTCTGAGGCAAAGGAGAGATGCCACCCTATGTCTGAAAAGCCTTATTATAGCAGGATGAGTTATAAAGAGTACCCGGCAGTGGATCTCCCTCTTTGTCACCCAGAGCTCTTGGAAATGGGCTTGTACTTTGAAGACAGCATCAGGCACTTTGCAGCTAATTTTCTGCTTGAAATCATAACCCTCTGTCTCATCTCCCCGGACAAACACCCCACCATCAGGCAAAGACAAGGACATGGGTAGGTGAGGCTCGCTGCAGCTCTTGACCTTGTGGGAAGCAAGCTGGGTACTGAACCAGATGCTCATTCCTCCTTCATGGCCATTTCAGAACTGTGGCATGCAGGGCAGAGAATAATAGGACAGTGACCTTTTCCTGCAAAGACCATTTGGTAAACAACACATTTTATTTTATTTCTCCTTCAGCAGCCACTGCCAGCACAGTGTGACATCCAGCATATCCTCTGCTTTGAGGTGACAATAGAAATCCAACCAGAGCAACCACGAATTTGAACCATTTTTGTCTTATTCCTTTTTTTTTACCATAAATAAAATATAGGCTAAAATATAGGATGTTAGTGATGCCTTTGGGAAGTCAGAATAAGCTGAATTCAGGAACACTGACAGTAAAACAAAGAAGAAACACTGCGTGCATGGTAATTTGCACTAGCCTGAGGCTCAGTCCTACTCAGTTTACAGTGAGGCTTTCCAACAGCCATTGGGAAGCAAAAAATTTTAGCTTGCAGCAAAGCTGGCCACCTTTTCTCTAACAAATGGATTTCCAAACTCACATGGGTGTTTTGATGCTGTATGAGGACCCAGAACTAATTTCCCAGATGTATTTCTCACTGATGAGTGTTCATCCAAGAATTTATGCAAATGCATTTCAGGTTGTGAGGTGTTGGCAAATTGTTCGCTGTTCCTGATAAGACACATATGACTGGTCTCCAACAGTGGCATCATCGGTTTTCTGGCTTGCTGATTAGAATAATGAAACTTTGTTTTTAAACATTAGAAGTGAGAAGAAAGAAAAACTGAATTAGTGAAACTTTTTGTTTTAGTTTGCTGAACTATGACTTTTTTTATCCTTAATTACTGCTAATTTTGATCACAATGTATACAATTGTTTGGATACAAATATGATGGAGTTACAAATAACTGTAATATGTGAGCAAAAGCCCATGTAAAATAGGCAAATATGATCTTACCAAAGCAGTCATTTAATAACAAGGAATAAACATTATTTTCATTTTTTGCAGATAGCAGATACAATGGACATGAATTGGAATTTAGCAATTCAGTAGTAAAAGCAAAAATAAAAGCCGCTCTAGGACACTGCCATGTCCAAGTGCTAGGTATCAGAGCCTGTTGTGCTGGAAAAGATTAGGAGTCTGCAAGCCGTGACTTTGGACATACAGATTTCCCAAGCAACCAAGATTGTATTCCCATGCAAATGATCGAGCTGCTAAAAATACCAGGAGACTGAAAGGACCTGCTTTATATAAGCAGAAATGTATACAAATCAGCATTTCATGAAGACTCACCATCAGGCATCAGCAGGTCTTTAATGGATGTCTTAAACATTTGTTTTTGTCCCCTCTCCCTGACAAGTTGTCTCTCTAATTGCACCAGATGCCTCCGAGGCTGCGGAGCTGCCAGGCAGCCAGCCCTGGAGACTCAGCAAGGGAAAGGCAATTATCACCAGTGAAGAGGAACACAACATGACTGAGGGGTCCCTTCCCAGGAGATTGGTGGAGTTCATCCCAAAGGACACAGGAAATTTGATCACTAAAACTGTGGGCTGCAGAAGCACTGCAAAAGCCCAAGGCAGGTCTCCAAGGACACAGTGGGCAGATGCCCGCGATGTGGTACAGCTACTTCTACTACTCCATGTTCAATCTCCAGCCTAGGAGCTGTAGTCCCACCACCAGAAGCAGTAGCAATGAGAACCCATCATCATGGTAAAAAACCCTGTGATGTGACCCTTGATTTCTTTTGGTATGTCCTGCCCAACATGAGGCAACTAAAACCATTCGCTCTGTCCCCTTTTAAACCTATTTCCTCCAGTTGCCAAATGGCTTTTAGTCTTCTCTGCCAAAGGCACAATATAGATGGTACTGAGGGACTTTGTTCTGGCAGCACTGCAGTCCCACTGCATTAATCTTGGATGAAAATGTCTGGTGCTATAAATGGCTTTATATGTATTTCCAAATATTAGGTGATGTGAATAATCTGAAACATCCCTGGGCAAAATTTCTGAATTAGGAACTCAGAAAAAGCTGGACTGTCTCCTGACCTCATGCACTAAGCACCTACACAACTCAGAATATGAATTCTCTCTCTACCCAGCCTTTTAGCCTGGGAGGATCTGCTTTAATGGTCCTATTGCAGTGATCAGAGGGGATTCTTTATTGAGCTTCCCATGGATAAATTTTTGCTTCAGCTCTTAGACATTGGCCTGTGCCTCCCTTGCGACAGTAGGGTCAAGCCTCAGGATGATTATGTAGCAACCACGACACTCCAGACATACTCCTGAGTTCCTTGGAAAACCGAACACGCAATGTCCATTACAAAGTTCCAGCATATGGGATGTGGTCCGCTTGTAACTGCCCAAACCATCAACAAAAATGTATAAAAAATATTATTGGCACTGTACAGGCAGGAAAACTGAAGTAGGTGGGGGAGATATTTCCCAAGGTCAGCAAGAGATCCAAGAGCAAAATCAGGCATCCCGCTGCTTGCTGTTAGGCGCAACCCACTAGGCTGCAGCTGGTAGTAGTGAGGGATAAATGAGCACTTCCCACAAAGGACATGGACAGTCATCACTGTAAATGCTCATCAGTCACATTGGTTTAATGGGTAAGAACGACAGACATCTCCGAACCTGACTGTCCCACTGATAATGGCAACAGGGGCCATGGGTTGGACTGCACGTCATGGGCAAAGGCCATCATGCAGGTTGGTGGTAAATCCCTCATCATGTACAAAGCCTTTTGGCATTCCCCAGCAGGCAGCAGGGCTGCACAGCCCTGCCCCATCGAGAGCTCTTCTGCTTTGAAGAAATGGTACAGAGCTCCTACTCACCCTTTTGTAGTGTGGCGTGTTGTTCATGGGCCTCTCAAAGCAGAGTTTTGAACTGAATGAGTTTTGACCCCATCATCAGATGGCAAGGTGTTTTGACACTTAATAATCAACCAAGACTGGGGCCTGGCAGTGTATTTTCTTCTCTTTCCAGGCCTCCCATGCATTACATCTTTATGACAGTCATTGGCTACTGGACCAAGCAGAGGGACATTGCTTTTGTCCTTCTTCCTTTGTGCTTTTTGCAGGGCCAGCCCACCAGCTTGTCCTTTCTGGTGAAGAGTCCTCAGTTTCACTGCACTCCTGATGAGATGCCAGCCTCCCTTTGTCACTCACAGCCCCAAAAGCCTTCTGCCAGGGACCCCTCTGGGTGGATTCCCGGAGCTCTGTCTCAGCTCAGCTCGAGATCTTATGTATTCAGTGTTGCCTACAGTGAAGAGAGGGCTCTGTGTAAGTAAGCCTCTTGTATTTTCATTTTTCCCCTACATTGTTTTCTTTGGGAAAGTTAAACAGCAGCTGGAAAAGCTCTATTGCAACCCCAATATTATTTTCTGAACCAGATACTTATTTTAACTCTGTACACAGACACAATAGGAAGTTCCTCTGGAAGTGATGGCACTGCAGCTTCTTTAAAGTAATTAGTATTTTGGCAGCAGCTATTTTCATCCACAGAGCGCAGCTCAGGGTTAAGAATGAAGGTGTAGAAGAAGCATTACTGATCACAGCTCCAGTCTGGTCAGTGCTTCTATTATAAACCTTCATTTTTCCTACTAGGATTTTTTCTTTGGGCTGAAACCCAGCATACTGGGCAGAATTTCTACTGATCCTTATTGCTTTTACTGCTGCAGTCAAGACACATCTTTAAAACATGTATTAAGTTTTGAATTTGATCAGAGATCCCCTCCTTTTTGAACCCTTCCACTATTTTACTAGTTTGGGACTGCATTGCTCAAACCCCCTTCTCCATTCAGCTGTGCATAATTGTTGACTACTTAATGGAAAAGTATTCTAAAGCTTAATAAAGAACAATAGTTTTGCTACAAGATGTCTGATACCACCTATAGGAGTACAGAGCTTGTTTTGATTCTTTTAGTCTCTGCAGGGCAGTGTGAACCCTTGTAGAAAAGATCTTTTCCAGGAAACAGTTTTGCTGTGTCACTGCTGTTCACCTTTTGCTTTCTGCAGAGCTTCACTGATTTCATCTCAGGAAAGGCAGCTGAAGTTTCACATCAATAATAATCCTCTCGGAGCAGGGCTCAATCATGGTCCAGCAAACCTGGCCAGACTGCAGCACACCTACCAGAGCAACCACTAGTGCAGAAAGGAGCAACCTGAAGTTACTTTGTAAAGTGAAGCAGCAGTTATGGGTAATTGTTAAGAAAATAAATAGGATTTACTGTTTACCATTGCTTTTCTGCAGTTCTAAAACTGAACCAAGGATGTTGTCAGGACCCAACATTTTCTGGATGCCTCATGCTAGTCTGCCTTTGTCACACTCAGGGGGACACGGTGCAGCAGGAATTGATTTGAGGAAGCATGGAGAACCAACAGCTTTTGCTAAAATGATTTTTCTCATGTTTTTATCATTATGATATTCTGGTTTTGATTGAAAAAATGTATTCAAAATAACAAAACCTGAATTGTTTTCTTCTCCTTTATCCCTTTCACTCTTCCCTCTTGTTTACTCCTCTGTTTTCCTTAGCAACTGGTATAAGGAGGAGAAAAGGGGGTGAAAAATAAACAAACAAAAATATTTTTTAATAGAAGGGAGAGAGGGTGCTTCTGTTTCTGCCAAACAAAACAGAAATGTTGCATCAAAACAGAAAATCTGTGAAAGTGGTTGTTGGGGGAAATTTTGTCAGACTATTTTTATTGGTATTTTTATCACCATCATCATTAAGCCACTATGCTTTCAGCACTACCTCTCACTGCTAGGAAAGACTGATGATTTCTTCAGAAGTCCTGAAGCTGATGCAAAGACCTCAATTACTGAGACAGGGTCAGGCCATAAAAGCAGGAGAGTGTCAAGCAGTGTCGCAAGGGCAATTCCAGCAGTGGAGGTGGTGATTCACTGCTCCCATCCCCAGACTAATGACCACCTTTTCCTCGTCACATCTTGGTCTTTCACTGCCACAGAGCACAAACAACAAGCAACTCTCAAACAAGAAAGTAAACCTTTGCCAGAAGAAGTCACCTCAAAATATCTAGTCTCTGATCAACTGATGTTCTGATCAAGGGAGATCTCACCCAATGCCTGACTTTTCATTTCCTCCAGGAACAAGGTATCAGGCAAGGACAAGCCAATGCTAATAACATCATCAGCCCTAAACTGCTAGGGACATCCCCCTGGAGGGAGCTGGGCTGCATGCAGTGCCCCAAGGTCTCCTTAGGTCTATGGATAAAGGCCAGTATCCTCTGTAGGAAACTGCTTAAACTCAGTACTGACCAAAGCTGTGGCTGTCTAGACTCTAGGATCAAGAAACACTTTTGCACCTTTGCTTCTGAACAAGATCGAGATAATGTGCTGTGACAGCTTCTCCCTCCAAGAGATTCCAGGGAAGAGACCTCTCACCACAGCCAGTGTCACATCTTGCAGTTATGTATCTGTGCATCATGCACAGGGCATCTAAGAAGTTTGTATGAGCAGTATGCTACAAGATCAGGAAATCAGAAGAATTTGTCCCAAATCTTTTCACAAATCTAGATCTAGCTGCTGGACAGGTTTACCCGATGTTTGATAAAGCTGGTGCCAGATGCAATATAGGTACACTCAGACAAGATAGAGATGCTGGTATTTGGAAGAGGTTGTGCTGTGAGAAAATATGACAAAAATCCATAAGCTGTCAACTGAAGCAATTTGCTTGACTGCTATCAGAGGTGGGAGGGTGCAGATAGAGGTAACTCTGCTCTGAGACTGCTCTGCAGGCCAGAAAGACCTTTTCCATCATTGCCTGACAAAAGGGCAGCATTGCTGTCAGGAGCAGATCTCACCCCCATGATCCATCTGCAAAAACTATGTCTAAGAACTAGAAACCAAAGGTTTCAGCTTTGTAATTTCACTAGTCTTAAAAAATAAGCAGGAGATTTTTAAGATTCAGGTCTCAGTTTCCCTGCTTTGTCCAAGCTCTTTGTACAGTGAAGTAAAACAAGGAAAGGTCAAAGAGTTCATGTAGTCCCACAGAGCAAAGCAAAGTGATGAGAAATAGGGTCTTGTTTTGTGCTGCGGAGGAGTTATGCAACTGTAAAGAAAAAGCACTTTGGCTTTGGTGACTGTTGTGCAGAGTGAGTGATTTAACATATTTCAAATTTTCATTTGGATTTGAGACAAACAGATTTTGGAATATTAGCTTTTCCTGTAGGTATATCCCAGATATTCTTATTCCTTGGTGGGAAGGACTATCCTGGAAAGAATTAGGCAGGTTGTGGGATGAGTCACTGCCCTTGTTCCTTCAGCTGATGGGATGTGTTCAGTCCCCAGGGAAATTATGGAGAAATGCAACCTCCCTATTAATGGATCCGACAGAAGAGGCATCCCAGCCAGCTGTGAAGGACTGATACAGACATAACAGCATTAGGCTTTGCCATTTCCCTTGGACTCATTCAGTTTGTGACCATGCGCTGTGGGCAGCTCCATCCACTGCAGTGACTGGTGGACTGTGTCATGAGCAAGAGAGAGCTGCCTCCCTGGAGCAGGTTGCAGCAAGACACAGCAACAGAAGATGGGGATACTGTGCCTGTGCCTGAGCAGAGACAAACTCACTCCTGACGGTACAATGACACATGAAGAAAGGATTAACCATGCAAGGCATTTGTACAGAGATGGATGGGTCCTTCTCCATAGCCTTCACCGTGACACTGGTCTGTAAAACTAAAAGACTGGTTGCAGAAACTGAGTCTGATTAGCCCTCATATGCTGAGGAGAGCCAGCAAGCAGTATGATGGCTGCTTGCACTTCCCTTGGCTTCAGGCTGCAGGAAGACTCCAAAGTAAATGAAAGCAAAGTAGGAAGAACATGGATGCCCCTGCTCCCAATGTGCTGTCTACAGGCTGCTTGACACAGAGAGGACGAGAGGAAGCAGGGAGCAGAGTACCTACAAGGTTGACAGTTGCCATCTGCTAAGCATTTTGCAAGTGGCTGCCACCATGACTGGATCTTCTTGTGAAGATGCTTGGAAGAATGTGAGTGAGATATGGCCAGGAGAGAGCAGGGAAAAGACTGAGCAGCAAGTGAAGGAGGCAGAGGAATTTGAAGTAGGTTCAAGGAGTAAAGAGCTGCTTAGCAGTGGTGCAAGTGTGGGAGGAGAGGGTTGGGTATGGCAAAAACATCTGCAGGTGGGTAGGGGGGAAGCAGATGCGTGTAAGGGGATGGAGTGAGGGGCAGTAGGACAGCAGGGAAATCACTGTGTCTAAAGGGCCCTGCAAGGATCACACTGGAGGTAGAAATCTTTCCTTTAGGGGTTGCAAATCACAATTACACTGGCTGGATTAGGGGGACATGCCACTGCAAACAGAAGTGGTTTATCCAAAGAGCAAAACTCTCTGCTAAGAGGTTATCTAGAGAAGTATGGAGACATTAATTTAGGAGGCAATTTTTAATCTTGGCAGCTGCCTCACCCAGTCTCCCCAACAAGGCAGATGAAACCTGATGGATACAGGGTTCTGCAATGCTAAGGTATATTTCTCTTTTAGTTAATGTTCCTGATTTATACAATGATAACAAGAGCCCGAGGAAAGCACTGCTCTGCCATTGTATCTCTCTAGGTCAGAAGTTTAAAGTTTTAGTATTGCCATCATTTTTTTTTAACATTGAAATACCCAGGCTGGACATCGTATATCTTTCCCACTAGCTGGCATTCTGCAGCAACAGCCTCATTTGTATTCTGCCTTTCACTTGAGCAAAAAAAACCACTCTGCATTGCCACAACTAAGTACTTCCCCACTGCGATACAGAGATTGCCAAACAGTCACACTAAATTCAACATGTCCCTGCTAACATATTTTATTCATACTGATGGTCTGCTTCACAGTGTGTTCTCAAAGACTTGCTTTAAAATTTAAGCTCCAGACTTCTAACAAAATATATAAAGCAAAATAAAGTGAGTATCTTTTTCTATGTAGCTGTACAATGGAGCCGCCTCTCCTTCAAGGCTGATCTACCACAGATTTCAGGCTGGATTTTTTTCCCCACACAGGGCTTGAGTGTCTTCTTGTACAAAGGAAAAATTTGTGACTTCTTAAAGAGTTATTGTCTATAAAGTCCTGCTCTTTTTCTAGTTAAAAATGAATTGCAGGCTGTGGAGAAATTTTGGACTGGATGATCCCACAAAGTGAGGCTTCCTCCAAGATAGTGTTCGTGAGTGGACCCCACCAGGACACGCAAAGTCCCTGACACCAAACCAACACTTGGGGGACTGTATTTCTGCCTTGAGGAGCAGGAGTGGCCATATCTGTTGGGGATTAAAGTCTCACTGGCCCCTCTTGGTTGGATCATCACACAGTAGCCTTTTCCCCACACTGATTTTGTTTATGAAAGGAAATCCAGCTAAACCTATGAGGTAACTTCAAGTAAGGCACTGGAGGGAATGTGATGGCTTTGTGGGCCAGAGCCATTTTTTGTAGGGCTCTCCTTTGCTCTCAGCAAGTCCAGGGTTTCACCTGTGGGTTTGGGCAGAACTTGCAGGAGCATCCTCCAGGTACAATAAAGGCTGTGTAACATTTGGCCCTGAGCTACACAAGCTGTGGCACTCTGTCACACGTTGCATACTCTGGGGGCTGGGAAGTATCTCGGCTAAAGTAGACTCTTTCCACAGCCCACAGGGAAAGACAGGATCTCCAGGGGATGGCTCACAGCCTCTCAGACATGTTTTAGTGTAGGAGGACTCACCGCTACTTCTCTGATACTCAAACTGAACAAGGCAGGTCTATCCTTTCTTTTGTGGGCAGAGCAAAACACCTGGGGAGAAATAGGGAAAAAAGAAACGTAAGCTGCTGGCAGTGATCTGTGTCAGGAGCAGCAGGCCAGAAAAGATGCCTCCCCTCACCCTGCGTGAGACATTCCCTGCAACACTTGAGTTTCCTCTCACTGACTTTTGTTAGCAATTGCTTTTTTAATTTTTACTGGCGTCAGTATGAGTCCACCCTTGGTGCCACATACACTCCCTACAGGCATGAGGTTGAGCACTGCTCCATGAGTGACAGTGCGGTCCAGGGATGGCAAGACTGGGCTGCTCCACAGGGAAGGTGAGGTGGGAGCCAAACAAAGTGATCAGGGTAGGTCCAGTGGCAATAACCATGATCAGCCACAGTCCAGTGATGTCCAGGCAAGGCCAAAGTGACAAGCAAGTCCTGAGGTCAAGCCGGGATCTCAAGCCACTGCAGTCCAAGGCTAGACACAACAGACACTTGACACAGCTCAGGCAAGAGCTAAGGCCAAGGGACCGAGCTTCAACGTTGCTCCTGGGCCACCGGGTGATGGAGGGTCCAGAGGAGGCTGGTCAGGGCAATGACAGCCCGTGTACTCCAGTGTACTGCTGCTGGTGTACTCCGGTTCCTGACCACCGTCATGAGGGAAAGCCTAGGAATAGCGTTACCCCTTGGCTTAAGCACTTCTAACACTTAGCCAATAACAGGACTTACCCTCAGACATTCAGCTTTCCAATTGCCACCATACTTCATTCTAAGACCTCTTCCTCTCCCACTCTTCAATGTTACATGACTATTAATAGACTCTCCTGTGAGGAGCTGGAAGCAGAGGGAGAGCTAAGAAAATTATATTATGAAATGCTACAGTCGATGCCCTGCAAAGGAGTGGAGGAGAGATGCTCGCTGCCAGCTTCTCCTTCTCCCACCAGAGCCTCCCAGGAAGCACCAGTTCCCTGGCTCAAGCAGCTCAGCAACAGCTATAATTCAGTGTGAGTAAAAAATTTTATTTCAGCAGGAAAAGCTGAAACAGCAGAGGGCTTCTTGTCACTGTCTCTGGACAAGCCCAGGAGAGGCAGAAATGGTTTGTTTAATGCTGCCTCTCATTATTCCTGGCACTTTATGACTAATTAAGTGTCCTAGTTTTGTAACTAACTCCTGCTGAGCTCAACATTTGATACACATTTATGGGTGGCCTGTTGGCTGTAATAACGATTGAACTATTCATAATCCCCCTAACCATGTTAACTCCTTCCTTTGCGTGCCAGGCTTCCTTTGAACAACTGTAAGATAAAGGTACTGGGGACTTCAGTTCTTAATGCAGAAGAAATCACATTTATCTGGACAATTTATTAACATAGCTATATGCTGCAATTAGACACACTGGTTCTGAGCCCAGATAAACTATGCTGTGTCCTAATACCTTTACACTGCTCCCATTCTGTATCTACTATGCTTTTTTACCGTGGATGTATCCATGCAGATGCATGCCTGATACCAATTCCCCTCAGCACACACATCAGTATTCATTCACTTGTATGGAATGGGAACAGGAGCCAATGATCCTTCTTGCCCATTACAGGTAGGAATTAGAAGTAAGGGACCTCTGTTCAAGAACCTTCTTGTGATATGAGTGATCTTGTCAGCTTCTCCCGTTTTCCAGCTTGCTTTCTTTGCAAAAGGTCAGTGAGAATTCAAAACAGAGCCCAGCAACATGTTGACCCAACCTGACAACTGATGCAAACAGGGCAACCACAAGCACTCAGCACAAGTTTAACAGACACAAGTATTTTTCAAGATGACAGCACATTTAACCTGTCTCTTCTGAAGGAATCATGCACGATCACCTCGGAGATAGGTAGACAGGTCTGTGATTTAGGTGAATTTTTCTTTCATCCACTTGAAGCACAGAGTCACTTAGCTTGGCCACTCTGAAAAGATGTGACTTTGTGTATACAGTTGAACAAATCCAGTCTGTGTATATTTTGGAGCATGACTGAAAAGTCACCAACAAAATCACACTGGTCTAAACTGAAGGTCAGTATCTCGGGTTACTTTAAACTCAAGGTGGAAGTTATTTGCAGCTTCAACTGAAGAGTCTGTCATAGAAGTGTGCCTGATTTCAGACTAATTTGGATGAGAACACTCTCGGAAATTCAGCCATGTGTAGGGCAGTGTTCAAGATGGCTTTGTATTGGGTCTGACTGGGATGGAGTTAACCTTCTTCACAGCAGCCCATATGGTGCTGTGCCTTGCATCTGTGGCTAAAATAGCATTGGTAACACACCAATGTTTTGGTTACTGCTGAGCAGTGCTTGCAGAGAGTCAAGGCTTTCTCTCCAACGCCCCACCACCAACTTTAAAGGAGATGGGCAAGAGGCTGGGCAAGGGGTTGGGAGGGGAAGTAACTGGGACAGCCGACCCAAACAACCAAAGGGATATCCCATACCATATGATGTCATGCTCAGAAATAAAAGCTGAGGGAAAGGAGGATGATGGGAGGACATTTGTGGTGATGTCATTTGTCTTCCCAAGGGACCACTATGCATACTGAGGCCCTGCTTCCCAAAAAGTAGTTGGCATCTGCCTGCTGATGGGAGTAGTGAATGAATTCCTCTTTTTGCTTTGCTTCTGTATGCAGCTTTTGCTTTTCTTAATAATTGTACTTATCTCGACTCATGAGCTTTTCCATGTCATTTTCTCCCCCAGTCTTTTTGAGGAAGAGGAGTGAGAGAGCAGCTGGGTGGGCGTCTGGCAACCAGTCAAGGTCAACCCTCCACAGGGTTCTGGACAAAGATTAATTTTCTTGACTGGTTCTTTCCATTCTGGTTACTGCTGATCATGAAGAAAACAGATGATGCAAACTTCAAAGGCGTTTTCATGTGAGAATTGTCAATTTGATTCAATACTGCCAACCTCAAACATTCAATAATCATCAGTCCTGATTAAAAAGAAGAAAAACACTTGGGCTCTTACCTTTTAAGTCTTGGTGTTTGAGCCCACAAGGACGTGGGTTTATGACCGGCATATTCTAGTTCAAGCCTATATTGCCTTACTGAGAGTGGCCCCACGCTCACTAGTGCCTGTTTAATATTCCTGCTGCTTGTCTTACGTCAACACTAGCAGTCAGGAGAAGAGTCAAACGAGCTTCATGATCTGGCTGGCAAAAACGAGGTCTCGTTCATTCTCGCAAAATCTTTTGTTTCAAAGGTGGTTTGCAGCAGCAGCCAGGCTGTGTTCAGAGTCTGCTGTAGGGTGGCCCAGAAGGAGCAGATGACGCAGGAGGTCTGCACAGGAGTCCAGTTTGTCACCGCAGCGTTTCTCACTCTGTGCAGCAGTTCCTGTCAGCAGGAAAAAAACGAATCACTGATTTCAGTCAAGTGCTTTGACTGCAGTATTTCTGTCTTTGTCCTGCATTGCTTTATGCAAGGTTTAGACACTATTGGTGTCTTGGGCTTTTGCTGAAAGATGGTGTTTTAAAGTTAGAGACATGGCTGTTATGAAATGAAGAAAATGCACAAAATCACCTCTGGAGGAGTGAAAACAACAAATTGCAATGCACAGGCTCGAGTGTCAGAGAATACACTTCTCTGGAAGGGATTTAGTTATTTTCTTACCCCATGAAACAAGTGACTCTCTCAGAAAAGACTCCCTGTGGGGAACTTGATCCTTGGGGAGGGAGGATGAGTTAGTGATTAGAGATTAAATGCAAAGGTGTTTTCAGCACAGCGGCTCACTGCTCGATTTTCTAATACAGTACATTACATTGTTAATGGAAATGTAGCTTTGCACCTTCTGTTTTTCTCCCAGTAGAATTAACTTCAACACTGTTTGCATGCTAAGCATGCACACTCACAGCTGTGAGCTCAGGGGAGAAGGAGAAGGCACGACTTGGACCTGCACAGATAAGATCACAAAGAGTCTACAACGGGGCTGGGAGCTGAACCTGCTGCCTTTGCCAAGTGACTTCACCACAAGACCATCTTTGCTTCTGCCCACAGGAACTGTCCCACACCATTACAGAGGCCTCAGGAGCCAGCAGACTGGGAGAAAAGCATCTGGCTGTTTTGAAGTCCTTTGGGAGATCTGCAGGGACAGGAGTTTTCTGTTCCACTCTGTGATGCAGCAAAGAGGGGGGAAACACCCACCATTTCCCACAGAGCAGCTATCCCTTCCCAGTATGCTAATCCAACCTGCATCCCTGTTCCTGCCAGGAATCTCTCTGTTTCAAGGCTGCATGTGTCATTTATTAAGAAATAAGAGAGAGCAGGGAGGAACAGCTTTTAAAGAAGCAGGCCGTGCACGGGCAGGGAAACACAGGCTGCCAAGTCTTTGAGAACCCTCAAAGATGAAAGTACCACAGGAGTGCCACATGGCAGTGCTGCTGGTATATGTACCGTGCTGCTAGAGTAGCTGTCCACATGCCAGTTATGGAGAGAGACAATCGTGGAGCTGGAGACACAGAGCTCACTAAATCCGATGGTCATGAAATGGGAGTGTAAAGGGAGTAAATTATTCCATGCAACAGGAGCCACTGTCCCAAGCTGAACGCCCTGGGACACAAAGCAACAGGTCGTGTAAGTCCTTCCTTGAGACCTGACTGCAAATGAAGCAGCTTGGTTTTCACTTGGATCTGCAGCTGCATGTTTGTGAAGAAAATGAGTGTGGAAAAGCTGGAGAAACACCAGGAGAGAGTTTCTGAGAGGACTGCAGGCTTGTGCTTGAGAGAGGGAAAAGCGTCTTCTGCTGTGGGAGTGTGCTCAAGGTACACAAACTGCAGGAATATCCAAGTTGTATTCCACTCTGCTGGAAGCAAGTTGCAAAGTCTCAACTCCTCATTAGCTGCTCAGGCCAAAAGGAGATTATCTGTTTTTCAAGTGCTTAGTTAAAAGAAGAGTGAAATCATACGATGTGAGGCAGAGCTTCTGCTCTATTATTGCAGTGCCAAAGCACAGCATCTTAAATAAAGTCAGCAATACTATTCTGTGTGTGTTTAGGAGCAAACTGTAATCCCTCATTCAACATTACACGAGTCTGTAGAGTTACCCCAGTGTAAATGAGGCCATAAATATATATACACAGCCATTAACTTACTTGGTTCCAATCAGCGTAACTGCTTATTATTGCTTTGTGTACCGAAAGAAGAAAAACCAGCAGAAAACTTGTTTACTGGCAAGTTTGTTTCCAGAAAGACAACTGGCATGCATTTTTTACATCTCTGGAGAACAAAGCTTTTAATACTGACAAGACAGAAACTTCCTGAAGTCAAAACCTTCAGGCCAGAGCTTGCTTTTTTTGCCTCATGTTCATCAGCAGAGGGTGATTCGTGAACCCGTCAATACAGTTTATCAGGGCGGTAGTCACCACAGGACAATCCTGAAGGTTATCTGGCGGCTTATCCAACCAGCCCGGCCTCGGTTAAAGAACCAAAGAGGCGATTGGTAGCTGTAAGTCAATAACGGCGGGGTTTTGCAACTTCCAGCCCACCTGCGACACGTTACTTATGTAATATTCAATATTTTGTTTAAACGTGCGTGGTGGAGGCCTGCGAAAAAGAGCGGTGGCACCGTTATCCCCTGGGCACGCAACGAACTCAACGAACGGCACAGCCTCCCTCACACCTCAGCTCCCCCCCCCCCGAGGTCCTTTTCTTTCCCCGGGGGGAAGGCGTGAGGCCATTGAACCTGCCGGGACTGTTGATAACGAGGGACCAACCTTCCCTTGACGTGACCACCCCTCTGCTAAGCGTCAGCCCCCCCCTCAACCCCGGGCCAGTGAGGGGAGCCGAGGCGGGGGGAGGAAACACACGAACGACGACGGACACGCCGTTCCCGCCGATCGCGGCGCAGCTTGAGGCGGCGGAGCCAGCGCGGGCCACCAGGGGGCGCTAGCGGCGGCCGCGCGGATGAGGCGAGGAGAGGGGGTGGGGCGGGGGAAGGCGGGGCTCCGCCTCCTCTCTGGCAGCGGGAGGCTGCGCGGCGCCGGGCTCTCCAAGATGGCGGCGGGGCCTCCTCCTCCCTCCGCCTCTGAGGCCTACCGGCCCAACCGCTTCGTCTCTTTACCGGCCGAGCTCGACCCCAACACTTACGACTCGTCGCTGGAGAAGCGCGCTGCCGATGCCGAGCGCTTGGCTATCCGCGCCCGGCTCAAGCGGCAGTATCAGCTGCAGCTTAACAATCCCAACCCGCCGGCCATCATCGTGAGTGGAGAGGGCCGGCCTGGCCGGGCGGGGGGAAGGGGGGGGGTGGTTCGTCCGCCTCACCCGGTGTCCCGGAGCGGGGCCCGGGCCTGGGTTCTTGCGACCTTGGCGGCCTTGCCGGCCTGGGGCTTGCTAGGCCCCAGCCCAGAGCCGGGGGCTACCTGGGCCGCGCTGAGTGAAGTGTCCGTTGCAGGGCCCCTCGGCTTCACTGTGGTTTTCTTTCCATCCCAGGAAAATCCTGCCTTGGTCCGCTGGGCCTATGCTAGGACGCAGAACGTCTACCCTACTTTCCGCCCGACCCCTAAGACGTCCTTTCTAGGAGCTCTTTTTGCGATAGGCCCCCTCGTCTTCTGGATTGTTGCCTTCAAAGCTGACAGGGTAGGTCACTTGACAGCGATGAACGTCGGTGGAAACCACATTGTAAAATGTAGATCTGCCCGGAGACTTAATTGGTGGGATCCTCTTGCACCCAAGGATGATTAATACAATTAAAGTAATGAGGGAAGGAAGGCCGATACTGAGCCTGCTATCTCAAAGCCTTGCAACTGGTTGCAAAGTCCTGTTGTGCCAAGAGCCCTGTATTGTACCCTTGGGTATGGGCAGTCACAGAAGATCAGGATATTTGGCTATAATAAAGCTCTCTAGCACTGACAGTGTAAATTAATCATAAGAGGCTCCTATTTTCAGCGGTTGACATGCAGTAACTGCCCTTTCTAAACTAAATAAATAGGGAGCTTATGGGTGACAGACCTAGCAATGTCTCTGTGAACTGCTTGACCGTTTCTCTAACCTCATGAAGCAAATGGGGAGGAGCACTTATGCTGATTGCAGTGCCTGATCTCAGCTGGATGTGTAAGGTTTTGGAAGGTTTGTCTTGCTTCTGTTCTAATTCCTGAAATGTGGGCGTCAGAATCTGAGTGATGGTAGATCATTCTGAAAAAATTCAGCTATATACATACATAAGAAAATGCTAGGTGACTGGCAGACACTGGCTGTTTTTACTAGTGAATTTGTGGCTATTGTAAAACACTTTTATTTCCCTCTTCTGCACAAAAGTAACATTTTTAGATCAAGTCATAAACTGAGAAGCACGAACATCAATTAAAATTAATAGAATATTTGTAGGGCATGTGGTTCGCTAGAGTGAATCGAAAATACTGGTTTTAGGAAACATGCTGAGCATGTTGATATAAATGTTTTTGAGACTTCAGCATCTCTGCAGTATTTTGTCATGCTGGTTTTGTTTTCTACATGAAGTCACACTTGGGCTTAGCCACCAAGTGTGGCTTAGCATGTGAGTGCTTGAAAATAAACCTGTGTGAGTGAAATCTAGACGTACCTGCCTGGGAATATTTAAGCTGAAGTCTTTAATGTAGTCTCCAGGACAATTTGTTTTCCTTTATTGCACCTTCTTTACTGATGGGGATTTTTCTTGGTTTTCTGGTAGTATATAAAGCACAACAGCTATTATACTCTTTTCTCTGAGGAGGGTTTGTTGTGTGTCTAGGAAAGAAAGAGATAAATTGCTAAGTCTTAAGCAAGTCTTCTGGTTTTATCCAGCAGAAGGAATCTGGGCAATATCTGCAGTGTCTGTACTGCAACAATACCTGTCAGAAAGGTACATGACTGCAGAGTGAGATACAAATGGGCTGAAAGTGGACATGGGCACATTTAGGCAAGTTATGAAGAAGTTTCTCCATAATTAGATCTCTAAACTGGATTATTCAGCCAGAATGAGGAGGTAGAAACTAAAATGTATAAGTTAACTGGGATGCAACTAGTTTGGTGAAAAATACATCACAGGAATCGGTCCCTGCTGGTCTGTGAGAGTAGCTAGGCATGCAGAGAGGTCAATCTGAGCACGTTTTCTCTAGCTGGTAGGTGAAGCTAAATATCTTGTTCTTTTTTACTTTTTAACTGCAACAGCTGTTACCAGAGTTTGTGCTTATAGCATCATTTAGGTTGGAAAAGACCCTTAAGATCATAAGTGGTGCTATCTTCCTATAGTCCATGCTGAAATACTAGAACTGCTTTTCTTTTATCCCAGGCTGGTTGAAACTTCTTCTCTAATAGGGTAATGATGAATATTCTCTTTCTTCCACAGGATCGTAAAGAGAAGCTTATCCAAGAAGGTAAATACGAGCGACCATTCAGTGTATTTTAAGTTCCTAGAATTGCAGCGCTGTTCATGGGATATAAATAAAATAAGATGTATTGTGTGCTGACGTTTCTCCTTCGTAAGAATAAATCTTTATAGCTTGTTGGTTGTCTTGCTTCTTTAACAATTATGGGAAGTGTACAAACGCAGGATCTTTATATCTAACACAGCTAGATACAGAGAGGGTGTCCTGACCTCAACCCAGTGTACTCCTTTGGTCTACATACAGAGGCTCCTTTTAAGCCATGGAAGTTGCTGCTGTCAGAGCAGCACAGGCTGAAGTTTAAAATTAGTAGCAGGCTAAAATGTTAAGCAAGCCCAAAGCAGTTTCCTGAAGAACTACTGCTTGCCTACTAGGTATTTCTTCCTGGTGTCAGTTTGACTATGTGGTTTTCCTTAATCGGATAATAGGCAAGCTCTGTGATACATTTTTAATAACTTTAGGAGCCTGCCTGACTGCTCTCAATAAGTTGAGTTAATTTTTCTTTTTCCTAATAAAATACAAGCCTAAACCATGCATTTTTTTATTGCAATAAACTTCTGGATAAAATTACTGTACTGAACTTGAAAATAGTGAGCTGAATATTGTCATGCTGTATGTGACTAGTGTTTCCATTTCCACTAATTCTGTGATTCCTGTGAGTGGGAGACAAGTAAGAAGAAAACCTTTTTTTATTTTTGACACTGACTCACTTAGAGTATAAGGGAATTCCATTTCACCCCTGCAAATGGGCCATGATTTAAAAAAAAAAAAAAAAAAAAAGGAAACCCAAGCATAACTGAACTGTGTGCCTGCAAAGATGCCTTCTCTGCTTATTCTTCTAAGAATACAAGTCTTTTGTGCCCAGGTTGACTGCTACAGGGGGCTCAGGAATTGTTACTGCCAAAGTACTGAAATGTGAGTGCAAGGAAAAGATTCTGACTTGAATTTTTACATGGCCTGTAGGTGCCACGGTGATCCAAACAACCCTCATTGTTCAGACATCAGACAGGAGCGGTTTCTTCCCAAATGTTGAGGTCAATGCCAAAAGCTCAATGATGTAAAAGTTGAAAACTTCCCTCTGCCTGTTGGGAAAGCAGCTATACCAGGTCCCTTTTCTTGCATGATTAGGATGTAAATGTGGGCCATTTGCAGTCCCTCTCCATCAGAGTGAGTTGATGAGTTTTTCATATCATCACAGAACGGTTAAGGTCGAAATGGACCTCTGGGGGGACATGTGGTCTCACCCCCCTGCTCAAGCAGAACCACCTAGAGCAGGTTGTCCAGGACCGTGTCCACGTGGCTTTTGAGTATCTCCCAGGATAGAGACCCCACAACCTCTCCAGGCAACCTGTGCTAGTACTCGGTCACAGTAAAAATGTGTTTCCTGATTATTTATTTTAAAATGTTTGTGGGTTTGTTGGTTTTGGGGTGTTTTTTTAATGTTTTCCATTGTGCCTCTTCCCTTTCTTGTCTGGGTCATGAAACGTTCAGGCTCTGGGGAGCCTGGCACTAATGCTGTGCAGCAGCTATGCAAGGCCACGGCCTGCTTTTGCAATCCCATATGTGCTTCCTGCAACCCTCTTGCACCTGTCTCTGCGGCTTGTTCTTCTGCTAGCTTAACTAAAGCAAACCCAGATGATTTTCTCTGCAGAACAGCTTCTAAAAGACTGTCACTAATGATATTACAAGATATGGCTGTGGGTCAGTGCAGAGAGGCATCAATGCATGGAGAAAGTGGTATTTAGGGAAAGAAATAATTGCTTGTCTGAGCATGCTAAATTAACTATCTTCCTGCTGCCACAAACTAATTTGATCTCCCAGGACCCATTTCCTCAGCTAATTGGAACTTGAGTTGCCACATATGTAAATTCTCCCTTGCAGCTGTATTTGTTTCAGGCCAGTGGAGCAAATGGTTCGGGATGGGTTGTGGAGGAACACAGTGCCTCTAGTCTTCCAGGCCAGCCTCAGATTGTCGCTCGCGGCACCTGCCACAGCCCTTTCCTTTGCAGACGAGAGTATCTGATGCTACGTCCCTGCAGATTTGAGCGTGGTGCTTGGGGAAAGGCTGCCCTACTTATCTGTCTTGTTATTTGCAGAAGTCTCCAAGCTGTTTTCTTGCAAGGAACAAAGGTGCTATGTTGCTGGAGGTGGGGTTGGTGGTTTGAGGCAGTGGTGCTGGGTGCGTAGAGGAAGGAAAGGGGAGTTCCCCTTCAGAAATGTAGGGTGAAGACAGGAGACTGAATGTGCCTCGTGGAATTTTACCCTTGACTGATGTGTTACCACCTATGTCTGCTTCAGCGATGAGTCTATAGCAAGAGAAACTCAAGTCTGCAGGTCACTGGATGATAATTTGGGTCCCAAACAGAAAACAAGCTCTTCCCCTCTGCCTGTGAAACTTCTAGACCTCATTTATCCCTGGATCAGTCTGATTAAATCAGCTTCTCTGGCAAATTGATTCTCCTGAACGTCCTTTTCTGAGCTGGCTATTTTAGAGTAAACATTTCCCTGTAGATTTTATAATGTAATACCTTGCTCAAAGCTGATGCTTTTTTTTCCCCAAGGATCTGGTGCAGATCCAAAACCGATGATGGATGTAACTGACTGAAGTTAGGTATCGCAGCTCTACATTTCCTTCTTTTTTTGGAAAATTGAGGATTGTTTCTCTTGGGAAGTAAGAAACATAGATCCTGATGACACCGAGCTTAGTAGCTGTTTCATGTGGGTATGTGCTAATAAAGTGCAGGCCTGAGGTTTGGGGTGCCGGGGCTGTGCTCCTGGTTCCGACTACTTGGGCTTCGCTTTCTGCCCCCACCCTGTGGAACTCACCACCCAGGGGTGAGGCTTGCATACACCAATGAATTCTGAGATTCCCCCGCGATGTTGTCTGCACTTGAGCTTTCTTCCAGATACCCTCCCAGGAACAAGTGCCTGGACTGGCCAGACAAGCACTTTTGCATTTGCTACGCTGCAATTTACCACTTAACTAGGAAGAGAATTTGTCAAGTGCTGACAAACAAGTCGATGTTGAAGGATGGCCAGAGCGTGGGGTTGGAAAGGAAAGTTTCCCTCACTTAGCAGTGAACCGCTTTGGATTCTCCAACCTCTTCTAATTTGCGGTCTACTTTTCTGACAGTCAAGTCTTTCCTTGGCAACCCTCCACAGATCAGCAGGTTGAAGTGGCCTGCTCTAATAGGAGGCTTTAGGTCTGGGAGAGCCTTCAGCTCTGTTTGTAAATCTCTTTCTTTACAGACAGCAAAAAATGCTTTGTTGATCCCTAGTTTCTCCCTGTGAAAGACACACCGGGTTGTATTTTTAGGAGGCCCTGGGAACAGGGACTGGCTGTCACCTCGTGTCCACACAAGGTACGGCATTCACACCAACTACATGTGGTGGGAGCCGCACAAGTACTTCAGTGTGTCACCAGAAAAGCTTTAATTGGATACTTGAAAGTTAAGAATAATGGTGGTTTTTTACTGCATTTTCCAAGTTACATAGGGATGATAATTTTCGTGGCTCGGTGGCTGCTGGAAGTGCCATTCTCTGCTGGAGCACTCTGCGTTGCCCGAGTTGACTGTGCCACCACACGTAGGTATGCTGGATTTCCTTGCCTTCACCCATGTATTGGAAGCAACAAATACTTCTCTTTACTTGCAGTTAGGGTTGAAATGGCTTTTCAGAGGTTCCCAGCACTTGTAGTAGTTTTTGTCTAGGCGGTTGGAGGTCTGGAGGCCCCATTTGGTGACGGCGAGACTGAGGGATGATTCGAACATGAAGGCCTGTTGGGAAGAGGGAAGGTGGGTTAGGGCAAGAGAGCGAGAGTTTAAATCCATGCAAGGGGGCTGTGCTCTACCACAAATGGGAGTTGTACGCATGGTCCGGCGCTGCCAAATTCTGCCTCCAGTCTGATCAACCCCGGGGGGAGAAAGCTCTTCAGAGCTGATGTTGCAATGCTGATATTAACCAGGTCTCAGGACTGACTTTGGACTCCCTGCGTGCCCAGGAAAGCCAGGTTGTTCCAAAAGCTCTAGTTCAAGGTCTGTTGAGGATCATCATTAGATTTTAGGGGGTGGAGAAAGGAGGACAGGCAGGGGTTTCGCTTCTTTGTCCATAGGCTAAGACAAAAATTAATTTAATCAGCATGAAAATTCCCATCTTCCTGCTCAGGCAACAATTTATGTGGGCAGATGATCAAAGCTGCCCGGCATCACATGTCTCCAGGGGAGCTCCTGGGAGTTGAACGCTGCTGATCGGTAAGGGAGGTGAATACTGCAGCAGTTTGGTCCGAGTACTTTTCCAACTTGCCAGCAAGAAGCCAGGCTGTACTTTGAGAGTGGCACGGCGGCACTATACCATGCTGTATTCAAAATCTTACTAGCTCCCGTGGCTCCTTACCATGGTCCCTTCTGCGACCCGCTCAGGCTCCAGCTTGGCTTTGCTCGCCTTCTCAAAACAGCCGGCATCTGGCCCGTGAGGAGTCATCATGCTGTGCAAGCTGGCCCCTCCAGGCTGGAAGCCTTCCTCCTTTGCTTCGTAGTGGCCTTTGATGAGCCCCATGAACTCACTCATGCAGTTCCCTGCAGGAGGCAGAGAGAAGAGGTTGCAATGCAGTGTGATGGGGAGAAATCACAGCTGGGCTGTGAGCTCTTGAAACCCACGAGCTAAGCTGGGCCGGGCAGTCGGTGGAGTGGAGGTTCCTAAGCAGGGTATCGCATGAGAGGACATTGGGGATCCTACAGGCGATGCTTGCAAAGCTGTACAGGTTTTATTCCACTCTTAATTACCTGGATTCAGAAACAGAGCTCCCTAATGAAGTGCATTGATGTTGGTAGACCTGTGCTTCTCCTACCACCTTGAGCTGTATAAGTACTACACCTGCATATGGACCGCATGGTGTAACCTGATATTTACAGATTTCGATTAGAGATCTTAAAGCACTGGAAAGGAAGTTCTGTATAATCATCCCTGTGTTACAGGCACAAAATGCCTGGCCAACACTCTGGTGAGAGATCCAGGTCTGCCATCCCAGGTTATGAGCATGAAATAATTTTGTTCTATGTTCTTCCACCACCTCCAGTCCAGCCAGGCGCTTCAGTACTTAATGCTTTTGATTCATGCATTATATACCTATTTCTCGAGAGCCACTATATGCCTAAAGACAAGGAGCCAAATTCTGTCCTTCCCTGAGGAAGAATACTTTTGAGTAGACCCTCTGAAACCAATGGAGTAATATACCACTAACTTAGGTAAGGATGGCTATATCTAATCATTCAGTACTCACTGCGTTATGCTCCCTGTAAAGGAAGTACTTTAACAGCTGCCGTCCCAAGCTTTCAGCTTTAGTAGACCTGATGTGACTAAACAATATAGCAACTCCCTGCTTAGCAGTCAGTTTTTGCAAAACCAGGACACGCTTCTGTAGCTATGTTATATATAGCCCTTTTTAACCACTAGTTCGGTCTTCGTTAAGTACAATCCAGGGTCTGAAATGTTTAACAACAAAACTAATTTAGCTCAAAGCAGAGTTGGCCTATATATGCATGCAAGCATTCATTAATTTTCATCCCCAGTTGTCAGCGTCTCATGTAAGACTGGATTGTTACAGGCTTTTCGTTGAACCTGCTCATGTACTGTGCTTGGCACGTTCAGACTGCTGTACAGACCCTAAGAGCTGGATTGCCAACGTGTCTGCAACAGGACTCATAATATCGCTTAGGAAGAATGAGCAGGTGAGTAGGAAACCAGGCTGGGACTTAAGATATGAGCTGAGTCCAGTTTCTTACTCATTTGCGGATTTCCCACGTGACCCTGAACAACTTAGGTGTGCCTCCATTCCCTATCGATAAAATAGCGTTGTCTTCTACAAGAAGGATGTTGTGAAGTTAAAATCCCTTAGTGGCCATTAGGTATTAGGGCCCATGATAATGAGAATCACACAAGTACTCTCTCAGACACAGATGCCATATATGCTCACAGTATAAAAACTGCATCAGACATTTTTCAACCTGTGGTCCAAAAACCGTAGGAGTAATTCACAGCCTCCAAACATATAGAAAGGTGACCAACAGAGGTCAGTATTTATGACCTGCACAGCCACCTCTGTATGTGATATTGTTATGGTGTCTAGGGGGAATATTTTTGGACCAACATTGCTCTATTTATACTTGGGGAAAGCTAATGCAAGATGAATACCGTGAGTCTGAGTGCACCAAAATTCTCTGAACACAGGCTTTCCATTGCACCTGAGAAGAGGAGGCAACAGGGGATTGCTGGCAAACAAAATAGGCCCCATAAAATATTTGGAGAGAGGAGAGTTCAGCAGCACTAAACTTGTGCTACTCCTACCCCAGAGTCACTCTGTCCTGTTATGCCTCTCTTAATGGTACAAGATTCTCATCATGGCACTAATTTCAGAGGGAACTAATGTGCGCAGTGTCTTGATAATTGACTGTTGCTATGTCTGCCTTACCCACTGAAGCTCTGCCCCTCCATGGCTGGGATAGAGTAGACAACCAACCTGCTCGTCATGAATTTAGTGCTCAAGGCGAGGTACTGCGGTCAAGTGAGTGGCTGTGGTAGCTGTCTGCATGGGTACTCTTGGATCACAACATGGCCAAGAGAATGAGAGTTATTTCAGCTGTCTTTTACCACAGACCAAGAAAGGTTGAACAACTTCATGTTTGTCACGGCTCGCAACGCATCTGTGGAAAGTCAGCACAGCTCTGCTGATGAGCAGCAACTTAATCGTGGTTAACCGGCAGTGTGGCTCACCTCTTAGCGTCTAATAAAAGTGACTTGACACTATCCCAACTGGTCAGGAGACATGTTTCCATGTCACATTCATTACTGCGAATGAAAGCATACTGACAGGGCAGGACTTTGCCTGTGGGATTTACTCAGATGGCTGCACAGCTGCCTACTGTGCTTGCAAGTGCCACTAATTCGGCCATCCCCCAAGATGCTTGGAAATACATCTAAGTAGAAGGAGAAGGTGGCTGTTAAATTGTGGTTTGTAAGTGTGCAGAAAGCCTCTCAGCACTTCAAAGCGACACCATAGCGTGACCTTGATAGCTTCTGAGATGGGGCCTTTTAGCTGTCGACAGAAGGGGTGCGGGATGGGCAAAGCGTTCCCCCTCCGTCTCCCGGAGCAGGGTGCCTCATCCCCACCCTGGAAGGGGGGTCCCATCCAGGGAACTGGATTTCTAGCATCCTGTCAATGCAACATGTGGCCATGCTCTGCCAAGACGAAACCAAAAAACTGCCAAAAGGAAACCAGCTCTGGTGATGGCAACCAAATCCCCAAAACATCAATCAACTCTCCGCCTGAGAAGGAGCCCAGTTCCTGATCTCTGGCTTCTTAAATGCCAGAGGTACCTCCATTACTGCGCAGGCGGTGAAGAAGGGCTCAGGAGAGCCAATTCACTCCACTGTAACTCTGATCTCACCCTACGAGTAGCCCTGGGCAGCTCTACATCCCTCTGTGCTTCTCACCACTTGTGAGACCATATTTTCCTTTCTCCTGTTCTTTATCTATGTACTCTAATTAGAGATATTAAGCAATTCATGGCTGGGTGACAGGACAATTTCTGACGCATTTGTGCAATGCTAAGTTCAATATGCACTTGGTCTCCACGTGAGCCCCTTGAGTACAGACACATCCATCTATGCAGACACAACCAACCCATCACTTCTGAGTTTCCCTGAAATGCTCTAAATAGGAACATCTTTGGGTTTGTTCATTTTCCAGGGAGGACTGACTGACTCCAAGAAGCTGACTCTAACTGTGCCAAGGGCAACAAATCAGACTGCTTCTTCCCTGTGTGTGCTCTCAATTAAATGGAGACTTGGTTTTTTTTCTGTGGTCCTGTACTCAAGCACAACCAACAAAGAGCAGACGTACGGTGGTAGTATGGTGGCCGGAAGGTGTTGTCAGCTACCCCCCATCGCGGGGGGAATATGACAAAGTCAGCGAGTGCCACTCCAGGACGGGTTGACTTGGCTGTCAGGACAGTGAAGATAGAAGGATCCTGAAAAAAAGCAAAGCAAAATGCATGAAGCAGAGCAAAGCTCTGAGATGTCTGCTCGGGTCATCCTGCCAGAAAAAAATACAGCCTCTCCTTTGCCAAAACACTTCTACCACCTGCACCTGGTGGTGTGGGTGAGATTTGTGACCCTGTATGACAGCACCCAGCATCTCCACCCTATGCTGGACATGGGGGACAAGAGATGGGAGTGGATGGTTCTTCCTTCGAGCAGCTTTGGAGAGCCTTCCCCACCCCGGCCACGATGCCCTTGGAGCCGATGGTGCAGATGCAGGGGAGGGACAGCCCCGCAAGACGGGGGACTGTAATTCCAGGAGCAGTCTCCAGCACTCCTCCTACCACTAAACCATACCTCTTCCGTAGCCGGTTACAGAGGACAGGAATGTCCTGCTGGAGGCATCTAGCGTCACAGCCCTGTTAGTTTACAAACAGGGAGAACAAAGTGCAGAGAAACTGTGGCTTGCTTCAAGGATTTTTAAAGTCTGCAGTCCAGTAAAGTGATTTTCTGGGCTTTGATCCCCAAACCATCCTTCTCCTGGCAGGTTTTCCTGGAGTTTAAACAATACATTCTGTTGGTTGTCTCACTAGAAATGCTCCAGTCTCCTTGCACACCCACTTGCGGAAGCAGCACCAAGAGATGGCATCACTGCGGGCACCTCTCCCACTGGGCTGGTTTCCTTTTTAGAAGAGCTGCTCACATTACTTTTGGCTTTAGTTATTTTCCATAAGATCTAGAAATTATTGCAGTGAAAGCTTCCAGCTTTTCAAACAAATTTCAGTGCTGGGCTCAGAGGAATCAGGGGAAGGAGTCTGTGCAATTGCAAGAAATAAATCAAGGCAAGAATTTGAAGCAAAAGTCTTTTTGCTGAGTTGCACGGGGTGTGTTGGCTTCAGTATTCAGCTCTCCTCCAGGGTGCAGAAATTCTGTGCTAAGCTGCATAAAGCTAAGAAGCTGATCAACCTCCAGTCATGTCTTTGTACCACAAAGGAGGTTGTCTTTCTCTGCAAGAGCTTGGTTTGGGCCCAGGGAAAGCAGCGCAAGAGATTTCACACTGTTTCTTAGAGCACAACATATTTTTTAGCAGGCGCTGAGCCCCTGGAGCTCAGGGTGAGTTTGGATGGTACAGTATACATGCAGCATTGCTCTGCCTTGCCCAGTTCCAGAACTTACCGCGTGGTCAAAAGCAACAGAATTAATGACCATGAATTTTTCCAGATGGTATTTGTATGGCGTGTAGTTCCCGTGCCAGGCTACAACGTTGAAGGGGGAGAAATCCTACCAAAGCAAAGAGACAGAGGGTTACCATACACAACCTTCCAACTTGCTGCACATACGCAGGGCACTGCTCTTTCTCAAATTAAAAATGGGTTTAGTGCTGGTGAGAAGTACACCAGCAGCCTGGAGCACAAAGCCCTTTAGGCACAGCCCGACATTGCGAGGATGTGGTTTTCCTCGGCATTTCCACTTTTCTAATCTGTCACTATAAACAATTGGAAGCAGCGAGGCAAAGACCATCGTTGAGTCTTGGGTCTAAGTCTTCACAAACACTTTTTTCCAGCCTGCCTTGCCAGAACAAGGCAAGGGCTCAGTCCTGCTCTGCTTAACTCAGCAGGACCTCCTGAGACTACAGGGATTGGGTTGCATATCCCAAACCACGCACCGGCAGTCGCTGTGCTTCAGTGTTACCTGTTCTCCCGGGGCATCCTCACCTGCTGGGCTGCAAACAGCTTGCCCTGGTACTTGCTGATCACCGTGTAGCCCCCCGGCACTTGGCGGTCCTCGTACCACGCAACGGGCACCAAGAAGTCACGCGGGTTGGCCAAGCCGTTGGCTCCTGCGGAAGAGAGAGAGAGATGCCAGATCCTCTTTGGGCAAGCGGCAAGCAAAGTGAGAGGCTGGTGCAATTTCCTGGCTTCGTGGGTGCCTTTTTACATTTTGAGTGACCTTGCTGCTTCTTGGCCCACGACAGAAACTGAAATAGTCACTCACTTCTTGTGCTTCTACGAGCAGGTAATTGTAATACATCCTAGCATTTAAGTCCATGCTCCCCTTATGTGACTAAGACAGGTCTCCCCCAGCTCCCATCTGAAAAAGATTAGTATGTCATCCTCAATTAAAGGCATGCAACAACTAGGATTTAAGCAAAAAATAGAGGGTGAATTGCTTTCTGTTCCTGGACATCCTGCTGGTTGGACACTTAGCCATGCAGAATTTACAAGGCATGTCATGAGGGGGCCAAATACATTTCTGAATGCTTGCAAAAATAGTAATAAAATAAGGGCTAGTGATAGCTACAGGCTCTGGGCACACTGAGGGGTTGGTTAGTGTGAGGAGTGCATTTTCAAAGTGTAAAGCACCATATGGGTGCTGAAGTATTCTTCTTCTCATTAGTACTATTGTTACAAAGTGGTTTTGAATTTCTTGGATAAAAATGCAGACATTACTACCTGCTGCTAAGGTTTAACAGTCAGTGCTTTTCTCCAGCTGTCATTTTTTTCAAGTGAAAAGTGAAGTTAGAATAAAGTAAGACTGAAATACAAAGGAACTTGGTCTCTGGGGGGAAGGCGGGTAGGTGGTGAGAAGAGGAGCTCATGTAATTACCACCTCCTGAAAAGGTTTACAGGCAAGTGCACTCATTTTCTTTTTCTCCGGAAAGTAAATGTTATAATAGATTCCTGCCTTCTGGAGACTGAAAAAAAACACCCCAGCCCAACAGTGTCTGAAAACTAGCTAATGGGAAAACTTGTTACAAACAGGCTGGGGCAACATTATCAATAATCAAGTGGAGCAGGCACAGGGCTGGAGAAGTGGGTGAAGGCAGGTAACTTCAGCTGGCTGAAAGGAAAGCTGCTGAAAAATCACTGTAGGCTCGATGTGGAAAGAGATGTGGAGTGCACGTCACACGGGAGAGATGCTCAAATGGGGTCCCATTAAATGGCTGAAGATTGGTCTGGTTCCCCACTGCAGGAACGACCGGCTTCAGTTTCACTACGGCTGTGAGAGGTTTGCAAAGGCCATCTGAATGCTGATGGGCCACGCCAAGCTTCTTACTGATTGATAATACCTAGTCGGTTTACTTCAAGCATGGCCGGTCTTTTAGATCTCACTGAGAGATATAAAACAAGAGCAGTCAGGGTGTGTGGGGGGGGGCGGAAGCAACCTAAAATGAAAAAAAAATCAACCCCAAAACACCAGTTTTAGCTGTTACAAGGGAATTTTCACTTCCCTTCCCTGAGACAATCTTAGTAGCAGTAACCAGGAGATGTTTTTCTCAGCAAGAAAAGTTTGGAGGCGAGTGCTCCAGCGATAAGGAAGGTGAAATAAACTGAGGTGAGCACCTCCAGAAAGCTGGCTGGGAAAATGACAGCGGGGACAGCGAGGCTTCAGATGCCGTGCAACCTCGCAGTCTCTTTGTCATGACAGCAAGAGGCTGTGCCTTCACGATCTGTGACATTGCACAGACCAGGAGGCAGCTGGCAGAGAGGATCTGTGATTTATGAGAGGTAGACCTGTGCTCAGTGAAAGCAGATCTGCCCTGGCAGCACAACATGGAGATGCAAATGTGTTGCTGATCTGAGTCCTGTGCTGCTCATTTTATTGATTTTTAATTCCCCAAGGGGAACAGCTTCTGACACTAAGGCACTCTAGGCTCTACACCTCTAAGGTGCCCCTGTTAATGGAGGTGGGGGGGGAAATACCACTTGATTAAATCTAAAATGGGGCTTCAAGTATATCTGTTAGCTCTGAAATCTGCCTTTCCTTTTACCGGGTAAATTCTCTCCTATCACTCCAGTTTATGCCTTATCTGTAAGTAAGAGGCACGAGTCATGATGGCCTTTTGAATTTCTTTTGGTAGGAACAGGTTCAGAGCCAGCAGATGCGGACTACCAGACCAGAAGGGGAGGGAGAAACTGGAAAAGGAGGTGGGAGAGAAATGGTCCCTTCAGTGCCAGGGGAATCTCAGGACAACTGAGCTGTCACGTTTTTTTCAGGGGGATGCTTGCTCTGCTGGGGAATAACAGCGCTGGGATGGAAAGCATCTTTGTAAAGGAGCATGTGCATGGGAGGATGCATTATATAGGATATAAAAGGATGGACTGGGGCTTGCAATTCATGCCTGTCCCTATGAAATTCACTGTAGGTCTGACAGGAGATTGTTACCGATGGGTCCCAGGTCAGGCAGCTCAAAGTGTGCCCCGTACACCTCCAGGATGTAGCCTCTGGTCTCCCCAAACACCTCCACACTGAAACGCATTCCTTGCTGGAAAATAAAAGAAGATACTAGAATCATCCCAGGCCTTTGCTGACAAACCACAAACAGCTGAATGCAGGAGCTGGCTTGCTCCAACGTCGGGCTCCGAGCCACAGGCATGTGCAGTCAGCCCTTACCTGGATGACACAGATTTCGTTGGGCTCCACTAGCATCTTCCCAAACTCGGTTGTGATGAGCAGTTTCCCTTGCTGGGGCACTGTGGAAACAAAATGCAAGCAGAAGAGCTGAAAGAATGTGGTGATTGCCCCCTTCTCTGTCCCCGCCCCGAGCACCCAGGCTCCAAGGAAAAGCAATGGGCCCTTTCTGACCCTGCTTCCCAGCGGGACCAGGCTCCTGCTCCCACGCAGAGCCTTGCAGCAGAGATGCCCACACTGGAGGGAGAGCTTCCAGACCAGCCCCACGGCCCCCACATCACAGCAGGTACCTGTGATGAGGTTAGGCCATCCGTCACCTTGCGGTCCTTTGACGTAGGGTTTGTGCCAACAGTCCGAATAAATGGGACTTGATGTATTTGGGGCCATACCTGCCTGTCTCATGATCTTCACGTAAAATGGTGCATGTATCCATCCTTGTCACGACTGTGGCAGTGTGAGATGTCTGGGAGTAACTAACTCTCCCTGCTTCCTGAGTGTAGAAGCAATGCTTCACTAACGTCTGCATTGCTTTCCATGACTGTCCTGGCGCAGGAAAGCTCACATTTTGACTTGAAGAACTAGCAGATTTACAAAACCTGCCCTGGCACTTTTACTTCACGGTAGCGAGGGAGGTGAGCGAGAGCAATTTAATAGCTATTTGATGGGAGAAATGTTTCTGCTGGTGACCCGAAGGCATTTCTGTCCCTTGGTCAAGAAAGATACAAGCAAATATCAGACTTCTGATACCGCTCAGAATATTTTTCTGCATGTATGCACTTTATGTGCCAACCTCAACACTCATCATGGCAGTCTGGTTGCCTGAGGCTGGCGGAGTGTGGGAGCTAAGCTGCCGTGCCAAATACTCTTGGACTGAAGCAATGAAGGCATCTAGCTGTAAGCTGTTCAGAAATCCTGAGGTTTAAGTTTTCCAGAAAACCTCCGCCTGTGGTGTGCCTAATACCAGTGTGGGGAGCACTGGGAAATGATCCCTGAACACCACGCCAAGGAAGTTGGGTCACTGCTCAAAAAGCAAAGTTGAGGTTTGGCACAGACGTGCGCTCTCCGAGCTGCACAGGAGCGGTGCAACCTGACTAACAGCCCAGCTGGTGCCAGACCACCAAATCTGGATGGCCTGAGGGTGAAGCCAACCCTCTCCTCCAAATGTTGGCTGTAGGGCCCAAGGCTCTGGAAGAACAAAGAGGCGGGCAGGTGGCAACCCAGGTAGAAGCTGGTGGGCGAAAGGAAAAGCTAAAGCATCAACTCACCGATCAGGAAGTCGCCATCTGAATTATAAAGGCATCTAAAGAAAAAGGAGAACAGGCAGGTCAAGGTGCTGTAAGGCCCAGGCACTTGCACCCACCACGACCACAGCTGGGGAGTTTTGAGCTGGGAGATTGACGTGGCAGAGGTCTCCCCTCTCCCCAGAAATACCATTTGCAGGTCAGCAAATGTCATAGCTTGGCCTGTGCAAAGGAGGCAGAAAGGTTTAATGTGCCCGGTCTGGAGGCAAAATGTCCTCTGACCTCTGCCAGGTCCCTGCCTTTGTGGCCATGGGTGCATCATGGGTTTGTAAACTGGGGAGTGGGACTGACGTCCCCATGAGCTGCTGCAGGGGGTAGCAATGCCCATCAGAGTGCCGACCTCCGAGGAGCAGCTCTGGTCCCTGGGACAAGAGCAACTGGCTCCAACGCATCCCTTCTTGCCACATCCCCATGCCCAGCTCCCTCCTTCTCTTGGTGGCTCCCCCGCCAACTCCTCCAGTGCTTGGCCACGGAGCACAACCTGCTCCGCAAACACCCGCCGTGGACGCCGTGAACACTTTTGCCCGTGCACACGGGAACACAGGGACATAGAGACAGTGACACTGGGAGCAGCCGGACTTAAACCCAGCGGCTTAAATTACACGTGCAGGCAGCCAGCCTGGGGCAGCCTGAGCCTCCGGCGTAGCGGTCACTGACCTGTTGAGCATGGAGGCGTTGCAGACGAAAATATGGATGGCGATACCATTGCGTCCTCTGGGCTCGCCGGCGCCGCACAAGGTGTGCAAACCCTGCAGGCAAACCCAAAGCATCGGGAGCAAGCGGCAGGCAGCGGGGCCAGGCCCCTTTCCTCCCTTCATCCCACTCCCTTGCTGGGGCTCACCCCCTCTCCCTGCTTCCCATACCGCTACCAGCCTTTCCATGTACGGCCTTTTGCCAAACGTGTTGGCTTTTCTTTAATATATTAAGGGTTTCTTAAAAATCCGTGTAAGCTTGTGCTTTCCAGCCCAGGGACTGGGGAGAGCTGGGGGGTTGGGGCTTTTTTTTTGGAAGAGCTCCTTGAAAGGTAATGAGGAAAAGCAAGTCCACTGTCAGTTGGTTGAAATCTGGGATCCTCTCCCCTCCCACGGATGCTCTGCAAGCCCACTGGTGTCAAACCACTGCTGTTAGCCCAATGCTGAGCATCCCCTGTGCCCCACTACCCCCCAAGGGGGAGCAGAGACAGAGGATGCCCTGGCCCCCTGACTTACGCTCACAAAGTCCAGCTTGTTCCAAGAGTCTTTTGGGATCTCAAAAGGTTTCCATCGCAGCTAGAGTGTGGCAAACAAAAAGCAAGAAAGCAATGCCAGTGATTATAATGCAAATAGTGGCAATTCAAAACAAAGCAGACCCCTGTGTGTCCCCCCCCTGCTTCCCTGCTCTCTGATAGCTGAGGTAGTTTTCTCTTTCCTCTTTGCCTTGCTTGATTTGGTTTACAGGTTTCTTTCAATTTATGGAGCTTGTTTTTCCTTTCTAATCACAATTTTGTAAAATAATTGGCAGGCCTGTATAGTGCCAAGGTTAAAAAAAAAAACCTTTTAAAACGCTGCCTCTTCCTCTGTTAGTAACAACACTGTTGAGAGCAAAGAAATTCAGATGAGTCGGCTTTCCACAGCCAAATTGTCACCGTCCTGTGCTCCACTGCACTGGATGATTCACTCTCTCCATGACCCAAGTATAACACTCCTGTTTGTGCCACCTCATTTTCCCCACATCCAAAGCAGAAATATCTCTACCTGTGTGAGTGGGAGCTGCGAGCAGCACTAATTACTTCTTGCAAAGCCTCTTGAGATCCTCAGGCAGAAGGTGCCAGAGGAGTCTGAAGTATTTATTACCGCTAATATCATATTAAGGATCTTTGCAGCTCTTGGGAATGAGGTGCTGCGGCTGAGAGCCCCTCATTAGGAGGGGTTCAGTGCAGACCAACCCAAACACCCCAAATTAGGAGGATGTTGATGTGGCCAGCTGCCAGATATATACCCTGCATCAATACGCTTTACCCCAGATGAAAGTGCCTGTGACTCTGGGCATTCACGAGAACATTTTCTTGCTTTTAGCTACCTGACCTGGCGGTTCTTAACATGTTTTTAGGCTGGTGCCCTGGAAAAACGAAATTTATGGGACTCTGTGACTGCGCCTGCCGCTCCCCCAAATTTTGAACTATGTGAAATTTCAGCTAAATTTGAAAGGGATATAGAGATATTAAATTCCCCCAAGCCTCATGGAAGTTTTCCAAACCCAAATCAAAATGTGGGTGCCAGCAGCTGGAGAAGCTGCGTATTCTGGATGGACACACCAAATGCACCCGCCAGCAGGTCAGCCGTGACCCTTGCGAGGTATTGACACCTCACAGATGAGCCAGTAAGACAGTGCCAAACTTCAGGGTTTGCTTTTGGACTTCTTTAAAGCATGTTTTCCTTTGGTTTCCAAGGCAGCCTTCCAGACATGAACCAGAGCCAATGCAAAGTATGGTCAGAAGGTGCTCCAGAGCCTTCTACCACCCCCAGCAGTGAGACCATCCCAGCTGCTGTTCATTTTGTGGCAGCTGTGAAGGCCAGCGGTGGCATCTCAGCATGAACTGTTCCTCTAAGGAGTGTTTTAAGCCTTCAGGGTTGGGAATTGGGACCCATTTGTCAGAAACCACTGAGAAATACTGACAGAAAGGACACGCGGAGGGACAAAGGGAGAAGACCCTGAAGACCAGGGAGGGGAGACAGACTGGGAGGGAGAACAGGCAGAAGAAGAGAAATAAATGTCAGGTATAAAGATGGTCTAAAGGGAAGCAAATTTTCTCATTGAGGAATATGGAAGATGACAGCAAGTCTACAGATGAATTAGAAAGTATAGCGCAGCTCCTGCATAACAGCTTCATTTTTACTTTGGTTCCCGTGGACACCTCCACAGTTGTCATTCCTGTGGGACAAAGAGAGAGGGAAATCGCTTTGTCACCCAGACCATGGGTCACAACTGAAAATGGTGCCTGGCCCCTCTCCTCCGAAACCCTTGCAAACTGCAAAGCCACTGCCCAGCGCTGTGCACCGTTCACCCGGCACGTCTCTGCCGCATTTGTGTTTCACCGATGCAAGAAGAGAAGAACGAGCACCCTGAGCCAGAAGAGCAGTCCAAGCCAGCCAGCAGCAGCCAGCACCAGGTGCTTAAAATGGGGAAGCTTTTAGTGTCGTTTCCCTGCTGCACGATCCATAAGCCTCCTGAGATACAGTGCCTCTGGGCTTACTATTACTTTATAGGTTTTACCTCCCCAAGGTTTGTCCAGGCACTTTTTGAATCCACCTGCATCCTCTGGCAAGAAGTTCCACAGTTTATGCTTTTTTTTTTTTTTTTAACATGACATTTGTTATTGGTATTCATTTTCTCCCTGCCTCTCAATCATAGCTTCCCTTGGTCATCTCTGTTCCAGGCTGGAGAGCTTTCTTCTGTTTCAGCATTTCTTGCATGGATGCCACCCCATATTTTTTCACCACCTTTGCCCCCTTTTCTGTTTTGTCCCCTGTGCCTTTTATAATTCTGCCATTGTCTTCAGGCAATGTTAAAGGATATTTTTTCCCATTGACTTCAATGGGCTTTGCATAAGGTGCCTCCATATGGCCACCCTTTTAGATGGATGGCGATTGGGAAGGCTCCTTAAGTGAGCTGGGCAAAACACAAAGCACCGCGGGAAGAGTCAGGCTTGTCCAACAAACTGAACCTGGTCTCTGGCTCTGCTTCAGAGAGGATGAGAAGGAAAGCAGGAAGATGCTCCCGCTTACTGCTAGGAAATAACCCCTCTGGGTTTGATGATTGCCACTGAAAGCAGTGAGAGAGAGAGCAGGCAGGAGCTTCGTTGCTGTTCCCTTAGGTAAAAGATGTACTACATGTAAATGGCTTGAGATGCTTGAGAGCTGGGCATCTTGGAATTACCGTAATCATAAATAACCGTAATGGTAGATGAGGGCTGCGAAAGGGCATCGGGGATGGATGAGGTGGTAACAGAAGTCACTGGAGCTTCATCTGGGAAGGAGAACCAAAGGCACGTAAATCCGAGCCTGTCACCGCTGCTTGGTCAGCGGCTGCAAAACATATTCCAGCAGAACTGGGAAAGTATTTAAACAAATGGTGAGGCTGCCGGGAGGCTGGAAATTAGCTAATGATGATGCATCAAAGGGCAAAACCTGAGAGGTGTAAAAACCGATGACCATGAGATGATGTTGTGGGGAGAACATCAGTAGGAGGAGGGAGTCAGATTAGCAAAGCCAAATGTTCTGGGGCTGGCAGGGAAGAAATCATGATTAAAGATGATGGCAAGGCTGTAACAGAGGAAGACAAATGCCATGTCTCCGTGTGACTCTCCAGAATGAAGCCTGATTTCCCATGAGGGCTGCAGAGAAACGGGCTGGCAGCCAGCAGCCTCTCCGAAAGCGCAGGGAAGGAGGGGATGGATGGCAGAGACGCTGCTGCTCTGCTTGCTGGGCTGGGGCATGATGAGCCTTTCACGGGGGACGCTGAAGAGGAAGAGAGAGCAGCCTGAGAGGTGGCCAAGAGGAGATGCTAGACAGCATGGATCAAACCCTGTGACACTGCGGCCATGCTGGGAAGCAGCACATGCATCCGTCAAGGTGGGAAGCAACACGAATCGCATCAAGGGCTGTCCTTCCTCGGATGATCCGTAGGTGAGGAACAATGGGTGTCCCAGCTCCTGTGTTGGCCAGACCACCAGCTCCCTACGGCTATCCTCAGACCTCTTGCAGCTCAGCGCCTTTGTGGCCCTGGTTAGCTTAATATTTGACTGTCCTCCTGGCAGGACCAGGGCTCTCTCCAGCACGGTTACCTGGTTGGGGTCAGGCTCAATTTCATCCCAGTTGTGTGTCAGGTGGCCCTCCTTGAGAGGTTTGAAGGGTTTGTGGCAGACTGAAGGTAGGATCCGATACAGCCAGCTGCAAAGAAGGAAAAGACCTGGATTAGCCTGGGGAAGAGGTTAAACCCTCTGGGTGGCTGCTGGCTGACTGAGCTCCTAAAGGCATGAATAACATTTACACTGGTGGCAACTGGACCAAAAGGCATATTAAATATCAAACACCAGCTCACAGCCAGAGACTTCCAGAGAGGTGGCTTTTTATTATAGGCTCTAAATACAAATATGTGCAGTTACATATAAGTAAATGTCTATATGTGTGTTTACATATAATTACATATGTTTACATTCACACACACACACATATATATATGTATATTAAAAAAAAAATCTGTGGCTGAAATACAGCAATCTCCGAGGTGAAAAAAAGCCTATTTAAACACAGCTACAAAGCAGCTCAGACAAGACAGGGACGGGCACGGTATCTAACTGAAAGTACAGAGGAGCTTTCAGGAGACAGAAGGTCGCAGCCGGCATCTGAATTTGGATGGATTACTGAAAGTAGCATCCTATGCCTAACTGGCCATGCCCAGAGGACCACCAGTGAGCCCATGCAGCGAAGACCAGAGTTTTATGTGGGATGACTACTGTAGGAGGTCCCCCATGCCTCCATCACTGCCTTGGGACCATCGCTCTCCTTCCTCGCTGCCTGCTGTGGCTGCAGCCCCTGCCGCCTCGCCGCTCCAGCAGCCATGGCCGGCATCCGCACACCGTGCCCGGGTGCAGCCAAGCCCGAAGCTGGGCTTTTAATCAGGGGGGAGAGCAGAGGTAATCAGGAAAGCCTGAGCTAGACAGGGCTGCCAATGCCTTTGATGTGTTAACAGCGGTGGTTGCAGGTTGGGTGGGTGGGAGAGGGGAGGAGGGAGCTCTCCCTTGAGAGCTGGAAAATTTCTATCAAGGACATCTTCGTGCGGCAAACAATGATTCATCCTTTTCCCACGCATGCCGCGAGCTGGCACCAGCCCGGAGAGCAGAGCTCTGCTAGGCAGCTCAGATGATGCATTTGCCTTTCATTTGAACGAACAACAGAAGGGACAGAAAAGCTGCTGTGGGAGAAGCAAAATGAGAAACCCATCGTCTGCAATCTGGTCATGGCCACAGCACAATGACCGGGACAGAGCTCCGGGATGTTTGTTGCCGGCTGGAACAAGCTGTCCCCAGCACTGCTGGGAACACGGGGTGCTAAGCAGTGTGCTGGGTACCTTGTACTGGTCTGAGCCCCCGGCCAGCCCCAAAACAGGTAGAGCCTGAGCTAGCACCTCACCGCCCCGGCCAGCGTGCAGGAGCATCCCTTATGAGAACTAAAGACTCCTGCTCAGAGGCTTGGTTTTGACACTGTCCATCAGGTGCTTCCCAGTGCCAGTCGCAGCGGTGATGTTTTCGCAGTAGCACCAGGGCTGAGACCCCAAGGTTGTTTCGCACAGCCCACACAAGCCCCTCAGGACCATCTAGCCCCGTGGACATCCCCTCCCCTTCCTTGCCTCGCTCAGAAAACCGCTTTCTTTCCCATCCCGGCACCCCCTTTCTCAGCATTTTCGTAACCCACTGGCCCCACCGAAGCCTTTCCTCTCCCTCTCTGGTGGTTTTCTGCCCTTGCCCCTCTCCCAGTGCACAGGGGAGGTTTTACACCCGCCTGGGCTCACAGAAAGCGCTGGTGGCACAGAAGCACCCTCTCCATCGCTCCCCGATGCTCTCGCCCCAAACACCCCACAACACCCACCCGCTGCCGGGGGTCACGGTACCTTCGCTTGTTGGTGGGCCGGGGACAGGTGAAGGCAGAGCCCGAGAGCTGTTCAGCATACAGGCCATATGGACAGACTTGCGGGTTGTTCTGAATGGGAGGAGAAGGAAAAATAAGGAGTGAGACCCAGCGTCACGGGATTTAGCTCCGGAGCCACTGGCAAAGCACCGCAGTGGGCACCCGGACACTCCGATGCCGTGGGGTGGACCGTGCTCCCAAGTCTGTGCACCAGCCCTGGTAGTCGTTATCTTCTTGCTCCCGTGTGGCTGGGTGCCCTGCGGGTACCAGCCAGACCCCAAAGCCCATTTCCACATGCAAGAAGCCACACAAGCGCCCTAAGGAGTCGGCATAGCCATTGAGGCAACACGGCCGCTGCCAGAGCAAGCTGCGAGGGGCAGGGATGGATAGGGTCAGCAACAGGAGCATCAGGGAAAAGGGGAATATTCCCAACACTTACAGACTGCAAAGCAGACCGTTCTCATGCACAAATTTTTTTGAGACCAAGCGTTCAGAAGGGTTGCCCCAGTGCTGTCTGCTGCCCCAGAGTGGGAGTGACCTGTGTGGGAGCCTTTGCTTTTCTGCAGGGCTTCTGCACAGTGACAGTCCTCCTTTGGAGTACAATGGGGGCACTTTCCACTTTGCAGAGCCGGGAGTACGACCAGCACAGGTTTAGAAGCCCTTGTGAGTTCATAACTGAAGGACACATTCCTCCTTTTCAGAGAACAGAAACTAAACATTTTGATCTAAGTAGGCCAGCATCTATTTGTTTGAGATCAGCAAGAAGCAAAGGCATCCAAGAACTGCAGGAAATACCCCGGTGGGACAGTCATACACCATTTGCTATCCCATCACCCTCCTGCAAGGTCTAGTTTAGCATCCTGTCATCCTGCTGCGGCTGGGAGGATCAGTCATCCATACGGTATCAAACACTGCCCTGACAGGTGGGCAGAAGGAAGAGGTAAAGCTCTCGTAACACACGTAGCTTCCAGCCCTCAAACTCCGTCTTGTCGGTATGGGTATGCAGTGAAGCAGGGGGATCAATAGCCCTTGTCATTTTTATCTTAGCCAGCACTACTGCAGATGCCAGTCTTATAAATACTGCAGAGGAGAAAGGATCCACCCCTGGGACTGGAGATTTTTTTTTTTGTCTAACTCATTTTGAGATTTTTCTATTAACTCTTTTGACACCAAGTCCAAACTCCTTCCAGATGAGAGTACCTGACCCAGGAGCTGGAGGGGTCCTCCTCCTCTGGAAAGCAGTGCTGCTCTGGGAAATCACAAGGAGCACATCCACCACAGCCCTCTGCCTGTTCAGACCAGCAGCCACCGCTATCAATCTCCCAGTTTTAAGGTGCCTCTTTCTTACATTTTTTTCTCCACCCATCTGCTATAGCCAGTCTCAGAAACAAGACACTGCACCAGCTGAGCCATCACTCTGATCCAGCACAGCAGTTTGTCTTTCTTGTGGGCACACCATAGGCTGCAATGCAGACCTAGGGGACATATATAGGCATTTAACGTATCCTTGTGTTGTGCGTTACTATCCACACTGGCACACAACGTGTAAAACATCGGAACTGGGGAGATCCAGAAAACTCAGGAAAAGCAAAGGGTGAAACTCCCCATTTGGCCTTAATTCTGCTGGCCTCTTTGCACAGAGGACAAAGAGGAGCACCAAAGGATGTCACTGACTGAGCATAAGATGCTGCCATCCCCATCCAAGGGATTACGGGAGATCCAAGGGAGGATCAGTCAGCCTCAAAAGGTGCACTGGTGTAAAGGAGACCAGCGCAAAGGAGATAAGAGAGCTTTCATTCTTCAGGGTTTTGTTCTTGCCTCTGTGGACCGAGTGGCTAGCATCACACGGGTTGCGATTCCTTTCTTTAAAACAGAATGACCCAACATAATTTATTTTCATCAATGTTCAGAAGTTACTTACTTATAAGAATGAAGCTGTCGGTTTATTACTATAGACATTCATGCCCCCTTCCTACAAAGAAGGTGCTCTCCTGCCAAAGGCTTATAAGCCAGCTGCATCAAACCCTGTTCCTACAGAAATTCTGAAAGCTGCCTCTCCCGCGTGAGCATGTCTCTCTGCCAAGCTTCAAACTTCTGCTCTAGTTTATTCCAGAGCTGATGGCTTCTTTCTCAGTGTGGCTGAGCCACTTGTATTGCAGACTCCTTTTGGAAAAAAACCTGCTGTTGAGCAGAGGTAATTTAGGCAAGTCTTAACCCCCAAGGTGAAGCATGGAAGCTCATAGTAACATAAAAATAGGAAGTATGAATGGAAATCTTTAATTCTGATTTTTGCCAGCATCTTATTATTCCAGTCCTGCATAAGGGTTTCTGGAGACTTTTGTGGTGGCAGAGAGAAAGGAAATATGTTAAGATTGAAAGAAGCCCAGGGAACAGATATTCACTCTATTCCATGTCATTTTAATAAAACACTTTAAAAAACCTCAGTACCTGTCCCTCCGGTAAAGCTCCTGGACAGCGTGGATCCTCAGAAACATGTTCATTTCCAAATCCCGACATGTACTATAAAATAAACCACACAGCTCATCAGCGTTTTGAAAACACCACCAAAACTGCTCCAAACAACCCATCCATGACTTCCCCATGCATTTTCCCAGCCTCTTTGTATGCATTAAGACCTTCTCAAGTGATCTACTTGTGTATTGCTACAGACCGTTTTCACAGCTCCTGGGTTCGCTTCATTAGCTAACTGTGTGGTGGACTGAGAACCACAGACAGGATTTGCGCTTCTGCTAAATCTGCGTGTCTATTTTGGCCACATTCTGCACCATGAAGGCACTTGAGAAATAAGCCAAATATCACATATGTAGTCAGGCTCAAGAACAACAGGGTGATGTATAGGAAGAACTGCGCACCGACACTATGGAGGCATGCTAGTGCCGTCCAAGTTAAATCTGACTTCGCTTGAATCGTGGACGTTCCAAAATCTGCAGACTGCCTTGTAAATTCACGCACTGAGTCCTCAGATGCTCAGGGATTGAAACTGGGAGCCATTTGGTTGGCAGGTTCTTGTGGTATATCCCCATGACCATCAAGAAAAAGGTCAGGATGTAGTTAGGATGAGGGAGGAAGGGAAAGTTGTCTGGGACTTAAAATATGTCACTGATTTGCCCTAAATAAGTATTGCCCAGTTGGGCATGAACTGTCCACCATGGTAGTAAAGGAAGGATTAATCCATTACGGGGTGATAAACTGGTTTTCTAGGGCAATGTATACCCGAGAGACCCAGGGATGGGACAGACCTGCATGCCCTCCCATACCTGCCCTGCCCAGAGCTGCTGCGGTCTGAGCGTGGCTAAAAGCCACAAGACCCCAGGGGATGCGGCTCCCGGCTTTGCGGCACCGAGAAAAGCCCCACAGCAAACCTGAGACACACAAGGGAAGCAGGTAGAACAAAGGGAAGCAGGTATAACAGAGACCTTAGTTTTGCACTGACAGAAATGTAAACACAGCCCCTTCAAATCCTACGGAAAGGCACGAAGCGGCTCTGTTGAACTCTGCGTGAACGCAGAGATGTTTTGGCAGCAATCAATGGTTCAGCTCCGTGTCCTGGGGAGAGAGTTAAATATTAATGCTCCCCTCTATCAACTGCAAGAGTAGCCGGGCTACTCGTCTGCCTTCACGCAGTGGCGCTGGGATGGTAAAGCCTGGGAGTGCCAACCTTTGGGTGACAGATGCACCCCTGCTGCGAGGGGGTGGCCGTGGTACTGCCACGCTGCTGCACCCCAGCAGCCGCCTCGGGGATCCGGCACCGAGAAAACCCCGGCAAGGGGCAGGCACCCCGGGAGGCAGAGCTTTGACATGAAGGTGGCGTGATAAAACCCCTATACCTGGTTTATTATATTATTATAGCACCTGGATTATTTCCCCCAGGGCTTCTCAGCCTTGTGCAATTTGCAGCCCCGCCATGAAATTTCCCAGTGTAGCAGACACTCAGAGAGCAAACCTGAAACCTCCTGACAAACCATGTGCTTTCCTCTGGCACCTTTCAGTGATCTGTAAGAAAAGTCCCTTCCCAGGGAGAGCCAGGCTGGCTGGAAGCCCTGCTGAGCCTGAACCTGAAAACATCTCGGTTTCTGTCGGTTCAGGGAAGATGTTTTTCTCCTCCTTACAAACGAACGAACGTACATCGCTAGGACTTTGCTCTCCACTGGGTTCTGCAAGAAGCATATTGATATGCAAAGCAGCAGGTCACCTAAGCAGCCTTGGCAAATGTATTGTACTGGAGCATTTCTTTCCTCTTTTTTTTTTTCTTTCTTTTTTTTTCCCCCCTCCTTTCTTTTAAACGGAAATGCAGCAATATCTGATGGGACTGCAGCAGTTCCAGAATTAACCGAGACCTCTGCACTGCATCCTCCTCTACCAGCAACTTAAAGGTGGTGGGAGCATTTGCCTGTGGGGCAACCTTGATGAAAAGGGGAGGAAAGGGGGAAGAAGAGGAGGAGGGGGGCATGCTGATTTTCTGGAGGTATAGCCAGCAAGGCCCAGCAGGCTCTGCTGTTAGCACAGCGAGGAGAGGGTTAACGCAACCTGCAGGCTGCTTTGCTGAGCATCATCTGCAAAATGCTGGATTAAGCTGGTGGAGAGCTGGTTTGTGGTTCTTTAGTGCGTTTGTGGATCTGGTAAGCAACGTGTGCTCCCCGACAGCCCCCTGCCACTGTGCTGGGGTGAGCGGGAAGGAGGCACAGAGGTTTTGCTGTGAGAAATCCAGCCTCCGTCCTTCAGGCTAAAAATCCGGTGACCTGCACAGCTAGCCTGCCCATCCACATCCCCCAAAAAGCCTCTTTGCTTCTGCTTGCTGGGACAGGGGAAGGAAAGAAAACCAACTCAGCAGCAAGCATCTCATGCCAGCAGCTGCTCCATGCCCACGTTGGTGCCGCACGGCACCTCGCCAGCTCCCGAGCACAGCAATGCAGGCAGATTCCCACCGAGATGGACGGAGAGCCACTGCCTTCCTCGGCTGCGTATCACTGCAGAACTGTTGGGCATTGCCCAGCAAGGCAGGAGGTCTGGGGCAGGGGAGCTGAGTCGGGGCAGAAGCAGTGTTTGGGAGAGGGTGGCATCGCCCCGCTGCCCTGAGAATGGGGGCAGAAGCTGCTGCATCATCATTTGGTCAAATCAATTCTTCCTGGCCAAGAAAAAAAAAAAATTAATCCTCAAGTACCTGCATGGAGCGCTGAAAAAAAGACATTGGCAGGACTGCAGCCGCGGGAGGGGAAATGTCCTACCGGTGATTTATCACCCTGACTGTGGCCCCAAGGCTTTGCCTGGATGTTCAGTGTGGCTTTTCTCATTCACTCGGGGGTTTTTTTGTCTTTCCCTGTAGCAGACCTCAGAGAGGTTTCTCTCCTCTCCATGCCCTTAGGGGTCAGTGTCAAACACTACTTGGGCTGCTAAAAATAGCTGTGCCACCCCAGCTCCCCCCCGTGCATCGGAGGCGTCGTGCTCCAGGACTCTGGAGCACCACGCGAGGACCCTGCCGATGCAGGTCCGTCAGGAGCAACAGCACAAGGGCCACGCACATCACGGCCCTTCTCCCTGCCGACCGTTGGAGCCCACCTCCCACCCCTCAGTTTGCATCGCACAGGGTGGCCCCGAGCCAGAAGAAATGACCCCTTTCTGTCCACCTGGCACCCACACTGGAGCATCCTTCCTGGACAAAAAAAATCTGGACAGATGGAAACGAACCCTTCTTCCCCATGGCATGGCAACGGGTTTTTAGTCCAAAGCGACCTCCCTCAAGGTCCCTGCCTGGGCTCCACAGTTCCTAGCGACGTTGGGAGTAACTCCAGGTCGGGCAGGTTGATGGGAACTATTTTGGTAATTGGGCTGGTGGTTTCTGGGTAAAAGAAGAAGTTCTCTCTGGTCCTTTGTTTTCACTTCTGCTTTTAATTACTGTTCTTATTTTGTTGGAGATCCTGTTGCTTTTTATGCAAACAGGATCTTAGGAATTCATCTGACTCCACTTTGTTTTTTGTTTTGTTGTTTTTCAGTAAAATGGGAGAGATAAAAGCCCAGCACAGCATAAAAAATTCAGCAAAGCTCATTGATTGGAATAACTGGGATGCAAAGCAGAGTGCTCGCAATGGGTGTCATGCTCTGACCTATAAACCATAACCTTTTGTTCACCGGATTAGACAGCAGGCATGGGAAAAACACATTTGAAGTTTGAACACATAGACTGCAAAATAATTAAGGCCCTTCTTCAAACACTGCATAATACATTTCTCAATCAGCTCCTGCTGCAGGACACAGGAAAACAACATTCATCTCTGGACAAAAGTCACGGCACTTTCTGTCAGCTCAGTCCAGTTCAACACCAGAGCATCTAACACAAACCCGCAGAAACTATGACATGAGCATCTGGGGCAATGAGCAGAGCAGGTCTTTCCCCCTCTGCGCAGGGCTCCACAGCCTCCTTGCACGGTAAAACCGAAGCACCCAAACCGGAGCTTGGCCCCGGTGCTGCCACGGTGCCGCAGGGCCAATATCCCCAGCAGGAGCTGCCGTCTCCCCGATGCTCGCCAACCCTCTGCTCCAAAAGTGCTGGGGATGCTCCAGGGCTGGTGTGCCCTGTGAGGGGTACTGGGAAACTGCCCCGAAATGGAGCTGCTGCTCGTGGGGCTGCCAGGGAAGATGGTGGCCAGGGTTGCAACATCTGGGCAGATGTTGCCAGCCAGATTTCATAGGCTGAGGGGGAAACACCCCCCTGGCAGGCAGGGCGGGAGGAGGGGTGCGGGCGGAGGGCAGGGGAAGGACAAATCCTGCAATGAAGAGGTCCTGTGCTGGGACAGCCTGACCAAGAAGGATTTCCAAAGGAGGAGAAGAGAGAGAGAAAAGCCTCTTTATAGACGAAATGCAGCAAAATCCTTTAACCGAAGAGAGAGCTTTAAAAACACACCTTGAAATATAAAAGAGGGGGACATTAAAATGAACCAGATGCCAAAGAATTGGTGTCAGTTGAGAAGGGGTGTCTGCAGCCAGCACTGGTGGGTTGTGGGCACCCGAACCCCTTACCTGCAAGCCCGTCATCCTCCTCCTGGTCCTTCTCCTCTTGGAGCACACACAAACCCCAAGCAGGTATCTGGCCGAAGCAGTGTGCCAAGCAAAGCCTGCTAGCCGGTCGACCGAGCCGGGCTGGTGGCAGGCTGACAGTGCTGGAAGTGAGAAAGTCCAAGGGAGTTTTCAATCTGTTTGCTCAGTCCAGTCTGTGTTTAACCAAACGCCGGCCCTTCTCCGCAGAACCAACCCCAGAATCAATTTGAAGATAATAAACAGGGGGTGAGGGGGACTGGGTTCCCTCACTGCTCCTTTTCCTCCTTAGATGTTAAAAAAGGTGTCGTAGTTCCCACACATGGCAGGGGGGGAAAGAACAAGGTGTTTAAGAACAAAGAAAAGCCATTTCTGCAACTGTTTTATAAGCTTCTTTCATAAATTATACCTCTAGCAATTTTCATATACAACCCTCTAAATGTGTAACAAATACTTGTTCATTATGCTTCTGAGCTGTGTTACACTGGGGATAGAAAGGATCACATCCCTGTCTTGGTGAAGGTAGTGATATTTGTGGAACACCGTGCAGCAACATTACACAGCATTTTGGGGCCAAAAGTAGGGGAGGATTTTGTATTCCTGTGATTAGAGCTAGTGATGGAAACTTATAAATTCTGAAATATTAATATTTTCAAGAAAGCTGTTGCTGAGGAGGGAGTGGCAGCAAGCATTTAGCTACAGAATACTAATGAAAGTAGCTCTGCATTTCCAGAAGTTGCAGAAAAAAAATCAATTTATTTTATTTGATTTTTTTACTTTGAATTCTCATCAATCCTGCTCCTCAAAAAAAAACCAACCCAACAAAAAACAAACCAAAGCAAGCAGCAATGGTTTTTTTCCCTTGCTGTAACCTGCTTTACTATAAGTCCTGCCAGGAGGAAATCTCTAGGAGGCACACACTGAAATTCAAAAGTGACCCTGGAGTTAACGCTTCCTTCTCTCCTAGAGCATCCTGGAAGCCTTCCCCCCACAAGCAGTTTTAGGAGCTCGTGTTGTCCCCACAGCAGCCAGCGAGAGCTCAGGCTGCAAGAGGGACAGGTCTTAATCATTTTGTCTTCTCTAAAAACTGGCACCTCCTCACATCACCCTGAGTAAGATACTAGAGCCACCGAGAGGTGCCACTTTTTAAGGTCTGGCAAAATAGGCTGGCTGCTACAAGGGAGAAGATGGGGTGTATAAAGAGTTGGTGGTTATGGATAGAGGAGAGGGAGAGCTAGTTTTCCTTGGCTGTCCCCTCTGGTCTTAGGATCACAGGGTCATAAGATAATTCAGGTTAGAAAGGACTTCAGAAGGTCACTAGTGCAACCTTCAGCTCCAAGTGGAGTCAGCTCTGAGATCAGACTGTGCTGCTCAGGACTTTATCCGGTCTCGTCTTGAAGACTTTCAAGGATGGAGACTGCACAGCCTCACTGGGCAGTTTGTTCCACTGCTTGATTGCCTTCATGGTCAAAAAACTTTTCCTTATATGCAGCTTGAACTTCTCTTGTTTCAGCTTATGGCAGTTGTCTCTCATCCTCCCACCATACACCGCTGTGAGAAGCCAGGCTCCATCTTCTTGGTAAGCTTTCCATAGGTATTGGAAGCTGCTGCCTGGTTCCCTCAAAGCCACCTCTTCTCCAGGCTGAACAAGCCCCATCCCTTACAGGATGTGGGCTCCAGCCCCAAACCAGCGGGATTGGCCACTGCTGAACCCGCTGCAGTTGATCTTTCCTGTGTTGGGAGCCCCAAAACCAGACACAGGGTCTCCTCTTCCCCTACATCACTTGTCTCCCTAGAGCAGGAGCACCACAGCCATGAGAGACCACACCACCTCACCTGCTTCTTTGTTTCTTCATTTCCTTATCTACACAACTAAGACATTTTGAGATTTCCTTATCTACACAACTAAGCGGTTTTGAGCCAGTTCTGTCATCATTTTTACATACCGTTTCGCATGTGACAAACACTGAGCAAATAGCAACAAAGCAAACACGGGTACAGCCCTGGAGATGTGGTGTGGGGGGGGAGAATTACTTGGAAATGGAGATAAGAGTGTTACAGTTGAAGACTTGTCCGGAAAGCAGCAAGACTTATTTACTCGTGGCACTGCCTGGAGCTAGTGCCCCACAACCAACAAGCAAGAGTGCTGTGGAGAGATGACCTAAGAAAACAAGTGTCCCATCCTTTTCTAAACTCTACTGGGACTTTTTGCCTGCTTGAGAGCCACCTTGACCCACTGCCTCCAACTCTCCCAGCTCAGGGACAGTTCAGGGGCTGAGCTGGGCTCCTCTGGTTTCATGACGCTAATGGTTTTACCGCATAGTCACCAGGAACAGACTCAGCTAACCTGGCTGTACAACATTAGGTAATGTTTTCTCTAAAACAGAACAAAATTTAGCCCCGTTACAATGTGGGTGGGCTGAAGATGAGTACAACTGGGAACTTCCGTCATTATATTACAGCAGTACCTGAAAGTCTTGAACCGTAGATCTGGACTCCCTTGTGTTAGGCTCTAGAAGAATATAGACTGAGTAATCTCCAAGTTATAAGTCTTTAGGTCTCCATTACTGCTTGCCATCTTCCCATTTGCCCAGGAAGGCTCTGTCCATACCCTGGCCTCTTCCAGCTTTGCCATAAAAAAAACACAGCAACAGTGAGGAATTCTCCAGCTCACGGCAGCGATTGCAAATATGTTAGTTCACCCTTACCAGTGATTCATCATTGCCAAAGAAATAAAGTACCTAGCACCTGCCACCTACCCTTGAGACTCCCTTCCTACCAGATAATATTTAAGAGTAAAGAGTTCACCTCACTTGTTTTCTGACAGTGAAGAATTACACGTCTGACTACAGTTTTGCAAACCTAACTTGCAAAGTTTCAGGGGTTTCCAAGACCCCCCCTGCTGAGCCACACAGCAGGAGAGATAACATCACATTTTAGCTTCCATTCCCCTTTGAGAACCTACATTTCACCTTGCTCACACCTCTTTACAGGCCCCGTTCTCTTGTTTTCTTCTTGTGGGACAGGCAAAAATAAAGGTGTTGCTTTTTAATTATGGGTAGACCTACCTCCTGCTTGTTCTTGTTTCCTAAGAAAGGACAAAGTATTATCACTTTACTCATCTGATGGCCATGTAAATGTTTTAAGCTTATTAGGCTGCCTAACCTTGCTTTTCCATTCCATACAGGGAAAAACATTATTTAATGAGATACTGTTGAACTGACACTTGATTGACCTCCAAATTACACAAAATACAGATTTCTTAACACTTCTGTGGTGTTTCTGACCTAGCCCATCCCATTTATGAGGGAAATCATAAATCCATGCTGACTACTCACAATCATCTTCATGTCCTTTATGTGTCTGGAAATGGTTTCCAGGATTACTTGCCTTGAAGTGATGGAGCATCTCTTGGAGGGATGGAGCATCTCTTCTCAGCTGACTGGCTTGTAGTTCTGTGGGCTTTCCTTTTTGCCCTTAAATGTGAATATTAAGTGGTGGTCAAACACTGGAACAGGTTGCCCAGAGACGTTGTGTATTCTCCAGCTGTGAAGATATTCAAAACCCACCTGGATATAGACCTGGGCAACTGGCTCTAGCTGACCTTGCTTGAGCAGGGGGGTTGGACTAGATGATCTCCAGAGGTCACTTCCAACCTCAGTGATTCTGTCATTTAGCTTAAACAACCTCTTTAGTTCGTTGCAGCAGCTCTTAAATAAAGATCTTCTGAAACATTAAGTATAGATGTACTTCATCAATATTTAAGCAACTGTCTTCGTTATCACGTAAATATGATTCAGAAACACAATGATTTGTTATCACATAAACATGATTCATAAATACAATGAATTAAGCGTGGAACAATGAGCATTAAAAGCATTCAGTGTCTTCTCAGCTGTCTTTCTGGGTTTATGACAACTGTCCGGTGCATGGTTTTACGCAGCCTTTACTCCAAGGAGATTCCAGCTGAAATATGTAATAAGACCCAAGAGATACATAAAAAAGCATAAGACATCAATGCAACTGTATTTGCTAGCACATGATGTATATGCAATGGTACCTGCATACCAGCAGCTTATGAGACGTGAACTGTTCTCACAGGCATCATGATGGAGATGTGCAAGGAGCTCATCTAAGTCAGACAGGCAGAATGAGAGAAAGTACCAAGGGGCTTGCTTAAAAATTTAACAGCTAGTGTTCAACATCTGAGTGGTGAATGAAAGATGAGGAGGAGAATGGAAAAAGCCTTTCAAATAGAAGATGAGGCAGCTTATATTTGATCCAATAGACAAATAATTCAAATTCATAGCACATGCATTAAAAGTCCTTTTGTTTCCTCCTAAAATCACTTGCAAGTTCAGGCAGTGGGGCACTGGGTGGGTGAATGACCTGGGTCCCTGGGACAAAAGGAAGGGAGAGACACAGGACAGTAGTCCCTTCGCTTCCCCATGCTCTCCGTTAGCATTTTCCTACGCAATGTATATTTCATGCCATGTGGCAGCGGCAAGGCTGTATATTCTTCCCTATCCCTTTACGTTAATATTTGTGTATTAGGGTATACACTTTCCAGAGCAGGGCTGACACCTTCATAAATTCCTACTCAATGCTTAGCACAGCGCTTCCCAGAATGGACCATAGCTTGTCCATCGCAGTGCTGCTGCAATGAGTACAATCACTGGATCACGGCTTACCATAACTTCTTGTAGCGAGTGGTTGTCCAGTCCCAAAAGTAAAGCTCTTCTGTCCCGCACGCAGCATATGTAAGAGGCAACCAAGAGAGACAGATCCTTTCTGATGCGGCTGTGGACGTGCCATTGCAATGGACTGTTGCTTTTCACAGTGATGTATCTCATTTCTAAAAGGACCAATCTCTCCTCCTGCCTATCTTTGTCCAGCTAAAATGCATTCATTGATGTACATATTTATTAATGTATTCATTCACTCCTGTCTCTGTGATCTCAGCTTCCCCAAATTGCATGCCTTTTCTGTTTGTTAACCCTTTATGCACTGCCAAATGGGCCAGGAGCTCTCTAGAGCAGCCGTCTGTTTATCTGCTAGTGTACTACTTAGTACCAGGGGATTTAATCTCTTTTTTGAACCTTTTATCATAATATGAGAAAATAAAGCAATAATTTTTATACTTTTTTATCACTGCCAACAGCTTTGCGGCAAAAAAGGCTCTTTTTAATAACATGTACTTTTTTGTAGAGTGGCTCTTATGAAATATGTCCTTGTCATTTTTCTGGGACCATTCAGCAGCAGATGCCAGACAGGTTAATTATTATCATTTATTTGTGCAGGAAAGATCATAAAAAGTTATCTTCAGCGGAGTGCACACACTCCTTGTTGCCAAAAAACAGATGCTGCATGAATAGAGGCTGGAGAAGCCACCTGCTCACCTTGCTGTGAGGCTTCTGCCTTCAGGCTAGAAGAACCACTCCTAGGAGTCAGGACAAAATTTAGTCACCTTGCCCTGTTCTGCCCTTCCCCACTCTGGTACAACAGCTAAAGAGGGTGCTAATTTTGGACTATCACTGAATTTTGTGATCTGACCTTTTATTCATCAAGGGTAGGACAGCCCGTCAAGCCCACGTAAGCCACAGCAGAACAAGCTGTAAGAGAGGATGGCATCAGACAGCAAGATAAAAACTCAGAACGTAGTCCTAGCCTTCAAAGCTACTGGGCCTCCTTGTACTTTAATAAATCTTTAACCCAAAGCCAGCAGTATATTTCCACTTTGTAAACGTTAACTTTCAGGTCAAAGGGAAAATAGATGTGCATGGGTTAATCACACACTGTTTCACTTCATGCTCCTCCCGGTCAAAAAAATGACTGAACTTCAAGTTGGATTGCCCACACAGCCCAGACTTTCATTCAGTTGATCTAGTCAAGAAGAAGTGTGTGGTCTTATTTATGAGCTTGCCTTGTATTCGACATTTTTTTGACAGAAGCCCATGGTGGCATGCTGAGAAGGAACTTCCCAGTGCAATTTCAATAGGTATGGAACCAGCGTTTCTGTGCCTTGATGAGCCCAAGGGGCACAACAAGCTGTATCTCAGTGATACAATGCCAAAGCAGGAAAAAGAAAACGCATTTCTGCACTTAACAGTATTTGCAGCAGGGGTTGGCTAAGCAGCTGAACTGCCAAAGCTAGATTTCACAGTCTCTTCGCTGCCACAGATAGCTCTGATCATCTAAACCAACTTCCTTACAAACAGGCTGGGGGACATTTCCTCAAAGCTGTACTAAAGCACATCTTTCAGGTAGCTACTAATTCTACCCTGAAAAAACCCAAACAATGACAAATCTGCTTTTTTCCATTAACTGTTTCGGGCATCATCACTCTCACTGTTAGGGAACTACATCTAATTTCCAGATCCGTTTAGACTCAGGTCCTAAGAATCATGGTTTATTGCAGCTTTGCCTGCACAATTGGAAAGCCCTTACACTGCTCATATACCCATGGTTAGTGATGAAAACTTCTTAACTTCTTCATTGGATTCTCATGTACCATAAAGAGACATATTTTCCCCATTTACTGATCAGATGTTAGAATAAACCCACAGTAGCGCAAGTGGATAATACTAAGAACAATACTTTTGGCTACATGTCAGGCCCTCACTAGGTAGGAGAGCTTTGCCATTGACTGGACATTTGAAATTAATTGGGAGTGATTTTATTCTCCCCTTCTTCCACCTGACACCTACATGGTATTTTTTCCAAAAGCTGTGTCTGTCTGAGGACCTAACGTACAGTGCTGCGGCGAAGCATACCCTAAGGAAAGCTTTACCTCTAAGCAGTTTCTGGTAACTTGCCAGCCAGTGACAGGTTCATCAATAATGATAATGGCTTTTTGTCAAAGAAAACTAGTGCACTAAGCCACAGACTTGCTCAACCCTACAAAAGAAATCAAAGTAAACAGCATCCTTGTAAGGAAAGTGAGACAGGAACATGACTTCTAATGGGAAGAGCTGACTAACAAAAGAAATAGAAGGATTAAGCTCCTTTTCCTGAAAAGCAGTAGTAGTTTTTTGATCAGTAAAGTCTGTCGCCTATCAACTGAGAAATGAGGATTCAAGCCCCGACTTCACTATACCTCACTGAAAAATCTATTGACTGCAGGCTACAACACAGCAGTTCATACCTCATTTGTGATAAATGGAGCATATTGCAGCTGCCTCTGCAAATATTATCAATAATGAAAATTTGTATTAAGGTTGCACCCAAAACCTCAGTAGTGGATAGGTTTCACATGCTTAAAGCCAGTGGGACCTTCGCTAAAGATTGCTGCACAGAGCAGGCAATCCTGTTGCTACAAGAACAAAAATGTATACTCAAGAATTTAAGGCAACTGTACATACAATTTCCTACTTTTCTGCATGGAAATCAAGAGGGGCAGATTTGGGGCATTTTCCCATATTTAGGATATACTCATGCTTCTGACTATCCCCTCACTCATCAGACTGGTCATAAATAAACCAGAAAGCTCTGCTGAGCCCCTTGGGAAGAGAAGAGGCTCATTGTTTATTAGCTATACATTTCACCTGTGTGCGCCTGGGAAGTCTAACCCATGTACCTGCATGAGCCATCTTTGCTGACCCCTCTGGTACACAGCATCTGGGCATACATTTCTGCCTGGGAAGTAAAACCGAGAGATTGAGTAGCTCCAGTTTAAAGGAATGGAGTGTGAGTGCTTTGATGTGAAACATGTGTGCCTGTGACAGACACAAGAGAAACAGACAGAAGGAGAAGGAGAGATGTAGGAAAACAGAGAGACAGAGACAGGCAGAGAGGCAAACAGAGAGACAAAGAGAGAAATCAAGTGGTACAGCAAGAGAGACAAAGCACAGCAGAGAGAAACAGAGAGGAAAACAGCAAGAAAGGGGGAACCAGAGGGCGGAGCAGGGGGCACAAAGAGAGGGGTCTTTGTGACCCCCGGTGACACAGAGGGGTCAGACAGGTGGGACATGGGAAGTGGGGAGAGAAAGAGGGAAAGAAGTCGGGAGAAAGGCAGCTGGAGGAACAGAGAATGGGGGTATGGGTGGACAAAGGCAAGACAGAAAGATCATAGAGGGCATGGGGAAAAGAAAGAGAAAAGAAAGGTGAAACACATAGAAGGAGGAGCAACGTGTGACACAAAGAAGTTGTCTGATGTCACAGCCCCAAGCTTGGAGGTGAACCTTTTCTGGGCAGCTGAAAACAGGTGAGATGCAAACAGCAATGCAACTAACTCCGGCTGCTCGCATACTCCTGGTTCTGACAAGAAGCTAGCACTTCGTTTAAAAATAAATGTAATATCATCAACATACACAACTCCATTACACAGCACCTTGTCCTAAAAAGGAAAAACTATGCCTAATTGTGGTTACCTGCTGAGATCTAAACAAATAAGATGCCTAATCTGGACTGGAGACCTATTTGTATTAAAATAGCTAAGATAACGTAGTGTCATAGAATCCAACAATGCAGGTGTAAGATAACCACTACACTCAAGCCTGTGATACAAAAACCAAAAAGGGTTTGGCTGGACAATGAATATTTGGGGGAAAGATCAATACAGCTTTCTTTTAAGTGACAATTTAAAACTGATCTTTAAGCATTTTAAGATAGAAGTAAAGCAGAAGCATGGAAGGGATGGGGCAGTGAGTAAGGGTAAAGTCAATGAAAAGAATAACTGGTATAGTCATTCCACATTGCCTCCTGGATCCTGACATTCGATATACACCACAGCAGGTGTGAGATATCCTTGCTCTACACACAACAATATGGGTATAACCAAAGTACAGTGCTAAACTGGTGGCCATTGTGTATGGAGCCATTACCTCCGATTAAAATAAAGAGAAAGATGCACCTAATCCCACACTACACCAAGACAGCAGGCTAATGGTGCCTGCAACAACTTCTGCCAATTCCCATGGTTTGTCCAATGTATAATTATCAGTCCATTCTGCCTCTGCATTACATTTAGGAAAACAGAAGCTACCACTCCAAACAAAAATCATATGGAGCTATTTCAAGGGAGCTGCAGTGTGTGTCAGTCATGTAAATGTAAAAACCACAAAACGGGGATAGTGCAATTATCCAAAACCCAAGCATGGGAAACCCATGAAATTTCAGGATTATATTTAAACATAACTAGAGTATGCTAATATCCTTAACTTGGCCCTGAAGAAATGCGAGAAGAAAAGTGGGTAAAAATACATATTAAAAAGCCACACAGGTGTTTTACAAAGCAATCTATTCTAATCTGAGACCACAAATGCTAAAACACTGCAATCATGGTGAGATGGGTCTGCAATCACTTTTCAGGGCTATTGATGGAGACAGCACAGAAACTTAGCTTTTACCTTTTAGAATAACCAAATGACAGCTATCTAAAGGATTTCAGTGCATTAACACTAACAACTGAAGTTAAATGATTTGTTTATGACAGGACAAAGTTAAGGGTGGTGATATCAGAATAAATATTGTGACAACAGAAACAGCTTGGAACAACTCAGGTCCTCGTTTTCTTCAAGTTAAACATCTAGACTAAAATAAAAAAGGGTGAACTCTTTAATTCCTGATGTACTGAAGACACTACAATTTGATAAACAGATACATCAGAACCATGCCTCCACGGAAGCCTCCTTCATTTTGCAGATAGGACAGCAAGACTGACCATGAAGTCACTTGTAGACCAACACAGGTCAGTTCAAGAGTGGATGGAGATATCCTGGGAGGAATTTTGTGGCTCACAGCTGGATGAATGAGCCCAGGCAGACTTAGCTGAGCCTGGAGCAGGAGCCACAGCCTCAACCACACTTCCCTCTCAATCTGCTAACCTTCTAACACTTGCCCACAGGCTCTACTTTTCCTTAGTACCATTCCCTTTATCTTCTCTCCCTCCTACCACAACAGTATCTCTTTCTAATTCGCTCCTGAATCCTGATTGTCATAACCTTCAGTCCCACCGATGCACAGGACTTAGGCATTCTCTCCTCCTTCCTGGAGCAAGAACTGACCTTCACAAGATTTCTCATACAAAGACTTTGTTTCTTTCTTGTGGAGCCTGAGAAGTGAAACACACAAATACAGGTAAGCTGCAATCAGGCCTTAGGCCACCTTACAGCATGCTGAGTAATGTTCCTTTTTTGATTAATTGAAGGGGGCTGTTTTGGAAAGTTGCTTCATCCAAATCAAAGACCTGCACAACTGTTGCTTCATGCAGCATCTTAAACTAAATGGCCTCCCTTACTCTGCAATGCTACCAGTTCTCCTAAAGAAGCCATAGGGTGAAGGAAGACATAGTCCCAGCTCGCTTGTCTCCCACCCAGGTTCTGTTTAAGTCTTGCTGGTCCCTAAGGGAGCTGAGGGAGCCCAGATCTGGTTACCCTAAGACAGAACCTGATTAGTGGCAATAAGCAGTTTTCCATTTATTTCCAAGGAGCTGCTAGAGAAGAGCTGCAGGCAGATGTAATGCAGAGACTGCAGAACGCTGCTTGCTGTCAATTTCACACCAGCGTTTTACTTTCTTCTATCCCCATTTATTATTAATCTGTATTTATATCTAACTCCAGCTCTTAGTTAGCCTTTGCCAGAGGCTTAACCATTAGAGGTCACTGTGAGGAAGAAGAGGAAAGAAAAAACTGGCTTAAATCTGGCTGTTACCACTCCATATAATTCTGGGGGGGTGAGAAACCATGCAAAGCTTGGGCTATTTAGGAAGACAACAGTTTGCACAGTAGATCAGACCAGGTCAAATCTCCTTTATCTTTAGTACTAAATATGAAAAGCAAACATCCCTATCATAGAAATTCCCTTCTAATCATGCTCAGTTCCTACTTTTTACAGGGCTTTATATCCCTTTTAAATTTCTATCCATTCTAATTCAGAGGATGTTCTTGCATTTCATGTTTTCTGAATCCGCTAAGCCCTCAGGCTCAGTAAGCCCATGTCACATTTGTTCCAAATAAGCATTGTATAAAAACACTTTTTCCATCAGCTTTCAATTCACTGCCTTTTAGTTTAAGAACAAGACCACACTCAATTATGAAAAAATAAACAGGAGTACCTGATTCACTTTGTCCTCTCCAAAGTAAACAATTTTAATTTAAGCAGCAGACTTAATACCACTTGTTTTCTACTCGTGATTTTCTTTTTAAGGCTTCAAATCTTTTTTCATCTCTTGTCTATTTCTTTTATCCTTTTGAATAGGGCTGAACAGTGTGTTCCAGCTGAGACAACACCATACATTTAATGAAGGCATTCTATTATTTTCCAGACCATTCCTTACACATCCTTACATTTTGCTCACTTGCTTTGTTCATTTTACTGTAAATGAGAAGCCCATTCAGTGTCATCTTTCCTTTAGAGGTAAGATGAATGTAATTCATTGCAAAGATTGTCCATAAGTTTTCCAAAATGGAGACAAAAATGTCACATATGCGTGCTGTGTATGATAAAGTTTCCCACAGCAGTGTGAGAGGCATTCAATTTATTGCACACTTTCCCCAAATGTTCCCATATATCCAGAAGGCCTGCAATCCTAAGAAACACTCTAGGCTTCAGGTAAGATTTTTGGAATTCTTCCTCAAGTCTTTTCCAGCAAAAGTAGTTTCAGCAGTCTACCTGGCTGTAATATCATTTTACTCTGCTTGATGTAAGCATTGTTGTCTTTAAGCATCCAGTCAGAATGGGAATGTCATTAGGAACTCAGAGGAGTCATCTTCCACTTTGTCAGTGTTCAATCATAATGAAGGCTCTTCAGTGTTCCTCCTCCAAACCTTTTCCTTTCAGAGAAGCCAGGAATCTAGAGACAGGAAAGATAAGTCATCATGTCAGAATCAGCATGAGCTCCCCCTCTAGCCCACATTTGAGTGCTTGTTACCAAGCCAACTGCAACAACGCCTTCCTCTTCCACACCATCTCCAGCATCAGGACTAAAATGCTTCAGCTTACTGCTAGAAGAGCACCATTAGTTAAACAAGCTGCAAAACTTGAGTATGGCTCATTTTTTTGATGCAGCTCCTTAAGGCTTTTTGGCAAGGGTTACAATGAAAGTCTTAATTTCTTGGGCAGATCCTAAACCAGTTAATTACAGATTTCAAAGTCCGTATTTCCCCCCAGATTCAAATGCATACATAATACTATAAAATAGTATTACCAAGTCCTATTAAAGATCTGTTGAGACTTTATGCCTTCTAACCTGACACGGCAGCACTTCACTGGTAGTTGAAAGTACAGTTTTATCAATTGCCGAAAGCTTTAAGAAAACCACCAGAATAGAAATGGCTGCAACAACGCAAAGGATTAGCACTCCTGCTTTTGCAGCCAATCTGTAGATACTGCTTACACTGTGACAATGAGTGCTTACAAAGAAAATCTACTTGAAACCATCAGAAGCTTCCCTGGCTTAATGGTATTTCAAACAGATTTGCAGTCCAATGCAAATCCCCCAGAAGAAAGAGATGCATTGCTTTCTAATACTGTTTAAGATGTCTGCCCTATTGGCATCATAAAACAATTTGATTATAGTCCAGAGTAACTTTTAGATATCTAACTACACACAAGCAGAAACAGCAGACCCAGTAAACACATCCTCCCAAAACAATTCCACACTCTCATAGGAAATACAGTGTATTAAAATGGAAGGTGTCAACCAAGGACTCCACACCAGGAGAACATGGGCATGTATGGATGGTATGGGACAAAAATGTAATTTACAATACAACGTGGATTGTTTAGGTTACACACTTCATTGGTAAACTGAGAAAGTTAAAGCGACTACCCAAAATAAAAGTCCACTAAAAAGCCCACAATTTAAATTTAGTTAGGGTTTTCAGGCCCAAAACTCAAACAGATATGCAAGGTACTCATTCAGGAATTGTTTTTTTCATCTCTGAAAAGCAATCATCTCTAAGGGAAAAATCAGGCAGATTTTGCACAAAGGTTCATCTCATGAAAACTGCTTTGGGAATTCAAAAAGGAAAAATGCAATCATTATAACTAAAAAGTAGCAGGACACCATAGGTAAAAAATTATCTGCTTTAGCATTTTTTATATCAAAGTCACTAATTAAGAGTTAACAATTATTTATTTATCTGAGATATGATCGAAGTCATAGCTACAAACAATTTGAAACTTATCATTCTTTTAATCCTGAAGAAGTCTATAATGGAAATACCTCAAAACACGAGTGATCGAAGACACCTATTGTAGAAAACCCACAAACACATTTGTAAGATTTACATTATGTAGATTATTTCAAATAATAATGTTAAAAGGTTATAATGAAATCTCTAGTTCCAAATTTGGATTTTGTCTCTTTAAATATGACTGTCCACTACTTAAGATTTGTTTTAAGCTTTTGAGCTGTTTTCAGTGAGGCAGATGAAAGTAGTCATCAGAAGGCTGTAATCTTTGGCATGTGGCCATAAGGAATATATAGTTAATCCCTGGCTAGCCACTAAAAATGATCAAATAAGAAAAATAAAAATCTTACATCATGCATCAAAGACAACCAGCACACATGCAGATTTCTGCATTGAGCTATTATCCCCATGACAGGGAGACTTCCTTTCACTACAATGTGGGGAGGAGGGAAGAAGGGAGGAAAAAAAGGCATCAAGCAGAACTGAAACAGGAAAAAGCAAATTTATTTTTAAAAGGCATAAAAAAATGCTCAAAGAAAGTAAGCATTTTGTAATTTGTGACTATTTTTTCCCCACTCTCCCTAAGGGGCTTTCAGCATAGCTACATCTAACGATACATTCGATTGTATTTCAGTGGTGCTATTCACGGTAATTTGCAAGCACCTCACAGATATGATAAATGGAACCTCACTACTCCCTGCATGGTAGACTAGACATGGGAAGGTGGGGGGCACAAAAAGTTGAAGTGGCCTGCCCAAACCACGAGAGTCATTTTGCTAGTTCTTCACCAACTGTACTGAAAACAGTTAATTCAGCCATTTCAGAATGAATTACAAGCTGGTATCATACTGCCATTTTCCTTGTGGCTCCACTGGTTCTATGAAAAATACCTGTACAAAACATAAAATGCTAGTTCCAGCTGTGCAAAAAAAGCCTTTTCTTTGACCTTCAGGACAGCATCTCTGGCCTAAATCTGCAACCAAGCAGCCTGAAGCTGACATATCTGGAAGAGATCATATTTGCCCATCTTACCTCACTCTTACAACTTCTACTATGTTAGCATACTTAAATTATTTCACTGCCAATCACATTACAGACAAATACTTCAGCTGACAAAAGTCAGCCATTTTTCTGTCTATCCAAAACAGCTGTGCTCCCACAGATTTAAAAACCTCAACTACCAGCACAGATTATCATTTAGGTCACGTGAAGCCCATGTTTTATAGAGGACTCTGTCAGCAGTTCACATTACACAGGGAGAAACAAAACTAAAAAGGAGGAAAAAATGACAAACCTGATTGCCATCTCTTAAGAAGTATCTCTTCTCTATGACCTGGGAAGAACAGAGAATGACCTTAGCTGGCACAGCATATGCATAACCTCAGATTCCAATCAACATTTCACATATGAGCACTGAAACTCACGGCTAACTGGGACAAGGTCTGAACCCATGTCCCCTGCTCCAGGCCTATTGCTTTAAGTGCAATGCTCTATTACACATAGAAGGAGTTGCCACCTCCAGCCATCCTTAGTAAAGCTGTGTTATCCTCAACTTCTACACACCTAATTTAGTCAGCGCTCTCTAGTAATGGAGGTGATGGTTTGGGTGTCTCCTCACTGAATCAGAGTCAGTTATTCCCACCCCTCTCTGCAGGTGCAGTGGATCTGAGCACTAGAAAAAGCTCATTCTGCAGGTGCATAACAACTCCAGTGGTTCCGAGTAGCCCCTGGGCATAGGAGATGCTTGAGAAGAGGTAGCCTGACTTGCTGTCTGAGAATGATGCACACACTGTCTGTGCTGAAGGATACCTATGGAGGCAGAACCATCAATCTAAGAATCAAAAAGTGATTTGTATCACCCTGTAAAATCTACAGCCTCCACCAAAGAAAATGCAGGCCAAATTTTCTCTAAAGCATGATCTGTTACAGGAGATGATCTGCTCCACTACGGTATCTTTGTTGAAGGTACACTTAAACCAGAGCATCTCTTCTGTCATTTTCACAACAGGCCTTGATGCTGTCTTTTGCAGGAAGGGAGAGTAATACGCCAAATTTCTTATGCCTAAAGTTTGCTTTAACAAGGATCAACAGAGCTAACCATAGTCTTGTAACTCCCCACATTACTACCTTAGTACACTGCAAACCCTCTGGCCTGCCAAAGGACTCCAAAAGCATATGCAGAGTGTCTTTGCACACTTGTGAGTTCTTTTTCATTGCTCTGTGCAGATCAAGAATCAAATCTTCCAGCAGATCAGCTATTTTCTGGAGGTTTCCAAGAGCAGACCAACCTTTGGCCTCCCCACACCTGGTTTGAACCAAGTCAAAAAGTGGAATGTGAAAGGAGCAGCTAACCGTTGTTCCATGTTCAAATCACAGACAGCATTCAATACATAGAACAATAAAACATAATTTAAATGACTTGACTTACCTTATCAAAAAACCTGCTTAGTTTGACAGCATTGGATGAACCTGCAGCCAGGTAACGAGGATTGGTGCAATCCTAGAACACACACAAGACAACAATAAACCAAGCACAAAGAAATCAATGCAAGGAAGCCATACACACAGAAATCAGCATACCCATTCCCCTGACACGCGCGCATGCAATCAGCTAGGGAAAATACAGTGTATCTGCTGATTCTTGCTCCACAGTCATTTGAGAGAAAAGGCCAACTTCTGTTCTGTGAATCAATTGGAGAATTCTAAGTACATCCCTATGCACTTCACGTCTTCCTTCTGCCACCGGCTATACAGTCAGCTAATAATTTGTACAGGCTACACATGAGATAGTGTGTGCATGTGTGTACATACAAGCATTCACACAGCATGCATATTTTTATACATGTACACATTTTCTCTCTCTCTCTAAAAATAAAGTGATCTTGATGTTTCATTCAAAGATAGTCTGTGTCAGAACTAAGAACAGGGAAGAGAAAACTTAACTCCCAACCATCAATTCTAAGCTTTGGTGACCTTATCTAACATCGCCTATACCTCCCTATAGTGAAACAAGGATGATTGATTCATCAGGCAAGGGGGGGTGGCCAATCAAAATGTGCATGACTCCAGCATTACTGAGAAAATCTCCAAAAACCCAGTTTTTGTCACAACATCTTTACTTACTAAAAATTGGGACTTGCTTCCATATAAAACAACACTGGTGACAAGGATACCAACCAAATTTATCTCTTCAGCATTGAAATCCTCAGCCAAGAAAGCTGTTCTGGTCAAAACTTCATTCCGCTTAGCTTCTGGGATCTGATCCAGCTTAGTTCCTATTACCAGCAGTGGAATCTGGTTATCAGCAAACTGTTCACGGTCATAGTCACTGATGAGGAAAACAAATACAATTCTGAATGAAGCAATGGTCATGTAAGTGGGCACAGGGGCACCATCAGTTCCCCTGTTCCTTTCAAATAATGGTCATTTATTTATTAAGGGTCACTATTTATCTAAGTTAGAATGTGCTGTATCTGTAAATTAAGGAAGGGCTTCTGCACCTAAGTCACCTCACAGGAATTGAAAGGAAAGAGGAAAGAAACCACTTGAGTTGGATTTCTTCTCAGCATAGATGAACCGCAGAAAAAATGCTAACACAAGCAGGAAAGAAATAGGAATTCCAGTACTCTACCAAGTGTATGCAGCCACCAGAGACAGATCAGGGCGCTGGCATCTCTGAACATCTAAAGTTCCTACATACATACACTTTTTAAGGAGGGATAATGAAATAAATTGCAACTGTGAAACACTACCCCTTTCCACGTCAGATCAAAGAGAGTTGCAGTAACAATTGTGTGGTGTCAAGTTGCTAATTCTTCTACATTCAAGAAAGGTAGCCACCATAAGCTGAATTCCAACAAGCTTTGATTCAGGTATGAATAACGACCAAAGACAGCCTTTATAAAATAAATAATATTGCAATTAAATGTCATCACAAATCCAAGCTCCAATCATTCTCCTCAGCTAGGATAATCACTTGTCTTTCATCTTTACCTAAACCAAGCTTTCTAGAAAGTAATTTTACAACCAACAGCAACAACTTGACCAAGCAATTGCTGGTGGCTGAGAATCCGGCCCTGATGGAAGTTAAGCTTTTGAAAATAAAAACTATCGTGAAGAACCTGTATGTGGAAAAACTGGAGAAATTTGCAGTTTATACAATGCAAACCCTCTTCTCCTTCTCCCATATTTCTACAGAAACACCTGTGTATCAGCACAGGCATATAAACAATTGATATTCTTCCCACAAAAAGCTAGCCCTTATTATTGCTTCCCTGCTCATGTGTGAGGTTTATCAATGATCTTAAAACCTCCTTGACTACATGTATAACCAGAGCACGGAGGTAGAGGAGGAAATACTTGACAAGATGTTGGAAAGCTAATTATGAACATGCTGTTTAAGCAGAGTTTTCTAAGCTCTTTTTTAGCCACATTCCTGAAATAATTCTGCCATCACCCAAAACAACAAATAATTAAGTGAACTTCCTCAGTCTTGGTGCATGGAGGGAAAGCCTTTTGGAACAGAGACATGCCATCCCATGATACTTCCTGTACAAGGGCTTTGCACATGTCAGTACAGACACACAAGTCTTCAGGTATCAGGGACTGGACCCACTCTTACAGAGGCCTCAGACAAATGAAGGACACAGTAAACATCTTTTCCTTTAAAGCAATGTCTCTGCCATACAGCTTGGGAATCTACTGGCAGAATGGCCTGACTGGCAGTGTAAAACAAAAACAACAGTGATTTTCTTTGAAATCCCCCATTTTTTTCTTTCTTTCTTAAAAGTCGAGCCACATCTAATTTCATGTGGGCTTCAAGTAGTCTTAGAGACTTCCATAACAGCTTGGAATTATTGCGTCTTAACCCTGCATGTATGTTTTTCACTCACCCATTTGTCACAAGAACTCCTGTTGGAGCGACATCTCTGTTGAGTGCTTCCAAAGACCAGCGATACAAATTCTGGGACGATTTCTTGTTGGTTAAGTCATGCACTAAAATTATCCCTAAAGTGAAAGAGAAGGCAGCAAGATGCTATTTAATGATATATATTTTTTTCCTTATCTTACCAAAATGACATCTGCAGGTTCCCAGATATCTGAGAATGAAGAAAGGGATGTATAAGCGGTTCAGTTACAGTGAATGAGTAAAGCTGAAAATATCAGGATGCAACAGGTTTTTTAAAGCTGCTTATCAGGAACTAGATAAGCGCTAAGAGAAAACTCTGATGAAAGGAGGAAACGAACAGCCACCTCAAGGTTTAATCTGCAAGAGGCTTGCAGGCATTCGCTGATTCTGCTCTGTCTAGTCCTAATGATGCTGAAGCTTTGTATTACTGCAGCAGAGAATTTAGCCTTTCTCAGTTTTACCTAATTGGTAAACATAACTATCTTTTTCTCACAGCATCTAAAAAGTCTAAAGGCTATTTCTTTGTTTCAAAGAGTTTAGAGAGCACTATTGCTTTCCTACATTTTCAAGAACTAATGCTACATACTTGGGGACATATCTAAAGGGGAAACAGACTCTGATAAATTTCACAGTCCACCAAATGGTTGGTAGAAACATGAATTAATAAGATTTCATGTATTTAAGATTAAGCTTCTAGCATTTTTCATTACCATGATCCTTCAAAATGTAAATTCTGAGACAGAAAACAGCCAGCCAAATTTCCTAGCTGTGCTATTAAGACACCCACTTCTGATAGCCACAGTTCCTAACTCAATTACCAACTCCTGCTAGCAAATTTCTTCTATTTATTCACACCTTCTGCAACCTGTGGAACGTTCCCACTTCCTCCAGACTTCAGACCATCATGAATTCAAGGACACAATGGAATTATATCCCTTATCTTCATCAGGATTTGTTCTCAACACACTTCACAGCCTACAGGTGGACAAAACTTATTAATTTAATCTTTCACCTTAACTCCCAAAGGTGCCAGCCACTGTACACGCTACAAACAGACCACATTCCCACAAACATTTTCCACTACCATACACGACTGTGCACAGACTCTCCTATGAGAGTTCCCAGCATATCGCAACCATAGCCCTATCTCAAAGCATTTAATCTCAGTAACAGCATAAAAAGGCAACTTGCTGCGTGTCCACCCCCAGAGTAGGGAGAAAAAGCCTGATACAACGTAACTTGGCCTACCGCAACAGATTTCAGAGGCACTGCTGCATAATCTGTAAGAAACACTCTCCACCTCCAGACACTCTTTCTCAGTTATATTTTTGATTGGTCGGTTCCCTTATCTGCTTCACTGAAAACCTACACAGTTAGTTGCACCAGCAGAAAAAGACTGTGTCAACATCAAAAAAGAGCAGGCAGGACCAATGACTACTCAAGGAAATGTTCCTCCCCCATTAAGGTCTGCAAGCCACAGCCTTACTGCCTAGTCACTATCCCAAGACTATCACAGTCTGTGCGCCAGATGCAGGGTGCCCAAAGCAGAAGATCTGCAGTCAAACCAAAAGCGAACCATGCCTAACCTTGTCAACAGCCAGGTCTCCCTCACAGCCTGCACAGATGCTGCCACAACCAAACATTAACTGTCTTTTGATCTCAGGCTTTCAGACCACTGGAAGCCCAGGAAGCACAAGCAGTCAGGCAGAAGGAACGCATTCATTTTCTCTTCTTAAATCAGGTCAAACAGAGGCAATTTGTGAGACAAGCTCTAATGAAGGAATTAATCTAATGAAAGAAACCAGAGCCAAGGCTAACTACCAAAGTCAACAGTTTTCATATGCAAGCTGCCTAATAATACCTTTCAGGCAGTGGAGATAAATAACTCTATTTTAATAACACCATCAATTGTAGTTCAGACACATAAATTCAAGATTTCATCTCCTAATGGGCTGTTCTAGGATATTTCCAAGTCTGACCCACACTTGCTGGCATACTGCGGATTTGGTGTCAAAAAGAAATCAATTTTTTTCATATATCAAAGAGGCTTGCTTTGAGGGCACAACTCAGCTCAAACCTTATTTACAGAGGTCTGGTTAAAGATATAAGCAAGAGGTACCTACACACAGTTTTCCTCCTGGGAAAGGAGGAATAACTAACTAGTTAAATAATCACAGAGCAAAAATGTTTATTGTATGGCTTAACACATTATTGAAAGGCCCTCAATGACTGGGAACAAGAAAAGAGAATCAAACAGAACATTTGAGACATATTTTCAGAAGCAGTTGCTAATCTGGTATACATTTATTTTTAGTGAACTATCCTTGGATGCCAAAAAGTAACAACTGAAATACTGCACTGTTAAGCTTATAATCTCTTATTTGCTCTTATTACTGGTATAGGTAAACTACTAGGCCTTTAAGTCGGTATCTCAGCAGAAGGCATAACACACTTTCTATATACAGCAAGTTGCAAGACTCAATTCTTAAAAATAGTCTGGCAAATTAAATGAGTAGAGGCAAGATGGTTATCAGCATATTGCAATTTTATGGGAGAACAGTTCAAGTCTCCCAGGATAGGGCATAACTATCAAAGCTCATGTAAATTCAAATATTTATTTCCCTGCTGTAGGTTTTGGAACTGAACAGACAAGAAAATATATATCATATTTTTGCATGTATATCAGGTCTGGAATGGTGAAGGCAACCTTTATGTCTGCAAGTGTAGCTGGAAGAGACACCACTGCAACTTCAAAGACTCCCTGCTGTGCCAGCTGCACAAGACTGAAGTGAAAGGCTGATGAAGCCCATCTTGCACAGGTTTGCCTAAAATAGCTTTTCAGTTCAAAGCTGAATCCATAAAATTCTGCCTACAAATGGTATCAGATTTTTTCCTGTATAAATGTACTGGAATCAGAAAAGAGAACAATATAGCCCTCAGCCAGACTTAAAGGAATCCTGCCCCAGAATCAAGAGACAGCTTGTAACAGAAACAGTGATAAAACCAGATTTAGACCAAAACCAGATTTACACCAAGCAAACTTACCATTCAGCAAGTTATAAAATACCGCTCGTGTGCTTTTCACACTAGTGGCACTACCCACTGAACCTCCAACATCCCACAGTTCAATGTAGTAGGTCTTCTCTTCTGGAGTCCCTTCTTTGTAGTCATGGATCTGATGAAAAATTCACATCATACATAACCACAGCACCAGCTCACAGGAGTTAATCCACACAACACTTATACATTCAGCTGAAAGAATTACTGTACTTGGATAGAAATTTGTGAATTCTCATGTTGACACCATTTCAAATCTCTCAAGTAGAAGAGAGATGGAATGAGTCAAGAAGTGGCCACTCAATACCACAGCTCTTATATGAAATGGAGCTTGGTGAGTCGGCAGGGAGTATCCTCTCCACCTCAGTATTAACAAACCTAATGCCTCATGATGTGCTTAGAAATAGCACATTGCTAAAGCAGGTGAAAAAGTAAGGTCACGACTTCTTACAGTTGTTAAAACCCACATGGTAGTACTGCAAGAATATTAACACAGGTGACCATATCGGATTCCAACTGACCACATCTCTTTCCTCTCGAAATTCTCACTGACATCTCAACTGAATTAATCAATCAATAATTTTTGCCCCTGGATCTGCTAGGTAGTTTTGCTCCACAGTCAAACAGGACTGCCACGTTTCTTTCACCAAATTTTGGAAATATATTCCTAACCTACAGCAGCGCGTTTCAAGCGGAATGCGGCAAAGAGTGATGAAGGGAAAAAGCATTTATCACTATCCCATGAGGATTGTAGGATGGGCCAAAAAACTGCTAGATGAATATCCTCATTCCTCTGATAGTAGGTCCTGCAGTGAGCAGACAGGAGAAGCAACTGTATGGTCACGGTAAGTACCCTCAAATTAAACAAGCAACTTGTTTTTCTTCAATAAATTTGGCTGACAATTTAGCTGTGCATTAACTGTTTCTCGGGGAAGCGTGGTTTAAATTCCGTGCCTTCTGACTCAAACTGTCCACTCCATGACTTGTAACGCACCACTGGCCACTGCGGTAAGGAGAGGCGCTACAAATGACAAATATCTTGTCTGTTTTTGACAACCTTGGAAGGTCAAAACTTGCTCACACAAGCGCCTGGCTCACATTTAATACTCTTTGCTTCAAAAGTTTAAGACCTTAGCAAAACAAAACATTGAAACACACCTCCTTCTGGGCTGGTAAGTAATGAAAATGAGGAAAAAAAAAAAAAAAAAGTCAAGGCCCTTCTCTTCCCTTACACTTTAAGCAAGGGCTACCAGAGGTTGGGCACGTCACCTACTCGAACATCCACGGAGCAGCCCACTGTCCAGGACGGGTTTCCCAACACCTGGTTTTGGCACAGGAGGTGAACAAGCGAAGACTTTCCGACACCTGCAAGTGCACACAGAGCGACAACTCCTGGGAGATCGCGCAAGGGCAGGTAAAAAAGGCCCAAGAGCTGACGGGCAGAAGCACAAACTAAACGCGGATGGTCCCAGCAGTACCGGGGAACGGCCACCCGTCAGCGCCCAACGGTCGGGGGGCAAAGGTGCGAGGGAGGCAAAGAGCAAAGCCCCGAGGACCACCGGCTGACACCCGCACTCCCTGCCCCAGGGGACGCGACGGGAGGCGGGCAGGGCCCCCGGCCGGCCCGGCTCGGAGAACCGGGGCTCCCGCCGGACGGTTTCCAGTCAGGCGGCGGGCGGGGTGGGCGGGGGAGGGAGCGGAGCGGCGCGCATGCGCCGCCCGGCACCTATTGGGAGGGGGTGCGACGCCCCCCGCCCTCTCTATGCGCGCGCGTAAGGGGCGGGGGGAGGGACACTCACCGGAGTCGCCCAACACCAGCACCTTGACCCTGTCCAAAGCCGCCATCTTACTCTACCTAGCAACAACCCCGGAGACCACCTCCTTCTCCCGGCGCCGCCAATCGCAGCGCACGCTCCTTCCCGCTTCCCTCAGCCTATTGGCTGCTGGCCGGCGCTACGATCGGTTCAACTCATGTGAGGGCGGGAACGCTGGCGGGCTCTATCAGGACGCGATTGGCTCGTTTTCCTGTCGCTCACCGTTCAGTCACGAAGCGGGACGCTTGCCGGGCACGGGCGGCGGGGTGGTTCCGCGCGGGCGCGGCAGGAGGGCCGTTGGGCGAGGCGCCCTGCTGACGTCACAGGGGCGCGCGCGGCTCTGACGCGCTCTCACGGTAACCGCCGGAAGAGCCGCCCGGAGCCGGGGAGAGCTGGAAGCGGCGGCAGGTCAGTGCCGGCCCCGGGGAACGGCCGCTGTCGTCGTCGTCCCGGGCGAGGACTCCCGCGGTGCCGCTGGGGATAAGCGGCCCGGAGTCCCCTCTCCCGCTCCGCTTCCCGGGGGTCCCCGCCGCGGTGGGTTACCCGCGGCCCGAGGTTCCCCCGGCCCGGTCTCTCCGTTCCCTCAGGTGTTTTGGGTGCCGCTGAGGGGCCGAGTACGCCGCCGGGGCCCGTGGTCCCCTCACGTTGTCCCGCTGGGTCGCTGCCCTGGGCCCCTGCTTCGCCTTTGGCTCCGAACCACCGCCTGCCTCTCCTTGGGTGGTGTTTGTGGGGGTTTTCTTGTTTGATTTGGTTTTTTTTCAGGAGATACCGCTGAGCCCCTCAAGTTTCTCGTCCTACGGGAGCCTACACAGTCAGATGTTTAAAGCCCAACACATAAAAGTGGGTAGGGCATAGGAGGGGGTTTTCTGCTTCACGTGGTGTTAAAGCTTAGTCTACTATAGTCCAGGAAGTCTGTGCAATTTGTAATTTGGAGGAAGCTGCAAGATTATGGGAGTCTGAGGAGTAACTGACACTGTAACAAATTAGCTTATTTCTTTTTGCCAGGTTTGACCATTGGTTGAGCCCATACAGTGAAACCATTCAGTTTGCTGGATCAGCAACATACTTTCTTTTCGTGAGTTAGTTTTCTTCTGGCTTCAGGAGCTTGCTGGTTCCCTGAGAAGCAGATGAACGTCACATCTCATAATGGCACTGAGCTGCTAAGTGGGTCCAACTGTCAAACTTGTATCATTACAGGTGACTCAGAATGAATAAGGAAGATCAGCATTCTGAAAAGGGTGTTCAGCAGCGCACAGTTAAGGCGCATTTTCGTGAAATATAGGTGGTTTAGTATTTTTCAGTGATGAAAGGTAGTTTTTTCTCTCATCTCCTGTGCTGGCATCCACTCATGTCTGCTGGTTCAGTTGCTCATTGGACTTTTCCACTAGCTGGTTCAACTGATTAAACTGTTGAAAAACCCAGTAAAAGGGGGAGGGGAGGTATTTTTCTGCCTTTTAGTGATGTAAATTGGTGCACAGGCAGGTCTTCTGAGTGCCAGAGCTGGCATGGGAGAGGGCAGAGCCACATGCTCGGGAGAGGAGCAAATACCCTTCTGGTAGCAATGAGAGATGATGGGAGTTTCATTCCTACCTTCCACCTCCTTTAAGATACTATTTATAGCTCCCTTTCACACAGGATGCTGTAGGGAATTCTTGTAAACAGGAAACTACATGAATTAAAGCTAACCTAGTATCTTGTTATTTAGTTTCTCTGTTTCTTTATTGCTTACATCCACAGTATATACACTTCTTTGGTATATCCTGATGAACTAAAACTTTTCTGAACCTAATACTTTTGTCAATCTTTGTCTTAATTCTTTCTGGAATTCCTGAAAATCAGGCAATACCACTCACGTCATCTATCATGATGAGAAGTGTGGTGTTCCAGGTCTCATTGAATCCAGAATGTGAAAAACAGTTACTGCTTTCTTCCTGTCAGAAACTTAACAAGGAATGCCAGGGTTAAGCCCACTGTACTTGAGTGTAGTCATGGCTTCTTTGGCTTGATAGTTGTGAGAAACACTCTTACTTTTTCCCTTAAAAAAAAAAAAAATTCCCAAACCTTATCACTTCATTATATGAGGGCCAATGCTGAGAAGTCTCCAAAATAATGGAGGTGCTTCTGTTGCTATATGTTCAAATTGTAAGAGTTTTTGATGTCCGTGGTTAAAATGTTCTAGCAACTTCACGTTACAGTTGAGTCAATTTAACATCTTTGCCACTACCTGGGGAAAGCTCGCTGTTCTACATCCTTAGCCATGCTTTCTTCTCTCTGCTTTGCGTAGGCTCTAGTCTGGTAGCGTAAATTATTTAGTTCTTTAACTTTTCCCCCTTGCCCTCCCTCTAAAATACCTTAAGTTTTTGACATGTTAGTTTTTCACTTTTAATCAGCTTGATTCACCTTGCTGCATGAACAGGCAACTGGAAGAATTGGCGCAGAATCAGCGGGGGTTGTGGCTGAAGGCTGGGAAGGAAGAGAAACATTGCTTTATGGGAGGGTTTCATTTGACTTAATCTGTAACAGGAAACTTGTACCTTCACTATTTTAGCCACCAAGATTGGCCTTCAGTAAATAGCACGCTCCATTTTTGTCTACAGCTACAACTGTAAACAGTTAGTTAATACTAATGTGTATTTGAAGGACTTCTGAGCATTACATCTGTTTGTATATGTGCACATAGGTAGTCCTTTAACTTATTGACATCTTGCTATTGTTACGTGAGGTTTAGCTTACAAATGTGATTGAGAATTACATCCCGAGCCTGCATCATTCAGTTTCTGCCTTGCACAGTTAGGCCTTGTGGCCTTATCATGTGTAGTTTCATATATTTTTACTTGTGAAAATGTCCTAATTTCAGCCAGACCATTCAGCCTTTCTGTGTGCAGTCACAGCACAACTTCTCACCTTAAGAGAAGAAAACCCTTTGATGCTTGTGACATTCTGGTTTCAGTTTATGGAATGCGAACAAGAAGGTAGGATTTGAGTGAAAGCAGATTGTTCTTTTCTCCTTTAATACTTCAGGTAAAGTCTTGCAATGAAAATACATGATTTCTCATCAAGATGTAGTACAGGAGGAACACTGAGCAGCGGTGTTCCTGAAGTCTCCAAGGAGTAGAATTCAGTAAGCTTTTGGTAAAATGCCAGAAGACTTTGAGTTTGCAACTGATGTGGGTGGAAAAAAAAAGGTGAAAAAAAGCAGACTTGAAACTGGAAGCTTCTGTGCCATTTTCCATTTTCTGGAAAGGACAAGTAGCAGCTGAGGTTACATTGTACAGACATTTAAAATCTTGATGGCATGTTTTCCCACCGTAGTTCTGAAATTTGTGCCTTTCCTCCCCCTACTCAGAAGATACAGAATTGCTTCTCTCAGCTTAACCTCACCATCTTCTAGAAGACAGAATTTTAAATTTTATTAGAGTGAGAGACTACAAAACTAGGATCTGGTGTTTGCAAGGGACTGCTGGAGCGGGATATGGTATACACTGGCTCCAGGAAGCCTGTTGTACTTTGCCACATTCATAGGTGAGGGACTCTCTTCTTACCTGATTTAGATTTTTCCTGAAGAAACTGTATCAGTGGTGTAAGCAAGCAATTTTTTTTTTTGCCTTTTTTTTAAATCTTATGGCAGAAGCCTACAGAAGCGTTTTCCAAACAAACCAGCAAAACCTGGTCTCAAAGATTTAGTGAAAAAGAGCACTGACAATTTAAATTAGATGTGGGGAAAACCAGGAAGCACCTTTCCAAGTGTGAACAGTATGTCTCATAGACCTAGGTTCCCAGCCAACGTTGCATCTACAAGTTTTCCTCCGAAAGAGATCTGGGGTGTTATAAAGGGTTTGCATACACAAATGAGTCTGAAGAGTAGTCTGCTTCCTTTTTCAATATCCCACTTTTAAAAATGCTTGCCTTGTCAAATGTATGAACAGTGAGACTTAATTAAATTTTTTTTAAGGTAAAGTTACTAGCGGAGTCAATATAAGCCTCAAAGTTACAGGTTAAAACAAGGTGATGTTCATTTGCAGTATTGGATAAAAATTTAGGTTAATTTACTGGCTGACTTATGTTTTCATAACTTTTAGCTCTAGTTTCTTCTACATTGTGGCTTCTAGGTATTGCCGTTTTTAGCACTTGTCATCTTTTGTCTCAGCTTTAGTCAGGAAAAGCAGGAAGAACAGATCCAACATCCTTAGCACAATTCCTGTTAAATTTCACAAAAGAATTCTTGAAATCTTTGTACATAGAGAAGAAGTGTTCAGTTACTTTTGATGTTGGATCAGGAAAGTCCTGACCAGTGGAGATGTTTGCTCAGTTGAGTTTCTGGCTTCTGTATAGTCTTTCATCCCATCATACTGAATGGGTTTTTGCGGTCACTTACTCTCATCTGGATTTCCTTTCTGACATCTCTAGTTACGCTCAAGACCTATGCCTCAGGCATTTTACTCAACCTGAGGTATGAATTCCATTTTGCAGACTGTACCCTGATTTTTCTTAACCCAGCAAAACTGGTTGTATAGTGTAACTTTAGGTCTTTCTTCTCGGTGTTGTCTTTTATAGTCATGTCAATATTTATTCTGATGTTTAGAGATTTTTTTTTTAAAAACCAATTGTCTATTTAGGGTTGCTTTCCTACTGTGATAACATAGGATGTCAACCCTAAATATTCCTGCTATACCCATAATACTGAACTGTATTCACGTAATTACCCAGAACAATTCCCCAACAGCTGTCTCTCTTAATAAAGCCCATGTTTAAATTTTGAAATTTTTCATTTGGGTGTTTCTGAATATCATCCTGTCCAGTGTGCTTTATTATTGGTGCTGTAGGTGCTTACTGCGTAGTGGTTTATCTTGGCCATTGGTTTTCCTTTGTTTTTTCCCTGACAATGTCCCTTGGTGTTCATACATTATTAAGGTCAGTACAGACATTATTATGAAACAGATGCACGTCCATTAAAACCTTGTTAGGAGATGTTCCCGTATTTCTTTTCTTTGCACACATAATTAATTCAGGTTTGACTTACTGCTTCAATGGAAGGTGAAATCACTGCTCAAGGATGCAATGGTAAAGTCCCATGCTTTTGAATTTTAAAATTATATTCTTGTGGTGCTGGATTACCATTTGTGAGCTGGTTCGCTGTCTGTCTTGCCTGGTGAAAGGTAGTAAGGATTTGGAGCTCATATGCTGTAGCCTGGGATTCTTCATGGCAGGGTGGCCAGGTGCCAATTTCTCCTAGAGAAACAACTTGTTAGACCCTGGCCTGGTCAGTTCTGGCAGTGATACATGCTCTCTCTCATGGCTTTGTTCTGTATCACCTAACTTACATGAGAACGTGATTATCGAGAATGATGTTGCAAAATAGGTCCTTCATCCGACCATACAGAACTTGTTCGAGCCCTTGTTGGCATTGGGCCTCGATGTAGTATAAAAACTGTTTTTTGCTGAACATGTGCCCATGCTCGTTTTAAGAGCTAAGTTAGTTGTGCTCAGCATTGTTGACCTTCACGTAGCAAAACTTGACGAAGGTGTTCTTTGGTGGCTGGCTTTTTTTTTTTTTTTTTTTTTAATCTGCCACTAGTCAATTGGCTGTCTTGCCCAAAGGCTGTCTTCTACAGGATTTAGAATTTAATCCTTGTTAATCAATTTTTTTGAAGTGGATATTAATGGGAAGGAATGGTTTGTGGTGTTTTCAGAATGCTTGTATTTCCATATATCCACGTCTGGAAGAAAACCAGTGTTAACACTCAAGATGCCCACCATTACCTGAGGCTATAGAAAATTTGGACATCACTAAAAATCCCCAGTAGAGGAGACTAAATAATTGTGTAAAAACTCCTGGTTCCACTAGATGAAAAAAAAACATTTTCTAGTGATTGACAAGAAGAAATGTTACTAAATCTCTAACTATTGCTGAAAACCAAGGGAAAAGTATATGCTCTTAGAGGTGGTTTTATTTATTGGTCCCTTGTAGGTCTCAGTTTAAGCTGTTTAAGTGCATTATTTGGGAAATGGTACCTTAAATCTGTTTTGCAAGTGGCTGTGGAAGTCTGCAGCTGTCTTCTCAATGAGATTCTTGCAGAGAAAATGCTTTCCATCAGCTCTCAGATGAGGTATCCAGAGTGAGATGTGCTTATTTAAAAACACTTTTCTCCTTTTTTTTGTTGCAGCTGATGTTCTAAAGGTCACTGTGCCCACTGCAAGTTGTGTTGCCAAGTTTTTTTCAAGGAATTTTTAGGGGACATTGAATTGTTGAGGAGAGAAGTTTTGTTTGTTGATTTGTTTTTGAGATCAGCACCTAAAAACCTTTCAACTTTAAAGATTTGACTTTTTAGATCTCTTCTGGGCTGCCAGGTTTTATTTAAAATTGACCTTTACATTAATGTTATACTGTGCTTAAACTCTGAATAAGCATTAATCAATTTGAATATGTAAAGGCTTCTGGCCAGCTTCTACACTGACATTGTTTTATAGTATCAGTATGTTGCTGACAGATTCAGTCAAAAGCAAGATTTATCTTTAAGTGACTGAAAGACTGTAAAAATACCAACGAACAAAATTGATTTTCAGGGACAATGTCCTGTGATGGTATTCAGATTGGATTTGACTTAGAGATTCAAAAATACTGTATGGCTAACTCGTGATGGGGCATCCTTTTATGCTTTCACCTTTAACGCAAAGCTCTATAAAACTGTCCGTTGTGTGAGAATAAGTCATTATGTATCTGGCATGCAAAAGAAGGCTAACTGACTCTAGAAGTACTTGTTTCACAGCTAATTCATGCTGTGATAAACATATTTTAATTTAATTTCCTTGAAGGGAAGCTGGAGCTGGACATTCAAGCATTGTTTTCTGTGAGCTATTCTCAGCGTGCACACCAGCAGTCAATAGATGTTGTTCAGTTCATTTCAATTTCAGCACTGTGAATACCATTTGGCCCAAGTTAGAGAAAAAGAAAAGCTCAGTCAGGGAAGTGTTTTAAAAGAAAAGAATGAAAGTGGCGTTTTTTTTCCTTACCTGAAAGGCAGAAAAGACAGGACAATCTTAATTTACTTACTGTTAAGCTACAGAATCTGTAGCCTAATTGCTTTGCAGTTGCACTGGCCATAACCCTTAAGGGGAGTGTACCTCCTCAGTTGCAGAAGAGTAGGGGTTGGAGAGAAGTAAAGCTTCAATGGGTGATGTTGCTTGAAGTTCTTTGAGAGGGTAGTGTTGCTAATACCAAAAAAAAAAAAAAAAAATCCAAGCAGGCTACTGTGATAAATGATCACAGATTTTTGAGTAGTCTTAGCTGATTGAAGCGAGTCGTCAGCTGCTTGATTACATGTAGAGCTTGGTGATATCAGGGGGATGTCTTAGTGTGGGGAGTATAGAAAAGTTCTGTAATGGTGTTTGTCAAAAGGATATTACAGGTTTTATGATAGCGATGAAGAAAATAGGATACCCATCCAGATCCTTTCTTCTGCTGTCACTCTCCTCTTTCCTTTATTTGATACTTGAATGCTGGGAAGGTATGTATACAGTGTGTGAAACATCTAATGGAAATGAAAATTGAGATTGGCAGAGTTTTACTATTTACAGTATTAGTTCACAGATAAAAATTGCTTAGCAATGACGAACAAACAGAACTTAAGGTGTGGGGTTTTTCTTCAGTTGAAGGAACCTTTTTTTTAAGAAATGGTTATTCATATCCTAAACCAGCATCAAAGTCTCATGTTGAAAAAGACTATTCAAAGTTGTATTTGAAGTTAACTGGAAGTACAACCCCCTGAATGAGTATTTCAAAAGCACCTATAATAATGCTTCATGCTTGTTTTGAACCTTTCATACATGGAAATCCAAGTGCATTAGGAGTGGAGGGGAATTTTGTTACAGCCTACAGATGGGTAGACTTGAAAGAGTGGAGGGAAGATGTGCAAAACCACCCCGTGAAATGATAGTAAACCTATACTCTGTCCTTTATGGAGTTGTTTCCCTTTTTCTCTCCACTGGACAAAACTGGCTGCTTCAGAAGGGTCACTGCTGTTAGTTGTCTGATGAGTTTTGATTTTTGGCTATGTCTGTGGTGGGGGTGGCAATATGAGAAATTCCTTGCATGGTATGATCCTATATATCATCCCGTGTATGTCACAGAAGCATATAATTTTAATGACCATTTGTGCCATTTGAAGTTAAGATAAAGAAAAATGAAGTGAAAGTACAGTATTTCTTAAGAAATTACTGTCTTGTCACAGACAGCATGGTAAGTCGTGATAAGTAGCTCAAAAGATACTTCGTGGAATACTTAGTTCTTTTCAAACACATTGTCTCTTCATGTTCACTTAGTCTTGATTTTTACTTTATTTATTGTGCTGTATTATCGAGGGGCTTCTAAGGCCTGAATGTGAGACACTTTAAATGAAGGATCAGTCCTTTGGAAGGACCTATTTGCTCATCCAAGATCAAGACTGAAGTAGTCCGTGATGTAGTTGGTAGTGCTAACAGTTTTCATGCTGCAGATGGTTGACTAGGGTCTATTTATGAGAAAGTAAGGAAAAAGTCTATCTGTTCTCATTGTGCAGCTGGGAGCTTTTGCTTGAATGCATACCAGTCTGTACTAGCAAGCTGTCCTCATAATATCTCTGCCCAGGGATGTCTGAGGAGTAGAAGCAGGCAGGGCTACTTATAATGTGATCAGATGACATCAGCTGAGGCCTTAAGACTTCTTCACTCTCTTGGGCTGTCTTAGGACCTTTCTTGCTGTAGCCTTTTTCTGCTTCTCCCAAGCTACAAGTCTCAGTTGATCATGAAGCTGTCTACTGGAGCTCAGCTTCAAGACAGCTTGCTTATTCCAGCTCTCTTGGCTGTGAGTAGAAATGAAATCTGACATATGTTATGGTACCAATTTCTTGTGTGATTTTTTTTTTTTAATTTTTCTTTTGTTTTTTTTTAAGTTTTCTGTTGTTTTGTTATGAATGAGAGGTACCATTTCCTAATTCTGCTTCTGTAGCATTGGCATTATTAACACCCCAAGGAGACAGTAGAGAGCTTGGGAAAGAGAAATGGAAAATACACCATCCTTTTCTTAGCTCTAAGTGAGATAAAACTTCTGAAGTCAGAAGACTAGCTAAGAATCCTTCTGCCTTTTTTTTCATTGCAGTATACATGAAGCTTGAGATCTGAACCTGCTATGACTGACCCAGACGTCCTCACTGAGGTCCCAGCAGCTCTCAAACGCCTTGCCAAATATGTGGTGCGTGGCTTTTATGGCATTGAACATGCTTTGGCTCTGGACATTCTCATCAGGAACCCCTGTGTGAAGGAAGAGGACATGTTAGAGCTCCTTAAGTTTGATAGGAAGCAGTTGCGGGCTGTCCTCAACACCCTCAAGGGTGACAAGTTTATCAAATGCAGGATGAGGGTAGAGACGGCTCCAGATGGCAAAACCACCCGTCACAACTACTACTTCATCAACTACCGCCTTCTGGTTAACGTGGTGAAGTACAAGCTGGACCACATGAGGAGGAGGATTGAGACAGATGAAAGAGACTCCACCAATCGCGCCTCTTTTAAATGCCCCATTTGCTTCAGCACTTTCACAGACTTGGAGGCCAACCAGCTGTTTGACCCCAGGACAGGTAAGAGTACAGGTAACAGAATGCTGTTGCCCTCTTCTTCATCGTGTGAGTGCTGGACTTTAAGGAAACATCTTGGGCTAATTCTTTTGAGCCTGGCCAGAGATATCGGGCACTCTGGTAAATACTTGAATAAAATACAAAAGTACTGTAAATCCTTGCTGTGACCTAACAGTCATATTTTGCTGACCCACTGGTAGTTGTTTTGGTAGTGGATGCAGTAGTTCTTATGCAGTCAGTACAGACAAATAGCAATGTTGGTAAAATGTTTGTACAAATGTTTCGAGTGACAAGCAATAGAGAAATTGAGGTCTTACCACAATCGAATTAAAGGGTGAATAAGACAGTCTGTCCTTTTTGGAAGCTGGTGGCTTTTCAGTATAACCTGGTCTTGCCTGTAAATTTTATGACTTACTGGTAGTTTGCAGAGAGGGCATATATATAGTTGACTTTGGTATGTAAAAAATTTGTAATGTAGAGATGGTCATGCAAGGAGTGAATTGTTACTGTTTAATTTTCTCCTAGCCAGTTCATTATACTGCACAACCTTGCTTCCCCAGTGTAAAGCAGTATCATGAAAGTTAAAAAAAATTAATTACAGACTTTATGTGGTTGGGAGTAAACAAGATTCTTATTCAAGTGTGTGTCTCAGTCTCAGTGGAGGTGCATATCTCTCATGCATATGAAATAATCTTTTCTGGGTGTCATTGTCTGCAGGGGCAGTCCAAATACTTTGTGTCTTCTGTGCCAGGGAATAAAGGGAAAAACACCTGCCCCTGATAAGATCCTATTTTGCTAGTGTAAACTAGGATTATTTTGGGGGGAAGGCAGGGAGCAGGGTTTGGGTGTTTGGCTTCCACCTTCTGAATTAGTTTCTTTACTTTTTAATTCTTTCCTTTGAAATATTTGTCCTGATCTTGCTTTTTCCAGAAAAATAAAAGACCAAAAGTCAGGAGAGCTCTCAGAAACATTGGAGTGTGGTGCTTTGTGTCAGTTATAGTGAGAAACTGTAAAAACTCATTCTTTAGTGGTCTTGAAGCTTTTAATCTAGGGTTACATCAGATGTCTAATCTGCTTTGGAGAAGGGCAAACACCCAACAAACGTTCAGCCTGTCATTTTCCCTCTTTCCTACCTCCAAAGATAAAGAGCTGTGAAGCTCCTTTTACATGAACAACTGTGAAAATGATATTTAGTACTAGAGAAGCAGAATCCACTAAGTCAAATAACGATCGTTGCTGTAATTCAGTGCAGCTCTCCAAGGAGAAGTTGTTCCCTCACAGAGCACCAAAACCAGCAGTGCCAGCACAGATTTTCTGTGCTCACCACCGAGTACAGAAACTGCACATGCTCTCTACAGTAATGATCATCTGTGGCAGCTACAGTTGTGGGTGTTGGGCTGAAGGGCAACAGCACTTTTGCAGTTTGCTTCATTAAGGAGAGAGCAGTGAACCTGTGCAGAGAACAAACATAGTTGGGAGTGCGAGACAGTCATCCCAAGGGGACCTGTAACACTTTGCAGGTGAATACTCCCAGCCTGTGTGGGCAGCAAGTTCCAAGAGCAAAGAACTGGCTGTCGAGGAGATGCGGAAGACAATAATGCTGGGATTCAGCTTTGACAGCAAGGCCTGTGCTCCAGGAACTGATGAGGTCAACCAAGGGTTTTTCTGCAGTACAGGCACTGGCTGCCTTCACAGTGCAAAATCATTCACTGGCACACAGAGTGTTTTGCAGTTTTGCTGATGGAAAGAAAGGTTGAGTGCTGTTTTCTCAGTAATCCCCAGCAGTTGGTTTCTGTCAGTGCTAATGCAAATAACAAGACAGCCAGTTTACCTTCACTTATTTTCAATAAGAACATACCTGTTTAGAATTTATGTATATTCTGTTTCTCCTTATATAACTTTTAAGTCAATGATAGCTTCGTCTAGGTAGTGCATGATGATACTGTTGTTTCTCAAGAGCTCTTACATGAAAACCAGTTTGGATAGGGCTCTCCAGTTACTGTTTAAGAAGGGCTCATACTGTCTCCAAACCATGAGATAGCTGCTTGTTTCTGTTCCAGGAAAATAAGTGGGCAATTTTGTTTGTTTTTTTCAGTGAGAATGGCTGCTTTATATTGCAGTGGATTGTGTTGTCTGTGTATGTTTCCTGCTCCTTTGGAATTCCGTATTAGAAAAGAACTGAGACACCTTTGGGTCTCTCACAGAAGGGAGCTTATGAAGACAAAGCGTGTAGAGGAGCAAGGTTTACTAGATAGTGAATAGCCATCATTTTCCAAGCATGTCTTTAAGCTCATATCAGGGCTATACATAAACCTCTCCCATGCATTGAAACTCATGACAGTACAACTGCTGAAGAGTAGCTGAAAGCCACATGAATTTCAGTCACGGTTTACCTGAGCTGCTCCTGGACTGCAACCATGTTGATAACATTTTCTGAGTTAAAAGGCCTGTGGGGCCAAAGTTTATAAGTCCATGGAGCAAGCAGAGCATGGAAGGCATTCTCTGCGCTAGACTAGAGCAAGCTGCGACCTGTCATTAGAAGACAACATGTTTCACTATCTGCTGCTTGTCTTTTTGTCCTTGTCAGTCAGAGCTGGGTATGATTTAGATGTCTTGTGTTTACTTCTGCTTCACTTTCCTCTTCCCTAGTTAAAACTCAAATGCAAACTCTGAGCCATTGTTGTAGAATGAAAGTAGGGCTTTTTCAGCTCTGTGCTCTACTCCATTTGTGAATAATTTTGAAATAAACTGAGGTGGTTATTTTTCATCCAAAGATGTGATTATTGATGTTTTTGGAAGGTGGAAATGTGTCTGCTGAAAGAAAATAAGTGATAGTAACAAGGATATGTTTTCAGGGCACATAGGTATAGACGTGCTTTGGTTGCTGTTCATCAAATTTATTTGGAAAAATATTTTTGAACAGAGTGGCAAGTTTGTCACTAAGGTAATTTTAAATGTAGATTTAAAATGGTATAAATGTTACTTTGAGAGTGTGATATCTCTGTTTTTAAAACTATTGTATGATTTTTCTCCATACCTTTTTCTGCCATTAAACATCTCAACCCAAAAAAGATCCAAAAACTTACTATGCTGTCAAAGGTTGAACAAAGGTTGTCTGGTACTCGTAGGAAGTTCAAGGACAGGAATTGTGCAATGTTAAACAAACTGTCAGATGGTGAAAGTCAAGGTGACAAAAAAACTTAGAGTTTTGCTGCTGCTTCAACTCGTAAAGTGATCTTTTGAAAAGTGAGAAGAAAAGAAACATGTTGTGTTGGAGGAGTCACTTGGTTGACCAGTGAGTGCCTGCCAGCTCTAACCACGGTGTGCCCAGGTCATGAGTTTTAGTCCCCTATGCTCTAAACGAAGAGCTTGAACAGATGTTCAGATATTGCATTTTCTCCTCAGTGGCAGTTTTTATTGTTGCCTCCAAAGAAGCAGTATCAGTAACTTCTGCTTTTAGAGGCAAACAGCCTGGACACTGGGTGCTTCTATTTTGCTAAAGTTTGCTGTGGAAATTTTTAGCAAACCTAAGAAGAACTTTTTGATTCAAGAGGTCTCAGATTTGCAGTTTGCCTATTGACCTGGTAGTGCCTTTGACAGGAATTGGTGAAGGCTGGGTTGTTACGCTGAGCAGACAGTGCTTACCCACTTTTGTGAGTGTTTCGAGATCTACAGAAAGAAAAACAGTAATGCTATATGAATGAAATGTGTTACTTCTAGCCTTGTGTTTCAGATGGGATGACTGAGAAAGGAAAAAGGTTGTAGTTTTCCTAGAAGATCCTAATATAAGCACTTGAAATATAGATCATTGCCTTTCACTTGTGCCATTGTCTGCTGTCTACCTGTGCTCTGATTTTTCATCACTTTCTGTTCTGCATGTGAGCAATTGCACGCAGCTGCCGTTGTGATGAAGCCTCATGTAGGTGGAAAGCTGCAGCCATTCCCTTAAACAAGGTAAGGACTATGTCTTGAGGCAGGGATGTACAAGAAAGTTCAACTGAATAGCAGTAAGAAGAGCCAGCTCTTAAATGTATACAGTGAAATAACACTGCTGAAATCCATCTATTCCCAGACCTGGGCTGACAGTGAACACTGACATACAGGTTTTCAAGTGTTTCACCTAGAGATAGAACGTTACTTCATCAGGCTATTACACGGGCCTGTGGGAAGAATTTTCTTCTCTGTGTTTTTCAGTGTAGAAACTACGGAAATTTGGTTTCTGTAGGCCAATTCCTGATATTGCAGAGCAGCCAAAACAACTCGATACCATCTTGTGGATTGGATTTAAAAAAAAAAAAATCTTGGAGAATTAAATATGCACAAGTCTGTTCTGCAGAGTTTGGGGGGAAGGAGAGGAGGAGCTGCATTGTCTCACCCAGTAGAGGGAGCTGTCTTCTTTTCTCTATACATACGGGTTTGGGTTGATTAATTTATTGAATGTCACAAAACTGGAAATTATGTTCATGGATATGTGTTCTGTAGCGTGATTAATTGGATCTGGCTGGGGAAGGTCTCTCTGATGTATCCTGTTCTCTTACCCTAATCATATTTGTAAATCTAGTGTAGCGTTGGAGTTGACTGTCAAATTCAAGGTCAATTTGAAAGGAAGTATGTGACTAGAAACTGCAAAAGGGAGAGTGGAGTTGAAGTGAAGGAGTGACAGAAATGAGATCCCGCAGTGCATCACACTATTATTCAGCCCTGGATTTCCTTAGGTATTCTAAATGCCAAACCGTATCAGGATACTCAACAGCATAGCAGGTGAATTTGATGTTAGAAGGAAAATATAAGGCTAGATGAAGTAGTTTTTCCTCTATTCTCTTCTACCTTTGCAATATAATTTTTATCCAGTCTTGTGTTTCTTTCCCTTCTGTTACTGTGAAGAAAAATCTTGATGTTAACAGTAAATTGTAATTACAGTTGGTCTCTCTCTTATGTACATCTATACATTGTCCTCACCATAACATTCAGTTAGATAAGACAGAATAATAGTGGAAGGAAAAGGATGAAAGATCATTACGTGGGTAACGTGAATCAGGAAGATGATGCTGTTGGGATGTTCTTAATTGCTGTTGTAATCACTGGAGTCTTTTGTTGTTATTGGAAATCATAGCAGCTAATTACTTGTCTACTCTTTGCCCTCCCACAGTTTGCTCTTGGTTTGATGAATGATTTTGGATATAGCTATCTTACTGTTCCTAAAGATGCACTATAATAGTAACATACTGTGTACCTGGATCCCTTTCTTATTTTGTGTGCTGATATGAAATTTAATTTGGGAAGAACAGATTGAAGGTGGCAGTATCAGTTTTATAGAAGGGAAGACAACACCTTGAATTTCATTTCAACTCATTTTAACTGTCAGCCTCTCATGTCATTTTTGTACTTCATAACAGAATTGCACATAATGTGTTCAGAAACTGGTTTTCTGTACCTGTCACAAGGCACCTTATATCACATTCAGGCAGCCTGTATGCAGCTGAGCGTTTGTATGGTTTGGGCCCTGTTACTGAGATCAGAAATTTGACTAGTCTTTGATTTTTGCTTTGGTCTTATGTGTTGACTTGTAGAGCTACTGCCTTTTCTTCTGAGTGCTCGGCTTTTCACTTCATCCTCAGTGAGCTATTCGGAACACATCTGTCGTCTTCTCTTCTTGTTTTGAATTTCCACTTCCTCAGGCAAGTTCTACACTAGCTTCAAATCTTCCTTATCTGATTCAAATTACTTTTGAGCCTGTCCTGTCTATTTTGTTAATTTTTTCTTATGCTTCCCCTTCTCCCTGTTTTTTGCCTGTTCTTGTGGAGCTCTTGTGTCCATTTCTGGTACATCTCTTTTTGTGTTCTGTCCCTTCCAGCCATTAGGGGAAAAAAAAAAATCACTTAAAGCTATTTATTCTACATATTCACACTATGTAGTCAATCCTGTTTGATCTTTATGGTGTTGATTCTTGTTCTTTGAGTTCAATGATTTTCAGAACAAGCATTCTGGATAGCTTTGTCTACCATGTACTGCCATGCATGTGCTATATGATATTACCACTACAACAATTTGCGGCTTCTTACCAGCCAAAATCAGGACTTTAAAAGTCTTTTTGTAAATTGGCATACCAGAAACTTCCCTTGAAAAAGAAAGGATTCAGAGCAATTCTGTTTTGAACAACTTCAAATTCTGTGAAGTTGTTGGGGTTTTTTAAATTGTTGTTAGCTTTCCAAGTGTATGTAAACCCATCAGTGTGATTTTTCTTGACTTTACAGGCGCATTTTGTTCATTTTGTTTGTCTGTGCTGCCACTGAGAGCTTTTGGCAAACACCAACAGAAGGAAACTGCCCATGCTCTGCTTAGTTTCTCTGTTTCTATTCAAATTTCTGGCAAAAGCTCCAAGAGTGTATCTGTCAGCTTTACTCTGCTTCAGCTTGATAAGGCCTGGAGCCACAGGGAAGGGAAAATTGAGAAAAACATATCAGAATTAATGCATGTTTTTCTAAAAGTCAGAATACTCTTTAGAATGACTTGAAAGGGATGTGTAGGTTTCATCTCTAACTTGAACTCTTTCCCTGCGGGTTGGACACCCTGTCTGGAAGATAAGTATCTAGTCTAACCACAGATCTCTCGGCTTGGTGGAGAAGCAGGTGAAGGTAGTGTTAGCCTGTGCTATGCAGAACATCAGACTGGAGGATTCAGAAAAGCTGTTGCCCGTAGAGTGCTGGCTGGTCACTTCCCTGTGTTCCACATTGACCTCTGGCTGGTGTGCTGTGTCTCTTAGATAAAAACAGTATCTGATAAACACATGCCCTGACTTACAGTATTGATACCATTTTTTTTTGTCTGCAAAGGACATTTTATTATTAGAAGTGCAAGAAATAATTGCCCTTCAAGTAAAGGTTATCACTTTTCACTTTTCTCTTGGCTTTGCAAATTGAAATAGATAACAGCAAGATCTCTCTAAAATCTGTGAATATTGCTAAGCCATTTGCAGTGATGAAAGCTGGACTGTAGCATTCCTATCTTTTACTCTAGTAACTTGCTGTTCTTTTGAGACTGCATCCTTGGTAATACCATCTGCAAAGCGTGTCATCCTTTTAGGCACGGGTATCTGTAAGTTGGATCAGGAGCTCACCCAGAATCCTGTTACTTGTGTTGCAGTCTTCTCTGCTGTTGGATACAATTTGAGGGTATAGTATGTTGGCTCAGTAGGTATTTTAGCATAGTCGTCTTGGTTGAAGTTAAAAAAAAAAAAGAGTTCTTTAATTCCTAATGAGCTTCCTTTGGATATTCCCTCTGTCCAGTTGCGTCTTTCTCTGCTTACTGTCTGGATCAATTTATCCACAGCTGGACAGAGGGAAGAACTCTGTCAGCTCAGAGCTGCTGAGGTCATGCATATGAGCTGGAACAGAAGTAGCTCTTACTGAGGAGAGGAAAGGATTCCTCTCTTCTTTTACAATTTTATATTGAATATGTGTATTAAATCATCCGACGCTTCTGAACGATCAATAATTTGATGTGTGTCTCATGCAGTCCACTTCTTGAATGTTTAATTTACCTTTTCAAGAGAAATGTCTTTGAATGTTCAAAAATTCTGTTACAGTATTTTTAATTTAGTTGGGCTAAAAATGGTCTGCACGCTGAGATGAATGAGTAACTCAGTGTTCCTCTAGGTAATACAAAGTGGTTCTGAAGGTGCTTCTTTTTTTTTTTTTTTCTTCTATTTAAGACATTAAATGTTAAATTGCTCCCCTTCTGTAATTGCAAACCCAGGTCAACAGGAAGGGGAAACCATGGCATGAAATGTAGACTAATGTTGTTGTGAAATGCAGAAGCAAATTCAGTTGATATCTTTTGAATTTTCTGGAGTTTGCTACCTAAACTATGCCCAAGAAATAAATACATATAGGCAATTCCACCTATACATTGCAAGCTGTGATCAAGTTGCTATTTCACAACTGAGTTACAGCACTGCTATGCCTGTAGAGCACCTTGCATGCCTTATTCTTCACTGGTAACCTGCTGTGGCTCCCTGGCAGAGCTTATTAGCTTGTATCCCATACAGTGCTCTGGAGAAACATATTTTGAACTGCTGACTGGGCCCCTGGACTGTCTTTGTATAGTGCACTGGGTCCTTGGCCAGAAAAAGCTAGTGTCTTTTTGTTTTTCAGATTAAGATCAGAGTAATACACATTCCCAGTCTGGTAAAGTGCTTTTAGGTTGGTGTGGGTGGTTGTTTTTGGGGGTGGGGTGTGCATTTTGTTTTGGTATTTTTTGGTGGGTTGGGTTTGGGTTGTATGGGGTTTTGTTTTGTTTTGTTTTTTAATTTTGGGTTTTGGGGTTTTTTTTCCATTTAGCTTTTCACACTTTAGAGATGTGAATGCATTGTCATGTGTTGAAAAGGTCAAAGTTGGTCCCTATTGCCACTTAATTCTGTACTCAAGAGGTGTACATTTGAACCTTGATCTGTGAGTTTGGACAAATATTCTTTCCACTAATCTGTTACATTGTCTGAAAAATTAACAACTTCCCCTCTGGCAACATTCAAGCTGTTCTTTCTGTTATCATGTCAGTTCAGACTGGTTTCCCAGTTTACCAAGAAGTATCAATTGTATGAATGAGTGAAAAACATGGGGTTTCTGTAGTGAGCTGATCAATTGTGCTGCAGGGGTCCAATGAGGATGGTTTCTGCTAGCCAGTTTTCACAATAGCTGAGTATTGTGAGGATGAAGTGGCTTGCAGGAGCATGCCAAGTGAAACTGCAGCAGGTGCCCTAATGGAAATGCTTGAGAGCTGGCAGTAATGCCATCCCCCTACATGCCAAACATACACTTTTTGCAGTTGCCATCCACACATGCCCAGCCAGCGCACAAAATCTGCTTTCGTTCATTTACAAGAATAAGAACTATTTGTGTCCCCGCTAGATTCAATCTGGTTCTTAAACATGGTAGATGGGTTTGAGATTACCAACAGTAATCTCAAATACAGAGCAATATTCAAGTTCATTTTAATAGAAAGTTGTTGGTTCCTTCTATCTTGTGTGACATTTTGGGGCAAGAAATTTGACAGCTGGTTTTCCAAAAGAGTGGCCGACTGCTGTGAAGCTGTGTGCACATCAGTGTGGTAAACAAAGGTTATGTCAGTATAGTAGTTGGAGAAATGTAGGCACAGCATTTGGGTGGATTTGGGCCAAGAGATTTGAGTGGATTACAAAGTTAGGAAGCAAAGCAAATGTTCTTTGCTTCCGTTAGCATTCTTTTGAGCTACAAGAGAGCTTGATCTTCCACAATGTCTGAAGCTATTGCACATTTCAAAAAGGTTAGGTGTGTGAATTGGGATATTGTGTCAGAAATACTCTTTCTGAACCTGGACACACAGCCTATGAGGTAGCCAACTCAAGGGATCTATACTTTGGTGGTTCTATTTAAACGTCGCCTGATACACATGCTTGTAGCAACTCTTGAAAGAAGACAGCAGGAGGAACACAAGTTCAAATTCTTCTAAAGAGTCCTTCCTTGCCCACAGACTGTATGTTGGTTGTCATTGCTTGCTTTAATCAGAAGTGCAGACAGCCTGGTGTATATCTAAAACTTGCACAACTGAAATGGAGAACCCACAGTAATATGCCAGTGTTGAACAGATTTGTATTTAAAATACTTGAAGGGACAAAAATGTTCCACAGGCAATAGTGCTCATTCTGTTTCTTGTTAACTGTGGTTTCTGATGAATAGGTGCAACTGGGAATGCATGTAGGTGATATATTCATTGCTTGCTTTTTCTTTTTTTTCTTGAGTCCCATTACAAAATAAAGCCAAAAATAAGGTAAGATTTGTATTGTTAAGCATGCTGCTAATCAGTTATCAGCTATGAACGTTAAAATTTCTGTCTGAATTTCTTGACAGCTTGATGTTAGAGTCTGTAAGTTCTTACAGATACTAATGTATCATTGTCAAATAGTGTAAAATTCTTAATTTCTGCTCCTAAAATAGAGGAAAAAAACCCCTCCGAACTCCACTTCCATCAGTATAGAGTTGCTCATAAATATGTATTTTCACTGTATTTTTCAGTCTTGCTTTAACCCTTCTAGTGATTCAGTATAGCCCTTATCACTGACTTCAGGAGAATATTTTGCAGTGTAGAAGATTTTTTCTGAAGAACTTTGTCCTGTTGCACAAAACTTAACTTTCATTTTTGGAAGTAATTATCTTTCTGCGTTGTCCCCCACAACTGTGGGCTGAAATTGAACCAAAAGAACAAAACTATGCTAAGAGTCTTCATATTGGCACTTCCTTGCTCCCTGGGAGGCTCAGGTTCAGTATCTTCTTTTTTCCTGTCATGTATTAGATTATTGGTCTGTGTGCTTCTTACTCATTCTAATAGTACTCCTCCTTTTTAATTAAAATGCTATTCCCCTGCCCGTGGTCTCCAAAAAGGGGCAGAGGAAGAATTTTTCTGTTAATAACACAAAAAGAAGCATTTGGGCTGAATGTTTATACTGTTAAGGTCTCAACAGGTAACAGAAATAGTTAATATTTGAAGAAAGAAATTCTATTGAGCCATATTGGCTATGCAGATAAGAGAATTAATGATTTTGCTGCTGGAGGATCAAGCTTTTTTGCCATCTAGAGGTAACAAGCTTTTTTGCCATCTAGAGGTGACAAGCTTTTTTACTTGAAAAATGTGAGATTTGGGGAGGAGGAAAGTGGAAAATGAAAATTTAGAGATTAGGGGATTGCAGAGCAAGACAATAATCATTTTAGAAAATAAATAAAGAGTCCACTGTTCACTGTTCCACCTAACGTGCTCTTCAGGGAGAAGCAACAATAACAAGAGGCGTAAAACCTACTTGGTGAAGATTTGCATTTCAAAAGGATTGGCAAGGCTTTTAATTCCCTCCACCAGGGATGGCAAGGAAAGGCATTTCGTCAGAACACAGCATCCTGTCTTCAATGATTAAAGGAAATCTGGGTTTAGGAAGGAAATAGGCAGCTGCTTTGGCAGAACAGGAGAAAGCTCAATAATACAAAATCGCTCTGATAATGCCAGTCTAAAATTGCATCGTGGGAGAATTTTCCCTATTTGCAGTAAAAAATTTTCTTCCTCCTGGCGTGTTTAATAGTTTTATTCTTACTCTCCTGCTTGTTCATGGGGACTTCACTGTGGCTCATAAAAGTTGTTTGGTTGTGCTTACAGGTGGAGCTGAGGCAGGCTGTCTTTTCTGGATTACCTTTGCTGTTAGTCTGAAACAGTATGATCCAGTTTACTGAGTTCGGGCTGAGAAAAAGTGTTAAACTACTCTGCTTCTGAAAACAATCTTAGTGACAAGTAAATAAATGCATTTAGCAGTTTTACTGCATGACCTGAGTATATAAACTTTAACGTCTGTGATTATGGGAGTACTTGAATACTGTAGTTTTAAGTTGCAAAGAGAAGATTAGCGACTTCTGAATGTAACTCACTGGACTTGAGAGGAGAGACCTGCTTTTAAATTTCCATAATAATTGCACTGAGCTGGTGAAACTGATTAAAAAGGGGTTTGCTTGTCTACCCTCAAGCCTAAAAAGAAGCAGATATAGGATCTTGCAGTGAGTGGAGGACAAGGATGTAACATGACCATAAAACACAAAGGATTAGGTGATTTGTGATGCTTCACTCAAGCTGAAATGGAGGGGTGGCAGTCTGAGTGGTTCTCCCTGCTTTGTAAACAAGATCCCAGGAATATATAATTATTGTTGAGACCAGACCACATCAATTTGAAAAACAATCAAACCCACCCCCACATTTTTTTTCATATGAGAAGTCAGTAACAGTTGTAATTAAATTGGCTGGTGTGTATGTGTGTATAAAAATATTGATGTAAAATCTTAAAAATGTCAGAGAAGCTGATGAAGGAAGAGGAAAATAATCCTCACCTGCTGTATGTGGTATCAGCTAACACTTTGGGCTGGTTCTGCACTTGACTTGATCCTTTTGGGGATTTTAAAGTATTTAACTCGAGGAGATCTGCACATGCTCAACACACAGTTGAGCTGCTTATCACCCAAATATTTTTATGTGATAACTGAACATTGGGTGTCCAGACTGGAATGTTTTTGCGGAGGAATGAGTTCCTCAGTCCTGCCTGTATTCCTTCCTCTCAGCCAAGGGTCTTGCCACTGGTACATGCTTCGGTGTTTCATCTCAGTCTGCCTGGAGCTGGAAGTTAATGACCCAGAAAAGCAGTAACTTGTAAAGCAGACAGGAACTTGCTGCTTTCAAGCAATGAAGGCTGCTGTGCTCCTCAGCAGTTTAATATTTGCTTCCAAAATGTAATCCTAATCATAATCTGAATCTGTAGTGTAGTACACATTCAGGAATTTGAGTATTGAGGATTTGCTGCCTTGTGTGTTATCAAGACTGCAGTGGTTACAGTCCAATGCAGGGACAAACAGCTTCAGTTGTGGAGCCACAGAAGATGTGGCTAAGCCTGAGCTTGACCCATGCCTGCATCAGGATGCAACTTTTGGATCCTCCTAAATGTTCCTTGGGTGACTCTGTCATTTAGATGTCACAGCAGAAACTTGCAGGTTGATGTACTGGGCCTGAGCTCCAGAGATCCCCCTTCTACTGCATACTCATATGGCTTTGACTTACTACTTAGGTTCTCCATCTTAAAAATGGGAAATGTGTAACACCTTTTCTTCACAATTGCTTCATTTGTCTGGTTAGACTGACGGCTTTGGAAGCAGAATACTGCTTACCAGGTATTTTTTGCAGGTCTCCTGTTCTGTGCAACTCTGAGCCTCTGTATCCCACAAGAGTAGGACTGATGCCTCAGAAACACCAATGAGTCTCTGGTAGTCTTCAGCACTGTTCCAAAATTTCATCTTTATATTTAAGTAGAAGACAAATTATAAACAAGTGTTTACAAATATCTGAGGTTCTTCTGTCTTTCTCTCTTCTCTTGGATTTAAAGAGACTTTGTTATCTTTGATAAAAATGAGTCTTTTGTACCTTGCTCCTCCCTTTTCAAAGTATAGGTGATGAGTTATATCACAAATTCAAGTTCACTGGTGCACTGCTGCTCTTCCACCTGGGAAGAAAAGGAGTAAGAGCTTGTTTCTCTTAACCCTTTTTTATTTGAATTTTAATTTATTGGCTCACTTAAATCTGGTAAAATACAAGTTAAATCTGTGCACAATGCATTTCTAACAGCAAGATGGCAATTTACCTTGGAGTTGTGCCAATTCTGCTTGCTCTGATAGAAGCATTTGTGGTACCAAGCATGAGTGCGTACTTAAGGAGAGGGAAAGCAAAAGCAAGTAAACAGCACGGCGGGCCTTCTATTTGAAACTCCCTGTGAGAGCTGAGAGATTTGCAATTAATGTCCGTATGTTTGTTTATAATCAGTTTTGAAAGGAGCATTAAGACCATGTAAGCTTCTGAATGCTGAGAGACAGGAAATCGGTTTTGGAAATCTGCGTCTGAGAATTCATTGACGTAGGTTTTTTTTCTTCTCAGATCACTGCCTGTATCAGAATTTGTGCAACAAAAAAATTCAAATATGCAGTTGCTGATTTTTTTTTTTTTTTCCTTCTCCTTGAAAGTTATATAAAGTCACTTTTTTAATGTAATGGCAGTGTTTGCTTACAGGTATGCTATACAATTACTCAGTGTCAAAACATTGATTCCTCGACTTGTGATGGCTCTTCATTTAGGAACTGCTGTCAGCTGTGATGCAAAATCCTTTAATATATTTTGTGATATGCTTTTTCTTTTCAGTTTATAGCAGCTAAAGCTTGGAATTGGTATCTTACTCAGAAGTTATCTTGTTTGAGAATATCCCTAGTGGTATAGTCTGAAGCACAGACGCTCTGATCTTGTCTGTGTAGGTCCTTGTAAGTGTGCCAATATTGCAGTGTCTGGACAGTGATATGACATACTGTTTTCATGCCTATTCTGCCAAACCAAAGGTGCCTTTATAAGGCTCACAATGGTCTTCTGTAGGCAGTGCAGAAGGTAAAGTGCTGGTATAGGTGAAAAATAGAAAAAGTGTGATGCTTTGGACTGTAGTAAACATCATCTTGTTGACTGCTGACAATTTCTGTAGTTTATAAAGACAGTTTTTCATTCCAATTGTGTCTTCTACCATGGGTTTGCTGCCTTTTCCAATTTTTTCTCATTAGTACATTGCATATGCATATACAATTCTACAATCAAAATCTTTGGTAGAAAGTATGAAATAGAAGTGAACCAGGATAGACCGTTGAATGCCCTCTAGGGCTGACAGTGAACCATGATTTTTTTCTAAAAGTGTTGTTCTCCACCAGTTATGCAATCATTTTCTGATGAATTTATCTGGACTATGTTTCGTTAGTTGTCTGATGAGCATACAAAACAAAGTTGAACGTCCTCCCTTCCCCCAATCAAAATAGATTGCTTCCTGTTTTTCCCATTATTCTTGAGCTTCTCCAAAACTTAAGATTGGACTCACTTTTCTTTTTTTCTGTAATAACTCATATTCCTGCTCAGTTCCCTCCATACAAGTAAATTCTCTTCTGTGCTTTGGCCTTCACCAACATTCAGTTTTCCTTGAGTGGGTTATGAAGTGTAGTCCCTAACAAAATGAGCTGTGAGTCTCAGCCATCCTCCACCCTTCCCCAAATCCTGAATGCCAGTTGCAGGGCTTGCTGCCATCTTAGTTGTTTTTCTCTGCATTAGTGCAAGGTAACTGCTTGTCCTGGTTTTGGCAGCTGGTTAAACCATGACACTGTGTTCCTTACTGGGCTGCAAGAGAGTAGATAATATGCTTGGGAGTAGGAAGGAGGACAAAAGGCCATCTGCAGCACTCTCCACAGTGGGGTGCATGCAAAACAATCCATTGGGGTGTATGAAGAAAATATTTTTTGTACCATTAATAAAATAAAAAACTTGCAAAGTAGTTTTTAATCTTTATTTCATCCTATATCTATTTTTGTGTATGTTTTATAATGTATATAACATTATTACAGTAGTACATGTAGGTAATTTATAAGTAAATATCCTTATATTGAGGGTGCGTGCTCAAAAGATTTTTTTACTGATTTGGTGTGCAAGCAAAAAAGTCTGGAGACAATGATCTGGAGCATCAAATTTCCTTCCAAAAAAACCTTCCAGTCCCTTGCTCAATGTCAGGAGCTTTGTCTTGGAATTTTCTTTCTTTCTTTCTTTCTTTTTTTTTTTTTAATCCAGAGCATTATCATTTTATTGTTTAAGAGTTAAATCAGAGTCTGGATTTGTTTATAAATTTGAAAAAGCAGTGGTTTGTGCTCTTTAGAAGACTTGCGTGGATTTTAATGAAGTACCTTGATCTCTTGCTGACCGCTTTTGTCAAAAATCTGAGTGTTTCTTGCTTCTACTGAAATCTTTTGTCTGGCTTTCCTTGACCCTGAAGTAAATCCTTTATAAGTACTGAATACTTTGTTGTGAAATGGAGAGAGATTTCTCTTGCATCTTTTGACATGTATTGCAGTGGTTTTGTGAATCTCTTTGGATGTGCGTGAGGCAGACAATGAACAGATTAAATGGGGATGGCTGTGACTTTTACATGATGAACTAGCTGAAAGGTAGTCCTTGCAGCACACAGAAGAGGATGCCACTAACTTTGTGGTTCTTCATCTTGGGCCCAAGGAGAATTGAGAGTGTTCTGATGTGGGATTGCAGTGATAACAAGTGATGGCTTTTGTGCCCACTTCCCGTTAAAAGCTCTGCTTTTCTTAGTGCAGCGAGTGATCAGTGCAGGTGCCAGCAGAGCGAGGTTATGTGGTTTGGGGTTTTGCTTTTGTTTTTATTCTCTGTTCACCTCATTTAGTCATAGCTCTAAGGCAAAACATCCCTTGGTCCCTGTGTGTTCAAATGGAACCAGAACAAATTGCTTCATTCCCTAGATTGTTGTGAATGAGGCAAAATTAATCTGAAAATATTTAGGAAAGTCAGAGGTTTTTGTTAAAAGGAAAGCTGATGCAAAAGTGGTAGAGAGGATCTTAGATTGTGTAAATAAGGAAAGACACTTGATCTGAGTGGGAAGAGAAATTTTTGATGGAAACTTGCTCTGTAAAAAAGTGTATTTAATACAAGAATAGAGGAGTACTCAGAATACTGTTTCTGTTAGATTTTTCAAAAATGTATACATTCCAGGAGGCAAGGCAGAGTAGAGAAGAAAATTTATTGACATCGCACTCTAGAAGTTACTGCAGTGATGGACATGAAGGATCTAAACAGAACAGTACTGGAGCTTTATGGCTTTGATTGGAAAAAGAGTGAACAACTGATACTCAAACATCAGTAAATTAGCAATGTTAAGATAGATTTGCAACTTTATTTCTTACTTCTGTAGATATATGCATCTGACGCAATATGTAAGCACCCTTCTCAAAAGAAATGCAATGTATTGTTTTTCTGCAAATGAGTTTACTGCCTTGTATGCTGTATCCAACAGCGTACACTTGCACTAAATTGTGTTTTTGTGTGTAATACTGAAATATGCTGGCAGTTATTGGCAGCAAAGTTAATTTTTTAAAAAGAACCAATAATTCTGTCAATAATGTCCTTCTCTAATGGCAATAACTGACAGTGTTACAGTGAGGTCTTGCAAAGTTATATTCTATGTAAACATGAGCTGCATGGATAAGTATATGATGTGTTCCTAATTGGAAATAACTTGGTGACAAACCTAGGAAGAGACTCTGAGTTCAGACTTCCAAACTCTTATCTTCAGAGAAAACCTGAAAGGCTGGGATGTTGTTATTTTCTTTCTCAAGTCACAGTTTGAAACTGTAAAATCTTTCATCTGCCTGTTCTGGAAAATATCAAATGTAGGCTGGCACTCCTCATTCGTTAATACTGCTAAAATAAAAATAAAATGCAGTTCAGGAAACTGATGCAGCTAACTTTACTCTTTTGAAGACTTTGGAAGGACGCCAAAAATAGCCTCAGCACCGGTTTTGTTTAAAAATGTATTTGCAGAACCTTAGAAAATGTTCCAATAATACAACTCGATAAATGGGAGAGAGGGAGAGAGAGGTTCCTACCAAGCACGGGCATTGATACTAGACAAGGTGTTAATCTTTCCTAACTTCAAGCATTTACAGACCAGACATGGACAGCTGAGGCAGAAGTGGTCTGTAACAGAGCTTCTTTCTCTCTGCTGCCAGTGAAGGGAGCCTTGCGGACTACTAGCCCCTATGTTCATGTCTGGTTTTAAGTGTCTGAAGTCCAGTGGGAAGAGCTCTCTCTAGCTATTATGTGCACCATATGAATGCCAGTTTCATCCTGTGACTCTGGAAGATCTATCAGCTGGCACGTGTTAAAATTAAGCTCATATATTGTCTGGTGTATGTTAAACTCCTCTTTTTTTTGTATAGAACAGTCCCATCCAGGAGAGACATTGGACTGTCCTACAAAAATAATAGGATTTAGTTTTCATTAAGAAAACTATTAATTAAAAAAAGTTTTTATTTATAAAAACAAACTCTGTCACTTGATCTTAAAATAGTTTTTATGCTAGTCATTATTATCCTACTGTGCTTTATTTTGATTTGTTAAAACCACTTATAGCAAATCTTTGGCTCAGGTTCTGGACAGTGTTTTGAGTGTGAAGGTAGCTTTTGGTAACATTCCTCGTCTGTAAATTTTTGTATTCACCCCTGAAACTGCTTAAAAGTGCAAAAGATCAAGAATGTTAGTGGTTTGGGTTTTTTGGTGGCGATCCCTTAAATGAATTCAAGCTGGATTAAGCTCTCTTCCAGCCCACTTTCAAATCAGCAAGTTCACTCTATTGAGTCTCCCAAAAGGTGAATGTATGCCTTACCACGTACCTTGTAAGTGAGCCTGCCAGGAGCTGTAGAAAAGAATGTGAGGATCAAGAATTTCTCATAGGAATCAACCTGCAATTTTATACTCTTCTTTCAGCCTGCATGTGTTGGAGTTTGGGAAAACAGGACAAGAGCATCATGAGATGTTCAGTGCTGAGTCAGACATGAAATATTGTGTTAAAGTAAAAAACACTGCTGTGACTTTCACTTAAACAGGTTAGCAGATGGTCTGTGTAAGTCATGTGTAAGGCACTGGTACAAGTGTTTGCTGTGATCCCAGTAAGAAAGGCACTCAGACTCTATGAGATACTGATTAAAATATCATTCATTGGAACTAAAAAGAAGGAAAGGGAGAATGGATAATCTTACATCCCTTCCGATGCTGGGAATCCCATGTTGTGCAGCATCAGACAGACCTCCGGCTGGGGCACGGCACAATGTGCAGAACCCCATCTGTGGAGAGGTTTGCTGGCATGATGGTCTTCAGCGTTCTTACAGAAGTTTTAGAAGAAAATGTTATTAATAATTTCTGCTGTCGAGCAAAAGAAAGTTTGCATGAGAGCATATTGCTTCCCTTCAAGATAAAGACGTGGTGATGTAATTGCCGGAGCGAGAGCTGCCTTAGAGTCCTCTGGTACGATTAACTGGCCAAGTTTATCCTGTAGCCAGGGTGTATGTGCAGCACAGGCCTGAAGGCCAAGTGCGAGGCACAGCACAGACCTGCAGCTACTTGGGCGAACTGTTCCGTGGGTTACTGACTCTGTGCAGTAGCCTCCTGGTTAGGATCACTTCAGTCCGCAACCGTTCAGATGGGGCAGCCTGCCTTGTTCCTGCAGCAAGGGAAAGGTGTATCTCGCAGCTCTCAAATGACTGCTATGCTTGCAAAAAGGCAGTTGACCTGATCATTTTGCAGTGATTCCTGTACCTTCTAAAAGGGCCAGGTTTTCTGCCTGTATGCACACTGTTGCATAGAGTTTGCATATTGAACCAGCTCTTTCTGGACACTGTTTTCATACCCCTGATGGGTTAGTTTCAGTAAGGAGTACAGGGCTCCAGAGGTTGCGTGCAGCTTGGTACCCTTCAATTACTGTGACCCTGGCTTGATGGCTTTCAGCATAAGCACAGTGGGGAAAAAATAGCCTAAAATTGGCAATCTGTTGATTAAAGTGTACCGAAGAAAGCCTAAAACAAGAGATAAAGCATTTGTTTGTGAACAAGAATGAGGATGCACAGTCAAATTTTCCAAGGAAAGCTGTTGTTAGCAATCTTATTTATTAAACAGCCTGCAGTGGTGGGAGGGAAGTTCTGTTTGAATTTTTCGTACTCATAATGTTTTTAAAGCCGCAAACAAACTTGACAAACATTTGTTTCTGCTTTGAAAAGTAGGTACAAAGTAGGGAAAGAGTATACAATAAAAGATATCTGCATTTCAGAATATGCTGAAGGCTATTTTCAGATACAGTGCAGGGCTAGAAGAGAGAGCCCATCATCCTGTTCTGAAGCAGGATAAATTTAACCTCTGTGGCTAGCATATTCCAGTGCTGCTTATGATCAGTTTTTCTTAATACCCTAACCTAAAGGTTTTTTTTACCCCAAATTAAAGCTGTGAGTAATCTTTAGTGTGTATGTGTGAAACTGAAGAACAGTTTGTCACTGTTTTCATTACTGTAACATACTAAATATCCAAAATTTGCTGTTCCTTACCACTACCTTCTTGAAACTAAACAAGTCTTTCCAAATTTTCCCTAATGAAACATGTGTTAAGCTGTGTCATTTTGGTCCTTTGGAATTGTTACAGTTGGTCCCCATCTTCAAGTATGGGATCTGAAGCTGTACCTGGTTTATCAGCAGAGATATGCATAGTGCAGAATAAAGCAGGATAACATACTATTGTCTGATGTTTTGCATGACATAGTTATTAATATATGTAGCAGCTGGGTTTTCTTTTAATTTTTTTGCAGTACAACACTGTTGGTTCCTGGTTTTGTCCTCTGTTATAAACCTGAGTTTTTGGCAGTGTGCTGCACAAACAATTATCCCCTTCTGGCCATCCCCCCTCCCCCCTTTTTTTTTATTTAAAAAAAAAAAACCAACCAAAACCCACAACCAACTAAAATGCAGTATTTTCTACCTGTCTCTACTGAATTTCATAATACTTTTTCCAAGCATTTCTCCATTTGGAATTGTACTCCTGTCTCCCAAAGCATTTATAACCCCTTCTGCCCTCTAAACTGTGAACTAAACTCACAGAGTTTAGTTATCTGCCAGTCACTAGAAAATATTAACTGTCATCAGGACCTCACTTCATAGGACTGTCCCAGCTGATACTAAATTATTGATACGTACTCATTGAGAATATTTTTCAGTTGTGCATCCTCCTTATTGTCAATTCACCTTTAGCCTTTCTCCCTGGTTTGCTTATGAGGATGTTTTGCGGGACAGTCCAGCATCAGACTGCATTGCATCTAATAGCTGTCTTTTAGCACTTACAAGAGGTCACCAGGAAGACAAAGCCAGGATCTTCACAGTGGTGCCTGGTACGAGGACAAGAGGTGATGGGTATAAATCAAAATGAGAGATTCCAACCTGATAAAAGAGCTTTTCACCATGAGGATGGTCAAGCAAGTGCAGTGGGTTGCCCAGAGAGGTTGTGCAGTCTCCACCCTTAGAAGGTTTTAATACATGACTGAATAAAGTCATGAGCAGCCAGGTCTGATTGCCCTGGTTTGAGCAGGAGGCTGGACTGGAGACCTGCTAAGGTCCCCTTATGTTTCTACTCTTTTTCACATCCCTCAGAGCTTCTCTTTTTGTCCTCTGTGTTTGTTCTTTTGAGAGTTTGACAATTCGTGTTCATATCCCAGAGGCTGCTTTTAAAAGTTCCTTCTTTTCTGTGGGGCAATCATTAGATCTTGCTGACAGTATTTCAAAGATGTATAGTTCATTTCACCAGCTGTACAAAACTTTGGGCTCCACGTGATTTGTTTCTAAGTCTGTGTTACAACATGACATCAGTTTCCAAATACAGCATCGTCCACCTGCAGTAGTTTGCCGATGACAGCGGCAGTTCTCAGCAGTGGCATAGCCACAGAGACGCTGTAATTGTCATCTTCTGGATGGTACTGCTGCACCTGAAAGTGAGCATCCAGGCAGTGAGCAGGGCCATGCAGTTACAAAATGAATCTCCTCGCTGCCTTACGACTTTGTCAAGGCTGTGCTCATGTCCTTCCCCTGGCTCCCAGCTAGCTTCCCGTGCTGATGTAACATCTCGGTGCGCTTCTTCAAATGAAGTTAATAAATCAAGTCCATGCTATACAAGGGATGTCATAGGTTGAGACTAACTGGCGCAACAGCACAGCTCACTTGGGGCAGTGTCTATCTGTGAATGTTGTATAGTTTTAACTTTCAGAGGTGAACCAAAGTGATCAAAAAAGCCTTTATGTTGAAATTTTGCACGGGCCTCAGTAAGTGCAGGAGTGCATATTCCCATCAGTAAACGGTCAACATTCATCACCTCCCCCTACTTCTCCTACCACCTTGAACCATTTAACATTACCAAACCTGGCCGAAGAACTGAAAAACAGCAGGGCACTCCCTGACTGCTGGAGCAGAACAGGCAGTGGCCTGCCCCTATGGAGAAGCAGCAATTTTTCTTTCCTTTGATCGTCCATTTATCCATCTGTTTCGTATCCACTGTGATGCTCGGGGCCATGCGACTGGACGTTTCCCCCTCACCCCCTGCCACTGCCTCCAGCACAACGCTTCAGGGGGAAGGGTGCCATTCCTGCCATGCTCACCGCAGTGGAGAGAGCGATGACTGGTTAAAAATAAATTTGGGAGCAGATGGCGAGGCAGATTATTGTTCATCCTAGGGCGATGATGATGATGTGCCAGCTAACTGCTGGTTGTCTATCAGAATTAATCAGGAGCTGTTGTGGCACATGATCAGTGCAGCCACTGCTCCCCCTGGGAAAAGGGAAGGAAGAGCAGGGAAGCAGCTCTGTCAAATGAGTTACTGGAGAAGCACTTGGTTTTGAAGAAATGAGAAGTTTCTGGTGGAGAAAAGACTATATAAAAAGAAAACCAGGAATGTTTATTAGGGGGTTGGATTTTTTTTTTAATGTATTCACACTCTTTTATATATCTGTAGGTATGCCTAGCTCCTAAAAAGCAACTGGGAAAACTTGGTCACTTTCTTCTTGCTTTTGTCTCAGTGGAATTGTAGATCATCAGAAATAAAAACATACAAGATGTTTATAGGACCTTTACGAGCACTATCTGGATGGATAGTATGAAACATTATCTGTGGATGTGCCTGGTTTGGATTTGTGGTCTGTGTCAGAGGAAAGGACTTGACACTTGCTGTGCTCAAAACACTTCACAAACATTAATTCTCTATACACTCATAAAACAGACTAGGCGAAAGCTGACTCAACCCATTGAGCTGAAAGGCAGTATCAGAGGTACAGCTCCAGAGTTCTGATGCTTTAGCAGTCTGAAGGGTAGTTTTTTCCATGCTACCTTTTGGTTTGTTGGGTTGGGTTTTTTTCTGTTTGACTGAAGAGGTTAATGAAACGATGTAAGAATTAGCATGTTTTGTTTGATCTAAGAAATAAAATAGGAAGTGCATTTTTGGTTAATGTGTTGTAATAGAAATCAACAGTGAATTTCAATCACTTAGTCCACTTAGATAACCTGTCAGTCTATTTTGTTAGCCTAGTGACATTTGTTAAACTAGATTTCTTATTTTGTGTCTTCAGCTTCTATTGTCCAGGCTGTCTGTCATGGCATCTCCTTTCAGTGTACATCCAGTCTGGTGTCCAAAGATACATTTTTCTGGGGTGTACTTTATGGAAAACTTACGTTTTTGTTTCGGAAGACATTTCAGGTGATACAGTCTACCTTAAATAGCACATTTTCCACAAACATGCATTCTCAAATACAGAAGGTGGGATGAAATCTGCTATTTCTTCACTTTTTTTTAACCGCTCTTCTTTTCTTTTATACTTTCTTTTTAAATGGTAGTGCTGTTTTAGGTTGTTAACAAGGTATTTCCTTATGCAAAAATAATCTGAGGGCCCTGTCCCTATGTAACAGTGAGTGGAAAACAAGGCACGCTCCTTCAGCTCTTATTTTTCAGGTGATCTAATTTGAGATGTTAGCAGTAAGAAGAAATTAACTTAAAGCAGAAATAAGATAGAATGACATAAAGAGAGGTGGTCCCTCTGGACTCGCAAAATTTGCAGATGTCAGGGAGGCTTTTTAGAGCTTTATCAGGCATTACTGTAAGCTTCATCAATATCTCTCTTTAACAGTTCCATGAGCAAGATGGCAAATCACTAGCGGGTTATCTGCAACAGCAGTAATCTTTAGGTCAGGAACACTGTTAAAATATGCCTGATATTAACAAGTCCTTTTCTCTTGCTGGTATTGCAAATGATGAGAATAGAAATAAATTACTTTGCTGGCTTATTTCTTCTTATGCATAGGTCAGGCTGAACTGGAAAACTAGTCTCGCTGGCTTTGTTTCTGATCAGTTCTCCTGTGTGCCACTGCAGGAAGGTCAGACTCTTAGTATTTTGCATCTCTAGCACCTGAAATGTCCTGTCTTATTTTTTTAGTAAGTGAAATAATCTTGGGAACCAGTTTATCTCCTTGTCCTTGCCCTTCCAAACTGCTTCTTTTGGTATGCAAGTTGTTGGAGTGAGAAGACGGTTTAAGGAAAGTTATGCGCACATGGGATGGCTTGCTCTTTAAATCTTTTTAAGTGGTTGGATGCTGGTAAGATGGGGTTATATACAAACGCTGCAGTGCAGAGGTGCCTCGCTCCATCGGTGAGTGTTACTCAGTTTTACAATGAAACCTGTGATGAGAGACTGCAGTGAAGAAGGCAGAAATTGCCCTTAGCTGTAGAAGATATTTTTGCTTTAAAAAGAGCAGTAATTGAAAACAACACCTCTTTTCCAAGCAGGTAGTAGAGGTGAGAGTGCTGGGAATTTGGTCTTTGAAGGGTTGTTAGCAGATATCTTGTTTTTTAACATGTGCTTGTGGCACTTGTGACTGTCTCCTTAGGCCATGCTGTCATTTTGGTCCCTCTCACCTACATAGGCCCATGTGGTTCCCACTACACAGGTCAAAAGAAAAGGGATAGATAAGGTTGTTCTCTGGGAAGGTAAAAAATAAACACACACACCCACCGGTTGCTTCTTTCTCTGAGGCAGCGTGGGAGAGAGCTACCCAGACCTCAGTCCCAGCTTCACAAGAGATCCTGCCCAGTATCATGGGCAGAGATTTGAGCAGCCTCAGCAGTTTCTCCTGCACGTTTCGCCTGGTGCCCCGTTATCCCCCCCCCCCCCCCCCCCTATGTCTCTCGCTTC